>NC_133976.1:25737538-26337538 GCF_047716275.1 Strix uralensis | reverse complement strand
AAAAGAAGTAAAAGCAAGATGACAATATCCTTGCACTAATACTTAATCTACCTTTGTTAAATTACTATCATGTACCTAATATAGATTACAGTACACAGTATATAATGGTATCTAATGTATGCTATATCATAATACACTATAATCTAATATTTTCAGGAATAGATCCTTTCCATTATCTCAGTCCTTTTGTCTGTAGCACGTCCTCTAAGTCTGATTTGAACTGAAAATGTTTTTGTTTTCTGCAACAGCCAAGTCTACTGCAAGGTCAGGTCTCAGTGTCCACAGTAAGTTCTGGCAGTCCTTTGCCACACAGAAGAGAGCTCATGCTGGAGGGAATCTGGGATGTGTGTTTGGTTCAGATTTGTAGGGATTTTGCTGAGTTACTACTGGGCAAACACTCTGAGTAAAATTCCTGTTGCAAGATACCCTATTACTGAGGAAGAGTAGGAAGACGAAAAATAGCTGGTTAACGACTAGGAGAGTGGGCAGGCCAAGAGCAATCCATCAGCTAGACTGTTCATATGTCTAGGCAAAAATATTGAAACAATACAATAATATTCAGTCTATGGTTTTAGAGCTGCCTATAATCAAATAATCCTATCAGTCAGAAAAACAATGCGAGTTATAATGTGGATGGGTTTGCTATGGGATGTGAATGTATCTGTGCCTACTTTGCTGAAGGAAAAAATTGTTTCACATCTCCAGAAACCTGAATTTACAGCAATTCATTTTATTAGTGGATGCAAGAACGTTAAACACCTCATAGGCTGACTCAAAATGCATGTGAAAGGAATAGCTCTATGCACTCTTTGAAGTGCTGAATCTTGGCGAGTGTAAATTGGGTCACCACCTGGATGTGGACCTTTGCCCAGATCCAAATGTAGGCTCTGTCCTTGCAAGAAAAACAGTAGTTAACATGTTTCTGACATTTTGAGGGGGAACAACCTGAGTCACTTTGATTGAGTTATGTTTGTAGAGCTGCACTGGCTGCATTATCTGTCTCCTCATTGCTCCCCAGACCTGAAGTGAATCACAGAAATCTTCTAGATGTCAGAGTACTAGAGCAAGTAAATTGCTGGATAAGACTATTTGTGTAGGTCAGGGGAACTTAGGTGATTAATAAGCTGTAATTAACTGTCTCAATGCATTCTTGAGGGAGCCTAAATTTTGATTTTTAATTTTTTTTTCTATTTCCACTGTGCTCCATCTATGTGCTAATGTGATCTCAGTATCGGCCAAAGCAAGGCTTCAGCTCAGTGTCGCTTATATCCTGTGCAGTAGAATAAACATCGTCACTAAGCACATTATTCAGTTTTCAGAAGTAATTAGTTAGTTTTTGTGAGGGGGGCCTTGTTGAACTAGTGGCTGCTTGATTACTTTAACTGAATAAAAAGGACATGCAGTAGTAAATTACTGCAGGCAGGCTGTTGGAGAGAGCGGGGTGAATTCTAACTTCAATCTGCTCATTTGGCACTAACTGCATGCAATCTGTTTCTGTCCATGTGTGAAAGCTACCTGCATGCAGTCTGCTGTTCAGTAAGCCATCAAGCTGTAAGGAGACTGCATTTTCAGTCTGCTGTGCACCAGAAGGCAAACCTTTATTCAGTATCTTTTGAAAAAGATCATGATTAATAAAAAAATCCATGAAATTCACTTCTGTGATTATAACAGCAAGTGTGCTGCAAATTCATTAGAGTCAATTCTGACCCCATTATAGTTTAGAAAATAAATGACTAGATGGCCAGATTTGTAGGTGTTCTAGGAAAACAAATTTTCCTGTCTTACTCCTGTCTCCCAGCTGTGTATATTAAATGAGTATCTGGGGATATATAAAATTTAGTGCTGGACATAGCTATTAGACAGCAAGGAAAATATTCTTATTCAAAGGTTCTTTTGAATGAAATGTGTATTGATTTTCAAAGGCAAATCAGTACTTCATTACTTCATTCTTTTCATGGTAAGCCACAGTGTGGTAAAAGGGAAATATAAATGATAACCAGATACTGTCTATAAATACATTTATCTTTTCTATTTTGATACAGTCTTCACTGAGTGCATTGTCCAAGAAACTTTAATCTCGAATGATGTTGACCAATTTCCTTTTAAGTATTGTATTTTTTACTGAAGCTTTTAACTGAAGAGGAAGAAAGGAGAAAAAAACCCACCACTTCTTAAATATTCACATTCTCTCACTCTCTTTCATACATATAGAGTAGAAGTCACAGTCTTCCCTTCTGCACTACCATAGGCTTATATAGCACCTTCTGAATATAAGTAGCTTCAAATTGAGTTACAGATAGTGTGGAATGGAGACCTATCCATGCACTGTCCATCTGTCTTGGACATTTGCACTGAGACTTTCTCTAGTGTCATTTACACATTCTTAGTTTTAATCCTCATATTGCTTTGTGTATGCAACACACTCTAAACTTTACATAACTAATAAATTTTTCATAAAATACTTCCTGGTTACAGTTAGAAAGAGTGAGGAGGTGAGGAGCAGTAGTCGCTGAGGTGGCCTTCCACAAAATGGACATCCCAGGCTCAGGTCTGGCCCCATGGCAAACCCCTGTGTCCCTCTGACCGTCTATATCGGGGTGATATTTTTCAGTGCAGACTGGGTATTGAGCAGACAAACCATTTGTATCACTCTCACTGGAGAGCAAGCATAGGTCTTTACACCAGGGGTATTGCTTTTTGAAGAGGAGGGTGTTTGGCTCTTGGGACTTGACTTGAATGACTCGGGTGTTCAACACAACTGCTCTCAGGATCTGGCCCTGTGTGTTCCCCGAGACACCATTAAAGACAGCCAACATCAAAGCACATGGCTGCACGAAGCTGGCCATGTGCTCAGGCTCTTCAAACATGTGCGTCCGTGCAGACTGTAAATATGCAAAGAGAAATACCTCCTGTTGTCCACCAGATACAAGTGTGCTTTCCATTAGAGTGAAGACTCCACACATATGTAGAATCTGTCACTACATGAAAGGCAGGAACTCGCTGGGGTTTTTGTCATTGTCTGAGAAAACAGTTTCAGAAGTCTTCCACTTGGTGTTTCTGAGCCTGTATTAGTAGCTTTCTCAATGTTCCCCAGACAATATATGGCTCTGATGTGTATTCCAAAACCTAGTATGCCACGGAGGACAATTTCTGTATAAAACAGTGTGTGCACTAATTCCTTAAACAAAAAACTTTTTACTTAACCCTGCAGACAACATAACTTAAATAAACTAATGAACTTTTCTGGCTTTTTTTATGACTATATTTACTCCATGTATTTACTTAGTTTTGTTTTTGTCCACTCTCCCAAGGTAACAAAGCTCTTGAAATATTGCTGTCACTGATGGCTCACTAATACATTTTCAGTCCTTTGGGCCAATTTAAGCTCAATTTAGACTAAGAAAGGATTTCCAACCTAAGACTAAGATTGGACTTCCAACCTTCCAATGTTTTGGGGTTTTTTTAACAAGAAGAAGAAAAAAGAAGCAAACTCAGTGCTCCTATTGAACTGGACTTGCAGAACTTAGTTCTTTTGCATCCTGTTTGGCAGTCACCAACTTGCTATTCATAATGAATATTTTGCTGAAAAAAAAAAACAGTATTACATTCCTTTTCTCATGTTCAGGGAATTGCAGGAGAATCCAGAGCAATTCAAGGCAATTAGTTGGGAAGAGAGAGATTTAAGCATCTTGAGGCCTAGGAAAATACACCATGTCCAAGCAGTGTAACTAGGATTCCTTATGCATTGTGTAGGCAGTGTTAGTGAGGTAAATCTTGCAAAGAAAGATTTAATATTTTTCTTAGTAGAACATCTGATACAACTGAGGGAAGAAAGCATACACAAAAAGTGTCTGGGTACAACCCTTTTTAAAATTTGAAATAGAAGAATTCAGCTTGTAAAAAAGATTCTACATGAGCCAGCACAGTGATCAGGAAGTCAGATGTATTGCTCCACAGAAAATCATATGGAAAGGAATGTATCTTAAGTGTACCTTTCTCTGGGAGTTACAGGAGAGCCTGTCCTCCACTTTGAATTGCCACATGCTCTCTCAGGGAGTTAAGTACCTACTTTACTCGGTCCTTTCTCACGTAACAGTTAACAGGGAGCTTGGTGGTGCTCCCTCCATTCAGTTTCACCTTCTGTTCTTTACACACATCTAGCCTGCAGATGGAGCAGGTTCAAGGATCTTTGTAAATCAGTATTTAACTGTATGTACAAAGCAAATGCAAGCAGCTTCCTTGGGAGAAACTGAGACAGAACTGCCTGGAATAGTCTATAGCCCACTGACCAAAGGGAAGATATTGGGAACTTGAAATCTCTGCTGCAAATTAGTTAAAAGAGGGACTTTAAATTGTGTTTGCTTTGTCACAGGGAAATGTTCTACCAGGGTAATACTAATGTTTTGTGCACTGCACATTACCAGTGGCATGTACTAAGAACACCTATCAGATCAAGCACTGTTGGCAAAGGGATTTCTGAACTGTTAGGGCTCAAGGGGCTGACTAACAGCACTGCTGAGCTATAGGTGGTTTTGCCTATGCCCACTAGAAGAAACTTAGGCACTTAGGAGGGTGGTGGCAACTGAGTGAGGGTTTTGAGATGATACATTATAGGTGTGGGGAGTGTTGGATGGAGCTCCAAGTCATCAGCCCAAGCTGATGCAGAAAATAAGAGGCAGAGTTGTGAACTGGACCCAAACATCCTAAATCTCTCCTTGGAATCTTAACCTCAGTATGCCCCAAGCCCTGAATAAAGTTAATAGATGTTCTTGCAAAATCTACAGGATTTTGTGCTAAAATTACCTTTGGTACGGTACACCCTGAAACACTGAGTTCAAATCTGAACAGCCTTGCTTACTGTGAAAAGCAGCTTTAACAGTAGCTTTAGCAGATGTATAGTTCACTGGACCGAGTCCTTGGCTAACATATGTTTTTTCAATGCATTGCATCCATTGTCAGAGTATTTCAATTTTAGAATTAATGAATGAATAGTAATGCTTTTCAGAGCATTTTTTCTCTCATACCTTTTCGTAGTTTCTGAATGTAGTGATAATTGTTCAGTCTGAGAAGTTTTGCTGTGTTCATCATGTCTATGATATAAAGGTCTTAGTCAAAAATCAAAGGGACAAGGCTAGAGTTCATGCACATCTTGCACATAAGAAGGTGTAGAGTATAAATCTCTCTGCAATGTGAGCTGTGCATGCCATATACCCTGAGCATGGGAGAGTAGAAAAGAATGCTCCTTAAAAATAGCCACAAGGCTGTGGGGTTTCCCAGCTAATATAGTACATTTTTAACTAATTCCCAGGGAAAACAGCCAGGACCACATCAGCACTTTGTTTGAGAGAGAACCACAAATACCTGATAATTCTTTTTGTTATCACTAAAATATTTACTTCTTACACTGTCAAAGCACATGGTTGGCTCAAGATATTCCTCATTTTCAGATAATGGGCTTGGCAAAATTCAAGTCAATCCACATTCAGAGATTGCACTGGGAAAAGATGCAGGGAAAGAGGAGAACTAGGTGTGAATCCAAAACTGATGCAGCTCTTAAAGTCTCCATGTCAAAATTATCGTCTCACTTTTTAAACTAAAAAAACAACAGAACATAAAATAGTAAAATGTCACTTTTTATCTGCTGTTCCTTGTTCCTGTTTTATCTTCTTTTTAAGGAGGAAGAAACACTAAATTCTTTCCATTCCTTTTTTTCTCACTTTGTGTTTTTAGTTTATAAAACACACAAGCTGGAAATCGTCACTGTTCTTGATTGGAAAAAATATAATTAGTTGCATTAGGAAAACATGTTTGCTAAGAAAGCAGTTGAAAAATCCATGCAGATGTTAGCTTAAAATATTGGAAAAAAAAAAAAAGCTGTAACTATCTTTAGGTACAGTCTGAAATATTTTCCAAAACTTATGTTTACAATATTTTATTCTTAATGAATTTGGGTTTGACATTCAGCTGTCTTACTTCGACTAATTCTGTTACGTCTCTGAGCAGTTCAGAATCATAATTCACAAGTCTCTGCTAGATTAAGAGCCATGTTTTTTAGCCCTCATGAATATTTTTGTTCTATTGTTCACAAATACAGAACTTTGAACTATTGACTGTTTGGGAGCAGGAAGGCAGACAGAGAGTCTAACTGACATAATGTGCGGTATTAAACATGACGTAAAATGGAATTGAACCAAAATCCTTCATAGATTGAAAGGATTCTTTTATATTCTTCACACACATAAAAGATACTAAAATAGTGGTATGAAACTTACAATATTTTCTCTGTGTAAGTAGTGCTTGTTTCTCAAAACAGTTTCTTAGTTTTCTGTAAGGTTAACATTCTCTGCAGAGGAAGCCATTTTGCATCTGCTGTAGTGTCAATATTAAATTTATTTGTCCATATTATCTGTATGTGCTTTGAGGCAGTTGTCTTTGTAGAGAGTAACCTATGGGGATTTTCAAAGCTCTTTAGCAGATAGATAATAAAGATACTGTGTAGATATTCCAACACTGTTTAAAGCATATGGCATTATTACCAAAAAAAATTTCTATGCAGAGGTTTGTGATTGAGACAGAAAAATCCTGCAATTCATGGTATGCTTGTATTCTTAAGGCAAAATAATAAGATTTATAACAACAACATGAATAGTGCTAGTAAGAACTTGAAAGCAATTTATACTGATGGCTGCACTTTGTCCATATTTCAAACTGTTCTCTGATGTCTCCACCATGCCTTGACAATATGGCCAGTATCTCAGCTTTTCATATCATTCCCAGTCTCCTACTGATGTCTGTGCACTGCATGTTCCAACCCTATGTGTGCCCAGACTCCTTTTCTAAAGTGTTTTTATGGTCCCTACCAGATCCATGTAGGACTGATCATCTCATATTCTTTTAATGTTTTTTGTGACAGTGCCTTTGGGGTCATTGGGGAAATATTATTCCATTTTTGCAGATGGAACACATTTGTTTCCTCACAAAACACAATGGTGGCAGTTTCTTTCCTTTAAAACATAGCTGCAACACATGGACATATTACTCTATCACTTCAACCCATTAATCCTATATTCTCTGTTTAATGGGTTTGTGTGTCTTTTGATGTAGGCAATGTCTTCATCTATGTCTTAGTGCTTGATGAATAATAATAGGTTTTTTTTCCCAGCCAAAAGCAGTAGTGAACTGAAATTTCTTCGGAGACTGCCTCTCTCATTGTGAGAGCTTTCTAGAACTATTTTGTACACTCATGAGTTTCAGTTCAATCTAGTTAATTTGGATGTTGAACCTCTGAATCTTTGGAGGTTTATCTATCACTGAATAATGCAGACGGACAGAGGGAGACAGTTGAATAGAAGTCAATATGCCAACTGTTCCTTCATTTATTACTGCCATATTAATAAAGTTGATAGAGTGGAACTAATCCATCTGCTCACAATTTATTCCCTAGCAATAAGATACAATTTCACTATTTCATGAGCTCACTCTTTGACTAATTTTATTAGAATTCTTTCCATAGCATCATTTTTTCACTTTTCATCCAGTTTTAGTTATGTGTAAAATAGTAGAAAAAGATGGACTAAAGAGACATGAAAGGATTTAATGAGAAACTTGGGTCAGCTTAAATAGAACCAGATCAAATAAAGTTAAGTCAGCAAGCCTACAAAGGCTAACAGAAAAGCATTCAAAATTACTTCTTTCACAGGAAGCTTTGTTCTGTCATGTCTAAAATGTAAACAGGCAAAAGAAATAAGGCAGCCCTGGCAGCATAATAAGATGAGGAAAGACTGTGGTGCCTCAGGGGATGTGGGTGGGTGACTTGCCAGGCTGATGGGCAACAATGGGCAGAGGACTGCAGTGTCAGAGCTCAATGGGCGGAGAGGCCTCCTCCCTTCTTTACCAAGAACTAGTGAATGAGGTTTATCTCATCCACTAGTTCCCAGACACATGTGGGCTCTGGTTGTTAAAAAGATGCAGGATTTTAGCTATGTGTTGGTTGTATGCAGTGCTAAAATGAATTCCTGTGAGCTTAGTTATTTCTATTGTTTAGTTTAAAACAGTCTGATATGCTGATCCCTTATGAGTCTGGTAGGGCTAGTCTTCAGCGATTTGGGCTGAGTGCAATTTCAGATGAGTAACTAAGCAGAAATCACCTGTTTTCAAAGTGTTGAGCCCACCATTCCCAATGATTGTTAGGGTTTTAATACAAATGCAAGAAGAACTTTTACAGAGAAAGCTGAGTGTAGAGCCTAGATACAGGCATCCTGTGTAGGAGTTTCCAAAGCATCTAATTCATTAACATAAGTCTACTTCCACTGAAAATGATAGTTTTAGCAAGAGCCTTTAATGGACAGAGTTGGGTTATTCCAGAAAAATTCTGAAATTACTACCTTTCTATTTTAAAATGCCTTTTTGAGCTAACAGGTAGCAGCAGCTGTAGATGCCAAAAGTAACTTTATTTTTATTATATGTGGTGTTCTGTCACTGCTGGAGCACTGACCATTCAAATGAACACAGATCGACAACTTGAGCCTGTTCAATATGACTTTTCCCAGGAAAGTCGTGGGCTTCTGACCTTCTCTTCTTTCAACAGCTTCCAGTTTGGTGGTTTATGGGGTTAATCTGTAGGCAATTACTGCCATTTCAGACTAATCATTCTTTCATTAGGGTGGAGGTGGTAAAAAGGTACAACAGCAATTAAAAATCCATTAATAGTTAAATTAGATCTCTTAATCTAAAGCATAACTGCAACTACAATGGTATTATCTATATGACATTCATTCCATGATATTAGTTGCATGAGTGTGGATCATCTTTATAATGCTTTGGTTATCTCTCTCTCTCTCTCTCACACACACATCTATATGATTTTAAAACTGATATGGTTTTGTTAATATTTATGTACACCTGAATGAAACTATGTATGTATATGGATATAATTGAGAAGAAATACAGTGTGGTTATTAAAAGCTGAGATACCAAATTCTTATTAAATCAGACACCTAGACTATAAATAAATGAAATAATGTATGCATTAATAGCTTTACATTAATAATTTGAGAAAACTGTAAAGTAGCAGGCACAAAAATCTGTGTGATCTCTTAAAGGCTAAAACTTTTATGAAGGATCAAGTTCACTGTAGTGTGGTCTAAACAGAAACAATTCTCATTTCACACAGCAGATGGACTCCATAAATGTTCACTCTCTAAGTATCAACTGATATTGAATGAAAGCTGTCGAGATGTATAGAGGAAAGCTTTATACATCTTTTATTTGGTAGTGTCCAGAAAATCTTCAGTAAAGATAAAAGAAAGTTTACTAGTGAAATGCCAAACCAGTCTTATAAAGACTCAATTCTAACTGTGCACTGAAGTACATAATGCAGGGAGATTTTTCTTTGATTCTAGTCCAGACATTTCAAGGGCTTTTTTATGTCTGCCTTCTAAAAATGAAGGTTTGCAGGGAGAACAGACACAGAGCAAGAGGTATCATTTAAGTTCAAATGTCTGGCTCTCATCTTTGCCATGAGTGATCTTTTGTAAACATACTTAAGAATGCAAGATGTTTCATCCTTGGGCAAGGCAAGAAAGATTTCATGTCACTACAGCACCTGAAGAAAACTTTAAAAAATTTGCAGATGGTTAGAAAAGCCCTTAATATGCCATACATTGGTGGAGCTGCAGTAAATCTGTAACTGTCACATATTCATTTTGTACATTATATTAAACATGCCAATGATGATAAAGGATTGGTTTCCCACAAAAGTGAAGATGAAACAAATAAGGCTTGTTCAGTAATTCACAAACTCTCATGACCATTTAGTTTTAGCTGTGAATTACATATTAAACACAAGAAGTGTCCTTTAAAATTCATGGTTTGCATACTCTGAAAACACAATGAAGTCAAAGGGAATCGGTGATGTAGTTTGACCTGCATATTGATTGTGATTAGTAATAAACCATCCACATGAAACTTAATGATATTGTCCAAGGAATGCAATTAAAATCAATTTTTGTTTGTTTAAACACATACCCTGGGCAGAGGTATGAACAAGAAAATCCCTGTTAAGTTATTTTATGGCACTATGTTGAGAGCAATAGCAGCACATTCAGGAATTTTGGACTTTCTTGTGATGTCCTGTGCAAATTGTTTTACTGCAAGGTAGGAGCTTTCTGATGTTAATGTTAGTTGAAGTAATACTGTCAAATAGCTGTACAGTGTGTCCAGACCCAGAGGCTCCAAGACAACATCACAGTTTAACGCTAGAAGATACCATGCCATTCATTTTGTTCTAACTGCTTTCCCTAGTTTTAGAACATTAAGCAGAGAACAGGATAAATGTACAAAAGAACCGACACATATCTACCATTTCTCTGACTTTTTGTGCATTTTGTGCAAAAATTACCTTAACTCTTTGAAGTCAGTGGGAAGATTTTTTTTACTTTTTTTTCCACCATGGAATTTAATGAGATCAGAATAATTGTGAGACAACTACCTGACTTTGGTTTTTGATGGCATAATCAAGACCCACCAGTATTTACTAAATTCCAGGACAGATTAATATCTCCATCTATATCAGTGGCACATATCCTACTAACTGTCAAGTTTCACCCTGGACATAACATCTTTTGCTCATTGGTCCAATTCAAGCGTAGCATCCTAGATGTAGCATAATTTCATGGAAGCAGTGAATGATATTACATGACAGTTGCCAAATTAATTTTAGTATCATATTAGAAAATAAAAATAGAAATCTGCATACTTCAGTAAAGACCAATGAAATATTTTTTTTTCTTTTTGGAAAAATTACATTTTATATTTCTTTTTGGTTTCAGAAATACTCCTTGTCGCAATGAACACACTCCCGTAAAAGTGTGTTTCCATTTGTGTTGTTTGTTTGTAACTAGTTAGTAGTACTAAGCATATGCAATTCTTTAAAAAAGCGAATTTTGAATTATTGGACATTACCATGACTAATATTCCATTTAGCCAGGAAGGGCCACAACTGTATTTTTCATACAGTGTTTAAAAATAAAAGCACATTAAGTAACAATTGCCAAGGTTAAATTTTCATAATATTTTCTCCTTTGTCATAAAATGATCTTTTCTACTACTTTAAGTCCCAGTTTTATAGCTTTTTAGTTTTGGTGAAAAAAACCACCTCATTGTGTTCTGGTGAGCTTCTCACAATATAGAAATGAGGGTAAGACAAGGAAATATGAGGTAGTAGATGCTTTTTCTTGAGATAACTCTGATCCCAGAATGCTCCTATTTTCTGATGAAAAAACTGGCAATAGCACCAGTTTGGGCAATGCAGTATGGAGGATGAGTATTTTTACAAAGTAATTTGAAGAGACATTAATCTGAACTACTGTAGATATATGCCTCTAAATAGTTCCAAACTCTTGTTACGGTTGAGGGAGAAAGGCATTTTTAGGATGTGATTCAATCTGTCCTGAAGAGCACATCTAAAATAGATTAAAAATGTGTCCTAGGACTGTTATTTCTCTGCTAGTAGCTCAGTCATTTTCCCCTTGAAGTTTTTCTATTTTCTTTCTCTTTTCCTTTATGTGTCTGTATCTCCTGAACATAATTTGGGGCATTTCATCACAGAAACATATTCCATATGACTGAAGATATGTATACAAAACTGCTAAGGGCAAATAGGTAGAGATTGTACGATAACTAGAGACAATATGACATTACATAAACGTTATATATATGTTTGCCTTAATACATTTTCTTATCTCTTTAGCAAATATAGTATCTTGTACATTTACTGTGGATTGGGATAAATTATTACAAAACCATTATCTGAATGGAAAAGGGGTTCTAAATTTCATATTAAAATACATATTGAAGAGCAAATGATGAATGAATTGCAGAACCAATCCCAAATAACTTTTTTCCTCTTTAAATATCCTTGAAGGCATTTCAAAGTCACATGGATGGGTGCAGTGCTGTCATTTTCACAGATTTCATTTTAATTCAGGACTGTGGTTCTCGAATTCGTCCAGAGGAGTCCTGTGGCTTACAGCCTCTGTCTCACGAATACCTCTCAGCAATTTCACAGACGATGTTTAAGACCTGTGAAGCTGGAGACACAAAAGGTTTGTACTTAATCCTCTTTCTTCTGAAAATTAACTCACGCACCTCATCAAAGTAAAACTAGAAACGTTTCCTCTTTTCTATGGACATGCACTAACCTACACACAATAAATTTGCCTAATCACTTGTAATAGTTACAGATTTCTAAAATCAAGTTAATTAGTTTATATGATAAACTTTTGTTTAATAAGTTTCTAATCAGTGATCCACCACTGCTTGTGTTATTGTCATGTAGCCTTTAAAATGCATTGAAATATTTCCATCAAAACCATTTAAGAAAAAAATGCTTTATTCTAAGTGGAAGGGATTATCTACTCAAAATAAAAATCAGCTTTAGAAAAAGAACACATTTTGATCCATTTGAATTTTTTATTTCCACTTCTATACTGGAAACGTAAAAATCATTTACAATTTCAAACAGTAAGGTATGTGTTTTTACATATATTGATACCTAAAACCAAAGATGGACAAATCAAACATTAAACAATAACCAATACAATCAAGACATCTCTTTTTTAAATGAGAATCCAGATTATAACAGTCAGACAGGTATTCATGTTTAGGTCATGGCTGCATGAAGATTTATGCAAGTCTATAACAAATCTGAGTAATCCACAGGACTACTCACAGTCTTATTCATAGCTTAAATTGTTGCTGGATTAAACAATAAGTAATTTTGTTCAATTCTTTATTAGACAAAATTAAAATAACCCAACACTCTATATGGGCCACTAACACAACTGTATTTTTTATCTTGCCATAGACAGGAGTAGCTTCTCACAGCAGTAAATGTGCACAAACTCATGGAATAATCAATACAAAGGAAAAGGAATGTGGGAAATGCCTGAATGCATCACTTCATGTGAAACAGAGATGTATATTAGTTTTGTGTTATATGAAGGGAACACATGAAGGAGACACTGTTGTACATAGAAGCATATTTTAATCACACAGCAAGTTGTGAATCATAAAGAAGCACAACCCATCCTGTGCTACTATACCAGGACTTGAAATTCCTGACTGGAAAGCCCAAACCAAATCCACAGAAGAGTCCTTCCAGGGCAGACAATCTGTTTCTCTTGAATAGTGCATCTAGCTAAGTGAAGCTGAATATAAAATCTTTTACAGTGTTATTTTGACTAATATACACAATTAAAATGGAAACAAACTTCAGGAGATGTTGTCTCCAAGAACAAGTATATTAAAGAGGGAAGAATAATTTCTGCTTGTAAAGTGAAGATTGCCAAGAGGTGTCTAGTGAGCCTAGAACTGGGGTTTGCAGTATCTGGCAACAAGAGGCTGTGTAGTTTTGATGTACTTCACAACTTTCAACTGGAACTGGAAAGCATGGCGTTTTGTAGAAAATCATTCCAAATTTGTAACAACCAAATGATATCCCAATCCTGGCAGTGAACGTTTTCCTGAAACATATGGGAACAATTGCAAATTCCCAACTAAAGCAGCAACATCTCTTTTACTTAAATAAGCTAAATTTTCAGACAAACCAAGCAATGTCATTTCCTCTCAGAAGAAAACTCAAAACTTCTGCAGAAGTAAGGCAGCATCATACACTGTTCTGATTCAAGAGAGCAGCTTAGTTGTATAGGGATACTGGTGTACCATCACAGCTAAATGCATCTATGGCAAAAGCTTGTGTTTGTGAGCCGTAGGCAGAGGGTGAGGCAGAGTAGCAGAGAGAGAGGTGAAACCTTAGTTCCTCTGACATTGATGGTAAAACTTAGAAGTCTGCTTTGCAGTTCAGTGCAACCAGGATTTCATGCCTCATTTCTAGTCCTTTGATACAGTGCAGGGACATTAGCTCAAGGTCTAACCAAAGGCAGAACTGGCTTTCTCCTGCCCTAGTCACCATGACATTATTCTTTGGAGGAAGTTCAGCATTTTAGCAAATATGCACTTAAGTTACGCCATTTCTTTCCCTCTCTCATTCTCTCTTTTTTTTCCTTTTTTTTCTTTTTTTTTTTTAAATCAATAAATACAGATTGAAATATTCAACAAGAGAAGCTTCTCTCTTTCCATCTTGATTAGCTCATGGAATGAAATTACGATTTTTATAGCAACAAAAATCCTTTTTCCTTCAGAAAATCCCCTTTGACTCAATGAGGTTTGAACCACGCTATCATAGGAAAATTAGCTCTTTGTTCAGTATTCCAGTATGATCAATAATACAGAAGTCAGAAAGCACTAACTGTGTGTTTGGGTCCTCAGAGAGAGAAACAGTTGATAGAGATGATGAGAATCCCAAATTTTGCTAAATGCCTGCAGGTGAATCAGGCTGCTGCAGTCTGTGGAAATTTGGTTTGCAGACAATTACAAAATCCGGTGGGTAAGAGATCACAGCTCCACTTCTAATGTTCTGCCTTGCTGCTGTGACATGTACATTTTAGTTGTACCCCTCTTTCCAAGCTTTCTAGAACTGCATCCAGTTTAACATAATACTGTAGGAGCTTCCTCTTTACATTCAACAGCTATCTGGATTTGGGTCCAGATGAAACATAAACTGATGTTCAACCAAATTAGTGTCTCCTTTGGTTACAAGGAGTAAATTTCAGTTTGGACATAAGCCTGTAGGCCTAAGGCCATTTATTCTGTAGCATCAAAATCGTGTCCTTTTAAAAATAATTTTAGTTTTGTTTTTCATAAATGCAGCTAAAAGCAAAAGGAAAAAATATTTCTATAGCCTATTCATAGAGAAAAAGTTTTTTAAAAGTCTTAGGGTGCCAAATAGACACCAAATGTAAAAGTAAATTAGTCATTAATCAACAAACTATTTTTAGCATCAGTACAGGTTAAATATTTCAATTTTGAGTTGTCAGTTTAGAACATTTTTTTCTTTTTATATGCATAATTGTTTGGCATTACAGAAAAATTTTTATTTTGATCTTGAAAGCAAAATATGTGTATTTGTACCTATGACAACGGGAAAGGTTGAGTAAAAATAAAAGTCTGAAAGAAGAAAAAAACTATCAAATTAAGTGCACAGCCTTTATGGGTTAAAAGTTTTAACTTTAGGCTAATATTTTTTAAATTCAAGGTAAACAGTCCAAATGATTCATTATAAAATATCTTTCTTTTCATGCCACTTTAGGAGAGCAGTTTTGGGGAGTACTGCCAATGTTTAATCTCATGTTTTAAGCAGATTTACGGATGCAACTGATAAACTGCTCTAATAAGCCAAAAGTCCAGTTTACTTTTACACTTCCTGTGGAAACTTCCTACTTACAGGCTTTCATAAAACTTTGTTTTTACCAGTTTTTAATTTGTGAATAAACTCACAGCAAATCTCTCTTTCCTCCTCTCTTTCACTGAATTATAGGTAAGCGTGCCCTTGCCTGGTAGAGCCAATGCTAACTCTTTTAGCTGAAGCACCGCAAAATGCAGGTTGATTAAAATTGTGCTAAAAGCTGCATTGCATGCTGCTACCTTATATAAATGGGGAAAAAGCAACTTATAATTGAAATACAAAATAAACTTAAATTCCAAACTAATATTGATTGTTTGCAATTTTTGACTGTTAACTGTCGTCTTCTTTTATATATGAGATTCATTTTATCTTTTAACACAATTTTATTTTTGAAGGTTAAGAATGAATTGACTAACTGTTGTGAAGTTACAATAGGAAAAGTTCATAACTGGATTTAAAAATGCATAAATTTACACACATCATTAAAAAAATATGTAAATATAAAACCTGCAACTATTCTGTTGGGTTTAAATGTCAGCACTTCCTATAAACGTGGGTTTATCTCCATACATATTTGTTCCCTAATTTTTTTTACATTTGCCACTAACCTTTAGCACATGCCAAAAATGGATCTAGTTTTTCTTAATATACCTAGAGAATTATTGAATATAAAACAAATTATTTGAAAGAAGCTTTTCAAAAGGTACTTATCACTTTCACTTGCCAAAGTTTAAACTTTTATTATTCAGATGTTTCAGCTCCTCAATATTCATTTTATATAGTTCTACTTTTCTAGTTTATTACCTAAAACCAGATCAGCTCATAAATATATGGGATGTTAAGAAGAAAATTCCATAAAATGAGGAATCTCAGTTGGAGATGTTGCCAGAACTTTTATGTATTTGGTTTGAAAGAAAAATTACAATGTCAGGGAAAAAACTGCCTAGTTTTCATATAATTTTTAAATATAAACCACTGCCCAAACCAACTTTCAGATCATTTATGAAGAACTCTACAGTAGTGGTAGTCTCTGAGTCCAGACCTCAAACCAGCCAACCATTCTGTCCCTGCCCTGTTACTCAAAAGGCACAAAACAATAAAAGGTGTTTGCATGGTACCCATTGCTGTGTTATCCAAGACCTTGCACTTTTCAGTCTCTTCATACAACTGCTGTGAAGCTGGGAATTACCTTCTTACCGTGGATTGCAAAGGGGGTGCAGGGGGAGCTAAGGACAAGATTCACAAGTGGCAATAGAAATCTTGGAAGGTCAAAGCATGCTTGGCCCCAGCCAGGAGGCCACGACCTGGAGCAAGGGACCTCAAAGCCAAGGGAGGGACAGCATGAGGAAGGGGTTCACAATGGCCAGAATTGGAGGCTGCAAGAAAGAGGAACTCAGCCCTCAGTTTCCCGTCCAAGAAAGTTATTCAGCTGGAAGAGCACTCCCTGCTTCAGAACCTGGTTATCCACTTTGTATCTTTAGATAAAGCTACATTTTAACCCCTAAATAAAAAGTCTACATACGATCTTGCCTGGGGACCAAAGTTCATGTCTCTCTTGTCCCCAAAATATTACCAGGTTATAATCATGCTATTTTCCAGTCCTTATGAATTTTGAACTTTAAAGTAACTTATCAGCTGATAAAAAGAGTAGGGAATATTGTCCTTAGGATAAACAGCTAGGTGATTAGGACACAGACAATGCAAGTTTGAAACTCCTCTGAGCAAGGAGTGCTGGGCAGCTCCATCTCCCTGCTTGCACCATACCACCATGGTCCTGAGTGTCCCTCCTTCCCCTCCTTCCTCCATGCTGAACGAGGCTGCTTGCGCAGCAGCAGCCTTCAGGAGGCACCTGCACCCATGGCAGCCAGGGAAGCTGGATTATACTCACTGACCCACAGTATGGTAAAGTCAGTGTCCAGGCTTTCATTTAGGTTCAGTCTGCCATTATTTCCTCCACATCATCTGCAAGTGTAGCTGAGGGTGGGATGAGTGTGTTCTGCACAGAGCAGAAGTAGCGGCAGCTGGAGCTGCATGGTGGAACACCGTGGGACATATTCTGCAGTTAGATGTACCAGTGCGGGCTGCCATACAAAAAATTCTTGATGCGTTTATTCAGTAGGACTTCTTTATCTACTAAGACAACTCAACTTGCTCCTTACCAAAACATATTCGCTTGGGACTTTTGCTCAGTTCAAGTGCAGGCTGCGTTCCTGGAAATTCCATTGTTCCTGAGGTAGCAGCTGACTCTCCCAAGGCTGCTGGGATCTGGCAGATTTGCTTCACTCAGTCTCCCACTCAGTCCCTGTCTTACTAAACACTGATAGGCAGCAGCCTTGGATTTTTGCTGTGGCTTCTTGTGCAGGAGCAATCTATCACACACAGCAAAGCACACCCAGCTGGCTGCTGAGCTGCTGTCTGGTAGTGGTGACGGTCACAAACTCTAAGGCCACGTCTACTCTGTAAGCATTTGCTTTTGGAGCCTTTTGCTGGGCTGCAGTGAGAAACCTGGCTGTGCTAGCAAGGCACAAGACACAAGGACCTGGGGGCCTCTGCGCTCTGTGTAATGCCTTTAACCAGAGCAAAAGCAGGTTTTGCTGGCAGAGCGACATAGACATTGGGAGATATTGTCAGGACAGTGCACTTGTATGGGATAGAAAATGTGGGGTTTGTGTTGATCTAAATATAAAGGCAACTCAAATGTTTTCTGTCTTCTTTCAAAAGTAAATCCCTCAGATTTCTAGTAGGATTTTGGAAATTAATAGTTTTAGAAAACCAGAATAACAAAATCATTCAACCTTAGGTAAGAGATGCCTAAAACTCACTGACTTTTGGTAATCCCACTTTATGCTCCTAATCTGTAAAATTTTTGAAAATAAGGATCAGGCTCTAATAAATCACATAGGTTATTCATCTCACCTTACTTTCACCTTCTGAAATGTATATATGTAGTCTGGGACAGTCCTCTGAATTTTCCAGGGAAAGTCAAACTCTCTTCTGTTTTATTTTTCTATCAGGGGGCTCTCAAAGTCTAGCTTCAACCAGCCACTCAACTTTTAGATGTTTAGTTGTAGATGAGAATGAATCTTGTCTTTAGACACTTCTGAATGTGAAAATTTTCTTTTTGCATTCAGCCTCCTCACCCCCTTTCCCTTTCTCATATTCTCTCTGTGGAGAAAGGACAAACTTCTACAAGAAAGGCAACAAGAACTGAGAAATGAACCCATAAACAACTGTCAAATTTGAGCATTCGCAGCTCTTTCAGGGAAAGGAAAAACTCCTGCCCTAGCTAAATGAAAAGGGCATAACAGAGAGGAAGGAAATAGTCTCTTGAAAGGGTTGGGGGCATTTAATTTAGGGAAAACTCCCATGACACAATTCTCAAAAATATCTTGCTTGCTGTATAATAAAGCTGCTCACAAAAATACAGAGGAAGTACTGACATCCCATTGTTGTTTTCCAGGACAGTGGATTGTCCCTTGCCTCAGCTGCTCTGACAACAGGACCTGTGACTGGAGAGAAATAACATGGCAGCCCCACGGCTGCCAATACTCTGTGCTAGCCAAGTCCGAGCTCCAGCGCTGTGTGGAGGGCAGAAGGGTATGTAACACTTTACACTTTAATTTATTTTTATTTACCTGGATATTTAGTGTCCTGAAGCTTTAAAAAAAAACTTCATGATTGATGTGTAAGAAAAATCCCTTTTTATTACAACTGGAAAAATATTCAGATGGATTCACAGGGACAAAAACCAACTATTATCCATAATTTAACCTCATATGCAGACACAGTTGTCTGCTGCCATTTCGCACAGAAGTTTAGGTGACACCAGCGGAGTTTCAAGACCTACGGTGTTCATGGTTACCAGTCAGACCTGCAGTGAGTATATAAGGACTGTAAATAGAGGATGGATTTGCATTGTTGTCACAGTTTGTCTCACACTTGACGTGCAAGTTGGGTTTCGTCTGCTGCGTACCTAATGCATGGCATTGCTTGTGCACACTAATCTTACCAAGTCTTCTCGCACATTCTTTTCTTGTAGTGAAGCTTCTAAGGTGATTGCTTGGAAATACAAGGTCTCCTTAATAAGCATGCTATGACTGTAAAACTGTTGAGAGAGAGCTCTGATCTGAGGCTCAGGTACCTTACTGAGGATACAAGTATCCAGAAAGTAAGTAATTAATTGTTATAAAGATTTTTACAGTGTATTGTCTAGGTAAAAAAACAGTAAATAAAATAAAAGTGGCATTTTGATAAAATCCAAGAGCATTTCTATATAGACAAATACAAAAATAATAGTCTAACATTTCCTCCTTTTCTGGTCATTTCTTGTCCTGCACAAAGTCCTTCATTGCAATTTGGCTTTATTTCTGTCTGTGGTTTTCTCCATTACTATAGAGTTGTGGGTTTCTCCTAACATATTTTTCTAAAAAAAAAATAGGTTTATATGACAGAGGAGAAGCTTGATTTGCTCCTCATGTATGTAACAGACACTTCTGGATTGACCACAGCAATAAATATAGAAGAGTTTTATAGCATTGCTTTGGCCTTTAATTTCCATAGACATCAGGCTGCTTCAATAAGTAAACACCCCTTGGTCAGACAATTGAAGGACAGCAGAGGAACAATGTGCCGCTATGGAAGTGGATTGCCAAGATATTGCTGGGAGGATTATGCTGACATTCCCATCTCCTGAATCCAACTACTCACATTCACCAGTGTCAAAAACAGAACAGCGTTTTTTAAGGGTCCATTAAAACCAAGTATATGAAATGAATGTTTGTGAGCTTGATTTCTTAATTCAAATTCCACTATGTTCTGACTCTCTGAGGCCACTGATCTATTCTAGTGTCAGATGAGAGCCAGATCCTATGTGATCTGCATTAACACCATGCAAGAAATATCTCTATAAAACTAATTGCACTTGTTTCCCATTCTGCATCTTTTGCAAAAGTCTTCCGTCATTGTCTGATAACCTTCACGGCTCTGTAGAAATCTGTTGAATCACTCCTGTTATCTTTGCACGGATGTCCATTTAACTGGTTTATTCTTTTAAAGTCATCACTCTAACACAGGTTTCCCTTTTGGTATATTTTTCCTATATCATTCCTTCTGATGTTATTTTTGTCATCACTTTGCAATGGTTTTAACTTTGTGTGGCATTTTGCAATATCATTTCTGCTTCTGTGACCGAATAAATAAATGTAGACCCTGGACCAACTCCCTTGTGTCAGTAAAACTTAAGAACTAAGAGAGACTTTCTTCATACCTAAGTCAGATGAGTAAAAATGGTCTCTGCTTGGGTGGTAAGGTCCTGATCTGCCTGTGATTAAAGCAATTCTGACATTACTTTACATAGTCTGAGTAGTGTAGTCGAAAAAGTACTTTTTTTCAGGTGCTCACCGAAAAAGACTTTGGTCTCTCAGTTGTATTGTGTGCTATTACATATGTTTAAGCAACCTGGATCCTTTATAAGAGAGCTATCTGAGTAGCCAGTAAGATATAACTCTTGTGAACAAATACATTTTTATTACACAAGAGATTTTTATTATGCAGAAGATATCTATAAATATTTATATTTCCTAATTTGTGATATTAGCTTCAAACCATTATATACCTTGTCTTTAAGCACTACAGAGATGACTGACTTCTCAAACAAATGATTTCATAGTTTCTATAATAAAATAAGCAGAAGGTTTCAATGCTGGAAATGTAAGCAGATTATTAAAAAAGCATGAGCGCAAAACATAAGGGCAAAAATCATTAACCCAAGTGAAGACACTGAGATGATCTAGAATGTTGTTTGATTTATATTGTCATTTGCTGAAGTTGCCTAAGAACAACAGAACTCACTCGTGTCCACTTCTCAAAATGGGCTTAACTCTCCCGTGTGACTCTGTATTTGGGGGTTTTTTAGTATGCCACCACACTTGAATATTCAGTTTGAGTAATTTTGGTCTCTGGAGCTCAAAATCCTTTACAAAGGAATCATATCATGACCTACATTTGAATTCTTGCTCAAAATTTATTCTGAACTAAAGCAATAAAACCTTCATACATCCCACGTAATTACCAATCCTTCCTCAGGAAATCAGATGTGTATGTCTGTAGCATCTTTGGGTCAAATGTCATCATACCTTTCATCAAAACACAAACAGGCCTCTATGACTGAATTTCACTTCTGAATACCTTCATAAAAAATTCAGTTATGAAAAAAAAAAAAAAAAAAAAATCCTATTTGTCTTTCTACTTCTAATGAAAGTGAAAGGAAGCATGCAATGAGTTAACCACTGCTGTGCTGTATCCCTGATCTGGGTGCGCTTCAGCAACTGATGAAATAAGATGTAAAGTGAATGCTCTTTTTGGCTGAAATGTAGCACATGGGAGGTCAACTATATCTTTAAGCACAATCATTCTGTTTTTCTCATGTTTCATATGCATTTAAATGCTCTTGTTCATTAATTTCTTTTATGCCTTTGTCAATGTTTCTGAAATATGTTTACTGTCACCCAAAGAGAGCACTTCTTTCCTAGCTGCATCATAAATATACCTTCAAAAATGCTTTCTAATTTGTTTTGTAACTCCAGGCTGCTTTCATGTCTTACATTAAAACTGATTTTTTTTTTTTTGAGCTCATATCTAAAATTATCATCTCCTTTCTCTATAACAGAAATTAATTTTCCCTGGCTATGAATTCCAATTGATTTCACATCACCAATAATTGCTATGTTAGTTTGTGTGCATACAAAACTGTGTTTGAGCTAAGTTGTTTCTGTTTCATAAAAATGTAAGAGCACCTGTAGTGCCACAATAACAATCAGGTTGGTGGAGACGTGAGAAAGGATACACATCCACAAAAACAGTTTATGAGGCCTTATTTTGCTTTATGATGTATCCTTGCGTTTCCAGACACAGTAAACAGGAAAATTTTGAAGTGTTGAGGCTAAGGTGATTCTGACTGAGTAGATTTTCATTCAGTCCGCTTTTAATATCTGCAGTCTCTTTTCTCCTCCATTTTAAACTCTAGCGAAGGGTAACAAGATGCATGCTTCATTGTTCTTAGGGAATTCCACATGTATGTCCTAATTGAATCAAAGAATAGGCAATCATGATAAAAGTGTTATATCTGTATTATATTGGCTTAACAAAATCCTGTTATTGTGGTTAATGAGTTTTTGCTGTAAGATTTATACAATTCTAGTAAGACATAATGCTTTGATTTTTGTACAAGAACTTTAAAAAATGGGTGAAGGAAAAGGGGTTCTAACAGGTAATTATTTATCCGATTAGCAGCGTATAGAAAGCTGGCCTCAATAGTAGGGGGCATATGAATTTTGTTTATCACTGAGAAAAACTACTCAGAGTTTTGTCTTATAATAAAAGTACCATTGTGTCATGTGTAATTAAGAACAGGAAATATGTAAAGGCAATATTTGCTGAAGCACTTAAAATTCAGCTGTTAAAACAGGAATTTTAACTTACAATTTCTTAATAATATTTTAGAGCTAAACAGTGTTTTGGACTTACAGGTGTTTAAATTTCCTAAGTGTGGTTAATTTATAATGATAGGTCTGGTTAAGAAGTGAATTCCACTATGCTTACACAATCTCTTAAAGCCTTTAAGCTGTAATGGAATTTTTCACACAAAACGTTTGCAACAGAAGACACTGAAAACATCTGTCTGAGTGAAAATGTTGTTCTTTGTCTGGTAAAATTATAACCTTATATATGTCTGATCCTTTAGCCATCCTGCAGACAAATGCCCCGTTGACCTGAACAGTACATGACTAAGCCTTGTGCTAGACTGTAAAGAAAATGAGATATGTCATATTCTACACACTTGAGTCACCATTTTGCTCATTATTGTCATAGAGTTAGATACAGAATCATCCCTAGACCCCGTGGTACAGATCATATTAAATACTGCATGGCACAGACAACTACGGTAAGTTCATGAAAGTGTATAGAAATAAATATGGCCATAGCTACCACGTATTCAATTACATTGAATAATTATTCTAATTCATTGGATCTCTTGGTTTAGTTGAAGGGCATAAGTTTTCTTCCTGGGGCTAAACACAATTTATTTTAGCCTCTGAGTCTTCTACACATTTGCTGAAAATGAAGCTGACTTGCAAAAGTTGGACTTTGAAAGATGCTTTTTGATGCCCTGCATACCACAAAATGTGCTTGGCTGGCTCTGAACAAGGGCACTTTGAAAAGCAGCTAGGATTACCTACAAATGTCCTCTTCTTCCACCTCATTTTTTTTTTTAGGGAGAAGAAAAAGAAGAATTTGTATGTTTTTCCAGGATTTACACATGTGTCACAGCATGGTTGAACCAATAGTTAGAAGCAGATTGTTGGATGCAGACAAGGTCTTAATGAATGGATGCTCTGTGTGTGCAGATTTGCTGGTGATGTGCTATGCACCCACCAGCCTTGGATGCATTGGATTACAAGGAATGCACACGTATCTTTTTGTCTGGGATCTTCTCTGGACTTATGGGAGAGCATTCCCTTCAAAATCCCAGCACACAGTCTCCAGAGTGTGACTGCAGATACCCTCCCATGACAAGTGCAAACAGACTTCAGAGCTCTCTATGAGGACTAGAGGGCAGGAACCATAGGTTTCACATACTGCAGTTCTAGTTTTAATGACGTTTCTTTCAACAATGCTATGATTTCACTACGAAAGACATAGCTGGAGTTAAACAGATTTGCTTGATTCCAGTGATACAGTCCTGGTATGGCTTATACCTACTTGAACAGTCAAAGACTTCTTGACTGAAAGCTAATATGGTTGCTATAATTGACTGACATCTTTGAGGATGACCTACACTTTTGGTCTGGCTTTCTGTACTACCACAAGTCCCCTTGGCTCATTTCTCTCTTCCCCACTTACATCAAGTCTTGACTATTCTCTTAGCAGACCTGCTTCCGAGTGTTCAGGTTAATTTCCCTAGTGAAGCAACCAGTATTCCTCACCAATGTGATGTTGCCATCTGTGTCATTTCTGGCTCATCCTGCTCAGCCACACCTTCTCCTAGGAATAAGTATACATTCCCAGATGGACACTCAGACACTCAATAGCATTAGCTGTCTGATCTAATTTCTTGACATTCTGCTTTACCTCCTCATAACAAGCTCACTTAAGAGTGAAAAAGATGTTCTGAGACTCAGAGCTTCTTCAGAGATGGACTGTGTGCAGTCTCATTAGTCTTGTGATAATATTTGAAGAAGTACGTCTAGGCCCTATCTATTTCATCCAGTTATACTGACTGCTCTAAAGGAGTCTGCTCTGACTCCTGTCACCCCCTTCATGTTCTCAGAACATTAGGACAACAACAGTAGTACTATTCTAAGGCCCATCTGATATTTTCATTTCGTGCCCAGCATCACGGCATTTACAGACTATAACTGCCACTTGAAGATATGATCATATCTAACTTGTCTCTGCTGATACTGGTTTTCTAAACAACTGCACATAGTGCCCTCCCATCTGCAGACCTGGCCAGCTAGGTACCCCAGGGAAGACTTGAAAACTCATTCATGGATCCACTGCTTATGTATGTGTGCATATGTAGGTGTAGAAATTGTAAAGCCCTACAATGCTGAAGTATTTAATAGTGCAAATTGGGGAGCAGGGGGGATGTTTTACTCTAATTTTGACATAACAAAAAAAATGGTAAAGAGACTGATGAATCAATCTCAGTCTTTGATTCTCTGCAATGCTTGAGACTTCGGAAATATTTAGAATGACATTTCACACTTAAATTGCTAGAGAACGCACAGAACAAGTGTACTGGGACATCTGTGTATCATGTTCATTGGCCTTGGCCACGGTTCTTCTATCCCTTTTTTCCATGAAGGGTGTTGTTCTGTTTGAAATCAGTAGTAGATGAGATTAGACCAAATACAGTTAGAAGGGGAAAATATCTATGAGAATCTTAGTCATGGTAGAATGAAGAATGAGATAAAAATGCTGCATCTGCCAATTGAGTGTAATTAATAGCTGAATATGCTCCTTTGCAATTAGAAATCCTCATGTGCAGTGATAACAAAATGGTATCATATGTTATTAAAAGTAGAAGAGAAACAATCTAGCATGTTCTACCAACTGCTCTACATGTGTAACCTGGTAGAGACTGTTTGTTATTCTGCTAATGATGTGTTGTGTTCTTCCAGAAATGTTCTCACCCACATTGCAAGTTAATGATATCCTTGTCTGCTAATATCTGAGAACTGCTTTTTAAATAGGTATACATCTAGATACTACAGTGATGGATTTACGAAATGGAGATTAAAGAAACATGGATATAGGCAGACTGGAGAGATTAAGAGATTTTGCAAGTTAAAAGAATTGTTGGTTAAAACCTCAAGTTAACCTACTTTAGAATTAGGACATATTGAAAGCATGGACTGTCTTCCTAATTGTAAATAATTGTGTGCATGTTTGTGTCTGTCAGAGAGGGAAAGAGAGAATATCAACCAGTCCTTCCAAGGATCCAAGGATCCTTGACTTCTGTGAGTCATGTTATGCTTGGTTTAAAGGGGTTTCTTCTGACATGATGTGAAAAGATTTGGAAATCCCCTTGCATATGAGAGAAGTGCTTGTGGAGTACAAGCATGAACAACAACTGTTTAAGAATTTACCCTATGAAGCAGCTTTGAGAGGTCCAGGACGGGAGGTAAAAGAGCTTCTATGTTCTCAGTGCTTGTTTTAATTTGTTTGCTACCATACATAATCTATCAAGGGCTTCTCTGCAGGCCACGATGGGCAAGGCATGGGAAGTTCAAGTCATTGTCATGCCAATTTTTGTCCCTGCCACTAGATCAGGGTATGTTCATCTGAAACTGCTTCTGTTCAGTGGGAATCATCATTGATACACTGTTGTGGCTTATTTTTAATGATAATATGTTCATAGTGGGAACTGCAATCAGTTCTTAAAACTGTGACATTCCCGAAGGAAATAGAGATGTATTAGATGAGAGGAGTCCAAGATGCTTTCACCACATAAAATCTCTAAGAGAAGCTTTGGAAATGTATTCTTAAACATGTAAACTTGTGCAGTCTGAATTTTATTTGCATACCAAATATTCAAGGTGGAAGTGGTAAAGCATCAAACCCCAAATCAAATTAAAAACAGACAAACAACAGAAACCCAACTTACAGGGTGCCTACTACCCTGAGTGCCAGAGGAGGTAGGAGAAGTTGCATAATGCTGTGCAGAGAGCAGGGCTGTTACTGTGTAATGGCTCTATGGGGTTCCTGGCTCCCAGCTTTACATTTATGCTCCTCTATGTAGATTTCTGGCTGAGGTGACTGTGGTTATGACTGATTATGCACACAGTTTCGCTGGCAAGCCACAGTGAACCTGGGTTCTCTTCCACTTTGGACTCGTCATTGTTTACATGTTCCATTCAGCAGGAGGAAATGCTAGTCGTATCCCCAATAAGGCAATTACATTTAAAAAACAAGCACATTAAGTTCTGTGGTCTCCACACACAGAGATGTTTGATTTGTCAGGGGAGTCCAGAGAATGAGTAGGAGCAAGCCCAAATTTGACTTCTTCATTCATTAGCAAGTTCAGAGTAGCCCAGTGAAGACTGCTGATACTTGAAGTACTTCTGTCATCCTGACAGCACTTCTAACTCCCTTCAGGCCATGATGCTTCCTGGTGGTCACATCACACATGTCAGGACTCTGTTCAGATTATCTTCCACCAAAATAACTCCCTTTTTTTCCCCCTCTGAAACTGCAGAAAGACCATGTCTCTACAAATAAGGCAACAGCTGCATCCATTGATGTGTATGTGTGTAACTTTGGTGTAAAGTCTAGTGAATCACATTTATGGAAGACAGACATTAACCAAGACATGCTGTGTAGGAACAAGCCACATGAAAAACTGGAGGAACAAAAGCAGGAAGATGCAAGCAATCATGAGAGGCTCTGTACTAGCAATTGGAAGTAAATAAAAACTTAAGCAAAAGAAATTATTAACAAGGATGAAAAATGAAGGGCTAATTGTGCAGCTATAACCATCTATAACCTATACTTTTTGTCTTTGAAAAACATAATATAGCTTTTTGTTAATCAGATCACACAGATTTTGCTAAAGGAGAAATTTAGTATTGAGATGTCAGAGCTGGAGAACTGGCAGCTCACCGAAATATTTCTTGAACATTATGAGAAGGGTTTAAAAACCTCCAGACTAGCTGTATTATCTTAACTTTTGTTTTTTGGAGTGTACAACTTCTAAGTAAGTCACATCTTTTTTTCCCATCCAAAGATTCTTTTTATAGGTGACTCAACTAACAGAGGGATGATGTACTATCTAATAGAAAGAGTGAATAAGACTCTTCAGGAATGGCAAAAGACTCATGATGTTAAAAGTTATCATAATATCAATGAGGGGAAAACATTTATCAGCTACTCTTACTACCCCCAGTTTTGGATGAACACAAACCAGAGACCGACTTTTGAAAAAGCATTAGAACAACTGCTGCAGAGGTACTGTACAAACTCTATTGCTGGCTTGTTTGTATTTTCGTTCTATTTGCAAATGTGTTTAACACATTTTACAATTAAAGTCAGTAAGCAGTTAAACATAAAGTGTGCAGACCGTATTGTGTGGTTGAAAAATAGTAGAAAATTATATCAGGTCTCTGATCAGGATGCCAGATACAGTTCACTGAAATGCAATGCAATGCAGTTGAAATGTTTGCCATCTGTTTTAAGGCAACATGTGTTGTTTTTCCTTTCTGGTTTTCAGATCACGTCCCCTGGAGAACACAGACCAGACCGTATTAATTGTAGGTGGCGTTCAGTGGCTTAATTCCAATCACCTGCAAATTGTCCATAAGGTGTTGAACAGGTAATGTTATGTATTTGGTGTTATTCCAAGTCTTGATATGATAAATTATGAGGAACAACTTAACAAAAAATTTTAAATACAAACATTTCATTTGTTTTCTCATGGGTGTGCACTTAAGTGACTTAGAAAAAATAAAAATGCAGTGTCTTTTGTCATGTCTGTTAAGTAAAATGTGTGTCTTTTTTTTTTAATTTGTCAAACAGGGAAAATCTATCAAATATCCTGGTAATTATCAAATCCATAGGGATGGGCTTTCACCTCCCAGTGGATGGAATACATTCTCTATCACAGGTAAGCTACAGTACATTTAGAGTGCATTTTTACAGAAGATTTGTCATTTCAGCAATAATTTTGCTGTCTGGTCAAAATATGTTACAACCTCTGCTGAGCAAGCTTTAAGTGGATCAAAGAAAGATGAATGTTTGTATTTGCTCATGCTGCTTGCTAATACGGATTTAAACCAATTTGCCTTATTTCATGGATTCCGCTGCAATCAGAGCATCGTTCGAGACACCATGCTCAGTCAGCCATTCCAAGAAACTGAAGAAGCTCTGATATTAACCCTGCTGCCAAAGTTGAGAAATTGAGCTGGGATAGGCAGATTGCTCCTCATACCATGTTAAGCACAGGCCCTCCCCAGGCTTCCTCCATGCTTACATGATCCATGCTGGAACAGATTCACTGACCTGTCTGCATTGCATGGCTCTCCATAAATCTATCTTAACCAACCTATGAAGCCAAAAAATTACAGAGCAGCTGGAATGTACTGGTGAATCTAGCCTGCTACTTGTATGTTAATTGATGTTACAGTCAGCTTAAATCATATCCAAGACTCTCAGAGTTACAGATGGGCTCATTTCAATGTGCTGTGTAACTCATTCAATTCAGTATTTTTATTTACAATTTGGACAGTGGTTTTCTACTGGACACATATAAAATGCGCAGTTGAGACGGGGCTGGGAAGTGCTGGAGGGCAGAGCGGAGTAAATGATGCCTACCAGAGCTGCATGTAACACTCCAGCTACTTACAAGTGTTGAAAAGAGAAAACTATAAGCTTTCATATTTTATGTACAGCACTTCTATCAAACTGGGGACTGGTGCCCACATCTTTTTGCAGCCGTAACATACTGCTGTATTCAGTGTGACTTACTGCTATTCTCACTCTTCTTTTTGCTATGGAGACTGCCCTGTCGGATTTTGTCCATTCTTTATGACTAAGTTAGTACTACCTATCTGCCTCGTGTCTACTAAATGTCTTCTTATTGATTCCAAACATTTCCTTAATTTATTCGGATGAACAAATTAGGATACAGTAGGGAAACTGTTGACATCAACATGAAGAAACATTGTCGTAACCCCTGCCATAGCTTTCACCAGAGTTCTGTCCTAGGAGAAAGAAGCAGAACTTTGATTGAAGGTAGGTGAGGCAAGGATGGAAAGAGTATTAAAGGCTTGCCAGGACTACTTTTTTCTGTTTCTCATCCAGTAAATTTATCAAACTCCAGAAATCAACTACAGTGCATAACTGAGTTTTTTTCCAGTTCTATATTGGAATCATATGCCAAATTACCCATGTGGTTTGGGTGCTCTGGACTTCTGGATTACCCCAGCTACTCTCAAAGCCCTTCTGTCTGCAGTGTCAAATCCATCACCTTGCCAAATTTATGGTTAACCTTTTTTCTATTCCTAGCTTTCCTGTCGTATCTTGAGAAATAATAATTTGTTCTTCAGTATAAGCATTTCTAAGATATCTATGGCCCTATACTCCTTTTTTTAAGTAACCATCTCAATGAATTAGATTTGAAGCTGAATTTTTCTTTACAGGAACAATTTCACTATTAATTACAGACACCTTTATAATAGGATTTTTTTTTTCTGAATTATGCCTCATATTAACTAAGTACATATTAAAAAACGTTACCCAGTAATTATATTTTAAACAACATTGAAATCTTCCTATGAAGGAAGCTGCACAGCTTCTGAAAAGTAATTATAATTTCTGCAAAAATCTGCAACAGTCTTGGAGTAATAGCTATTTTCAAGAGTGAACTTATAGTAATTCATGTCTGGAGTATAATATAATTTCTTTTTTCGAAATGCAGTTTTGCTATCCATTTCCGTAGCAGAATACAATAACTTTTAAACAGTCCTTCTGACAAGACATTGCAATATTTTATCTGGAATGCAGGCAGAAGTGCAAAACTTGTGGAATGAAAACTTGATTATTCTGGATACAGCAAAAAATTTTGGCTATGAAGTTGTTGACACCTTTGTCATCACCATGGGCCGCTACAAAGAATTCCTGCAAGGGAAGTGCGGCTGCCATTTCCATGAGGTAATAGTTTATGCTTATATAATTCCCAGGTATTTAAGAGAGATTTTAACTGTCAGGTACTTAGAAACAAAAAGGTATGCAATGAGGTTCGCATCCATGACTCAAGTTAGGCCTGAATAAAAACTGTGGAGATAGCAGTTTGTATGGTGGCACTTGTCCCTCGCCACTCAGAGCACCACACCACCCAAGGATGGGCTGAACTGCTGCAGTGGTCATTCCTTGAAATAAAAACAAGCATGCTCTTCTGAAAAGGTAATCCATATAAAAGGATGTTGCATGGTTTCCTGGTTCTTATTTGTTATGGTTATATATTCCTACTGCTTCTGCATGGACCCAGTTTATCTTTTTGCCATACCTCGGTCTCACAGGTTTTTGTCTGAAGCCTTCCTAACTAAGCAGCTCAGCAGACCATAGTTACATTTAAAATGGAGCTTAAAATTGAAAGACCAATCTTACTTCTATATATTGGTTTTCATATATGTCTGAGAGTTATCTGGGATAGTTTAGTGACTGACTATAGAAACAGAAATATTAAGTCACTTGTTCTCACTCACGCCCATAGTTCTGCTTTCTTTTTTGTCTGAAATATATAGAAATTCTTTCTTCTGTTTTATAACTACTGGACTGGTGAAACAGGGACTTTGTAAAATATATGAGTAGGGCAATAGAGAATGTATTCTTCTATTTATTTGAAGTTTTGGCAAGGAATCTTCACAATATATTACAAACAGGAGTTCACAGATTAAATCAAAAACAAATACGCAAACACATTGTTATATCTAGGCACAAAATCAGCCCAGAGGCTGCCAAACCAGTGAAAGTAAAGAGTTTGAAAACCAAGATATTTAAAGTTTTTCTGTATTCCTTTAAGATATATTTTGAGTATGTGGTATGTCTTTTTATAGTGAGTACTCTTCCCCATCAACAAAGGAGGGATATGTTTTAGTTTTGGATTTCTTGTACCTTATGTAGAGCAAATGAAGAAGTGCAGCCCTGGTTTAGTGCAGGCAACCCTGAATGAAAAAAAAGAGTATAATTTTTGAGTGGTCAAGTAAGCAGATACACTCTGCCATAAGGCTGATGAGAGTAATTTTGCATATGATAGTTAAAAGTACTGTCACCAAGACCACCAGACTATTCCTGTAGCTTCCAACCAAGTCCTTCCTCAAACGCATGACACCAACTTGTTGGTATAAAAAGCCAGTTCCCAGGTTCATGTTATGAGCGGTCAGTCTGCTGAGAATCCGAACATGTCATTCATTGCCCTAAAGACCCATGTATATTACATTATTCCCTTTGGAAATCAAAACAATCTGTGGAATAAAGGAGGCTCATATTTTTGCAGGTGCTTAGCTCCTAATTCCCAGTAAAAAATATTTCTTCAGTAAAAATTGGAATCATGCATTCAGACACCATCAGTAACCCCATGCCTCAATTCATGGCTGTATAGAAGGACAGAGAAGCCTTCTGGTACCTCTATAGATAAAGTCCTGTTTAGCACAGTAAGAAATTGCCTGTGATGCTACAAGGATTTCCATTCTTATGAACTGAATCTGTTTTGTCTGTTTAACAAAAGACTAGGAAGCTACCACAATTTATTCCATTAAAATCTGTTTAGGACCATAAAACTTGAACTGTCATATCTTTCAGGAAGATTTCATTTCCTCTGAGTGATCAAAAGAGAAATGACAGGTGCAAGTTCTTTCATAGAATGAGATACAGAATAAGAAGAAATTGTTACTGAAAAGGTAGAACTGAAGGGAAAAAAGGATGCCATGAAAGATGACCCTTTGAAACCAAGAGTTAGTGAATTTATGGTGTTTCACAGTCAGCTGGGGACTTTCAGCCAGTAAGAAGCTACTAGTTGGAAGAAATCTCAGGAGTTTGGTTACTGACTAGAATAATGACACAAGTAATTTGATGTGTCATTTAGAAGACAAAACTCCACAAGTTCATTCTTATTGAGAAAATCCTAGGACTTTTTTTTATTAGAGTTATCAAAAGTGCATAAATATTAAAAAAGACTGTCAGCCACACAAGTGAAATGCTAGCATTTTTCCAGCATGAATTTAGAACTTGTTTTCTGTCAAAACAAATTACTTTAAATAAGAGAAACCATCAAATGTTTTCTGAATCTCTCGAGAGAAGGATACACCCCTTCTGCTTATTTTGCCAAGTCATGTCTATTTTTCTGTAAGCCTCACTCTTGGCCAAGCCTGTTCCCAGGACCTGGACAGATACAGGGTTAGCACAGAATCTCTGTAGAGCTTCACAGCTATAAAGGTGGACCAGGAATGAAGTGGAAGCACTAATTTTTCCTGTGAAGAAATGTCAGGACAGCTATGATATATTTTCCTTAAAAATCAAAAAAAAAAAAACAAAGATCTAAAAATAAGGTTTCCTTCATCAGACACCCACAGTATATACTGGAAAACAAAATATACTGTGGCTAATTAAACCTAGGAGTAGTTTAAAACAAACAAACTGAAATTCAGTGATGATGATAGTAAAATTAATTCAAACATAGGCTCCAGAATGTTCTTGCAGTGTTTCCTGTCCAAGGACTAGCATAGAAAGCCCAACTATTTTCTTGTAGCCAGTGTATTATATTTCATTCTCTCAGCCACAGCGGTCACCTTTACATAAAGCAGAATAAAAATGTTAATAACTATAAGGCTTTGAATTTTCTCCTTCAATATCACAGAGAGAGATATAATATCAGAGACAGTCTACTGAACAAATGAGTTCCCAAAAGAGAGTGGGGAGGCAATCAGTTGTCACTGGTTGGGAATCTGCTCCAGTATAAGGCTCGCTGAGACTGAGCACAGGTTTGGGAGTGTTATTAGACCTGGCTGACATCTCGTGCTGTCAACCTCACAGATGGTTTCCACCTCAGGCTCCTCAGCAGCTTACATGATTTCAGGCCATTGCCATGGCCTCTGTCCTGCTTTGGAACCAAACACTGCAGGGGTAGTTAGTTAACCAATCCTTTAATCAGCTCTGCTCAGTACATGAGAGAGGCATGAACACAGCTCAGTCCAAATATAGCTGGAAAAGAGGGACTAAGTCACAGAGCAGATATTTATGCGATGGATAAATAGTCCCATGGAGTAAGTGCCTCTCCATTTCACCCAGATGGCTATATTGACCCTTTTTTGTCTAGAACCCAGATGTTGGTGTCTTTGTGGGTCATTGTTGATGCTCACCATTTCCACAGAGCTTTGAGTGAAACAGAGAGCATCAGAGTGAAATATTTCACATGCTTTGTATGGAACTGGGTGAAAAACAGCAGGGTGTGGTTGGTCATCAGCATTTTTCATTCACTCCTCTACCATTTTCTATGAGCTCATGCAGATATGACCTTGCTTCTCTGCTGGAGGAATCTCAACAGAAAGTATGTGTTTCTGGGGAGGATCAGGGGACAATCTGGCTCACAGAGCTTGTTGTTAATGAGGCTTGAGAGGTCATTGTGCCTGAAAGAGGCATAGATGTGCCCAGGAGAATACATCAGCCACCAAAAAAACAGACTTGATCCTTGAGGAAAGCAAAAAGAAAGCCCTTGAATGCTTTTGATACCTCGTTAGTTTTAACAGTTTTGTCATCAGTTTATTTCTGCATCCTGGCAAGTGGAGTTTCATCAGGTGCTGAAGCAGTTTACACTAGGAAAATGGCATTTTGCCTCCAAGGATGGAGCCAAGAACACTGTGTAAAACCCCAGCACTTTTCATGTTTTATGAAACCAGATGAGATGGATTAAATCTACTGCTTTGTACTTTCACTTTCTTTCTCTTAAAAAATGACCTTCTAAACTCCCAGAAGACAGCACCCCTCTGTAAATGCCATCTGAGCTAAAGCACTGCTGTGCAGGAATGGAGGGCTGGCCGTTATGTGCAGTCAGAAAACAAGAACTGAAATGCATTCAGCAGTTCTCATTTAGTTCTCACTAGCTGGCCAAACAGAAAGTTATGTCCCCTGATTGTCTTGATAAATTACTGGAATTCCCACCAACCCACTTCAGAGGGCCTTGGGTCACCCTGATAGCGTAGAAATCCACAGCTCTGTAGACCCTACAATCCTTGCTCAGATTGCCAAGGGAACTGGACTCACAAAGGGATTATATTGATCTGGGACAAAAAATCTTGCATAACTCTGGCACTTTCTGCCCAAACATACTTCTAGTTCTATGCACACATGCAAACCTGATTTTTTAATACCTCATTCTTCACAAATGCTTATGGAGAAGTAGATTGGCCAGCAGTCATAAAGACCTTTATGCAACCCATTTTTTTATTCAGATTTATTTCCTAATTTAATGTCAAAGAAAGCATGGTCACAACACAAAAGCTAACAACCTTAGAATTTTGATTTCTTAATAAGTGGCTGGCTGCTGGATGAACATTAGATTGCATTCCTGCGAGATTATACCTAACAGGAATGTAGTTTGGGTGACTGGTTCAAGGTGGCATCGTTTTGAAATAGTTTTAAGATCTAAGGCACTAATTTAGAAAAATGAACCTGCAGTAATTGCATGAAAACAAATAACATCCCTTGGCTTAGCTGTATCAAATTGATCAGAGGATATATTAATTTTCTACATGAATAATTCCTGGTCTTTTTTTAGTTCAGCCAGCTCCCTCATAGCCTCTCTGCCCAGTCTTTCAAGTTTTTGCACATGTTATTCCTTCACTCACATTTAAATTTGTATGAATTATTTCATTTATTATGAGCTTCAGTACATATGAACATTGTTTCTGATTGTTCAGTGAGGTAAATATACATTAAATTTTTAAAAAGCTAATATGCTTCCACATAAGTCTATGCATTAATAAATGAAGTCTGTTTTTCAAGTGTCTGCTGTGATTGATATAGCAGGAAAATTGATAAGCATCAGAGCTATCGAGTCAGCATATATTTATTCTTTTAAAAATAAGTTAACCACTTAGCCCCTTTTCTGCTTTCTCTGGATTTGCCAATGCCTGGGTCAGGGTCCTCTGTCCTGCATCTGTGCAAGGTTCTGAAGTTTTGCGTCTCTTGAAGTTGCTTCCTTGTTCATTAGTGACTGCGTGTTCACTAAGATGAAACCTTCATCTTCCCACAGGATACCACCCCCCCCCAGTCATTAGACTCCTGACAACCATACCTTTCACCTTTTCTCTCATTAGTTCCACAGGCATTTGTTTATTCCCTACAAATTGAACAAAATAATCCTAGACCTTTATCCATATTTGGGGAGGCAAGGAGGAGCATTCTTCTGCACAAAGTTACTGAACCACAATGTGATTATGTCAGTGTGAAGCCCCAGGGAGAGGGATGTTAGATTGCACTGTAACTCCCTTCTTGGAGAAGCATGACACATGAGTGTTTTCATCTCAACATGGAGCTGGGCCAGGTTTGCATCAAGACCTGAGAGTGAGACATTCTTGTAGGGCTCACAGCTGAGACACAGCATATGTTCCTCAAGTGCTTGGGATGAGAACAGGATTTAAACCTTCCTGCAAGTCAGGACTGTCCTGTGTTTAGTTTTTCCCAAGGTAAATATACAGACAAGCTGTTAAGTATGGATTTTGTTGTTCAGATAAATTGTCCCTAATGGAGAGAACAGAGTCTAATATGCAAAGGCATTACAGAATCAGGCAACTGAGTATAATGGGCCTAGAGATATAGATTTCAAGGCTCAAATGAATAAGATCTTGCACTTTAATTAGTATGTAACATAACAAGTTGGCCCACTAAAATACTGTTTGTGAGCAACTTGCAGCTCAAGGCAAGAATATGAGGACCTGCTTTGTGGAGAACTGTCTCAGCATTTCTGTACGCACAGCTGTGTATCTTTCTAGGTGTAGGCAGAAAGCACTCACATATGTCACTTCTTTTGCAGGTGGTGAAATCCAATCCCTCTGAAGAAAGTCCGCATGTAACAATGACGTTATCAAGGCACTATACACTGGGGAAATATTTTGGCAGTCAAAGCAAGCCATCACAACTGCAGGACTATGCAACAAATTCTCAGTCCCCATATCATGTCCGAGGTCCAATAAATCAAGTTTATTCTGAAATCCTTCTCAGCAGGCTCTGTGCAAGTAAGAGGGAGCTTGTCAGCACATAGCCTCTCTTGGATATAGCACTGGGACTAGAGATATGCCACTACCTGAGTAAAAATTGAAGGACCATGTGAATTTATGACATGCTACCTTGATTGGCTGCATACACACTAACAGAGTTTGGGACATGTGGCATTTTCCTAAAACTTTATGAAATGAAGATATGCCCTGGCAACTCTGTGGTGTCAAAATGGAAGATGGAGAATTGCAAAGGAGAGAAGAGAGGGAGTTATTTGAACTGTTGCCAAAGGCTAGGACAGCTGTAGCTCAAGCAGCTGTGTATTAATGATAGTAAAGAGAGAGAAATATATACACTTGAACAATTTGGAAAGGATTGCTTTAGCTCTTCAGCACTAATTTTCTATTTATAGAGACACTGTACTATTTGAATGTATTTAGAAACTGGCTACATTCCATTTTAAAGAGTTGTTTTATGTGGATGGGTTCCCCTTCAATACAAAACCTTTTCTATTTAGACATTTGGTTTATACAATTTGAAAATGTCTATTAGCATTTTACTGATGATGCCAACTTTTGAACTCTAGCGTTTTTAGTGAAAACACATCCCTTCTTTCTGTCTTAGATGGAACAGATGTCTACTCTATTTTTTGCATGTTCTAAAGCTAATATAGAGATAGATTACTTAGACTTGAGACTGATTATAACTCTCTCGATGTAACATGTAAATATAGTGAGTATGTTAACATAACCTTATTTGTGGTCCCAGTTTAGGAAAGTGGCCATATGCAGTAAGACTGCTCAGATATGTGCTTCAGTGTCTACCTTGCCCTGTAAGCCAAGCAAGTGTTCTACCCACATGGCAGTGCCATTTCTTTCATGATTTTTTATGAAATACTTGCCAATGTATGAAGCCGGTACCACAAGCAGAAGAAAAATCCCTTTGGCTAGCATACATAAGAACTTTGGGATCTGGTTTTTAATCTGTCAAGAGGAGTGTGCGATGTGGTAGGAACAGAGTGTACTGCCTTCATATCATGCTTGACAAGAACAAGACCTTCTCTGAAAACTAGTTTCATTTTGTAGCCCAGCTACATGACTGACATTTGCAGACCTGCTCTGGGTGAAACCCCAGGGAGAGGTTTATACCACCGCAGGGGGGAAGTGTCTGCTGATCCCCTGCCACAGCATTGGCAGCACACTCATTCACAGTTGTGGTGCCCTGATGGGAAACCAAGCATGGTCCAGGCTTAGCAGTTTGGTGATGGGTTAATGACACCCCATAAGACTGTTCTCCCTACAAATTATCCAGTTATGGATTTTTATTAATCCAGTCATGGAGCAGACAATCAAGGCACCACTCTCTCCCACTATGCGCTAGAGAAGGGAGTAAGAACCAGGTAAGTATGAGTCTAATGAAGGATCCTCTCAGCTCTGTGGCATACTTGCCCCTTCACAATTTTACGTATAACTCTCCAATATCTTCTAGTGCCTTTGGGAAAGGAAGCTGCAAGCAATGTCAGGTTATAAACAGATTATAACACAGAACTAATCACCATCCTATTGGCCTTAGTAGCACACAGAGGGGCTGCCCTATATAGAAGTAGGGCTAGAAATTTATGACACCACATTTAGGATTTGCCAAAGATCCTTAAACTCAGCACAGTCTGTATACCCAGCTAAAGTTTTGTGAACTCTTGCTGCTTCAGATATGTTGGGAAATGTGGTATGATGGGAAATTTTCATGTAATATGAAGTTTGGCTTCCCTAGATGATAGCAAGGTCCTCAAAAAGACGATCTGACATATCTAATCTAGAGGACCTTCCACTATATTGACAAAGCTCCTAATTTAAACAATGACATTACGTTTAGTGAGACAGTGTGATTATCTCTGTTTCTGTATAAAATACTGCTGCTGTGCCCACAGTAAATGTCCCTGTATTTCTATGTAAGGTTTTCCCCAGCATGGAGCTTTACATGAAAGATGGGTCAGGAGCTGTGCATAAGTACTGAAAATGTCAGCATTTGGTTTTGAGCAATATGATTATCTAAGGAATATAATTGTATGCAAATGATATAATATATACTCTTGGGTCTGGAACTCCAGGGCTGCACAACATTAAAGCTGAAGGATTTAATATCATGTCATTAATATTAGTAGATGCAAAGTGCAGCCAGATGTCTTTGGCATTAAGATGATCAATAATAGGTGTATTACAATTCTGCTCTATTAAGATATTTTTTTGTAGCTTGTTTAAATCCACATGCTGTTACTGTTATTGTTCTGTACACAAATGCTTTTAAGGTATGAACTGGGTTTTTATGTTTGTTTTTTTATAATCAAAGCCTATTGCTGAACCATCAGTTATAATGATGATAGCTGATACCAGCGAATGAACAATTCATCACTTCAGGTTTCCCCACAAAATGGTTTACATGTGCTGTTCACCCAGATGTCTTAATGTTTTCAAAATCTTAATATCTTTCAAACGTATCAAGTGGAAATTTTCCTGTGTGTTTTCTATTTCTTGTATATCTATGTACATATATATGTCTGTACAAAGTCACTGGTACAATTTGCAAATTGATCATTATTTAAATCAGTCCTTGAATAAGTTTTTTCCAACACTACATATGATCCATGTAATCTTAGGAATAAACAAAGGGAATGTAGACTAAACCAGGTACTGAGTTACATCTTTTATTATTTAACTTTAAAATATATCTAGCATCTCTGGGTATATGAGAGAGTTGAGATTGACATGGAAACATCGCTTGCTCATACACATTAAAATTTATGGATTAAGACAATAAAAGAATTACCATGTTTGAAATCCAGTGAAATCACATGTGTTTCTATCAATGGTTAACTCTAGAATTATCACATCTGTTGTGACATTTTGCCTGAATAAGCATTAAAGTGTTCCTACTACTGATTCATAATGTAGGATTTTTTCCCCCCATATATTTACCTTAGGCCCATTATTTACCATTAAAATAGCAAAGGACCTGATTGTCAAGGTGAGTTCCACCTCCTAATACAGACATGAATGGCCCTGGAATTGGTGGTAGGATTGAGGTAATTAGGCTGGGGAACAAGTACACGGAGACAAACAGCTCCAGCAGCACGTGGAGTTTAGAGTGGAACCAGGGTATATTTTAAACTACAAGTAGAGAGACTGGAACTGTGCTGCAAAAAAATACTCTGACATACAGAGCAGTAATCTCAGTTATTATTCATCCCTTTAAACTTTAGCTAGAGTTGCAGCATGATGTACCAGTGTCCAATGAGTTATAACTCCTTGTCTCTCATATAACTCCATAGATGTTGAACAGTGATTTAGGTTTGAGCCTTGATGGATAGATGGCCACAATGATCAAGTCCATATCGGTGAGTATTTTTGGAATAACTGGCTATAATAAAAAAGATTTCCCTATTTGTAGGGAAATGCCTTGACAAGTCATCAGAGATGCTATATTTCAAATATAGCAAGGAGCTGAAAGAATGAACTACAAATACTATTTTTACATTTAGTATTCATTTGAAAATATTAATCTTTGGAATAATCTCTTCAACACCATTAAGTATAAGGCCTTTATTTTTCTTTTCTGTGACATTTTAAAGGGACATCAAAGTCAATTTATTTGTTTAGTGGGTGGGGTATTGGGGCATCCAATTACCTCAAGGTTGAAATAACCACTAATAGTTATGCTTATGTTGCTATGCTGAGCCAAAGAGAATGCTTTGAAGGTGCAGATATGTGTGATATTAAGTTGACTGCAGTCCAGGGATCTTTCAGATTACTTTTTTAAGAGTAAAGCAATTTTTTAGAGGTGCAGTGAGCTATTTGGCACAGAGTCAAACTGCTAAACAAGCCTCTGTAGGCTCACATGAAAATAGTCTTACCTTTTTGTTTGCCTGCTAGCCTTGCATCTGGCTTGTTTTACCTCACTGTATGACTATCAATACCTGCTCTACTCCACATCAGCCTTTCTTTCAGATGACCTGAGAAGTTTCTCTTTCATCGTAGAAGCAACTTTTGTAAATCTGAAAGATGACTGTTGCAAATTCAGGCTGAATCTTCAAAATCAAGGTTATCCTCTTAATGTTTTTGTCAATTCCAAGAGCAAAAGATCTACTGAGTGCAGCAAGGGTAGAGCAAGACTCTTCTCTAGGGCAGTGATTTTCTCTGATGAATTTGAAACAGCTGTGTTGTGTTAAGGACTTAGTGTGTACTAGCACTTCGCTCTTCATGGAGCTTGCCTTTACCAAGCCAAACACCATCTTTCAGACTCCACTGACACATTACCTGTGTAAATCTTCGAAACACCAGAACAGTCAGTGTATAATGCAGGCATACCTATGTGTTGGTGCAGTATTTACTGGTACCTTCACACTATTCACTGAACGGAAAAGCCCTGACTACACAGTAAAAATCCACTATGCATTTTAGCCTTACTCATCTGTGGTTTGGTGGTACTAAAACCAGTGTTATATGTGTCAGTCTAGGCGAGTATCTAGAGATAAGTGTCCTAGAAAACTGCTCTGAATGGGCAAGATGGGCCTGCAGGGTCACAACAGGGGCTCCTGCAGCACCGGTTTCTATTGCGATGGATTTCTCCCTTTTCTAGATTCATTCATCTGGTTGCTTGGCCAGCTCCTCGGCAGCTGTGGACAGCCCTTCCTGCAAGCCCTCAAATACGTTCAACATCCGTGTCAAGGTACACCATGTTAAGTAGCCCTGAACTGAAGATCAAGTGTATGCTTAAATGAAATCTGAACTGAGGTCTTTGTGAAACACAGAACCTACTCAACATGTCCTTGATTTCCTCTAGAATTGAACTGCTCTAATGAGAAGCAGAATTCAGTCCCTCTCAGCTGAATCTCAGATAATGGGGTCTCTTCTCAACTTTTGACAAACTGTTTTTCCCACTGCTTGCTTGAATAAAACAAAGGGAGGGATCTTCTCTGTGTGCTCCCATTTAACAGTGTGAGACGAGCTGCATTTGCACACAGTCACTGTGGTAGGCATCTCCCTCATATACCTCATTATGGGGACAAAATTCCCATAGCAGACAGTCTTTTCAATATCGTGATTATTGTGCTGCTCTCAGGATGCTAGGTAGATTCTGGATGAAGGCAAGACTGCAGAAATAAAATCCTTGAGTGAGGAATCAAAATGCCTCAGACATCTTTTGGCAAAGTCAGGGCAGTTACGAAGAGTTCACTACAGATCAGGCGGGTGAAATTAAAGTTGTCAGGAGCCCTTTAAAGTCAGTAAATTCTGTGGTTATTGCCAGGGTTTGAAGACCAGATCTGTGTTTGGCAGAGTTTCTCACTTGCCATTTTCTGAAAATGTCTTTTATTTTTTCTTTTGTACTTGTCATTATCAACTTCTATATTTTCATTATGATTCTCTGGGATTAAGGAGTTTAAAGTAATATTTCTGCTCTGCCTGATAATGACTGTGCAGCCTCCACAGATGGCAGTCAAACTGTCTTACAGATCAGAGAAGTTTTATTATTTCTGCAGGGGTTTTTTCCTTTACTTCCATATACCATCTCCAAAGATTCTGTATATTAGCAGATAACCATCAATGGCTTTAGTCATAATAGCTTTAATGTCTCCCATGTTTCTTATTCTAAGAAACCTGCTGATCCCTATTTATCCTAATAGGACAGAAAATACTTTAAACCTTGAAAACCTGATCTTGCAAGTCATTGGACAATGTAGCACCCAACATGATCTAGCCCACAACTGGATTCCTTTAAAATAGAGAATCACAGTCACATCTTCATATATAATAATGTGATGTTATCTCCTACTAAAGTTTTTACTGAAGTGATTACAATTTGAACATGATTTGCGTGGACAGATAGGTGGAGTTTTTTTCATCTCAGGGTCTTTGTTGAGCTCTCTTTACAGCAAATGGTATCTATTAGCTACTGTAAAGTCCTGTTTCAACATCCTTTGTGCATTGTGTCCTGTGCAGTTATTATAAAATACATACATACAAGTGGATTTACTGCTGATGGTAAAAGGTTAAAATATAACAGGTTTTACTGCTCCACCCATTACTGGTCCCTAAATTCCACATTGCATCATTTCTGTGCAGTAACAAGGAGTCAGGGTCTAATAACCCCGTAATGCTGGCTGTCTGCATGGCTCCTCAGTCTCTACAACAGTTCAGCGCTGAAGCCCTGATGGAGCTATCAAAATAGCACACCTTCAGCTACAAAATGCATACAACAGAGCCTGCAGACATACTCAAAACATGTCTGTTGGGTTGAGTTCAGCCTGGAAGTCAAGGATGACAGCTTCTAGAGACTATCTATTTTCAGACACCAGAACCTGGATTCCTCCTTAACTCTAGCTATTTAACTGAGGCATTTTAATTATGAGTGTGGTCACACAAGGCTTCTTTGTATTCATCGCAGAAAGACCAAGATCTGAATTATTCTCTAGAGGTGTCTATTACTTCTACAATATGGCTTACTGTACAGGGAACCTAAACTCTCAGAATTGTCTGATAGGTGCCTAAAATTTTGAGACATGAATGTCAGCTCAACACAAGAGTGACCGTGGGATTTATTGTGCAGGTAGAAGCTGTTTTCACATCCCCACTCTGTTCATTTAGACCAGGAACTTGATCAGAAGCCCACCACCACCACCAGGACATGCTCCCCAGCAAGTCCTAGGGTGGTACATTCGCAACATCTTCCCCTGGAGCTGCTTGATTGTTTAACAGTGCACTGGATCAGAGGGAAGCCAGCCCTTCAGGTAACCTGGTGAGCAGAACATTTGATGGTAGTATGGGAATATGCAGGTTCAACACCCTTCATCTGGAAAAATGAAGAACAAATCTCCATCTACTGACTTACAAGGGGGCTAGGTGAATGTCTCTCTTTCCATGAGAAAAGCCAAGCTGACAGGCACTTAACTCCAGAAGAGATTCTTTTTCAGGTTCACGAGCCAGATCAGAGATAGTTACCTGGTTGGTATCTGAGAGCTCCAGCTTCTAGCACTTATGCCTGTACTAGAAGTGCATGGCAAGCCTAAGAAATTTAGAGTCTGCTGACCTTACTATGCAGTAAAAGCATCTAATAGGTGTTAAAAAAAGAAGCCAAACACCTTGGTCACATACCCCATGTTGGGTCTATGAAGAATATACTGCTCTGAGCATCTCTTCATGCCTCACACACCCAAACACACCCCTGAGATTACTGCCCTGTTATTTTGTGGTTTATAGCTGTTCATGTAATTGCTCTCTAACTCACTTCATTCAAAACAATACAGACTAGAAGAGACCTCTGTAAATTAAAGTGTGTAAACTAACATGGGCAATTTCAGATGATTTAGATTGGGCAGCTGTTAGATAGCCACTATGCCAGTAGGTGAATGGTAGCATCCCTGAAGACGTAGAAGGGAAAGGCACATGGTGAACTGGAGGTAGGATGGAGCTGACAATCTCTCCATAAGTTAGCTGCAGACAGAAACAGCATCCTTTCCAGATGAAGTCCTGTTGATGAACTTGTCCTGCAGCTCCTGGGGTTTGAATGCCTGGCTCCAAAGCAAGATCCTTAAATTAATATGAATAAATACCTGCTACAAATACAGGTCTGTAAACGAGACAAAAAGGGTCAAAATATGGAACTTCTAAATGTTTGGCAACTTTATCTAACTGTGCCTAGGGAATCCCGAGGGACTATAATGAGTCTATAAAACAAGTTAACACCTGCTCCTCACACTCTTGTTAATTAAAATTCAGTAGAGATTCAAGTCATTTTAATGAGTTATCTATCACTCCACAGGAACCATTCTGGAGTGGAGGCTGTCTTGACAACGCCGCAATTACTGCACTTTGTATCCAGTATACTGTCTTCAGTGCTTCTCCAGCCCAGGCAGTTGTTGTTTTTTTTTCCCTAGGGTCTGAGGGTCAGAATATCAATCATTTAGTCATTATTTGTCCCTCAAACTCACAGTTTTTCCTAGTTCAGACTGACACCCTCCAGAAAATCTGTGTTTTGTCTGCAGAAAGGTCAATGTCTTGTCCCATGCAGTGGGTTACAAGGGCAGTGAATCTTTTGAATTCCCCAAGAGCCTGCGTGCTGGTGGGAGAACCTGTCTCTGTTCAGCAGAGCCACAGGGTGGGTCGAGTCACGATAATGACTCAGAGGAACAGTTATGCTGGTGACTTTATTAACTGACCACTTTAGTGAATGAATGGAGACAATTTGGCAACAATCAACTGATAACCATCTGGGGAATGAATAAAGGCACTTTGGCAATGAGACAATTTTCCTAAAAACCTGTCAACGATCAACCAATTGCAATGCAACTCATATAAAATTTATATATATTAATATATGTAAGAAAGAGAGAGAGCAAAAAGAAGAAAGAGAAAATAGAGGAGGAGGGGATAGGAAAAGGGGAATCACCACCCTTTGATCCCACGTTGTCACAGAGAAGCCAGCTTGGTCCATAGGTGGTGGGTCACATGTGAGGTCTTGTTTTTATCTAGTCTTTCTTACGCATGCACAGCAGGTTGTTCCAGAAGGTTCTCATTTTTTCTGGCTTGTACCTGCGCAGTTTAGGCAAGTTCTGTCTCTGGACAACAACAGGAGGGAGGGGGAGAGAAACAGCCCAATGCCCCACCTCCGCAGAGCTCACTCCACTTCTCCCCCACAGGGCGTCCCTGTTGTTTGAGTTGTTTGAGACATCCTCTTTACAAACAGTTTGTTTATGAACAGTTTGTGACAGCACCCAAATAACAGAAGCACCATTGCAACACTATAGAGTACGGTTCTGCAGCTACTGGGAGAGAGTCACTAGGTAGCACACTCCAATCTTTTACAAGCAAAGTTGTCTGAGGAATGTACACCAGCCAAGGACAGCACTTGCACATCTATCAAGACATTTCTTGTCCTGAAGAGGTGCTCCCTGCTCTGGGTTTGCTTCAGTTCCTTCCATTTGGGAACAGCAGACCTAGCTTTGCTTGCTCCACCATAACCAGGGCTCTGCCTCGTCCTGGGGCTTGGGGAAGCTGGGATAATCCTGCCCCTTTCCATTGTCCTGGCCACACATTTTCTGGGATGTTTGTAAGTGAAAACACCACACTGACTATTTGTTGCCTGGCTCAACGTTGTCATTGCTTCTGCTGGGTAAAGACTGTCTACACAGACTGTAGATCTGGGTAAGGAAAACTGATGGTAAGAAAAGTCCTTTGGCACATTTAAGGTTTTGACAGTAATTCAGCCATAGACAAGTTGCTGAAGTGAAAAGTATGGCTAATGTCCAAGTGGCAAAACACTTCAATATAAAATGAAAGAAAAATCAAGGCTTGATTTACAAGGGCGCTGGTAAAAATGTTATGACAGAACACTGGTATATTTTTCCCTATTTCTGTCTTAAAGTCTTTCACCAAGTAATATTGAGGGACCTAGCTTTATTTTTTTTTTAGTTTTGCAGGTTTTTTCTCACGACACAACCATATTGATGGGAGTGCAAACTATACTCAATAGACAGAAATCTAAGGTCCAAACCTGGCTTGTTTATGCATGATATCTTATTACTTTTGAAGGAAAAGAAGATACCAGCGGAAGTACTCAGTATCTTTCCAGGTTGTTGCTGACAGATTTAGAGACAGCTACTATGAAAACATTTAAGCAAATACTGTGTCATGGCTGCATATTCATCTGCTATTAATGAACCTGCTTCCTGGATCCATAAGTGTTTTATGGCCTTCAAATGAAGAATGCAGATAATGCTGTTTGGTATTAATGTCTTGCACATAGTTCCAACATGTGGACCAGCTACCTGGGTCCTTTTCCTCATGTCTAGACTCTTTCCTTCAACTGTTCACATTTTTATTTGAAAAGATCCCTAAAAAGGGCTTCCAGATAGCCAGAAAATGACAAACCTCTGAAGCCTAAACTTCTTCAGACTGACTTGGATGCACACATGGCTCTGTATGAATATGACTGCATGCAAGCAATTAATGGGCTCTCCTGGAACATCTTGATGAGTCCTGCAAACAAATAATTCCCATTCTAATACAAAAGCATTCCCAGCCTTTCTCTTTTCCTGCCTTTTATTGAATATTCTTTTGTAAAATCTTTCAGCCTTTCTTTTCCACTTCCATCATTTTGCCTTCCTTCTTGTGGGGTTCCACACGTTCCATCTCCCCTTCCCCCTGTCTGTGAGCCATTGATCAGGCTCATTTTTCCACTCTCCACACACCACATTAGCTTGCCGACTAATGTTCAGTTCTCAGCTGGTGAAGCTGTAGTCTCGATAAGCTTTATTTTGGAGGACAAGTGGTGAAGGCTTTGTGAGCGAGCCCATGTGCTGCTCACAGTGACATGCTGCAGTCACTTTCATAAGGACTATCTTGCCAGCAAACAGAAAGGGCAAGTTGCAGTTTGTTTCCCCAGAAGGTCAGAGAGAGCTGTACAGTTGACTTACAATGACCTCCACATCTCAACAAGCTTCTGAACTCAACATGCCTCTCCTGAGCTAAGACTCCTTGTGTTTATAACGGGGGTCCACTGTGTGACTATAATCTGTTAGAAGCAAAAGTTATGAGAAGATGAATATTAAAGTAAGGTGGGAATGCATTTCAGTTTTCCTTGTTCTCTTGCAAGAGCCATCTCTTCCTTTATCTCTTGTTTTTGTTTGCCAGCAAATAAATTTCATCAAATCTCTATTTTCATAGAAATGTGTCCTACCTAGCTTTTATCTTCCATCCCCCGTGCCTGTATAGGTGAAATTACATGGCATATTTACACTGCACTGTCCTCCTTTTCAGTTGGTCCTAGTGTACTACAGGAAGGAAAGATTTGTGTTGTTGAGGTGGAGACCCCTGATTTAAATAGGTGGAGCTGTATTCCCATAACATAGCAGATTTGGGATTTTGGTGAGTAAATTGCACCAACTCTCACACTCACACATGTGTAAGTGGTCCCAGGAGTCTTATTGTAAAGCAGTCTACCTTATAACACATCACCTCAGCATACAGCTTTAAATGTCTTAAAGCTTACTTCTATAAAAAAGTTGTTTCCATAGCTCCTGGCCACTTTCTGAAACTCACAGATTCTGCAGCTAGGGAGTAGTTTTACATCTGATTATTTTTTTAAAACCAGTTTGCTTATTTTTGTAAGGCAGGTAAATTTAAAGTTAATATACAGCCCTTCTGTAGCCACAAATAATACAATGAATCTTTGTCCTCCCAATACTGCTGCAGGGATCTGATCCAGTAGACACTTACTGTTAAGTTTATATGACGTAAATATAGTCTGATATAGTTTGATTCATCAGACATTTATTTTTCTGCTTTATTTACACTGTACAGATAGTGCCATTTATTCCTTTAAAGTAGTCACAGATATAAAATAGAGACCATAATGGAATATTTGCAAGCTCTAGGGTTTTTTATAACCAGATCTGAGACTATGTTCCTCTCAATTTTGAATACATATGATTCACTTAATATTTTGTATTTAGGCTTCCCTTCTAACTGTGCTGCATTAGTTTTTGCCATTGCAAAATGCTCAGATAGGGATTTTTTACAAGGGCATGTAGTGATAGGACAAGGGATAATGGCTTTAAACTGACAGAGGGTATATTTAGATTAGATGTAAGGAAGAAGTTCTTCACTGTGGGAGTGGTGAGACACTGGAACAAGTTGCCCAGAGAAGCTGTGGATGCCCCCTCCCTGGCAGTGTTCAAGGCCAGGCTGGATGGGGCTTTGAGCAACTTGATCTAGTGGAAGGTGTCCCTGCCCGTGGCAGGGGGGTTGGAACTAGATGATCTTTAAGGTCCCTTCCAACCCAAACCATTCTATGGTTCTATGATTGCTAGTTTCTATAACAGTACAAATCATCTTTATTGGTAAAGATAAGTGAAAATTATTTCTTCTCTGTCCTTCAATTTCAGTTTATATTTTTGTTTTGACTTTGTCAATATATTTTTACCTCTCAATTTCTACATTTACCAAAAGGAGAACATTAATAGAGACATTATTGTTGGCATTGCTAATGATAGCATTTTCAATCTCAAATGTAAAAATAAAAATAATATATCAATGCTTCAGAACCATGATAATATAGAATTTTTGACAATAAAACAAAATATATTGAGTTCTCTTTCATATATTTTTGCACCTGAATCACACACTCAAGCTTCCTCTACAATCATGAAAGCTTTTAATCACATGTCCATTAAGATGCACTTTAAAACACAAGCCAAGTATCACCAACGCAAATCTTTCCTATTGAATCACCTATATATCGGTCGGCATACTGTGTTATCCTGGATAGCCTGAGGATAAGATAGACAAAAGAAGTGCACAGAGATACTGGATTTGCATGCTAACCAAGTCAGCTTTCTGATAATAAAAATAGAAAGTCCTTATCACTTTCCTCCTCTTTGCTCCAACAGATATTAAAAGAGTGTAACAAGCCTTGGAAAGCACAAGATGAGGTGAAGTTAGCAATAGTCATTTCCAGAAAACAGGCTTATTTTCCCTTCTTTTTTTGGTGTTGGAGCAGGCCTGTTGTATATCATCATGATGTTTGTCCATGAATGAATGGAGTCTCTTGAGACCCTTGCAGATTACACCCCCCAGGGTGTGGCTGAAGAGGGTGTATGTTCCATTAAAACACAGATAATGGGGTATCTGACACTGGGAAGCAATTCTGAGTAATCATATATCGCTTACACTCAGATTTTGTTATTCAAACATTATTTCCTAATCACTTCTGCAGAAATAGCTATAGATATAAAAAAAAAGTCAGCAACAGCAATGAAGCACCTGTTAGGCTCTCATACATGAAAGTACCAAGCACAGCTGGGGCAGAGTGATGAGATGGAATATATTCTACTGCAACTGCTGCAGATACTTAGGAAATAAAATAGATTAATATTTACACAAATGAGAAATTAAAGGGCCTGATGGTCCTGCCTGCTGTCTTTCACTATTTAAAGGGCAGGAAAATTCTGAATCACAAGATAATTGTTTTTTCTGAGCAATAACAAGGGTTAAAAGCATTTGCCATGGGTATATTGAAACTATATAAATATGTCTAATTTGTACACAGAAAACGTCATTGACTTGTTGGTGAGGCTGTAATGTGCATTCAAGAGGAAAACTTAATATTGTGTGCACTATTAAAAAAAACAGATATTTATGGCACCACAGCACATAATTTTACAGCTGTGTTTGTGACCTCCCTTATGCTCCATGTGGGGAATCTTTTGCACGCTGCAGGAACTGCAACTGGCAAGAGATCCCAGCCCTCTGGGCAGCAACCCTGTCGCTGCAGGAACTGCAACTGGCAAGAGATCCCAGCCCTCTGGGCAGCAACCCTGTCTCTGCAGGACCGGTGAGGAAAGGCAGAGGGAGTGTCAAATTGCTTGGACAAAATCCTCCTGTCAGGCTGAGGCTCTTCCTTCAGACCTGCTGGTGTTTATGGAGTCCTGGCATCACCCAGACCCTCCAGGGCAACATTGGACCATGCACCTCCCGCTTGCCTCTCCTAGCAAAGACTAACTGGCTGTACTAGCTCCTGAATGGGGTCAGTGTGGAGGGTGCCTTGCCCTACTCTCTGGGGTGATCCCCAAGACATGTTTACTGCCCGTGCTGTGCTAAGGGATGCTCCTCTCTGCTCACATGAGTAGAGGAAATTGTAGATTCTCAGGCTCCTGAGCCTGAACCCATTTTTACTGGTGTTCACTGGAGATTTTTGCAGCTGTCGAACCGCTCAAACATCTCAAAAAACAGGAGTCCAAGTAAGTTTTCAAAGAAATAATTATTATTAACACAATGAGAAACCACCTGTGGGAAGGGCATAAAGACACAAAAAACATCCCCAAACAATCTAAACGATTCCCTTTTATCCGCACTGGCCTTAACTTTCGCATGATTTAGGTCTATGCCATTACAAGGTTGCTGAGATGTCAAACCCCGGCTACTTTGGTAACTCTCCAGTTTAGCAGAGTTCAATTAGTTGGGGACAGCCTAAACCCTGTAGAATTTGGCATCTTGCCTGCGGCTACACACATTTTAAACCACAACCACCCTGCCTTATGCAACAGTGGATAAATATCACAGCTGCAGGGATATAACAAGGGTAAGATTTCCAAAGCTGAAAGACTCTCTGTGACAACAGTGTTAAAAGGTTTAAGCGAGTTCAAATACTCCAGTGCCAGGCCCAGCCAAAAAAAAAAAACAAACATGTTAGAGAGAAAGAGGGGATCACTAAGAACAGGAAATAAGAAAGTGGCTCAGGAAACAGGTAACATGTGACACCGATCTAGCAGATTTATTAAGATCCAAGAAAGGATTTGATGTTTATCAGCTAACCCAATCAAAAATTTTGGAAGTGATCTAAAACCTGGTAGTTCAAGGCAACCTGTAACCATGTGACATTACAATGAACCTTTATGAAGGGACAGATTACCTCCTCACTAGGGAGTTTCTCGCACCTTGATTTTTAAGATGCACAGGCGTGCACACACACACATGCACATGCACACAGAGTATCTTATCCTGCCTATCTCAGGAACTTCTGTATAAAGCTTCCATATACAGCAACATAGCAGTGGTGTTACACCCTCAGGGGAGTTTGATTTAAGAACTAAATAAGGAATATTTCCAGACTTACCCTCTCCACTAAAGTCACCTGGATTCTTCCATACACTTGAGCTACTGCTTTCACCAAACTCCACAATTACCTCCTAAAAGTTCTGTGACACCAGCCAGCAGCACCAAACCTCCTTTAATCTCAAACAGTTTATCTACAAAATAAAAAGTTTAAATAATGTTGATTTAAGTATGAAGAAAAACATTAAGTAAATTTTATGTCAGTGAAACACTTTATTTTTCATAATATCACGTCTCCTAGAGTGTTTCCCATCCTCCTCAAAAATACCAGGGAGATTCATTGCTGTCATGAAGGTACGCTGTTATCAAATACAATTTTACTACTGATTTTAATTTTTAGTAGTAAGTAGGATGTGGGTGAAATCAGAATTAAAAAGGGAGTTTGTTTTCCACATCTTTCACACCCCTCCTAGGTATGCTTTGAAGCCTTATCAGCATTCCCTTGACACATTTTACTTAACATTGGTATGCCAGAAACATGTCTCTGGAGTAACTCTAGAAAGTACCTACATTTAGACTGGCCATGTCAGAGAATAGAATTTGCCAGCAGCGCTTCAGAAGAAACCCTTATCTACTTCCAGGATCCCCCAAAATATGAGCAGATTTCAAGACCTCATGTAAATATCGGTAAGTCCAGGTCACTGTTTCCAGATTTGCAACCACAGGGAACAGCAGACTCCAAAGTCAGTCTGAGTCCCCTCTTCCTAAGCCCTGGCTTTCTGGCAGAACATCAGAACATCACCAATAGACGTAGACTGCCAGGAGATCTGATCAGCAATTGCTTCAGCAACTGTCTGGAGTTATGGACTCCAGAAAACTTACTTGGAAACTACACAAGCTTTCTTCTGGATATTTGGGTAAAGATGGGAGGGATTGTGAGAAGCTTGCTCTTTCCTTGCTTTCCAGGTCCTACTTCTCCTTTTTTTATAAATCCATGCACATAGAAAATGCAGTTATGTATACTGTGTTGTGCAGCTATTATAAAGATAGTATTAAGGGGTAGCTCTGGAATCAGTAGTGTTTGTGAGGTCTGTTTGTAAGGTGTCGATCTGCCACTGTGTCATTACTGGATGCACTTTATTTGTCATCCCAGTCATTTGTGAACTCATCATGCCAGGTCTAAATCAGCAACAGATATGTGTACTTTCAGGCTATACATTCTAAAATGAAAAATAATACTGATAACAGCAATAATGTTAAACCTCTGAACAGAGGGATCTCAGGGGACTATGTATGGGAGAAAGGGCATCTCTCTTTTCCTTTCTAATTTCCCTTCTACTACCATCCTGACCTTATCGAGGGCCTGGGACTTGTCTGCTGAGACATCACCTCACAAAGAGATGCGGCAGTGTAAGGGGGCACTGTACCAAGAGTGTAGGGACCCCAGGCCTGCAATCTGGGCTCTCACTGCACATCTCTCCTCACGTCATTTCTCACTGAGGGTACAGTACTCTCACAGCCCGCCCACAGTGCAACAGCTCTGTTTGGGTACCACTATTTTGTTGGGGAGTGGGATGCAAGCCTAGGTTGCTTTCATCCCTTCTCTACTGCCAGAGCAAGGTGGCTTACACAAGCAGTGCTGCCTGCAGGACAAGGAGGAAGGGAATGGGAGGAGCTGGGGTGGGCCAGGCTTCCCAAGGCACAAGTCTGGTTTGCAGATGCTGCAATATAACACTATCAATTCCCAGTAACCCTGGCAACGCGCAGAGCTGTGCATGGAGACCTGCAATACCGCTATGCAGTCAGGGTATTGCCCCACACTATGTGACTGAGCACATAGCAATTCACAGCTGCTGACTGAGTAGCAGTGACTTTTACACTTACTTCAAGGTTCTGCTGGCACATGATCTCTGGAAACAGCCTGGGTGCTTTTCTCAGAAGAGTTTGTCACAGCCAACACATACAAACCTTGATGACAACACCTAACGCTGACATGGCTCCAGTTTCTTCAGTGAAAAGACTCAGCATGTCAGCGGTTCCCAGAGCTGATGGGCTCCATCGTGCAGCCTTCAAGCACTGAGGTGGATTGAAAGTGCGTTTGTTGCATTAGAAGTATAGAATTTGTGCTTGGTCACCAAACGCGATAAATTTCATAGCTGAAGGGAAAACCCAATTCAGAGAATATGGGAGATTTTTCTGTTTGGATGGATGGTTTATCTCTGCTCAGTTTTTTAAGATAAGGGGATAATGCCCCCGTTGGGTCAGTAAGGCCCATATATAGAGGTGGGATAATGTAGGCTGCTGTGTTTTATTCATGTCTCTGCTGAGCATCAGAAGTTTCAGGAGAAGGAAAATAATTTGTACGAAGCTTTCAGAAGTGGTCCAACCTAGATGATTCTGTGATTCTGTGATTCTGAGATTCTGTTTAGGGGAGTTAACTTTGCATGTACTTGAATCTGGTAAATAAGATGGCAGACCTTGATTATAGTGAGAGCACTAGCCATTAACTTTTTAAAGAGATAATTGGTCTAGCTGTGAACCTTACTATCTGTCAAATGAACTGCTTATTCACACAGATTCTGCATGAGATTATTTTCCCTTATCTAACAGTGAATCAAAAATATATATATCTGTAATTTACTCTGTCAAGATCACATTAATCATCATTAAACAGTAAATTAATAGATGTCCTGTCAGGAAATATCACTCAGTTTAGACACATTTCCTTTTTTTTTTTTTTTTCTTTTAATAACAGTTTATTGTCTTTTTAAAATAGAAAAATGAGGGACTTTTAGTATGAATAGCTACAGATAACCCCACCTTGTCCAGAGAAAGTAAGATAAGCAGTAGGTTAATTTATGTTCCCTGATTTATAGCAAATTTTGACCACTGAGGCTTGGCACTTGACCTTGGCTTGGATTCTGGTTCATTGTCTCTGCATCACACTCATGTTGCTGTCTGTCATGGAGTGAATGGTCTTCCAGCATAGCAGGCTCTGAAGCACCAGTGAGTTAGAATTACAGACTTTAGAAACATTTGGCAAATTTTGATAAATTTTGGTAGATCAGCAAAGCATTTCCAAATCGTGTCCCTTTGAAGGTTTGCAAAGCACATAGCTTTCAAAGTAATTTGTTTTTCCTTCCCTTCCTGGTAGCCAACTGACCTATATGCAAACACGTAGCTCTAGACAGATAGAAATACTCCTGTAGGTGCTGCTTTTGCCCAGAGAGGAGAGTGTTGGGGCGGGGGGGAGGGGGGGGCGGAATAAAATGAGATGGTGTAAATGGCCTGCAGGAAGCTGAGCAGCAGAAGAAGAGGAGATTCTGGGCTATCTGGTGGGGAACCAGGCTGCAACACCAGAGAGGAGGCACAGGGGCTGTGGGCAATGGGGGAGTGCTTGTAAGGGAAAGAGATGGGAAGAGAGGCGGATGGGGGATTAGAACACAAACATACAGTAATCCAAATTTCTTTAAATCATATGGTCATGGAAAAATGCGGTTTGTTTCCAGTCACTGCTAGAGATTGAACTGGATGATCTCAAGAAGTCCCTTACAGTTTTGGGTTTTATTCTTTTTTTTATGCATCAGTCTTCCAAATTGTAACTGCTTCACTTTAGACCAGTGTATATGATCAAAGGGTTTTCCTAACTACTTAATGGTTATTGTAGCAAAAAATGTAGACAAAATCAGATCCTGGCATATGGGAACCCAATAGAGAAGTAATCTATTTATGATATCATATATAAAATACACTACAAATAGCATAGGAATTTTTGAAATCAACATTTTTCTAATTTAAATCTTACATTATTGTTAGCATATAAGATTCTGTAGCTTCTAGAGAAAAATTCACATGTAAGATTTTAGGACAAAAAGCTCCATACTAATTTAAACCAAAACCAAGCCAAAAAAACAAAAACAAAACCAAAAACCCAACAAACCACAGAGAAGAACCCTGTTAAAAAAAAAAAAAAAAAAAAAACCAACTGGTAGGAAAAAGTCATTTCAGAGTGGATGATAAATGTGTATAGCAGATCAAGAAGCACATAGGAAATACACTGCTGCTAGATCAGGGCTTTGAATTAACTTTAGTAGGTGGAGCCAGGAAGCAGCAATAAGGATAAAATGAACCATGTGTCCTGGAATAATTAGATAATTCTCTGATACATCCCACACAGTTTTGGCTGGTTCAGGCTTGTTTCATGGCCGGTTCCCTGTGTTCCAATGTTCTTCTCCATCTATTTCCCTCACTTTGGACTCAGTTCCTCTGCAACCACAAGCAGATGTTCTCCAGACTAAAATTCAGAACAGAGAAAAGCCATATCGGAAGGTTTAAGTAGCTCGTGGGGTCATATGGCATCTGCCCAGAACTGGCGATGCTTTGGAGATCTTTTAAAAGCAGGCAAATGAGCACAAAGTAGGAAAGAGACATAATTCCATAGATCTAAAGGTACCACAGCCTATGCTCTTAAAATATCTCAGCATATCCATGGGGAAACAGACAGGGGAAACACCGCATTTATGTGATTATTTCTCAACATGTTGTACTCTTAAAAATGTACATCTGTCATTTGAGATGATTTATTGTGCTCTTCACTTGGAGCTGTTGTCAGTCAACAAGAGCTATTTAGCTAATTTACAACTGTGTAAAATCAAAGTCTTTACAGAGCTGCTATTTCATCCAGATTATTTTTAGTGCAGGTGTTTCACTTACACAGAAGGAAGCAGCGATGTATTGCGATCAAAGAGGACTTGAAAGTTCAGAGTGCCAACACCAGCTCTGCATCAGGTGCTAGCTGACTCATTGGCTTTTAACGTGTAATGAGTAACTAACAACTATTAAGGTAGTAGTTGACAAGAGTGTCTCACTGAAGTCTGCAGAAGTGGATGAATGCGGTCCTAGCAAATACTGATGCTGGCTCTGGAGCCAGTTAGTTGATGGTGCTAAAGCGTTAGCAAATGTGAATAAAAAGCGTAGGGAAGGTTATGCTCTATTAACACCGGTGTTTTGTGCCTTCTCTCCTTTCTGTGGGTGAAATCACTGCAGCCCCACTCTGCCGCGCCCGCACCTCCCGCCAGCACCCCTCGCCGCCGCTCTCAGCGCTTCACACCCCGGAGAAAGGGGGTACCGGTCCCGGCCGCGGCACAGCGCGGAGCGGTGCGGAGCCCCCGCGCTCCCGCCGCGCCCTGGCCCGGCCCGCCCCGGCCCGCCCCGGCCCCCGGGCGGCCAATGCGCGGCCGGGGGAGGCAGAGCCGGCGACGGAGCCGGGGAAAACATCAAACCCAAGTTCTTTCTCACCTTGAAGGGAATCAAGCGCTCCCAATGCTTCTCCTCCTGCCGCCCTCCCCGCCAGCCCATCCTCCCCCGGAGGGCCCGCCGACGGCCCGGGCTTCCCCCGCCGGCTGCCCCCCGCCCCCCGCGGCGGACAGCGCCCAGTAGAGGGGCGCCACTGGCGACCGTCCCCCTCGGTCCCCGCGGCGCGGGGGGCCGAGCGGAGGGCAGCGGCGGCGTGACGGGGCTCGATGCGGCGGCCATGGGGCGCGGGGCCCGCCTCGGACCGTGCCTGCTGCGGGCAGCGCTGCTGCTCGCCCTCTGCCCCGCCGCCGCCGGCGGCACCTGGACGTGAGTACCGGGCGCGGGAGGGAGGGCTGCGCGGCGCCCGTCCCCTCGTGTCCGCCGGGGCCCGGCGCTGACGGGGGGGGCGCTGCTTCTGCAGGTGGCTGGGCATCGCCGCCGGGCCGGAGAAGCTGGGCTGCGCCAGCCCGCCGCTGAGCCGCCGGCAGCAGGACCTGTGCGAGCAGAAGCCGGAGCTGGTGCCCGCCATCCGGGAGGGAGCGCGCCTGGGCCTCCAGGAGTGCCGCAGCCAGTTCCGACACGAGCGCTGGGACTGCCGCCCGCCGCCCGCCGCCCGCCGCGGACCCGTCGACCCCCCGCTCGCCGCCGCCGCCGCCGCCTTCGGGCACCAGCTCAGCAGCGGTGAGTGTCCGCCCCGCCGGGGCCGCCGGCCCGCAGGTGCGCCCGCCGGGGCAGGGGCGGGCAGGGGCGCGGGGCTGCCCCGGCGTTCCCGCGGCGGGGCGAGGCGGGCGGGGGCCGGGCAGAGCCGGGCAGAGCCGGACAGAGGAGTGCCGGCGGGGCGGGCGGTCACCGCATCCGCCCCGGGAGGCTGCCGCAGGTACACGAGATACACCGGGCAGGGAAAACCTGCCGCTGTCTTTCCAAAATGATTGTTGCTTATTGTAATTTTTGCTTAATACGTCCGTGGATGACAGTGCCTTTAACTAGATCCACTTAACTATGTTGAAACGTTGTTATTCTTAGACTGGCGTCGGGTTTATCCCCTTATGTCATAATTACTAAATGAGCGGGATAATGACATAGTATTTCGAAAAGGTCATTTGATTTCAGGTAAAAATCTGCTCACAGTACCAATGTGAATTGCTTTAAAATGTATCGTACCTGATCAGTTAGGTGGTATCGCTCAGCACAGCAAGACCAGAGCTGCTTTTGTCTCATGAACTAATAATGGAATTGCTGAAATTTACACTGAAATAGGTACATTTTGTTTGTGTCACATGGCAGTATCAAAGGTCTTGATCCTGCAAGTTTCTTTTGAACACTCTGCTCAATGATTTTGGCGTAGCCACTGATGTGAACTTCAGAATTGTGGTACTTCATTTTGTGTGGGTACTTCACTTTATACTACAACACAACAGTGAAAAAAAAACCAACCATTAACCATGAAAACCTAAAATGATCAATAAGAAGTGATGCATATTCCAAAAAGGAAAAGGAGAAAAAAAAAAAAAAACACAAAAAACCAAAAACAGGGAGCAGTTTACCCTACTATATGTAGCCGTATGTATTGTGTGTTGGTTCTTCTGTCTAATGGGAAGGACTATTCCTGCAGACCCTTAAATGAGCGGCACTGCTAATCCACAAGCTTCACCTGAATGTTCTGTGGAAGCATTCTATGATGGTACCAGCACCACAGACTAGTACGAACAAAAGAAACAAACAGGAACTTTCTTGCCTGTAAGCAGAAACTTGGGAGACTGAAAATAACAAATTGTTTTACAATAGTGAAAATTGCTACAGTGAAATTTTTTCTGCAGTTAATGACTAGTTGTTTTTCAGTTCTCTTAGAGAGCATACCTTGCTTAACATGTTTAAAGATCTATGCCGCATTATGCCAGAAGTCTCAGAGAACGGGTCTGGCTTAAGAGGCCCAGGCAGGTCCTTCCATGATTCTTCTGAGATATAGTATAACAGTTAAAGACTTTTTATACTGCTGTCTTTCCCATGGCCAGCCTATGCTAGGAAAAGCACATGGCCTAAATATCCTTGTGCCATCCTGATTTTTGCCTGGTTTAATATTCCTGGGGCTCCTTGCAACCTTTGTGAATTAGAACAACCTCAATGTTTGCTAAATTTAGCATGAGGTAACTTCTGGCCCTATATCAAAGTAACCCGGGATCATGACAGCTTCAGGTTCCTCCTCCAAGATCTGAACTAATCTTTTCTTCTTCTTCAAATCAATATGAACAGTGCAAAGCAGAGTGAAGAGTAAGGGATTTGGGGTGTGGTTTGTTTTGGGGTTGATTTTTTTATTATTAAAACCTAATTGGTTTGAAAGTTTCTGTGGCAAATGAAGTTCCCAACCAGATTTAGAAAGGAGTTACCAAAAATCACAGGATACAAGGAGCCAGAAACAGGACCATTAATAGTATGGTCATATGAAGAGGCCCTGAAATCTTTGTTGGATGTGAATATCCACTGCTTTAAACAAGTTAACTCTACAGAGCAAGCTGTGATGACTTTAAACTGTTCCCTTTTAATAATAGTCTGGCTTGTAAAATCCCTTTCTACAGCTCCACCAGGAAGGTAGTCAGAGGGAGTTATGAAGTAACATATTTGTGCCTTGCTTTGCAGGCACGAAGGAGACAGCGTTCATATATGCAGTGACGTCGGCGGGCCTTGTGCACTCGGTGACACGATCGTGCAGTGCAGGAAACATGACTGAGTGCTCCTGCGACATGAACCTGCGGCATGGTGGCTCAGCCAGCGAGGGCTGGCACTGGGGCGGCTGCTCTGATGATATCCACTATGGAATGTCATTCAGCAGAAAGTTCCTGGATGTGCCCATTAAGAACATAACGGGCAAGAGTGGAAGCGGACTGGCGGCAATGAACCTGCACAACAACGAGGCTGGGAGGCAGGTACGTGTCACCAATTCAGAAATGGCAGCAGTTGCCTGTTCACCTTCATTGACAAAATGGCATCAAGCAACCAAGGCCTGTCCTTGTCTGCAGGTACAGATGGGGCCAGTGGCAAGAACAGCACTAACGTCACCAAAGCAAACGTATACAAACTCAGAATCAGAGCTGGTTTTAACTAGTTAACTGAACTCCACAGGTTAAAATAAAGACCACAAAATAAGAATTAGATCTGGAGTGCTAATCAGGTATTAGATATTTGATATTCTGTAACAAACTTGAAATAATCTTGTTATCAGCATAATACATTAGAAGTTTTTTTCACTTATTATTCTGTTATTATCATGACCTGCATTTTTAATTTTCTCTAATAATGAATGAGCAGGGAGACCGAACACAAGGCATCATTATCCATCCACAGTCTGGGGTCCTGATCGGAGAGCAGAAGTCTAAAATCGGTCAGAGAGGAAATCAAGAGTTAACCTTTTCTTTTAAAAGATGGGATGGAAACAACACCTCTATTTTAAAGCAGGCCACTGGTTAGGGCACTCATCAGAAAAGTGAGAGGAGTCTGGCTTCATGTAACTCTTCTTCAGCCCAAAGGACTTCAAACCCACAGTTGCAGAGGAAATGTGTGTGTGGGTGTGTGACATCAGGTCCTCCTGTCCTGTTCTGGAGATGACAAATGGGGGCAGAAACAGCCAATAGAGAGAGATGTGAGTCTAATCTTGGGTCTTACATCTGGCATAGCAGAGACTTGGATTATGGTTCTTGCTTTAAAATTACTTTCTCTGCTTTACCTTGGAGTTTTAACTTTGTCAGTGTTTAATGGCTCTCTCTGGCCCCATAATACTTTAAATCTGTTCTGCTCAGTGACACAGCTATAACTAAAGAAAGAATGGAGACCTCTGGTTTTAACTACACATATTGATGGACTCCATTGTAACTCAGTAATTTCCTGTGGCCAGAAGCAACATCGGTGGATTTTACTGAAAACAACTTTCTTATCCACCATAAATGGGGAATAGCCACAGTAAGCCATCATAAGGGCCATGGTGGTATCATTGCAAACTATTTTAATTTAAACTAATTTTTACAGTTTACAAGGTTAATATTTAATTTAATTAAGTTATATAGTTGGAAAACCAGAACATCTTTCATGGACATAGGCCCTTTTCAGGGCAGAAGTAGAAGAAGCAAACTTTAAACCTAAATAGAAGCTGAGAACAGTTACCGTGAGTTTAATCAGATGCCAGTCAGCTAATCATCTCTGAGGAAAGGTGGTTGGTATTGTGTAGTAGGGAATGTAAATAAGAGGAACAGAGGATTAAGTGATTATTTCCTTAGGGAAAGAGGAAAGGGTCATTTATCACATTTGTAGAGAGAGATAGCTAATCTCCGTAAAATTTTCTCTCTTAATTTCATTATTTTTAATATACAGTAAAGATATGAAATTTTTATTGTAATACTCATGTTTGTCATTAGACAGTGCCATTTTCTCGGATTAGGATGACAGAGAAAGTGTAGGGAAGAAGACTGCAAGGCTTCAGAGGAACTTCAAAGAGAGAGAGAGATACAATTTCTGCGTTTAGGTGGCAGTGACACAGGTCTTCTCTTTGATGCTCTGTTCTCTTGTCTGCCTTTAGCTTTATGTTAGCAGCAGCAGTAATTTGCTGTCCTTTTGTCTTCAGTAATGGTCTTATGGTCTTCCCGTACCAAACTTGTGTTCATCACTCATTGCTGCAGGTGTGCCATCACAACTGCCTGGGGTCTTACACTCTGAACTGTACCGAGGAACTGTTCAGCGTTAAAACCTACCCCACGTACACACAGAGCCTAGAAGAGAAACTTTTCTTTTGGTGTTGCTTTCTTTAAAGTTGGATCAGTTCCCTGATCTCATCTATAGCTGTCATGGGCCACATACGTCATGGAGATAGGACTGACTGGAAAAGGGAAAGAGTGCATTCAGCCAAAGATAACATATTTTCAAACAATTAGCTAAAGCTACAAGGGGTTGGAGGATGTGGTTAAGTGAGTCTTCATTTTCCATGAATAGTATTTTTGATAGGATCCAATATATCTTAGATATTGGTTGTATACATGAGAATATAACTGATTCTGTGTCCACATTTTTAATGTCATGCAACTGCAGTATCTTCTATTATTATTCATGTTGAGTAGTACCTCTTAGTATACATAACTTCATGAAACCAGAGTTTTAGACTAGGCTGTCAGTATCTGGGAATGTGGTAGAATCTGGCCCAAAAGGATCCATTAGGTCTTGAGGACCTCTCGGGGTTTCATACTTTTAATGATACTGAGCTCTCCAACAAGGCTCTCAAACTACGCTGTCACAGGCTTATTTGGTGCACACCATACATAGTCTCATTCCTTTTCCAAGTTTTTACAGGAAAACCCATCTGCTGCAACCCTGAAAGACCAGAAGACCTGTATTTCACTGTTTTTATATCAATGGTGTATTTGTTGTTCATTATCTTGGAAGAAAATACGCAGAGTATTTAGTCAGTTTCCATGCATAAATATTTTGTAACTTAATGGCAAACTGTAGGATAAAGCAAATATTTTGACCACTGTCCAGAGTGAAAAAGAATTTTTATTGTTGGTACTTGGGATTTCTAGCAGCAATATTAACTGAAGTAAAGTTTAGCAGAACTCTTCATTTTTTGTAGTTCCAAAATCCTTAACTAGGAGATGTTGGAAAATGTTGACCTTCATGTTTTGGGGCTTACAAGAAGGATGTTTTGCAATATATTTTGGTACCTTATGACCTTTTGTAATAAATACTGTCATGTATCTGTGTCTTGCAAGAGCAGTCTTCCAGGGACAATACTTCTGTGTTTGTTTGGAGTTACTAATGGAACTGATATGTGCAGAATTCTCTTGTTCCTTTCCCATTTCAACATGTCACAGTTAAATCCAAGATATATCAATTTTAAAACAGTAAGGATCATTTGACTGAGTTGTCCGCTGTTTAGGATACTAACCTGAACCTCAGAAGATCCAGATTTCATTCCTTATTCTGCCACAAGATACATATTCGTCATCTTTTAGCATTGTAACTTTCAGTGTACTTAGATGTGCATATGTGAGTTGGGCACCTCTACTCCTTATATAAAAGGATGAAGGGAGTCAGGCACTATGGGTTGACTATTATTGTATTAGTATTTTTTTGCTGATGGAAGAATTCTGCTCAGTTTTCCACTTGTGGAAATTTATTTGATCTACAGGACTTATATTCTCACATTGAAACAGCTTGGCTCTTCAGAGAGTTTATTTTTACTGATACTTGTGGGTTGGTAACAGACCCACCAACAGTCTGCAGTTGTTCTTAAGTGCTGTACCTCTGGTAGGACATGTGCTTGTCTTCATGAATAGTCCTATTAGTTCTACCAGTGGCTTAAATTAGGCTGTTTAATTACAGGCATCATTTCCCATTGCAAAACAAGTACTGGCAGCCCCTGTCTCACAGCTGAGAACAGTACCTGCAAACAGAGACCTTAGCTTGGAGATATTAAGCATTAATTGGCATTAAGGGGTTTACAAGCTGTGACTCCACTGACACTCTCCTTTGCTGCAGACCGATCTCTGCTTTCTGCCCATCCACCTGTTCTAGCCACGCATTCCCACCCCATGCCCCTCCCTCTATTAATTGCATTGGATCAGTGAAAGGAAGTCAGTTTAAAAATAATCTTTTTTTTTTCAGGTTAATTTTTAACACAGACCAGTGTTCAGCACTGTATCCAGTTCATCACTTAGCCCTGCACTCTTGTTGGCCTAGTACTACCAGGGCTGAGGGCAGCGAGTGTCAAGTGGGGCAAGAGGAACTGCTCGGGTGGGCTTGTGGCTGAACACAACACTCATGGGTCCGGCTCAATTCCACACTGATCATTTCTCACAAGCAGTCAGTTGGTTTCATGACCAGCCTAAGAAACCTGAAAACCTGTCCCAGCTTTCACAGAGGGACACATCTATTCACCGTGTTTCTGTGAGTAACAGTGCCCCTCTGAAGTTCTCTATGAAATTTTGTTCCTTAGGGAGAATCCTCTCACAATTTCATGAATAACTGAAGAGACTCACCATATGACTCTAACGGTGTGAAATGTGTCACTGGTTGTGGAGTCAGTCTGGAAGTCACACTCTCAGTAACTGTGCATCCCAGTAATTCTGTGTGCCGCTGACACACAGGCATGTGTTGCAGCCATGTCCACCAGAAGGCTGCATTGGCTCTATAGGCACCATCTTAGGTTTGCTTGCAAGAAAACAGCAAGAGAAAATTCCTAGTCCCTAAATTTTGCCAGATGTTCAACTATGGGAGACTGTTCACATGGCAGCCTGAGATCCAGCAGCATGTTTTGTGATTAGACAAAGCAAGATGTCGGCTCCCTGTGATGGCAGTAGAGGCAACCCAAAATATATTGGAGTCCAACCAGAAAACCTGCCCATCCTAGCAGCTGGGAAGCAATAGCCTGGGGTCATGCACAATTGTGATGAATCCATAAATGATTCTAAAACAAAGTGCATCAAAGCTTCATGTGAGAATCCTGACCAACACAGAATAAAACCACAAATGTTTGTAACTGCTATGAATGTTCTCAGTACTTCCACAACCAATCGCATTTGTACTTCTTGCATTCATCTGATCATCCATACACTGCTAATATATTCTACGTGTTTATATTTTGGTATCAACTGGAGACTCCAACATCAGTGTCTGCTCCTCTTTAGAAAGTCTGCCTCCCTTTAGTTTTCATTAATTCATCCTCAGAGAAAGACTCTGAGGTCACCTGCTGGGCTACTTGCCCACATGGAAGTAACTCACCCTTAGCACCCAGCAGACATGTCCAGTGCTTCCCCCCGACAGTTTCTGTATCCTTCTGCATCATCCAGATTTTACTATGTGTGATTCTAGCAGATTTGGGATTATACTTCTTTCCCCAAACCAGACTGTGTATTTTTCCCCTGTTGTTTCTTCCCTAGTTAGTACCCTGTCGTGCTACAGGGAAAGCAAGGATTACATTTGTAACCTTATAAATCTTATGGCACAATGTGATTTCAGGCTACTTCGAGATTCTAGTTACTTGCCTTGATACAAATAACTAATCATTAGAAATTAGAAAATACTGTTAAATCCCTTCTGTTTGCAAATTGTGTGTAAAATTCATCTTTTGATATCATGTTTCTTGTTTCCTTGGCATTTTATTAGGTTATCTGTGTTCTAACAAAGATTTTCTGTTCTTGGATCTGAAATCCTCATCTGTCTAGTCACTGTTGCATCTTAATGATGCATATTCTGACTACTCAGTGATTTCCTTATGGATAGATTCTTGAGATATGAGCACAAGGTCAAGTCTGTCTATTAAACAGAAACTAGCCTGTGAAGGAGAGAAGATAAGTATATACAAGAATTATTGCCAGTTGATTTGAAAGAGTCTGCATGTACTCTGGGGTGAGGGTCTGCTTGTTGCAGTGTTCTTATTTCCTCCAGGATAGGAAAAAATCTCCAACTGCAGAATCAATCCATGGTATCTGGAAATATCTCCTGCACCAGTGCATCACTTCACCAGGTTTAGTTTGCAAAGGCTAATGGGTGTTCTAGGTCAGGGCATACACCTGCTCTTTCTTGCTAATGGTTCTTTGAACGCCTTACTTGTTTGGCCTCCGTAGTAACCTCTACCAACAAATAGGTCCTGTTAATTCACCAAAGATGTGACTCCAAAGCAAACATTTTGGTCCTGTGTATTTTTAATAATGTTTGTAGAGTTATATGCAAATACCAACTCGGGCTTGTGTCAATATAGTTGGGGCAGAACATGCCAGAAGACCTCAACTCCCACTGAAATCAATGGATTTAACCATGTTGGACTTGTCCCAAACTTCAGTGACCACATTCACCATGATGAAAAGCCCCAGTTTAACACACAGGGTAGAAATAGCTCATTTTATCTGCTCCATGCCTTTACTAGCTCTGATACTTTGAGAATGGCATTTGTGCTGCCTGAGCTACAAATAAGCCGTCTGGGACTTGAGTTTATTTCTGGTCCTCCATAGGGTCAGCAGGGCTCGGTAGGATTTCAGGGCTCTGATGTCACTGCAGAATCAAGGCTTAGGAACAGGCACAAATGAAACAATTTTCTCAGGAGAAACCAGAGAAAGGTGTTAGATTTGTCTTCTGTTTTTTTCTTCCCTAAGACAGTTTGAGAAAGACATAGATTGACAGTGGTTAATGTTTGCGGGGGCTGTGGAGTAAGTGAAAGCTTAGGATGAAATTTAATAAACATCATTAAGTGGAGGGGCGGGGTGTGTCTTCCCCATTTTGTGGGAAATAGTGGTTCCTCCACAAAGGAATAATTCGGATCTGTATTGGCCTTGCTGCATGAGAAGTTTCAGGAGAAACTTACTGTGAGTTAATTTAAAATTCACATTTTCTGTTACATTTCCCAATTGCCTTGATTGTGGAAAGTAAATATGGGAGGAAAGGTTATTAAAATGGAAGACGGTAACATGGGCTTTCCACACCATTAACCAATGGCCTGTATGAGTCTATAGGATGGCTCCAGAGAGTACGTTAATGGAAAGGTAAAACAAAACTAAACAAAAATTATGCTACCTTGTCCTTTTGCTGTATCTGTGCATGTGATGATTTTTCTGTGCACTTTTCCAGACTCTAATGTGAGATATGTCACTAGTCTAATTGTATAATTTTACACTACGTCTATTAGACATTCCAGAAGGAGGTATTATATTAATTGTCTGGTGATTATTTGAGTTGTAGTCCCAGATAAAGAAAGTTACTGCTTGTTTACAGATTCCAGTTCTTTGACATTTGGTCTCCTATAAACTGAGCCAAAATTCTTGCGTGTTGCAAAAGCTTAACGCAGGCTGTCGATTCCCATTGCTGGTCAGTTATTGTTCGGCCCACTGCTTGCTTCTACATGGACATGGAAAAGTAGCCCATCTAAGGGTATTTTAACGTTGGTAATAATGCAAAATTTTGCTAAAACATTGAAAGTTATAAAAGTAATATGAATGCAACTGTCAAATGGTGTTAAATAAAGCCATTATGCAACTGGAAACATTAGAAGCCCATGATAGTATGAGTATGTCTAAATTACAAGAACAGGGCTTGATCCTGTAAGTGAGACGCATCTGACATTTACTCCAGAATACCTGAGTTGAAGATACCTCTGCTGAGCTATAGTGGCTCCTTTGATAGACTTTCCATGGAGCTCAGAGACGTGGGCATCCTCCAGCTCTTCCAACACAGGTCTGTCCTGAGGTGCCTTCAGGCTGTATGCTGCACTGCTTCTGATGCTGAGCCACGCTGGTCACGCAGACACTGTTGTGTAACCTCAAGCCATTCCCGTGGCCTTAGTTACATAGAGACCATGTTGTGAATGTTTAGTGATCTTGATGGTAGCTGCAAGGCACCCTTAAAAGATGGCATAGACCTGCCCAGAAAATGTCTTCCAACGTAGGAAAAGTGTCATTACCTGACCTATCCCTGCTTCCCCTCCTACTATTCCTCATGAGGGCCGTTTGCATTCCAGCGGTGGGAGGAGCAACACAGGACATGTCATTTCAGGTATTTAGGATCCTCCAGAATGAAAAGCCAGACAGAAATACAAGCTTTCATTATTGTGATTCAGTACTGCTATGTTAGTGCCACTGCACTGTGCAAATACAGAGCGCTTCTGAAGATGAGGCTTCTCGTAGTGGGGGTCCGGAGTTGGAAACCTGATTCCTAATATGTATCATCCTATGCTCTGGCTTCCCCATCACTGAAATGACAGTGGCAGCTGTAATATTAAATACTTTGAGACCTCTGTGTCACTGATGTCAGGCAGTATTCATAATGAATGACAGACCACATCCAAATGTCATTATCCCTTTGCTTTCAGGCTGTAGCAAAGCTGATGTCAGTGGATTGCCGTTGTCATGGTGTTTCTGGGTCCTGTGCTGTGAAAACTTGTTGGAAAACAATGTCCGCCTTTGAAAAGATTGGCCGGTTTTTAAAAGATAAGTATGAAAACAGCATACAAATATCAGACAGACTGAAAAAAAAGCTACGGAGGAAAGAGAAAAGCCAACGAAAAATACCAATCGGGAAAGAAGACCTGCTGTATGTGAACAAATCTCCCAATTACTGTGTTGAAGACCAAAAATTGGGGATCCCTGGGACTCAGGGAAGGGAATGTAACCGTACCTCAGAAGGACCCAATGGCTGCAACCTCCTCTGCTGTGGGCGTGGGTACAACACCCATGTTGTCAGGCACGTGGAAAGGTGTGAATGCAAGTTTGTCTGGTGCTGCTACGTGCGCTGCCGGAGGTGTGAAACCATGACCGACGTACACACCTGCAAATAAGATTAAGTACAGAAAACTCAGCCAAACCATCCTGCACTGTTTGGTACACAGAACTGCCACACAGGCAGCAATTACTCTTACTGTGTGGGATTGCAAGGGGATCAGCCTCAGGAGGAGTGGGTATTGCCAAACAAGGGCTAGCCCAAGCATTTGGCATATGAAAGACAACTGAGTGAACAGCAGCCTGCACACAGGGACAGCTAAAACACCAAAAAAGGACTTCTGATGACACATTTGAACATGTAACTCCATGAACGGGGACAGACACTAAACTTTCCAGGTGTTTAATAGTCACAGCATCCTGAAGATCCATGTGGTCAGTAGGTACAGTGGTGAAAACTCAAGATCTCATTAGCCAGAGACTGAAGAGTTAAGAGGGCGTGTAAGACATGTTAGTTATAATCCTTATGTCTGTATTTTTAAAACTGGGGCTAGATGGATCCACTAGATGGTTCATTTCTGCAGGCTTTAGGAAAAAAAAAAAAAAAAACAAAACAAACAAAAAAAAACCCAACACAAAGATAGGGGAATGTTCTGCTGTTGACCATGAAGCATTTGCTTTGTAACCTTTCAGAAAGCTGTCTTCTGCATAATATGCAGAAGAGCGTCTGGTACTGAGAAACATGTGTGATTGCAGAGAGCTGGACACTGCCTGGGTGGAAGAGGAGAGCCCAGCAGTGTGGAGCAAGTTGTATCCAGAGAAGAGGGGCTGGAGCACAGCTTGAATGTGAATGGTGTACCAAATAACAACCTCGGGATTTTTTTATAGGTTGTCTTTCAAACACACAAAGTACAGGTCTGAGGAGGGACAGAAATACAGTTTGGTATTTGAAGGAAATAAAATCCTTCACAGGCATTTCCTCAGTAGCTGAACACACAATTTGCGAGTCAGCTGGTAGTCACCCCACTGTTGGACTATATGCAATAACCTGCCATGTTCAACCACCTTGCTGGTGGTTCACCATCATTTTCACAATTAACCATGCAAGATTCAGCCCAAAGAAATATGCCACAGAGTGAAAGACTTTTTAAAACATTGCTTTCTCTTATTGAAGCAGCATCTAGAACTTTTCATTAGGTTGCATTCTAAGCAAGTTCAATGCACGATGTAATTTATGGATTGGCTCACACCACTAAAATATTTAAAATGCTATTGATAATATTTTCTCCCCCTCCATATGTTGGCTCAATTTTATTTTACATCTGTGAAAGGTTGTTTATTTTTATGCAATGATTTAATGCCTGGCTTAAAAAGCATTTCTTTTGTTTAAATGTGCAAATACCTATTTTTGATAAGACAAGAAAGTTTATATTTTGTAAATATTTAAATTATGCAAGTTATGTAAAACATTTCCAAAACTAATGTGATAAGATTACAGCCTTTGACATTTGTTAGTTAGATATTTGTTACTACTGCAGTAGCCTTTAATTGATTTTTATTTGCATGTGCAGGGGGAAATTAGTCAGAGAATCACATAAATGTTCTTTTTTATACCATCAGGGTGGTTATAATTGTTGTGGTTAATACACACTGATGAGAAACACTATGATTTTCTAAATGATCAATTAATTAATATTCTGTATACTTTTAAAAATTCTTTTAAATCCATTTTACAAACAGTGAAATCCTGGCTCCAGTGGTAAGTGCAGAACTTCCACTAACATCAAGGGGACTTGCAAGGGTTTGCAATCCCTTAACTTGTTCCACACTAACAGTCAGTTTTTAGAAAGAAATCATCTTAGACAGTTTGGTTGAGGCTTTCAAAGTTACTTTGAGGAATTCATTTCCTACTTGTCTAATTATTTTCCTGTGAAAGATGGTGACCAGGTTCCCTGTCACTCTTTATGGGATGTGTAAGTCAGGAAGAAGCAAACAAAACCTTCTGTGTTGTGGCACTTCACTACCTTACTAGGAGTATCTTCAGCAACCAAGAAGTCCTTTATCTGCTGGTTTTTTTGGACCTTTCCTCCACATTTGGCCAGTCTGTCTTCATTGACCTAACCAGATAATTGTCCTGAGGCCACAAAATCTGCTGTCAATGGAAAGGGTGCTCAGCATGCAGGTTGCTGTCATAGGAGGATTCAACACCCTCCCTGTGAAAACTTGGATGGGGAGGACACATCCTGGTGGAAGACCCTGAAGAGAGAGTTATGAGCCCCAGGTTGTTCCCATCTTCCGGCAATGAATGTAAACCCACAGGCTCTAGCTCTACAGGCCATGCCACAGCACCTATTGGCAGCAAGGATGAGACATGCTACTGGTCACTGTTGATATCAAGGTGTTGTAGAGACCACCTCTTTCTCTTTCTGAATTTGCCCTACTGCCCTACTATCAAGCTGCTGGCAGAGGTAAGTGCCTCAATGCCCTGCGTGAGACTGCTCATAGTGGTACCTCCACAGAGTTCAGTGTTGAGGTCACCACCATTTTGTTGTATGGGGCTCCAGCAGGAACCAGTGGCTGGGAGTTCAGTGTGGAGACCAAGATCTCTTCAAGCAGCCCCAACCTGTGTTTCAAAACTACCTTAGCTTTTACCAGACTTAAAGGTTCTTCCATGCCTGATGTGTAAAGTAAGGAAAATCACTAATGTGCTTCTTGGTATACCTTAACTTCTGGCAGAGTAGGAAATAGGGAGAAAATGGTCCTGGACTCGTGGGCCTAAGGTCAGCTTCAGGGATTTGTCCAGGAGAAAAATCTCAGTAGGCTGTTTCTGTGGGTTTGAAGGGGAAGGGCCCTCACATCAGCATTGTACAGCGACGTGGGGCAGTCATGATGCAGTCAGGGTGTCTTACCTGCTTGACTAGCCAGTATTTGAAGCTTTGTTATTTTTGAGAGGTTATCTAGTTCCCCCAGAAAATCTTTTTGTTCTTAAATGTTGTTAATAAAATACTTTTTTTCTGGTTTTGTGGGGAGGAAGAGTTTGCTTTTTCAAAGAATGACAAAAGACAATGAAGAGAAGTGGCATCACACATAGTTTATGAAAGCTACAATGGCTGAGCAAACAAGGTAACAGAGGTTTGAAGCTTCACTGGCAGCAGAAGGACCCATCTTGCCTCTGAGAAGCTGAAAAGAGCTATTTCATGGGAGGTGGCATTACCCTTTCTGCACCGAGGGCAGGGCACTGGTGAGAGCAAGCACATGCATTCTAAGGGGCAGCTGCTTGCTCTCCTGCTGCTCTAACATTGGGAGCTTGGAGGGTGAAGCAGAAGAAAAGCCAAGTGCATTGGGGAGACTGGAGCATGAGCCCCTCTCTTTGCCTATCACAGTTGAAATTGCTGTTTAAGTTAAGTTACATCCATAAAACTCGTTCTGGGTCGGCAGCGTCTGTAAAAGTAATTCTGGATGGGATCAGGATATGAACATTGTTTTGTAGTAGCATCAGGGTTAAAGAAATTAGCCTATCTCTATTGCAGTACTTATTCCACAAAACTGCTTGTAATCCTTCTACACTCTGTAAAAGCTCTCCTTGGGTGAGAGCAAGAGGGAGAACCATCTGTAAGACATCATCCCTCTGCTTTCAAAGAGGAGACTACATACGACGTATGTGGTTCTGCTGCTTTTGTGGGCATATGGCACTGGGATGAACTTCATTCACTCAGTTTAATAGGGTGGGTTTTTTCCCCAGTGCTGGAACCAGAGGATCAAGGTTGTTGACTTTGAAAACATAGCCTTATAATACTCTTGTATAGCTTTGCAATAATACATCCTTTCTGTTCAAAAGTAGCTACGTGTGTGCTTATCTGAGCGAGATTAGAAAAAAAACTGGAATGAAATTCACAGTATGAGTGGAGGAAAGGTCTTATCTCAGTCCTGGTCCCTCACACTGCCCTTTTATGCATGAAGCAGCAGTTTGTGAAAAGTAGCAAACCTATGAAAAATGCCACAAGTTTACTTTTTGAAGAAAGGATAATTGTAACTGCCTCTGAATGTGAAAATGAGGTATTCTGTTTTGAAAACAAATGCATGTGCACATATTTTAAGAGCAAAGTTGTGTTGTTGACTGACATGCTGACATACTCAGAGGAATTACTGCAGGAATACAGCTGGTAAGCCCGTCAACATGCCAGCCTGTGTGTGCATCAGCAACTGAAGAACACTGTTTTGTTCTTGCCTGTTGGAGATCCCTTGTCAAAGGATGTGTAGTAAATGGAGATTGTCTCCATTGCTATCAAAATGTCTCTGTACTGGGCAGCACTTTTTAGTGAATAACAAGTATGTGAAACATATGTGTAAAGTAAACAGCAACAATTAGCATTGGTCATTCAGAGGAAATAATGTTAAAAGGAAATCCACTTTGGCTGAGGTTTCTGATAAAACGAAGATGCTTGATTTCATCAAAGGATGAGGTTTCACAAGAGAGCAAACTTGACTTTAGGGCAGTTCCTCATAGATCAAAACTGTCGTGGCTAGGTCATGTAAAGTGCTGAACCCATACCAATTCACTCTGCTGGCTAAAGTATATTAAAAACGTGTAAAAGGATCATTCCACTGTGGCAGACTTCATGCCAAATGAGGCACTCTTTGAGCCCTCTAACTATCCTCACACAGGATGGAATATCAGGAAGTATCAGAGTGGAATAGATGTAATTATTTGTTCCACATAACTTGCCAAAAATGCTAATTGTGAATCCTCTCTTGATTATATCCCGTCTGTCCTGCCTGGTGGAGTGCCCAGATCCAGTAACAGTAGTAATGGTGAATGCAGTATCATGACTTTATGTTTTCATTTCATGCAAGGATTTGCAATAGCAATTTTTAGGATTTTACACACTTCCACAATTTTTACTGTTAGTGAATCTGGATAGGCAGACAATAGCCAGCAATACCTAACTGAGAAACAGGGCTTCACACCCATACATCCAATGAGCATCACTAAGGACTGTAGTAGTAGTATTCTGACTATAAATGGGAAACTGGGGAGAAATTACTTGCTCAAAGTCACTTGCAAAAACAGTGGCAGACCTACGTTTAAAAAAAAAAAAAAAAAAAAAAGAATAGGCAGGTGTCCTGATCATCAACCTAATGCTTTGGCCAGAGACCTGGTCTCTGCATTTGTTTCTCAGTCCACGTAGTTTGAAAACCGTGGTTTGCCTGTTAGGACTGTACAGTAACCATCTGACTTGTGACTACTGGGCAAGTCCTGCTGCAGAGCCCAGTACAGCTTTTCAAGGACAGGCAAAGACTAAAATAATCAGTTGTCTAAAACTGCGTTTCCTAAACATGGCCTCCTGTGGTTTGTATTTCTGGAAGTCAAATGTGTTTTTGCCCCTGCCACGCATGACAAATTCATCCTGAAGGGAATGGTGCCTGTGAACTCCACATTAATGCTGCAGATAATTAGTGCTAAAATACGCATGCCTGTCTCAGAGTTTACTGTTACACTGAACTGACAACTGTGTAATACCACAGGTAGTTCTGTTAAATAACTAATGGTTTACTCAGCAGAGAATGAAATGGGAATTAATCCTCTCTGGCCACTGTGTCAGATCTGCAGGGCTGGATGTATGGTGGCAGATAGGAACATGAGACTGCAATTCATTTCACAGCTAGCAGATACCACTGACTGGTCATCCCTCTGGCTGAGGCTGGAATTTGGATGCCAGGGCTGATTGTAGACGGATGGCCTTCAGTGGAGGGGAGCTATCACTTCGTTTGCATAGCAAAGAGGTATAACAAATAAAGTGTCTAGGAGAGTGAAGGCAGACACACATGTGGAGTTTAGATGCACTAATCGAACTGGAGAAAGATCGAGACATTCATTACAGGGTAGTGCCACATACCTTGTGAAACCTTCTGCTGAACCTGAGCCTGCACGCATGAGTACAGCTTGTCACAGGCTGAAAGATCAGAGCCTCTCTCAGGGTTTGGCCATTTCATTTTCCTGTCAGTCTTGCTATGTTTATGACTATACAGTGTAATTTTAAATAAGCTGCACAATTTCCTTGTTAATACTTCATGAATCATCAGCTCACCATACATTTTTTGCATTTTTTTTTAATATCAAGTTATATGTATATCAGGATTAAAATGCTGAAACTTCTGATCAGGTAAGACTTCTATAATTATTTTCCCCAAAGCCCTGAAAATTTGTATTTGATTGTGGAGCAGAATGAAACACATTTCACGAGTATTTCTGTTTTCTAGAAAAAAAGCTTGACACTATACTAGGGTTAAAAACAGACTGCAGTATTATTTATGTGGATGATGATTTACCCTCTGTGCTGAAAGGTACATTGTGTCTTGTGTCAGTAGCACAAAACCAGCTGACAACTGAAACAATGTCCCATTCTTTTGCATGGACCAATCTGCCCCATAATCTAACAAATTATTATGACACTCTATTGTGTCTCAGTATGTGCTAAATAATATTTTGACGTTAAACATACTGAGTTTTTAGAGGATCTATATATCATTAAGAGAATCAACATGCACAGGAACACAGCCACAAGATACTATTCAATTCCAGGTTAAGATGTGCTCTTTGGGTTTTTAAAAAAACAGTTCTGGCTAGTCATTGCCAATGGGAGCAAAACCAGAAGTTGACTGAAACTTGGAGAACTAAGTTGTTAAATTTTATACTTGCTGATTTTGGAGCTTTAGTCTGTAGTCTCATGGCAGGCTGGGTTTGCCTGATGGGTTGGCTGAGCTGATGCTCAGGCTCCCTACCCCCTGCCCTGACACCAGCCTGTCGATCGATTTAACGATATGGTTCACAAAAACATCACAAACAATAGATTTGGCTCAGTTTGGAGCAGCAAACTGCAGGAAGGACATGGGAGTAAGAACTCAGGGAGGTGACCAGTAGTAACTCCTCGAGCTGACTGTGCTGCCGACATCAGAATATTATCCAACTATGGTTTTGCACTTTGTGTGCATTGAAAATTCCAGGGTTTTAACATAAAACAAACCCAACAAAACCAAAACCTACACAGCACAAATGGAGAGTATTTGACAGAAGTTCTGCAAACAAAGCAGCTAGTGAAATAAACCAATTTCAGTGATTTCTATGCAAGAGTTTTAGGTAGAACCAAACTTTTGGGATTATTCAGTGCTACAACCACCTCCCATAGAAGTTTTATGATCCCTCACAATGTGCTAACATAGGAGCCCTCTCAGGAAAACAAGCAAACCATGTACAGTAAGAAGGGTTGATGCTTCAGGGCAGGCACATTTTCCATTGGTCAATGATTTTATGGCAGTACAACTGCAAGTAACCTTTTGGTCACTCGGGACTAAACAGCACTAAGGTAAGACAGAACAGTATTGTACTCTCTGCTGCGACTATATTTGGGATAATACAATTTTGATGACTTAAATAACCTTGAAATATTAGTTGGGCTCAGTGGGGTTTTTTTTCCATTTGCTTTTTGTCCCGTAATTGCAATGCTAAGAAACCACTCTAAACCTCCTGCATTGTGGTGCAAGATCAGCAAGAGGAACAGCATTAACCAGCTGCTTTGGGCTGCCTCCAGGGATCAGAAATTTCCTACAGAGGATGGAGTGATTTCTGTGCATTCTACACAGTAGACAATGTAGCTGGACTATTACAGTGCTTTATACTGATCCCTACCTGTCCATATATATTCTAAAGCCCTGAAAGTCTTCATTTCTACTCACTTCAAAGGATAATAAACAGACAATGTTCATTTTATTTACTAATACACTACAAAATGTAACACAAGGTGTAGTTATCTACATTGTGTGTTAGGTGCTTTCAAGGCACCTATGAGGGCTAAGATATAAAAGCCATAAATCAAGACATTATCCACCAAGTTTTCCAATGGGAAGGATGATTCAGCTGCCAAGATCTGGGAACATGAGGCTGTACTGATAAAGACAATGCTGAAATATTCAAGGCCAAGGAAGATAATTAGTCAGAGAGAATTGCTGCAGCATTTGGTAGGAAAAAAGATTTGCAGTCTACGTTCCACAGAGAAGACAGCACTCCCTTCCGCTGCTATCCATCAAGCTCAAAGAGGAGACTCCTCCTCAGCTGGGAGTGCCTTTTTTTCATGCCAGTGATGTTGTAGCTATATCCTGGTATGGACAATACCCTAAGAAAGGAACAGACCTTTTCTGAGCAAACAGGTGATTAGATTTACAGATCATAGTGATTTTAAAAGGATAAATGCAAGGTTAAAGAAACTGGGTTGCATGTTCTAGAAAGGAAAAGGTAGGGCCAGGAAGAATGTAAAAGACATCTAAGAAGAGAGTCATCAATTTTTAACTTGCAAAGAAGTGATCATTAATTTTCAGCAAATAAGATTTGGATGGTACGTGAGACAACCTATCTAGACGGATAGTTAAGCATAGGAAAAGACATCTCAGGAAACTGTTTTAATCTGAGTCTGTGAAGGATGCATCTTGTTTGTAAGGCTGAAAGGGCCGACTACAGGAGCAGAAAGGAGGAAATAAAAGTGGATTTAAGCTAATATTAAGATAATCAGAAATGTAATGAAATATCTGAAGTAGAGCATATTCTCTTGCCATTCTTCATTTTTTCACCTCCAGGGAGGCAGCAGCAGGAAGCGGCTGAGCCTACATGTTTGTGCCCTTTTTGCACATTGCTCAGAGGGGGAGAAGCAGGGTCCCTGGTATCACTAGTACAGCATCAGGAGCCACTCACACCTTGTGGTATCACTGTACAAGCCAAGAGCTGTTCTTGCACCTACCTGCTTTGGCTTCAAAGTTCCCATGCAGCCTTCCAGGTTTCTTTCTCAATTTTCTTAGTCAGGCCCCTCATATTAAGGCTAGGGTACGGCTTTAGCCTGGCCTTACAGATGTAAAACTGAAGCAGATTTCATCAATAAAAAGTCCCTTGCTTGGTATTCACCTTAGCCATGACTCAAGTCAGTTTAGGGAGGGACTACAGCCCTTCCCACTCTTACACAGGCGAGTCAGTCAACACGTGTGGTGGCAGTATTATTATTTCCCCTCCTGAAGTTATCCACCTGGCCTCTATTTTATTAATACACTCATTCTTGAAAAACACTCAGACTGCAGAAAATCCAAACAGTTTAGGAGACATTACGCACACATCAAGGGTTTAGTAGTCACGTCAATGTTTGAGGGAACTAAGTGCCACAGTAAGACATCTGGAAAGCAAAACATGCTGAGCAAAAGGAAGCTTTTTCCAAACAAGCACTCAGGAAACTAAAGCTGTAAAAGACTCTGCTGTTTCCAGAGGGGGAAAAAAAAAAAAAAAAAAAAAAGTTTGATCATGAAAGACTCTAGGAAAGACACAGAGGGCACATCAAGGCATAGACACCCTTCAGCTTCTTTCTTAAAATTTCTGTTATCCATATAACACAACACTTGTACAGCAATTGAGAGCTGTGGTTTACAATGAAGTAATTTGCAGGTGGCTTGAATCCCAGCTGGGTGCTCCTTGCTGAAAACAAAGTTACAACCTTCTTATGTCCTCCCCCCACTTCTCACAGCTGCACTTTTTGAGGTAGACATCCCCTACCATCTCTCTTTCCTTCTGTCACTGCTGTTCTCAACAAGTCTGCAAGAAGCTGCAAATGTTCCCATCACCTTGTGTAGGAAAACATGCATCCTGGAGCTTTGTCATACACAGGTACTGTCATGTGAAGCTACTGGTACAAAATGCCTTCATCTCTGCAACTCGCTATTTCCTACCACCAGCTGTGGGAAAAGAGGAGGGAGGCCAGGAAAGTAACCTTTGAGCTTGGTAACTCAAATGAAATGCAGACAGATTATCTGAAAGTCTCACTTCTTTAGAATAAGCATCAGAAAGTTTACCTCAACAAGGGGATACACTGTAACTAGCCCACTCAAGGCAGAAGTGAGAGATGGCATGACTAGATCTTGTGGCAAGTCAACAGACCATGATGATGGACAAAAGCAAGGAGACCCCACTTGCATGGCCACTCTAATACAAGTTTATATATTTGAAGAGAGTCCTATTATATGTGGTACAATACAGCTGTGAGGACTTGGGTTAGAGAATAAGAGGAAGTTTTCCATCAAAACCAGAAGAATCAAACTATTTAAGAAGTTACAAAAACAATCCTACCATTTTATTGCTTTAAAATCTGTTGTTTAAAAGGTTTGTGGCAGGTGCAACTTTAATATGACTTTTAACCCCTTACTTAATTTAGATCGCCAGGGAAAAAAGGCACAAATTTAAATGATACAAGGGCTAAGAGGTCTGCCTTTAACATTTAACTTTGTAGAGGAAACATGAACTCTTTAATTTAATTATAGATGAAATATACATTGGCATTCAAAACCAGAATAATAAAGAAAAGAGTAGTCCAGGGAAATTACTCATGCAGACAAATGTTTGTTTCTCTTAAGCCCCCAAGCAACTTCAAAATTTTGATATTATTCTAGGTAGCAGCATAACCAATTCTGGCATATACACCAAGAAAACTGTATTTCTGTGAAAATTCCATGACTTACACAATTAGCTTTCCACAATAGCCCAATGTTATGAAATCAAAGTTATTTTCCAATTGACAGAAACAGGGGTTTACTTTGATGAAGAAATATACATGATTTTGACATGTCCTCCTACACAAGAAAATCTGAAAGATGTAACAAAAGCAGTTTCACTGTATAAGGTGGATTTATTGCTGTTCTACATTAAACTTGAGGGAAAACCACATTATTTAACAAGCTAGTTAAAACATACAGAACAACTCAGAATCCAGTCTTACTCTGGTATCACAGGTTATTTATTTTACTTACAAGGCAATTCCCAATATTCCTTGAAATTTTTAGTGCACAGAATTGGTCTCAGAAGACATGAACAATACTATTATTTTGAGTGCCACTGTGTTCAACTCACACTGTGGATTCCTGAAAAATCCTTTGTGGCTTTTGTCCCATGGTACTAGCTAAAAGTTTTTGAAGATTATACCAGAATTCATGACATAAAGCTCCAAGAGATTACACCCAATTCTGTCAGTCCCTATTTTGAAATACCGACACCATCACCTACACCATACTAACCTAGTTCCAGCAAAAGTTCAAGCTGGCCCTACTTAAAAGAAACAGAAGTTTCCAAAGAAAGCAACGTTCTCTCACAGCTCTGATACAAGCTAAAGAATAAGGCCACTTCAACTTGGTCCATTTTTTCCATTAAAAAAAAGAATCAAGGAAACATTGTCCGTTAAGTTAAAATGTCACACATTGCATAACCCCAGATACAATGATTTCTCTAACATCTTACCGTAGGAACAAATTGCCTCAGCTCACATTAGATGTAACATAGGTGGTAAAGATGCACAATTGTGTACGCTGAAACAACTCTCACCAGAAGGCAGACTGCTTTCTAACAGGCCCTTTGTGATGGGAAACTTATTCCTGATGTTAGAACTAAAAGAGGAAGCTGTTGCATTATGCACATTTACTACGTGACTAGCCACTACAGCTGAACAGCCATAAGTAAATCGATGGTTAAGCAGCAGTACAAGAATTGCAATAAAATCTGAACAAGTTAGTCACAGTACTGCTGCTTAACACGCCAAGCCTCTTCTACAAAGTAAACATTATTTTCAAGGAAGTACAAATACTTCCAAGCTGCTTTTAAATATCATAGACACTATTTCTATATTTAGTTTTGTTCTTCCCCTAATAAAAATAATTTCTATTGTGCTTCTCATGGCATATCTGTGTTACACTATCATGTATTCTTCCTTTGCCGATTATTCAGTTTTGATGGGGGACTACAAAATAAATTTCTGGAGCACTTCGTATTAGAATAACCAAATAGCTTTAATAAAAAGTGATGCTGCCATTAAAAAGGCAGAGGATAAAAAAAATTAAAGTTCTTTATTAACTTATCACTAAAATCTACAATATTCCACAAAGGTTACATACTCACAGCAACATTACGCTGTTAAGAGAACAGTACAACATTTGTCAGGATCTGTTTATTATTCTCATATGCAATTTATTAGCTAGTTGATCTACAAGATATCATTTACCACAGGCAAACTAAATACTGTGCTTTTAAGAAACCTGCATAGAAATGATTTAATGTTTCTTTTATTTTGGACATATTTACAAAAAGGATTTCTATGTGTGTTAGCAATAAATAATCCCAATATTCAAAATGTCAGTGCTCATGCACACACCGACAAGATGGTTGCATGCTTTAAAAATATTATTTATAGTACAGTCTCCTTCATAGCCCTCTCCCTAATAATAGCAGAAAGTGCATTTTCTTCCATATTCTTTCTCCTTTCCTTTTTTTTTCATTTAGTCTTGCTTCTGAGGGATACAGCCTTCCATCTCAACAACTTCTGGCCAGCCTTCATACTTGTTTGTGTCCTTGTTGTTCTTTATATGCTATAAATACAAAACATCAATCTACCGTTAATGTAAGTCATTTATCCTTTCGCTTTAACTCACAGCTTTAAAAGACATTTTATTTACTCATTTTCAGGCCATGGACGAAGAGAAGACATCACTAGTAGCCTCTTGTGCTTTGTATCAAATATAACAATTTCTCCGTATTCACCACTTAATGTAACTTGCTCAGACAAGTGTCTGCTAAAAACAGTTAAGCCATACTGCGAAAACATTTTTAAAATTTATTATGGATGTTCATTTAGGAAGAGAGACAAGCAAGGAAAAGACCAACTGCATTAAAGCATGAACCACTATGAAAAAATAAATAAGGATACTGCATTTACAAAGCACTGAAAACAAATAGTCAGATTTTAAAGAACATTAATGTTAACTGTTCACCTTTTTTGAAAATTAGGGGGTTATTTTTCCACCAAGCAACCATCTGTGGGCAGTCAGGTAAGACATTACTGCCTCCAAGAGTCTGCCACTGCTCCTGCCCTAGTTCCCACGCCCTCTCAAAGCTGGCAAAGAGAACGCCCCTGCTTACTCTCCTAGTACAAAGCTACCTTTACCAGTAATCAAAGGCAACAAAGACATGTTGAACTGTAACAGCTGAAGTCTGGGAACATATTCTATTTCATAAATTTTGCTATAGCAGCAATAATTTTTGACAGAAGAGCAAAGTGAACAGCTGGGAACACCAACACCTTAACTACTACTTACTTGCTGGAGGTCTACCATTGTCAGTGCATCTAAAATACAAGCACTAGGCAGTAAGTTTTTAATTCTTCACTTTAATTGGATTCATTAAAAAGATAAATGATCTAGTTATTGGGATAAGATGACCTACCCCATGAGATTTTTTTCTTAGTTGTGAATCACCAAAAAAATCTTTTTTGTACATTTAAAAGGAGATCAGTCAAGCAATAAATTTGAAAATAACACTGTGTGTCACTACTGCAATAAATACCCATCATCTTAAACAAATGCATGGTATTTATAAAACATGCTATGCTGTTATTAATGTAAGCTGTTATATTCCAGTAAATTACAGAATAACAGACCTGTTCAAATGGACTTTTAGTCTTAATTCCTTTTCCACCGCAGAAGACCCAGTTGTCTCTAAAGCCAAGGTTAGTAATAGATGTGCTTCCTAATTCAGCAATCAGTTTCCGTGCTTCCTCATTAAGCCTTGAACAAAACAGAAGTTCAGTATGTGAATAAAATACATACCCTTAGAGCTTTCATTGTTCAACGGACCACTCAGCTTTAATCTGATTAAATATAGTTTAAGTCAGTCAATATTGGGCAAGATCTATCTTTCAAAATCAGATAAGGCTAGTTCTGAAATCACTTGATCTCACTAGCACTGTTCTTTAATATTATAATCTCAAGGAACCTGCATACAAACCTATCAGTACACCAACAAAAGCCAAGAACCCTCTCCTGTGAGAAATTATACATACATCTCAAGTCACATTAGCAATTCACCAAGCAACCAAAAAAAGTCATCCTTTAAAGTAAACATTGTTTGCAGGCTCAAGCTGAAGTCTAGATAAAGTAAAAGCTATTTTAGATTAGAAGAATGACCTAAATATATGAAAGAAGTTCTTGTCTGCTTGGGTCAATTAATTCAAAATTCAGAATGCTGCCCCACAGAATGGTTCAGTGCCTGTAGGTCCAAGTAGGATAATTTTAGTAAAGGGCAAACAATTCTGTAGGATGATAAGTTATCATTCAAAAAACTCCAAATAACAGCTCTTTATTTCTTCCTTTCAGTTACTACATTTGCCCGATTACTAAACAACACACAGAACTTCTGATTATTACTACTTACTGAGATGTAGTTGAATGACTCACTTTAGCTAAAATTATGAAAACAGTTAAGTACTTTGGACGTTATTTGCACAACCCACAGTCCAAGTTGCTAGAGCATTAGGGCAGCTTGTGTTTTAAAAAAACAAAAATAAAAATATTTTATCTTTTAAACATGTTGGTTCTTCACAATTTTAATTGTTTTCAAGAACATTTTTCAAGATGGCATTTATGATTACCATCAACCACCAGTGATAAGGTTTTGGCTAATTTTGTAGTATCAGTAATAAGCAGTAGTTCCTGGCTGTCAGCATGAATGGGCCAAATTGCTTTGCCTTGATTTAACTGATATTATATCTACATACAAGCTTTCAAAAACATCAGCTGTGACATGATTATTGAAACAAACTAACTGTACTTACTATATAAGACATTAAAGAAAGGAAAAAGACCAAAAAGAAAAGTAACATAACAAGTAAATAGAACAACAGACAGAAGATCCATCCTTGGCATAAACATTAAATTGCTTTCTTCTAAAAGCAGAGAATGTACAGACACTGAACTATTTACTGCAAATACTGCACACTGCAAAGTCAGGACTTAGTCACAGGAAAGTTGCTCATATATCAAAAATACAGACAAGTTGCAGATAAATTGAACTAAAAGAGTAAAAAAATGTACAGAACACATTAGGAAAAAATTAAGTATTATTAAAACAACAGAGGAAAAGGCAAACAAAAACCTCTTAATTTTCACTATGAAAAGCAATCCTTTGGACAGGATGGCTTAAGTGAGGAGCAGATTACAATACAAACTCTGCAGTCATTTTTAGTATCTATTAAAGCTGACAAAAGTTGGGAAGGTTGGAAGATAATGCTTAAAGAGAACTAAAACCTTGTAGGCTATGTCTACATCAATAAACTCAACAGCTTTAAGGTGGAACAGTCCAAACACTGAGGCCAAAAAGTATGAGGTGCACACTAGCACACTCAGACTTCAAAAGAAAGGATATAGTCAAGGCCTATCGGGGATGGTCTCTGCAACCCTATAACCACCAAACTCTGTCTTGGAGTTGATCAGAGAAAAGTGCTCGATGGAACAGACCAGTTTCCACCAGAGTATGTTCTCAGAGTCCTGCTTCTATGTGTGGACACTTCTGAATTTACTAGTATAAGACAGAATAAGCTATCAGCAACAGTAAAACCAGCACATCTCCAAAAAGACAGATATCCTTGGCAGCATATATTCAAAAAAAAGAGGTGGGGACAAATTCTGGGAGAGCAGGTAGAAACATACAGGGTCTTCAGGAACCAGGGAGGGTAAGTGTATGGTTTTAAAAAAGTACAATGCCTGACATGCAAATATATTCTTCACAGCTACAAGTAAGCAGTTTGTGGGACTGACTATATGCCCTACATTGTCTCCTTGATGCACTAACATATTTTCTCAGAGGATCAAAAAAACCAACTGTGTATTGATATAGGAATTGGTAATTAGTCAACTATTAGTCTCTAGCCTTTTCAGATTTTCAAACACTTGTGATATTTCTGCTAAAGGGTCTAATTTAATATCTAATATATTGTTTCTCTGTTGTTAGGATCACAAAAGTATACACCTAACAGTCCTCTATGTCTACACATACATAACCCATTACACCTGGTTAGTTCTAATTTGATCCTTGTTGTCCCCAAACCACATCAGCATTATAAAACTAAGGAACTGAAAGCATAGTTTCAAATCTGTCATCTTAGAAGAGCAAAACTTTATCAAAAGCGATTTTGTGATAAAGAATGCATTGATTTTTTCAGAGTAAAACAGCATTTAAAATTTTAAGCAATATTTACTATGTAAATCAATGACATACTTGGTTGCACCATCATCATATGTCCCCATTAACACAATCGTTCCATCCTGGATGGACTTCAGAAATTCAATAAATGGTGCCACATCTGAAAAGAGAGAGAACACAAAACTGTTTAAATATGGAATGGTTGCTTATTAAACACCTGCAATGCCTTCCTGCAAAGACATTCCTTTTAAGAATATTCGTAAATCTACTTATAAATTTATAAAAAGATGCTAAGCAGGAGAAAGATAAAATGCAAAGAGAACTCTTTTAATTTTACAGAAAGAGTTTCATCCATGTTGTGTAAAGACAACCACTAGTGGGAACTACTTGGGAGAACAAGTGTGTTTGATTAACCATACCATCTCTACGCACAATTACAAAGGTAGAGGTGAAGCACCCCTTAACTATCACCTTAAACCACCACAGCTAATGGAGCCTGTAGAAGGGGGGAGGGCAGGGGGTGTGTGAAGAAGAGCCATTTAAGTTGTTTCTCTCTAATCAGCTAAGGTAACTGCACCTACCTCCTCCCCACATGTCAAAGAATTTAGTGTCTAATAGTTCTCCTGTTTTACCTGCAGAAAAAGAAATATTTGTTGTCAACAAATACAGCCAGAAGTATTTTACAGACAATATGTCCAACTCCTCTTAAGGACTCTTTCAGAGAAAGTGCTGCAGAAGACACCACATAAATCAATTACTATGGTAACTCTTAACAAAGATTGCTCCTTAAACAGCATAGTAGTTTGTGAAAGGTGCAGAAAAATGTAAAAGGAAAAAAAGGGAGAAGATGCAACTTCTGATTTTGCTTCAAGTGGCATATAAAATAAAAAACCCACAGCCTCTAAAACCAATAAAGAAAATTCACTTCATATATTTGCCTTTTTTTTTAAGTTGTCTTTGCAAAAATAGATAGTACAGCTACAGGTTGCCTTTAGTGCAACATAAGAAAGATTAAAATTACACTGCATGTTTTGCTATAGACTGGAAAAATCTTAGCTGATTTGAACATCCAGAACAAATAGAAGTGGACAATATAGTAATCTCATTAGCTTTTTTTTTTATTTTACTATGCTGTCTACAAAAGCACTATTTGATGGAAGGTAGAGTTTTCTTTTTAATACATGCATAAATATGCTGAATACTTCCTTTACTGCTCCTGCTTGCCTTTCATCATCCCACAGTATTTCACCTTAAATTGCAGAAACACTTTGAAAATTAAGACAATCTGCTCACTTAAAATGTCACTTACCATTGACCAAGGCCACATTTATTCCTCTGCCAACATTATTTTTAACTCCACTCATTAAACTGAAACAAAATAAACAATTTTATTTTTAAAATGACAATTTCCTGATGTGAAACATTTCTGTTTTTTAAATAGGATCGATCAAATTGTAAGAAATACATAGTTGAAAGACCACATGTTCATGAGTACTTAAACAAAGCAAGGTCTCCTTGAACAAATCTGTGTGCTCTAATGGCACCACTGAATTGAGAACAATTGATCAAATACCCGCAGCTGTACCTATTTCATCTGATCACTCAATCATCTTTGTTTCAAAGTATGTGTGTATATTGTCACAAAAAATAAAGTGCTATTAATGTATTTAAGAAAATCCCTTACAGTTAAAGAGCCTGAAACAAATAATAATTTGAGGAGCTTAGCACAGTCCTGTAACCAACATTTTAAGCTTTTTTGTAAGCACATGATGAACAAAAATGTGTTAATGAGTTTAAAAGCTAACGAACGGGGGCATTTAAAATTAAAATTGCAGCATCACACCAAAAAACAAGAAAGTCAAAGCAGTTAGCTACTTGTACCAATGCAAGGAAACTTAAATCCAAGAAAAATAGTCAATACACTGATGGGACTCATATTCAACAAAAGTTGAATATAATCTTGGAGCACAGTTACATGTCCCAACAAAACCGTTGCACTCTATGACAGCAATTACTTGGCCAAACTCAGAACAGCAAAGGAGCTGGAAAGAAGAAATGCATTGTGCAATGTAGGAAACTCCAGAAATGTTTTAGCCACTGGAGGATCATTTCTTCTTGATCACATGACTTTCATGTCATGCCTGAGCATCCATTCTAAACAATAAAAACATATGGCAAATAAAGACTGAAAACATAAATGAAAAAAGGCAGTGAAGTTCTGAACACATTCCTTTGCTTGTATAAAATGTAGTGGACATTTGTTTTACCAAAAGAATTAAGAACTTGCTTTTACTTCAACTACAAAATTCTCTGTAAATAAATAGCAATCAAAAAATATCCAGTACTGGGGTGACTAGATGCTGAAAATCCACACATGTAACAAAAGTTATAAGGGATTTCAGACAACAAAAAAATCCTGCAAATATGAATACAAGAATTACTAGTTATTAAAGGAATATAGTGCAACATTCTGCTATAAGGTTACTGCAGCACAATCTTGCAACTGGCTTCGTAATAGAAGTAAAACTGCATGGAGAAGTTGCTGGTAAAGCAGTATAGCAATATTGCCCCTTCTTCTAAAAAGCCCATGAAGTAGCAACTACTTTGATGATGACTAAAGTACATTTTTCTAATTTGGATGATGTCCTTCCAACACAGGAGAACAAGGCTGTAACTGAACTTCTATACAGCAGAATTCCTACTTCAGACCAAAATATCTATATAATTAAAAAGAAAAATTAAGAAATGCATTCTGAATTATACCATCAACTTTAGTACTCTCATAAACCAAGTGACATCCTTATGTTTCATACACAGAAAAAAACTATATTGCAAATATCATTGACAAATTATGAAAAATTGTCCCTGCTTCCTTATCTTGGATGTATGAAGAATACAAAGTAATCAGAAAAAAGCATTTTTCAGGAATGAGTTCAGAAAATATCACTAAAAAAAGAGCTACTGAAGAGTAAGCAAGTTTTGTCAGAGCTCTGAGATACTACTTTACACAACTGAGATCGCTCATGCACTAAGTCACCAAAAGTACAGGCTGTAATGTGACAGTTTTCTCACAGGAGGGCAGCCGTTCATCAGTTTTAGAATTCTTCCAACAATTAACAATCAGCAAGTTATGGGAGCTTTTGAAAGAGAAATCAAACTTCTTATGAGCAAAGCAGGAGAGAATATAAAATCAAGCAAATTTTCTGGTGGATGTTTAAATAAACATTACAAGTTCTCCTCAGAAGGATTAGAAAGATTTTTGTCAAAGGAAACTGGACTTAAGACTCCAACAGCTGTGCACTAAGGTGCATGCTAGTATTAAAAGAATACAGGATTTCTTGCCAGCAACCACTTTCTTTTCATCACTCACTTCAGTGAAATATCCAGTAGAAGATTTATTTCTTTTGGACAGGAACACCAATCTCTTCTTAGTTAACCAGTAAGCAAGACATTAAAAAAAAAAAAAAAAGTGCCCTACAATCCTGGAGTTAAAACATTACTTGCACTGCCACAACTTTTAATCAGTGAATCACCCTAAGTCTTCACAGATATTAAGCTTCCTAGCAACCAGAATGAGAAGGTAGCAAGTTTTGCAACACCAAAAATACCATGTAGAGAGATTAGATAAGACTGTCCAAAGTCACGAAGCAAATCAGCGATAAGAACTGAAAGCAGAACCTAGCAGCTTTTACTTAGTACATGCAAACCGTGCTCATGCTCACTTTGCACGTGCTCCCCAACTACACCATGATGCTCTGCTGCCACACTCCTACACAAGCGAGCAAGCTTGAGGTAAGTCAGCCTCACAGAAGAATGGCTTGAAATTTGAATACTATTTGTGTTTCTACTAATAACAGAAAGCAACGAAGCTGCACATCTTTAGTTGTCAGGGAAAAAAGCTGCCATTTCAACTTCACTACATCTTAATTGCTAGTTAGTGCTAAAAATAAAGTCTTCTCTAGGATCATATAAGCCTAATCTTACAGTTACTTTAGAGAGTGAAGTGATGGAAAATGTAAACCAATACTTTTTATTCTCTTACAGATTAATTATCCTATTTACTATATTACATGGGGTTATGTTGTTCACAGTGAAGTTGCCATTTGCTCTAGAATTCATTAGCACTAACCACTGTACGTGCTATCTGAACCATTCTGTAATATAGCATAAGCTGAGAAACAGATGAACTGGAGTAATTTAAATGCAAATATAAGGCAATGGCAAAGTGTGACTGATATTTAAAAAAAATCTCCTTCTGACAATGCTAAACATCATGTCTTTTCTAACATGTGACATACAAAATTGAGTGAAAAGATTGTGTTATGTAAAGCTGCACACTCTGGGTGACAATGAACAGGAACAACCTAAGAACAAAGAAGTAGAGTCCAAATATAAATATTAATATTTCCTTTATGGGGATTACTGAAAGGTATTACTGATAATACTGTGTTAAAAATACTTAGAAATACAGGACTTAAACTCAAAACCAAACTGTGTTTCAAGCACTTCCCTTCCTCATTTTACAATTATTTCAAGTTGATTAACTTTAGTTTCCATCAGCACAATTAAGTAACTACTGATCATTTAAATAGTATTTTTCCCTTTTGAACTTAGGCTTTAAAGAAGTGGAAAATATGTTGTGGCATTGGTAATATGGAAATAGTTTAGAAGATGATTTGCAAAAGACAATTTCACAACATAGTTTTAGCTGATGACATTCAGTTAGAAGTATCAAGAGTAATTACTTAAAAATACAATTGTTCACTGAATCACTATTAGAGGTACAAGAACAAGTTACTTGGAAGCAAGTTTGTATCTGATTTGACAAAGTCTAACTTAATCTAATTAGATTCCTTAAATCTGTAAACCTGAAAAGTGTAAGTTATCTTTCATGTATTAAAATAGCATACATTTCTGGATTTACTAAAGAGTATTAAGTGTGCTTCATCAGAGATGAAGTTATAATGCAATATAATTTTTTCATGTGATCAAACTGCTGGCAAAACAAAACCTACAAAGAATCATTTAAACTGCTGATTTTGTGTGCAAAGTCATCCAAGACAGCATTTGAAAGAGATACTTAGATACAGGTAAAAATACTTACACATTATCTTCTACACAAATTTTAGGTCCAACTACATTCGCTGCTCCACTTGCCATTTTGAATGCAAAATGCTTTTCAGGACAAGCTTTAGAGATCCCACATTTGTATCTTGGAGGTTTTGTAGCTTTCAAATGGAAATAAAACAGGATTTTAGAGACACCACCACAGGTAGGCTAATAGAGAAATATCAGTTAGTTTTCTGAAGGAATTCAAGGAAAAGAGCAAAGACAAATGGTATCTCATCTGCAGTTTCAGAACAGCTTAAAATAATCTAGATTCTTGCAGTACCTCATTATTCTACTTCTTGTTCTCACCCTGCTACTCGCTCTAGTACTGTCATCAAAAACCAAGAGACAAAACTACAAGTAAAATGCTGGCAAAAAAACAGACTTTACCAGAAATTTAGGGAAATCAGGAAAAGAAGAAAATTACTTTCTGATTGCATTTAAAGTGTAATTAAGACTTTCCTAACTACGAAAATGCAACAGTCTGTTATTAGCAAAAGCAAGTCACAGCAGTAACACATGCATATGAATACTCACAGCGTGCAGCTGCATCCAGTGCTGATCTAGCTAAAATGCAAAAAAGAAAGTTTTACAAGATGTTACTATTAAAGTGTCATCTGCTATAAAATATGCTATAAATTAAAAACCTTTCTGTAGCCCTATAAAAACAGGTTGGTTGAAATGAAGTATCTAATATATCTGAAGATTATGTTCCAATAAAAACATTAACCTTTACATGATAGAAGAATGAAAGTGATCAGGAATCACATTTAGAAGCACTGCCTTATTTTATGACTCTCCAATTAACACAAAGATCCACAGAGATCCCCACCAGGGATTTGTGGAGGTGTGGGCACTGAAGTCAAATGAATTCCCCTCTTACAGCTTCACCAGGACCGGGCTCCTTCCACCTAACACTGGGAAGCCTGCAACTCAGGTGCATTTGAACCCAACCATTCACAACTCCCTTTCCTGGGATAGGCAGAAACACAAGTGACCTCATCATGCACATATCTACAATACATCTGTAATACTTAATGACACCTATGTATCTTCAACAATTATTAAAGATGTCTCTGGTGAATGGTTCATCTGTCAGCTCACACTGTAGTAATCTGGAGTTAAACAACATGAACCCTACCCATGTACCTAAAATTGTGGGTTTTGTACTGAAAAGCCCCTTTAAAGATAAAGTTGGTTCAAAACAGACTCTGAATTTTAAGTCACCTCAGCTTCTAATCCTTTTCTGTGTAGAACCTGGGCACATCTGAAATGTTTTGACTACTGCACGTTCAAGTGTATGTGGTAGTGTACCTGTGCAAGCAAAAAAGTGCACCCAGAACATAAATTATGAATTGCTTAAGCAGCAGAAAGGCAGAGCACAGATTTCAAAAACATCATTCCAGTCAGCTAGTTTACAACTCCAGACTAAAACTGTAAGTACCATTAAACAGAAAAAGCATGTAAAGTTACACATACTTGGCAGGCAAAAGAATCAAACTGGTTAAGAGAGTACATTAAATATTTCACACAGAAAATAACTTAATACACACATTATATATATGTTATACATAAAAAAACCCAACGAGTAGACACATTAAAAATAAACACAGAATTCTTAAGTGTAAGAACCTAAGCTTAAAGCAAAATGAATAATATATTCTTGATTGTGGCTGAAGTAAATATTAATAGATGTTCAGAGAAAACAAAGTCATCACTTACCAAATATGTGTCCTAAGTTTGCATCCATTTTTATTTCAAATACTTGAGATATGACATAAAACGTCAATAAAAATATTGCTACGACTACTACCAACTTTGCAGCACCTATTCAGAAGCAGAGAAAAGTTTCAGAAAATTATCTGCAAATGATAACATTAAGTTTACCAAAATTAATGACATGAGAAATGTGTACCAGATTACATCAGGGGGAACTCAAACAGGATGATCATTTGCGGACCCACTAAACAGAAGTAATCAGCAAGAAATGAACATTATAACGTAAGATGCAACTGAGCCAGTCCATCAGGTTACTATACCAAATACATACCCTGCTCTCAGCTTTCTCCAGCTTCATGCTTGTCTGGCACCACAGTACACCAACTGAGCTCAGCAGCCGGGAGAAAACACATACTTTTTCATGGAAATCCAGCTTAACAAAATGAACTAAGCTGATCTAACTGGCTGCTGTCCAAAGCGGAAATTCCCACCTCCCCTTATTCCACTTCCCTGTTCTTGGCCACGTGCACCTGTTTCCTCACTGTGTACAAACATTCCTCTTCCCACCCCACCTGCCAACTGAGCTGCCTCTGTTTTATGGCCAAGACTGAGTGATTATGGATCTTTTCATATACTGTAGCTTGGCTGCTTTGGTCAGCCAGGTTTGAGCATTACATTAAAAAAAAAAAAAACCTCCAAAAAAACCCTAAACAGAAAAAAAGCCTCCTCACCTCCTTTTCAACAAATTTATATTACTGACCTTCAAAAAGCAAGTTTGAAGACTCAGAGCTAATTTAAAAAGCAATAAAAAGCAGTACCCATCCCCTTCCCCTTTTAATATGTTGAAGCCTCAAGTAGTCTGAAGTTTACAAGCCTAACTTTCTCCAGTGCTGAACAGTCAAACTACCTCCTGGGAGGAGAGCTGGAAGCACACAACCACAGCAATTTACATCTGAACGGGAAAGTCAAGTGTATGTGGTACTGCCATGAACCCCACCACTTTTCAGCAACATTTTCAATAGATTTTTACATAATACTTCACTCTTAGCTTATTGTAAAATACTAACTGACTGAGAGTAGAAGTTAGGTGAGGAGGCATGTGATCAACATCCTGCCTTCCTGTCTCACCCCAGTATGTCAAACTGTTTGGAAGAAGAAACCTTACAGCATGCTTCTGTTCCTCAGATTGCCAGCCAAATAAATCCTTCAGAAAAAAACCAAACTTATGTACTCCTGCAGATCTCAGACTGCTGCTGAGATGGGCTGTTCAGAAAACCTTAAAATAATCAGATTACTCATCCTTCAGAAGGATGAGAGATGCTGATCAATCCTTCCAAAAGGCTAAAAAAAAGATAAGGGAATAGAAAAAGATAAGAAATATGAAGAAAGAGATACAACTTTTTTATTTGCTTGTATTTCAGTCTTCCTCTCTCCCTTTTCGTGTGTGTGAGCACATACATACTATGTAAGAAAACACAGATGCAAACTTAATTTAAAAATATTATGCTGGAACTCCAAAGATTATTGCACTGAAGGGAAGTGAACCATGTGTAAGCACTGGATAAAACAGATGAGCTGAACATAATGGAGAAAAGTGGAGAAAAGGTTTTCAAAGCAACACTGCTTAAAAAGACAAGATGGTACCAGATTTTGGAATGTGTCATCTAGCAAGTAGCATTTGGAGAGCATGTTGTTTCAGTAGACAGTAGGTGAGATGAACCAGAACTCTGAGCACTAACCATCCCCTCCACTCTATACCCTGAGCCTTTCAACCGAACCGAGAGCGCTCCCTCTAAGGGAGAGGTAAGAAATCTCCTAGAAAAGTCTTTTAGCACTTGAATTAAAAACAGCCTCTTTGCTACAGGTACAATATTCTATAGGAACTGCTTTATCATCTTTGTGGGTTTTAGCAACACAAGTAGTTAGATGGAATTAAAAAGAGGTTTGGGAAAGTAATTTTCCAGGTGATTTAGCCATCTTCTAAAAATTGCAGCATTTTCCAGTTCTTTATTAGATTTACTTTAGCAGGTTGCGCCCAGTTATACATATTGAGGTTAATAAAACAACTTTAGAAGTAGTGACAAAAATCTGGACCAATTTGCTGCATTAAGAAGGTTAATGTGCAACTCTTGGAAAAGGAGGTGTCATTATCTCCTAGAAGAGCCAACAGTTGCTCCTTCTGCAACGTAACACTACAAGTATTCATAAAAGTGCAATACATCAGAAACTCAAAACTGTTCGACTGCCACACAGGCTATTCTACTGCAAGGAAACGTCTGAAATAATATTTTCTTGTAGTGTTAGATTGGAAGAGATTTTATTTTTACAACCCCCACACCTTCTGTCAAGTACAATCAGTTTCTCAAACCCTGTACTGTAGTAACTTACCTCTACGAAAATGCTTTTATAGCTTTCAAACTCTGAGTAACCATTCATGAAATTTAAAACACTTTTGGTTAGGGTGTGAGGCAGGGAAGAAACTGCTTAAGACATCAATTGGCCATTTCCGTATTCCTTCATCATCTTACAGAATTAGCAGTTGAAGTATGTCAAGTCAAGGCACCTTAACCAGATCAGCTAAAGCATTTTAACCAGCTGCTTGCTCTTAGACCATCCCAAATTCCAAACTGAGTTTCATAAAACATCAGTTAAGTGTAACAGCACTGCCTGTTATGCCAGGTTTATTTTACAACCTTAAGTTTATTTTACAACCTTAGTGTCACAACTTGTTAATGCTGTCTATAGCACTTGTTTCACAAGTGACAGAAGTCTGATTTTACTGAGCATACTTACCTGCTATTCTCATGTTTACTCTTCAGCCAGCTGATGACACTACTGCATTAAAAATAGCCACCTAGGGAAAAAGAAAGGTACATGATCATAATTACAGCCAAATGAACACTCTTGCGATGGGTTAACAGTAAAAAAAACCCATAGATTTTTCAGCCAATAACATTAATGTTTGCCAAACCTTTATTCGCACATATACCATGTCAGTACATGGTCATCTTTGTGCTTCTTGAATCAGGAGTAGGGGAAAACTCAAGACAGAAGATGTCCAGGCTGAGTGCGGCATGGGCCCACCATGGTTGAGCATGACCCCATGGTATATGGGCAAATAAAGGTTTGGCAAACATTGTAATCTTTACTCATTAAATACTACATATCTATTGGAAAAATGGTAATTTGTTTTACAACATTTGAGTGGATTAAGTGTGTAAAAATTTTTTTTAAATTAACTGAAACTAGAATTTGCTTGAAAACAGAATGTTACCTGAACTGTTCTATCTCACTTCTTCTATTCTTATCATCATAAGTAAAAAAGAGCCCTCAGTCACTTCCAAAAATGCAAAAGGCATTCAGACAAATAACAGTCTGTAATCAGTACTTCCCTTCTGGATTAAAAAAAAAAAAATAAATCTCTTTCTGAATTCGCATTTTGCTGCATAACTGCTTCTATTTAATATGGCAAAAGAAAACTATTGGCATTCAGGGATCTTCTTGGATCATCTACACTAAGGCCAAATTTAAAAACATGTAATAAACTGTCATTCTAACCCAAGTAGCCATTCCACACTCCCATCACAAAAACCACAGCATCCCTAATAGTCTGCAGTCCTATGCCATGTTGTCAAAAACCAAGAAAAATGTTATCCTTAGAAATTTTTGAAAAACTATTGTTATTAGAAGTCAGGAAATGCAAATCATTTGGAAAAGATCACCAAAACCCCCACATAGTTCTCATGAGCTATGCTACAGAGGAAAAATTGATTATTACACAAACCACCTTTTGCCTTCACTTAACTCAGTATCCGTAAATTTGGTGATTTGTGTCCAGATCCTCTTTGCCAAAGACATAGTCATCGTGCTCTACTGCTTAAAGTTTCCAAGAAAATAGGCAGCGGAGAAATAAACAGGAAAAACCAAATAACCTCCTACGCATTTGAAAATAAATATCAACAAAGTTTGTAAAGCAGACAAATGGTTTTAAATACTAACTTTGTACTACAAGGGAAATCTCATAGCATATTACAAACATAATATATCCATTGTATTTATAGCCACATATATTATATCCACACATATCTTCTTCCAGTGAAAGGCTAGTATTTAACTGTCTTATAAAAAGGTAAAAAGAATCTGCCAGGGCAGATAAACTCATTTGATTTCAAAGTCTGTGAACAGAATTATTCTAAGCTCCCTTCTCTTGCCTCCCCAACCCCGGAAATATATCAACATTAAAATAAACACTGTCTGTAGTTTGGACAACCACGAGCTTGTTTTAAGTCAGCACTGAAAGAAAAAAAAAAAAAACCACACACTTTCCGCTTTTTGTTTTACTATAACAAAAACACATAATGAATTCAAAGCATCAAAGCAAGAATATGAACAAAATCAAAAAGCAGAAACTAAGTGAAACAATCATATAATCCAACCTTGACTGCAGAATGTCTTTATCCTAACACCCCCATCCACCCATCTCAGTGATCATTATTTGTTGCAATCAACAAATACACAACAGATAAGATGCATTTTTAAAGTGTGAAATGGTTTTGATTTAAAAAAAGTAAAAATGAGTATGTTATGCCTCAAATTGAAAGAAACTTTAAAAGTGATTTAGAGATTCTTTTCCTAAATTACAGCATATCAAAAAATTGTGGGTTTTCATCTAGAGAATAAATACAGAAATGCTACAGTACAGATAAACGTTGCACAGCATTTTCCAGCTGCAAGAGAATAATTTATGAACATGAAATCCTCTTCCTATACAGCATTATCTTAGAGTTGTTTTTTTTTTTTAATTCAAGACAAAACAAGGAATAAAATAGGACAGTGCATGAGCGCTTATGAATGCTTATCGACCATTACTCCACATCTTTAGTATCAGACCTCATAATTGGAATTACAGAAGCGATATAAAAATGGTTTTGGAATTTCTCATAGTGCATATTTTAGGACCATTTAAAAACAAACAAAGAACACAGGACCACAATTGAGCTTGCTCAGACTCAGATGCACAAAAACAGTAGCAACAACATTCCTTTGATTACTTTAGGAATGGGTTAAAAAACCTTAAACGCTGTTTTTCTCCTCTTTGACATAAGATTCCATCAAGCAAGGGCAGCAGAATTACAACCTAAGTATCTTCTTGAGTTATGAATGCCCAGTAATATAAACAACCACTTTATTACTACATTAACATAATTCATCTCTGTCAGGCAGTACAAGGCTCACATTTATTGCTTACTAGTGGGAGACTGAGGCAGGAGGTGCAGGCTATAGCAGGGTCTATAGGCAGCCCCCTGATGAATACAGCAGAACCCTATACAGATGCAAAGGCCCAGGATAGCACCACAGATCAGGCAGCAGAAGTGATCAACATCTACAAGTCACAAAGCAAAACGGCTGGTTTTGGGAAGCATTATATCGTATGACTGTGAAACATGGATTTTCTTACTTTTCAGATTGTTTTCTTAGTGCAGAACTTCAGAGCTTTATCAGTCAACGTCTAAAACTTGGGCAGCGGAAAGAAACCAAAAAATCCCTCACATGCAGCATCAACTGCATTGAAACAAGAAGCTATCCACTGAAGAACCTAAAACCAGAGCCTTCAGATGCTGGTTTTCCTCTACAGCAAGAGAAAGGAAGTTGTCACACCTCCCCTCCCAATAGGCCACCCTGGGGAATAACAAATGGCAGGTTTACATCTATCATGGACAACAGTAAAGGTGGTTTAAGTCAGAACAAATTCTAGTCACAATCAGCATAGTAAAATACCAGCACATGGCACATGCATTCATTCACAAGATAAGTATCACTGTGAATTTCAGCTATTCTAGTAAACTTCTGATATTGCTATTGGTCAAAGGAATCTTGTGCAACTCCTCATGAGTCTGGAGGAGCATGGTCTCCTTTTCCTATGATCTCACTCAGTGCTAAAGGTCCAGACACATCTTTTCTCAGCAACAAACACACCTGTCAAAGAGCTTTCTGAATTCCACAGCCTGTCATCGCCAATGCCCAGGAACCAGCACACAGGAGAACATTCAGTGGCAAGATGTTCAAACCAGTGACCTGTCACCTACAGTAAGTCATATCCACATCCTGAATAAAGAGCACAAAACTACAAAGAGATCAAGATCTACAGACTGGTAGAGCGAGGCCTCTTGTCAGTAGCTGGTGGATAGTTTTCTTAAAAGGCTTCGATGATGCTAACCTTCAGCCAACCTCAGCCAGCCAGCCACGCTGGTCCAAGGAGATGGTTAAATTCCAGTATGTAAAGCTGTGAAATACTAAATAGTGGAAAACAAAGAAGGGAATGCTTTTTTAAACTGATGTAGAAAGTTCTCTGAACTGACAGAACATGATTGACTCAACAACAAAAGTAAGAGAAAACCAGCACAGGCAGGAAGCTGGTGCTACCATATTGGCAAGTTCAGAAATTGCTCTTTCAGCACAGCCTAGTGCATGGGTTGCTCAAACCCTCAAGAATAGGAAGGAAAACACAGACTGCTCACTGAACCAGAGAAGACAAGAAGTTACAGGTTATAGATCCTTTTTGAATGCTGGCATGTCATTGTCCATTCCCCTGCATGGATCTGCACATCTGCCCATGCAGAAAAGTTATTCTGGATGCAAACTACTAGGGAGTGGATATGTGGAAAGGCAGCTGGGAGCTGAGGTTACTGGTTGCTTTTTTCTACTCCACCCATCCTTGTGCATTGTATTTTGTCCCAAGGCAGGGGCAAGTTCCAGATGTTGCAATTTCCAGACTCAAAGCCATTCCAAGCAATCCTCATGACAGCCCAAAATGCTATACATAGGGCATCATAACATAAGTAGAAGAAAAACAGGAAACAGCAGCTTACAATAAAAAAAAAAGGAAGAAAGAAAAGGGCTTTCCCTCACTCTGCTCCACTTGTCGATTAACTTGTGCGAGGATGACAGACTCAACACAAATCTGACAAATTTAGTACATATATGTTCACATAGCTTCTGCACGTATTTTGATACATACTAAAAGTAGCTTCAATCAGCAGAGCAGCAGATACTTGCTTTTAAAAGTGACCTGTGTCTCTTGAGGGAACCCTGCCAAGTACTTCACACAGGGAGCTTATATTGATTTAGGAAAACTACAAGCCTATAATCTTGCCAAGGAAATCATCATCATGTTTTATTAGATGATACAAAGTTTCTAACACGCCACGACTGAGTTATTTTTGCGTTCATGCATTAGATATTATGGTCATCAAGCAAGTTTTCTTCCTAGAATCAAGGTGCAAGAGGAAATTGTACTGAGGTCAGTAAAGTAATTGATAAAATACATACAAACGATTCTTATTAATATAGCCACACTGAAACAACACTGTATAAAGTCCAGATTTCAGTCCTGAGCTGAACACAATTCAATTTGATCAATTCTTTACCAGCCTTGCTCAACACTCTTGCCCAGAGATGGTGCTGCGGGACACACTACGTAGGGAACATGTCACTCAGGCACAGCTTCTGCCCTGCTTACTGTGTGTGAAAGCTCTAGCCACTTGCAATGTACTTCTGTTTATAAGGGTTTTTCAAATATGAATGTAATAAATATTTTTGTGGATAATAATGAAACATGCAGATTAGTCTACTTCATTCCCAGGATAATAGTATTTCCATTAGCAACTTGATAGCATGCACAGTATACTTATGAAACAGGCACACAAAACCAAGCAAAGATAAGAGGCAAGAATTTAGGAGGTCAAGATAATTTTGAATTCTGACATAGTTGATTAGAAAAAGGTCCCAAAATCAACAACAATATTTAATAAAACAGAAAGTAACACACTTCAAAATGGACGTCAAGTGCGGCAGAACAGGCAACAGTAATGAAGAAAAGGATCCGAGAGATTACAGCATCTCTTTAATATTAGGGTCAATGTGGTACTGCTGCAAAAGTGTAACTGCTCATTGTGAACTGTACCAATAGGATTTTTGTGTGTGAAACAAAGAGCAATTATTCTGCTCTGCCTAAACAAATAAAAAATACTCTGCTCTATGTGCTATCTAGACTTTTAACAGAGACCCATATGTAGTTTTTCTAAGTCTATTTTGAAGCATAATGCCCAAATGGAAGAATCTAGATTAACAATTACATGACCTACATAAAACAACTAGGGGCTAAAAGAATCAGGTTTGCTTTGCAAGGAACTGTGAAAGTAAAGAGAGAAGTAAGGAACAGACACCTTTGTCTCTTACCTCCAAGGTGTAATATAAAAACTGTTTTAAAAGATGTTGAGATGGACTGTTACCAATATCCACTGGTTGCTGCTTATCTATTTGTAGCTACAATGTTGGAGAAAAACAGCTTCTCAGCTACAAGGGTAGACAAGAAATACAAAAGGCGGCTGTAAATCATCATAAAAATCTGCTAAAATACAAGACAGGTTTTCTTAACCTTGGTAGTCGACAAGGTGCGAGTTAGAGTTACCTGCAGTATTAACCCCGTACTTCTACACTACTATGTGCAAATCTGTATCCAGATATGTAGTACTAAATCAGCCCGAGATGCTCTGAATTAAATTCAAAGAGAAATTTTTCCCCCAAACAGAATTTAAGAGTTTGTATACTTTCAAAAATGGTCAAATAATGTTATACCTGTTTTTATCTGTATTTACTATACATTAACATGAATAGCATACCAAGTACACTGTACTAGAATTAGATAAGCATTCAGAATTACTTAGTACCGAGAGGAAAAAAAAAAAAAAAGGCTTGAGCTTTTATTTTTATTTCTGAGTCATGAGTAGATTAGGATGGCATTTATTTTTTGCAGCACAAACTGCCTTCCTCAATGATTAGCAGCTGCAGTTTTTTCCTGTCAGAGAACAGCTAAAATGAAAAGCCATTTTACCTTTTAATACCTGCTAAAATCAGTTAAACAACATTTTGTTTAATCCAGTCCCTGATAATAGATATTTCACTCTGCTGTTTTCAGGCCGTTCAGAGCTGTGGTGGTTTTCTACTCAAAATTACACAGTGAATTAGATATGTCAGGAACAGCATTAGCTATTCTTATGTGAGCTCTGGTTTTAAACCAGTGGTTGTGCCAACCTGAAATACATGCCACGGACCAAACAGCTGAGACAGTCGAAATCATTCCAAGCCTAAATTTGAGCAGGAATCTAGGCTTCTAATACGATAATTTTATTCAAATACAAGAATCACCCAGATGATTGCTTACCCTTCTGCTAGACTACCCATAGTTTTTCTACCATGTTTACAAAATTAATTTAATTTGAAACTGGTGAAGGGCACACAGCGAAGAATTACATCTTTAAAAAAAGTAACTACTGTAGTTCAATTTTATTGTACAACCATGCACCATTTGTGTCTTCTGATGACAGAGACTATGACCCAAGTAGTTGTTCCCTACAGGCACACCTACATCCATATGAATTCCTTGTGGTTATGGCAGAAATCCACTAAGGCAAAAGGTTTGTCAACACAGAACAACTTACAAACTAACAGATATATATTTTTTTCTCCTTTGAGACAAATACTACCATGAAGAATAATTAACTTCTTACAAAAATTATACCACCTGAATAGTATTCTTCCATATATGTGTAAGATTCAGCTTGGTGTTCTGACAACACTGAATTAGACCCAGTGTTTGCTTGTCAAAACGAGATTTTATTTTACTTCTATCAACTGCAAATGAAACCCAGATAAATTTTGCAAATGAAACTCAAACTTACTCTAAAAATAGGTAATTCAATTACCATTGCATGTCCTATGTTGCAAATACTGCTATGTGGTTTCACTTCTAAGAAAGGAAATATACATGAGAAAAAGCATTATGCCAGAGTGTTTCAATACCTGATGTGTAAAACAAACACTTCCCAAATGACGTGTTCAAATCACTGACCATGCAAGCTTTTGCTAGTGGCATCAATCCAGTACTTCTACCTTAGGCAGCACACGAACTAGTCGGCCTCAAACACAGAAAAATTCTCCTGAATCCCATGGAGTTTGAGATAAAAGTACTAAGGCATTCTTCCCACTCAGAATGAAACTCAACCCACATTCCTTTTGCAATGAAAGAAACCAAAAAAACCCCAAACCTTCTAAGCACCCAATCCATACTTTGAAGACTCTTCCCAAACATTACACAAAATTTACTGGTCCATATATTTAAAAACAGTATTTAATTTACTGTCCCTAAAATCCATACTATTTATATGTGATAAAGTAAACTGTACCATTGCTGCTGATACACCTATTAAAGAGAATCTTAGCCCTGTATTTCATAGGGTTGGATAAAATCACACAGAGAAGTTCAGGTAGTCAAGGACAAACTGCTGAACCTCATTCACCCATTTACTTTTCAACTTCATCACAGAGAAGTACATAAATCTCACAACAGAGATTTAAGAGTGAGGTTTACCATTTTCTTCTGTCAAATGATGAACAAGCTATTTTGTAACTGAAGCACTGCTGCAATTACCACCTGTTCAAAAGTTCAAAACCACTGACTTGTTTTCTGTCGTGTTTTTTGAAGAAACAAATTACCACCTTGATTTCATAAGACAGCAAAGTCTGGTCAGTCTTTCCACACCGGGAAAGAGTAAATAAAGCTTTGCAACGCATTTATCTGCAAGATCACCAGGTCTTACTCGAAACAAGGTGTTGCCAGAATCCAGTAGAAGTTTCAAATGTACAACAGCTTTTACATCTCTGTATCAATAAAAAAAAACTGATACAAAGCCTGTTGTCAGAATAATGCATCACCACCATGCATCTTATCCTGCCCCTTTCACCAAGTCTCAATAGGACTACCATATAAAAAGATTACAGGTCCGTCAAACAATTAACATACATATAATTACTCTGACTTGATACAACCACACATGACCACTGCAGAAATTTAGCTGAGGCTACGGTTACAGCACGTCACTTCACATTGGGGCCCATTTTAAATAACGTCATCAAGCCAGCAAGCAGAACAGGAAAGGCACATTACAAATACTTCCTCTATAGGCCCAAGTTTCCTGCAGGAACACCGATCTGCTCCCCTGCACCATTCTTCCTCCCAAATACAACCAGACTCTAGATAGTAGCTTTACAATGTCAGAATGAGATCATCATCTTACGAGATTCATTTACTGCAGATTGCCACATTGACCTTGTCACAGAGCTGCACAGAGACCACAGACACAGCAAGGCATGGAGCTCCTGTATATTTTGCAAGGCAGACAGGATCAAGGGAACCAATGGTAGCAAGGGACATCACCGCACACTGCTGCCAAAAACTACTCTGATACTACCAAGCATTTAAGCTTCTTTAACAAACGCTTAGCATGATCTGAGGCTGCATATTGGAAAGGACTTTTAACCTTTGCTTGGTAGCATGCTGATCTCACCAGGAAGCTGGGATGTGCTTGTGAAGTACTCCCCAGTGACAGCCACTGCTCAGAGCACTGCTGTTATCTCCCTCCTCTTGCTCTAAGGCATACAGAAACCCCTGCTCTACCACAGAGACTCTTCTCATCTACTCATCTTCCACATGAGGCATCACTTTGGCAGGGCTTTGGCCCTTTACAAGGCAGCAAGAGCACGCCACTGGCCGAGTGGAGCACCCAGCAGAGAAAGCATCGCACATCAGCTCTGGGGAGAAGGGGCAGCAGCACAGCAGGCCCAAAGTGCAGAGGGGCCATGTTATACCTACAGGACACTGCAGAGAGGGATCATACTGCAGATATAAGGCTGCTGTTGGGTGACTAGTAACCTCCATGCTGCATGATGCACTCAGTAAGTCTGCAGATGACATGAAGCTGAACAGGAGTGTTGATCTGCTTGAGAGTAGGAAGGCTCCACAGAGGGATCTGGACAGGCTGGATTGATGGGCTGAGGCCAATTGTATGAGGTTCAACAGGGCCAAGTGCTGAGTCCTGCACTTGGGTCACAACAACCCCATGCAATGCTACAGGCTTGGGGACAAGTGGCTGGAAAGCTGCCTGGAGGAAAAGAACCTGGGGGTGTTGGTCAACAGCCAGCTGAATATGAGCCAGCAGTGTGCCCATGTGGCCAAGAAGGCCAATAGCATCCTGGCTGGTATCAGAAATAGTGTGGCCAGCAGCACTAGGTAAGTGATTGTCCCCCTGTACTTGGTACTGGTGAGGCCACACTTTGAATACTGTGTTCATTTTTGGGCCCCTCACTACAAGACAGACATTGAGGTTCTGTAGCATGTCCAAGGAAGGGCAAAAAAGCTGGTGAAGGGTCCAGAGCACAAGTCTTATAAGGTGCTGGAGGAACTGGGGTTGTACAGCCTGGAGGTAGGGAGGCTCAGGGGAGACCTTATCACTCTCTACAGCTGAAGGAGGTTGTAGCAAGGCAGGTGTCGGTCTCTTCTCCCAAGTAACAAGTGATAGAACAAGAGGAAACTGTCTCAAGTTGTGCCAGGGGAGGTTTAGACTGGTTATTAGAAAAAATTTCTTCACTGAAAGGGTTGTCAAGCATTAGAACAGGCTGCCCAGGGAAGCAGTAGAGTCACCATCCTGGACGTATTTAAAAGATGTGTTGTTGTGTTGTTTAGGGACATGGTTTAGTGGTGGACTTGGCAGTACTAGGTTAACAGTTGGACTCAGTCTTAAAGGTCTCTTTCAACCTAAACAATTCTACGATTCTATACGGAAGGTGGTCAGTTGCATGATCCTTAACAGCTCTAGAGTGACTCACTCCTTCCTACTGAAGACACAAAGAGACTGCAACAAAAATTGCAGTCTCTAGTCTGTCTTCTGAGCATGAAGGGATTAGAACAAAGATCCGTAACTTACTTCCTGGCTGGGTGCAATCTTCCAGCAACCAGTACCAAACACATAAGCTATATCTGACAAAAATTAATTTCACAGTGAAAAACAATTCCAACACAGCCATCTTCTACCCTTTGAGATTCTAAAATCTAAGAATTGATATAGGTGGGAAAAATTAAAAGTTATGTGGGATAGCAGGTTACTACAGGTCATCACCCATGGAGAAATTTGCCACATTAAGTATACATAAACTAATTTGAGGAACAGCATCCCTTGGTGATAAAAGGGTGCTTACCACTGAGACTCTATACAAAGCTGACATGAAGACACTGATATACAGTCACTGTATACTGTAACAACTCCTGATGCCATGCCTCTCTGCACCATGCTATTGTAAGAGAAATTCAGTAATTATTACAGAAAATCCTGTAATAAACTTCTGCCTGAATTGACTCAGAGGCAGTTCTAAAACCATTCAAGTGTCACTGATGTTCAGGTGACCAGCAAGAAAACAGCCATGACAGTTCCCTCAACCACCTTACCAGGTACTTGCAGGAATATCTGGGCAGACCCAAAGGCAGAAATAAGTGTCTGGGAGCAGGTCAGCAGTTTTCTAGCAGAGGTAGTACTAGCTTATACCAGCTTAAAAGTTTGGGAAATGATGACTCAAGTAACTGACGATGCCAAAATAGATCAAGAAAAAAAAGTCTTTGCTATTAGGAGATGGTTACTTTCTCCTCAGATAAAAGGAAACTGAAGAGATGGTCAGAGAAGGGAAGGAAGTCAGCTAGTCACAAGAAGTAAGTCTTAGAGGGGGGACTGTAAGTGTCATCTGTTTTGACGTTAATTAAGATTTTAATCAGAGTCTCATGAGAACTACCATGCTTTTGTACATATAAACACATTGTGCAACTTTCTGCCATTAAAACTGACTCAACAGCAGTGCGCATTAAATGCAGGGCAGAGTTTACTCCAGCAGCTCCCTCTGTCCTGACAGTCATCCAAAGCTTCTCCCCTATCCCATACCCTCTTAGCACTGAGCTCCAACAACAGCCGGAAAAAGCTAAGTTGCAGTTCTGTCTGCAAAGGAAGAAACAAACTATTTTTGTATCACAGAAGTATGGTACTATATACAGGGAGCAAAAATAGTTGAACAATTCCAGAAGAGTAACTATTGATAACTCCCTGTGAAAACTTAAGTGTGAGTGGATTGCAGGAGGCCTGGGTAAAATAATATTTGACGTTGTCATCAATGTCTTGGACTACTAAATAAGGATAAGCTTTTTAAATTTGTGGATAACATCAAGATGCAGGCAGATGCAAACAAATTACAGGGTAGAACTAGAACTACAAATTATCCAGAAAAATATTTATTTCTTTTAAGAAAAAAAAAAATCCTAAAGTCCTCTTGGGACACATATACCATTACAAAAAACATGAGGAGGCTATGCTTGGATTCATACTTAGACACAGCATTTTAGATGATGAAGTAAGAATCAAGGAACACCTACACATAGGTTACAGATGCTCTAATGTCCATCTGAGTTGAAAATGCTGGTGCTAAGAAATGAGGTTTCAAGTTTAAAGTTATTTCCAGTTTAAGCAATACCAGTTGAAAGTTATTTCCTCATCACTGCACCTCAGGCCTGGATAGTACTAGGAAGCATGAAAATTTATGAGATAGGTGAGCTCACCTGCCAGCTTGCTCCAGCCCACTCACCATTTCTCCAGCTCAGACCACATGACTTTGCTCACTGAGGAAAGCTAACCCAGTAAAAGAGAATTAATATAATTTCTGACAGATGAGCAGACAACTTTTAGGAGTATCAGCAGGCAAAGCACAGCAGCATCAGGCTGTTAGACTTGCAAAGCCATCTCATGAAGTCTCATTGTAAGACTCAAGATTTCTGACACTATTGCAGATTACATTTTTCCTGAAGTAATCCTGAGAATTTACGGACAGTCTTGGTTTCAGATCAATGTGAGACTTCCCAGAGGGATCCTTCTAAACTGTGAAACAATTACAGTAATTCCAGTGCTGTTGACAGCAAAACGATTGTCACAGGGTTGTTCAGCTGGCCACTGGCAGAGAAAGCACCCAAGTTTACAATGATTATGCCTTAAATCCTACATTTTATCAGAAGATTTTAGTGAAAAACTCAAAACTGAACATATATATCACTTACATCAGGGCTCATGGAGACGCTGATTGCCAATGTAAGCGGTAAGACTTGCAGTCCTTACACTCACATGTCAACCCTCTGACTTCACTGGGACTGCAGGTTTACAAAGCAGATCCCAAGTTCTATTTGAATAACAATTTCTCTTTCAACGATTTAAATCTTAAGGAACAAGTTCTCTGTGCTGCTGTGGATTCATCTTATGAACACCTAATCTCTAGGCTACAAAATAATCTGTAAGCAAAGTGGTATTTTTACACCTTACATGGTACCGATTCATCTTATGATCTTACAGGGGGAAAAAAAAAAATCCCTTTCCCATATAGTATACTAATATTTCGAACAAAACCGGAAACTAAACATTCAGTTCACTTTTTAAATATCAGCTTGCCAAAGTTACACTAAATTCTCAAATTTTGTCCTCACTCTTCTTAAAGCACTGAGAATTCTCATTACATGTAGAGCACGTAAGCCCTGAAGCATTCGGGCTGCACCTAGAGAGGCTAGGCAGTAACTTGTGGGTACTGTATGGCGACTTTTGTAACTATTTACTCTGCAGTCTTAATAGGTGAACTGGTCAGGACTGCTGCAAAGAGATGGAAGCAATGGCCTGCAACAAACCAGGTGCCTCCTCCATCCCGAAGTGATTAGATGTTATTACACGACAATACCAAGCTATTAGCTCGTGAAGAGCCTACCTGCAGGCTTAAAGCAAGTTACAAAACTTGTTTTGCCACAGACAACTATGTAAACGAACAGATGAAAAAGATTTCTTCATACTTAAAAGAATGCCTGGGGGAGAATATGTGCTAATGAAGACATTCATGCCTTGATTAGTTTCGAAGGCTTTAAAAAAATACTGTTGTACAGTCATTAACCAGCAATTTCTGGGGTTTTTTCCCCTAAATAATTCTCCTATTAGTATTAAGTAAATACTTCGTTAAAAGAAGAGGACCAGTCAGCTAGGTTCACCAGCAAAGAACCACCACGGGCTCAAATATATTACAAAGACGACCTGGCATATGCAGAGATCTTTACGGAAGTCTGGAGTTATTACATCATCATTTAACCTCTTTTAAGTTTGAGAAAATGGAAAGATAATGGAATCACGTGAGTTACACAGCCCCTCAGCAACTCTGGAAAAAACGTAACTTAAGATATGGTACCACTTACCTACCAAAAAAGAAAAATATAATTACTGTATTTTTTTCCTACTTCAGCAACTCGGAGGCTAGAAAGCAAAGGAACGCTGACTGCTTCGACTAGCATCTCTCTGCAAACCTGGATGCACAGCACATTCTCCTTCCTTATCAGTTCAGGGCTGTTCCCTGTAACGGTGTATTTAGTGCTTTAGGTAAACAAGAGTTGAGTCCTATAACCCATGTAACGACAACGTCCGTGATCCAGTACTCAACAGGGAGAGAACAAAACCGCCGAAAAGCAGCACCATTTCATTTTCACTGCGCTAAGTCTTTTGTTTCAGCAGCAAGAGGCCGCCTACACTGCAAACACTTTACTTACTTAACTGGACCGGGGCGTCCGGCTCCGCCGAGAGCCGCCACCACCGGTGCCGCCGCCTCGGGCGCGTCCAGCCCGGCAGCACCGAGCGCTCGCACCGGCACGGGCCGGAGCGCGGCCGCTGGCGCCACGCCGCTGCCCCCAGGCTGCCCGCCAGCCCCCCGCCGGGCCGGGCCCACGGCGAGGAAGAAGGGAACGGGGAAGAGAGGAGGGGAGGGGAGACTCCCCCCGGGGGGTCCCCGCCCGCCGCCCGGCCGGCTGCTCCCAGGGGCCCCGGGGGACGGGGGGGGTGGTGGTACCGCCCGGCTCTGACCCGCGCCCGGGGCCCCGGCCCGCCGCACTCCTCGCGGCGGCAGCAGCTCCCGGGCGGGAGGGGACGGGGGGAGGGCCAGGCAGGGGCCCGGGAAGTTGCCCCGCCGGGGGCAGCCGGCAACGGAGGAAAGGGCAGGCGGCCAGCGCCAGCCTGGCGCGGCTGCCCCGCGCCGAGGAGAGCGGTGCGCGCCCGGGCGGCAGAGCCAGCGGCGGGCTCCCCAGCGGGAGGGGGAGGAGCCGCCCGCCACCCCCCGGAGGGGAGCGCGGGCGCCAGCCCCCCGCGGAGAACGCGAGCCCCTACCTGGGCCGCAGGGGCAGGTCGCGCAGCCTCCCCTCAGCGGCCGCGCCGCGCAGGCTGCCCCGGCCCGCCCGCCGGCGACCGAGCAGGAAGCGAGCGGAGCCGCCGCCGCTGCAGAGGCGGAGGGAGGCGCGGAGACGGCGCGCCCGCCCCCTACCGGTGGCGGACCGGGGCCGCGGCGGTGCCGCCCCTCAGCCGCGCCCGCTGCCAGCCCGCCCGCGCCTCGCGCCCGCCGCCACGGCCACGGCCCCCGCCTCCCTCCCTGCCTCCCTCCCGCCCGCCGCAACCGCGGGGCCGTCCCGGTTAGACGCGGGTGGGGCGCGCGCAAAGTGCCGGCGCGTCTGACCCGGCTCTGGGCAGACCCGTTCCCGCTACCCCCGGGGTCTTTCTACGCGCCCCCCCCCGAAGGCGTCCCCGGAGGGTCGCCCGGGCTGGACGGGCGACCACGCCCCCCCCAGCGCCGCGGGGCGGGGCGGGCTCCTGCGGTGGCCCCCGGAGCCATTAGTGGCGGGTGCTGCCCCGGGGAGCAGCGGGGCCGCCCCTGCCGGGCCGTGCTGACGGGCCCCGCGGAGAGGCTGGGTACAGATCCATCCTAGCTGGTGTGGCGGCGCCGCCCCGCACAGCTAGCACCGTTCTGCACTACTTTTTCGATTGTTTAATGAAGGCTGATACTCAAAAAATCCGCGACGTGTGTACATCCACAGTCACGCGTCCACAAGTGAACGGCTGAGGGTGCGGGGTGTGGCCAGGGGTCAGCCTGGCGCTGCGGGCCGGGAGGGACTGCGGGACTGTTTGAAATATTTGTGCTTGTTTTCTTCTGTATTTTAAACACCTTTTTTTTTCCCAGATACACCAGAAATTATCTTCTGTTACTGAACAGAAAAGACATTTTCTGCTTAAAAAAAACCCCAACTTTTTATATTTAAATACTTTTGATTAGTAGGGCAAAGTTGATCTGTGTTACTGCATAAGAAGAAGAGGTAATACCTTTCCCCTTGGTGTGCTCTGTGGCTGCTGTTTCTTTTTCCTTTGTATTTTCTTCCTTTTTTTTTTTTCCTTTTTTTTTTTTTTTTTTTTGGCACTGATATTCCTCTAACCCCACCATGAGTTGGCATAGATGGTGAGATAGATAAACTGGAAGGACACCCTTTTATTGTGTGGCAGTAGATTTCTGCTGGTCTAACTCCCCTCAGCTGGACTATTGCTGGGGTGGGTATAGAAAGTGCTGGGGCAGCAGCCAGACAGATTCAGTCGATTCTGCTATTGTCAAATCACAAAGAGAGCATTTTTACAAAATCAGCGTGGCACTTCTCTTAGCAGAGAACAAAGCCACAGCTAAAATACAGGGCATATAGGCATCATCAAAGTCAGGTAGACAAAAGGAAGTTTCCATGTCTTATTTTAATTACATCTGGTCAAGAGATCTTTCTTTTAATGGGTTTAAAATAACATACTTTGATACCAGCTGCTCCTTGGTACAGGATGGTTATCTGAACATCAATCAAGTAATTTCTTTAGTAAATTCTCACAACACATTGGAGTTTCAGGCATGCTGTAATCTCAGCAGAGAAATACCCAGTGGAAGCATTGCTCAAGAAAAGAAAGTCTTTAGAGCTTTTAATTCTAAATTATGATATATATAGATCTTAGTTTGATAGTTATTTCAGTGCTTAATATATGAAATTTCACCACGTTCCCCTGATTATTTCTTAGGTGACACTGTCTGCATAATAGACTAATAAGGTCAGTATGCTAAAGGAGGCTGGCTCCTTTGATAAGCAAATGTTTACAATAGAAACAAACATTTTAAAAAGATTACACAAGTCGCACTATCAAATTAGTAAAAGATGAAATAATATTATCTGCAGAATAACCAATACCTCAGAATACATCTGTATCAAAGTCAGAGAAATAAATAAGACTTGAGAAAGGCTGCGATTAAATCCCATTGATTATTTACCTGGCTGAAAAGGTGCCACAACGCACACAGGGTGGAGAGTCACACATCCCTGGAAATGTGGCAGCTGGCAGGAGCCCAAAGAAGAGGGGATATGCTAGCTCCCAGTGTCTCAAGAAGGCTCCAAGTTCCTCTTTTCCCTTTTTTCCTAATTTGCCTTATAATTTTCCCTTTTTCGTACTTTCCTTTTTTTGTAACTTGCCTTATAAAGAAATGGCTATGGCCATTAAGTAGAGGTCCTACGTAAGAAGTACAAATAGGACCTATACCTACAGGAGTTTATTTTGCTTTTTATTATCATCTGTGATGAACTGACCATTTTTGCTTCGGTAGATTAAGAAATTCAGTATGAAACAGAATGTGTTTCATAGCCACATACATCTAAATGTTTCATCACAACATAATGTGTTCTAAATATATCATTTTTAAATCCAAAATTCTTATATTTATTTAAAACAATAAAATAGCTTGTTTTTATTGTTACACTGTTAAACTCTAAGAAAAACATATACCATAACCGTTTATTTTGCAAACATCAGAAACCAAAATGTCTTAAGAATTCAGGTACATTGGGCCTGAACAAAAATGATCTTGTTGGCCTTACTTCCATCTTTAAGTTTCTTTGCTACTGTCTTTAGCATCTGACCTGAATTTACTTTCTGGTCTCTCTCGTAAGTACTAATTTTTACTAAATGAAATTATAGCACTGCACTATGTTGTTTGGTTTTGGTTTTTTTTTAATTGAAAATGAAAACATTTCCTTCATGTAATTACAGGAAAGCTAAATGTGATGCATGCTTTATTTAGCATCCTAGGGCTAATCAGGATAAATGAAAACAAAGTAAAATACAGAAGCAAACCCTTTCAGGTGCTTTATCTTTAGGCTGTTGATTATTGCCTGTGGTAATAGATGTTCTGCTAATCAGTCATCAGTCTTGATTCTCAGTTCTGGTATCCAAGCAATTCCTGGTGGCTTTTAAAAGTACTTTTTTTCCTGAAAGCCTAAACTTCACATTTGTATGCTATAAACTAATACTTCTGCCCTAGCAGATCTTTCCATGGTGTTTTGAATGAGCTAACCTCAGACTGCTGGCAAGACCCAACTCTCAAAACTCGAAATATCTGTGGCATAAAAGTTACTTTTCTCAACACAGTAGCACAATCATAGGAAACCCTTTTCTTTGCATTTGGTAGGATAAGTATTACAGTGCTTTCTTAACTAAGATGCAAACCCTAGGCCATCTTTTAAATATTACACAGAAAGAAAAGGAAAAATAATAAAAAAGAAGAAGGTTGCTTGGAGAATGCTTCAGGCAGTTTGCCTTGAAGCAATTGGAAAATGTGATTTTCACCAAGTTGTGAGTTGCTTAACTATAAATAGAAACTAAAATGTATAAGCAAAACATGAAGCCCACTCCCCTCTTCTCTCCTGCCTCTTCCAAACACACGAGAATATGTTTGAAAAAAATCTTCCTTAAAACAAATTTTGTTAGCTTTCTGGCTGGTGTTATCAAGTTTTATATAAACAGTACTGGATGTGTGTCTGAAAGAGAATGTATTATTTAGTGTTTGCCCTATGATGTGGTAAGTATTTAAAATAGATACTTTCTCATTTTTGTGAATTCTCCCCCTGTTCCTATCATTTTATCTGCAAGCAGCCAAAATATCAGGTCTCTGATATGAGAAGTCTGAGTAACAATGGGTAGAAACGATGGATATGGAAGTAATCCAAAAATCCCAGTCCAGAGGATGGATTTGAACACCTCCAAACCTTTCTTGTCACTGATGCACTGATCCTGACCAATATTTCACAGATACCTCCTTTTCCTGTGATGTCAAAATCAAGTCCAAGCACTCCCAAACTTTCAGATTTGGTTTTTTTTCCCCTTTAAGTCTATTTTTATTTCAAGTTAAGTGCATATGATTATGAAAGGAAAGATGTATGTAAGTGAGCAAAATTCCACTGGAGTCAGTATAATTGCAGTTGCTAAACCACTAAACCTGCTCACCACAGGGTTTCTTATTTCATTTTCCTCTCTGTGAGTGCATCTAGTATTGTTTAACTCTTATAGACTGACAGTAGTAGAGACCAAAGTCTTCTGTAAATCATATATTCAGGATAGGTTAGAGGAAGCTTTCTTATCTTGTTAAAGTACCTCAAATGTTACAAGGGGCATTCCTAGTGTATGATATGCTATTAATTCCTTATGAAATGGGTTTTTTTTTGTGAAATCAGACAAATTGTTGCCAATGAGGACAGGATATTCTGTCATTTAGACAGAAGAAGTGGAAGGTGGTAATTTTCTTTTACCATATGGTATTCATAAATATTTGTCTTAACATCTGGTACATAGGTATTAGTGCAGATGTAGTGAAATATTGCTGGCTTGAGGTCTTATGTGCAATGTGTAATGAGCTGGAGACCCACACAAAACCTGCACGCAGTGATAAAGAGCAAAATGGCAATCTTTTGCAAAACTCTCTAATCTGTTGATGTGGAGATCTTATGGTTCCTATATATGATATTATTGTATCTAAGCAGTCTCCCAAAGAACTTCAGAAGTCCTAAAAATCAGTGCTTCAGTTTTAGATGAGGAGCATCTGTGGGACACTTCCAACTGAGATTGTACCCATTCAAATCAAGAACAAGCATCACCAGCTGGAAGCTGTGGACACCCTGAGACAGACACACTATAGATGGTATTTTTCATGAGTTGTGCTGTGAAAGTCATGAGCGCCACTCTGAACATCTTGCGTTCGCATGAGAGCTCTTCTTTTCCACACAATGAAACTCCTCCTGCTACAACTCTTCCTTATAGGAAGCATATAAAGCTTGCTTCCAAGCTTATTAATGCTTTATTTCAGCAAGATATTGTTCCTGACCCATAAGCTCTCAAAGAGATCATACCTTTCCCAAGGTAGAGCTCCATGCCTTCCTACAGCTCTCAGAAAAAGGGCAAGTGCTCCCCTCCTTCCCAGCATGTCCTTGCTAAATCGCTTGTATCTATCCATTGCACCACCCTGGTTGTGTGAGCTATCCCACAATATCACTGTGATCCCAGTGAGATATTGCAGACCTGCAACTGCATTCAGACCTCTAATTCCTGCTGTTGGTTCTCCATGTTGCATGCATTAATGTACAGGCACTTCAGATGGACACCCACTCGTGCTGTTTTCCCAGAACAGGTATGAGAGCTTTCCCCGTAGTGCCATACTGTTAGCACTTCCTTACTGATGTGCATTTGCTTAAGTTGACCTCTTTCACCCTGTTCTGTTGATTATACATCATTCTGCACCATTTTCTTGCTGAACTGGTCCACCACTTCCTTACTTGATTGTAGGTTATCATCTCCCTCACTTGTCATTCCTAGTTTAAAGCTCTCCTCATCACGTTGGCCAGCCATCTGGCAGAGTTGGTTTTGCCCCACTTTGTCAGGTGGGTCCTGTTTCTTCCTAGCAGTTGTTGACCCTCAGATAGGGTCCTGTAATCATAAAAACCAAATCCCTGTTATTGGTGCCAGCTGCATGATGCCAGCTGGTGATCTTCAGTATCTGTCACTCCTCCTCAATCCCTTCCTTTCCCTTCTCTGCTGGTTTTTAATGAGAAGACCTGTGGGGTCAGGCTCAGCTGGTGCCACAGCTTTGCTGGACTAAGCTCCTGGTCCCTCAGCTGCTACCAGAGCACTCAGTCTATTCTGAAGGTGTAGATCTGCAGATGGGAGCAGGAGCCTTCCTCCTGTTGCTAGAAGCCACAAGCCTCCAGCCTTCATCATCATTTCTTTCCTCCCACCTGTGTAACTGCATGAGCAGCAGGCTCTGTTTTTCAAAACACAACTCAAATGATGAGAGAGGAATCGATGGACAGTCTCTCCATGTCCACCCACACCTTAGTGCTTAATCAAGATAACAGCTCTTCCTGTCTTAACCAACATATCAACCATTGTCAGTAGTTATCATGTCTGTTCTTTTCTAGTGGAAAGGAAAGAATCCCATCTTGTGAAGAAACTCTCAGAATGATGAAGCAAAAACATGGGGCAGCTCAGCAAGTGTCTGGAGGGTAGAGCCCATACTCAGTTGGGCCCTTAGGTGTTACAATAATAAAAATTCTCTGTATCCAGAAATAGAAAGCAGCCTGTATAATTATGGATTCTGCCAGCTCACACAGTTCTCACCAACATGGAATGACCAGACCCCATCCTTCAAAGCCTCAAGTGATGAGTAAGATAAAAAGTGCAGAAACATTGCTGATCATGCTATTCCTAGTGTCATGCTTGGCTAGACCACAGAAAAGAAATTGCATCCTTAGCTGTAGATTGATAGACACAACCCTGAAGAGGGGATTCTAGCTTTAACCACAGTGTTACAGAACTGACTTTGAAAGTGAAAAAGAGAACTTGAACAGCAAACATACTTTGTGTGAAGCAGATCCAACTGCAGCTGGTCTTAGGCCAAAGGGATTTATCTAGAGACCAGACTAGGCTGCACAGTTGCCCAGCTAGTACAAGCAGCTCGACTCTAATGAAGGCATCCCTGGCAACTGTGGAAACTCCAGCAGCAGACAGCTGGTGATGCAGCAGAGCTTATGGCTCACCAACCATAAGATCACACTGTAACAATTATCTCTTCAAGAACCAGGAGATACAGTACTCTGAGACTAAAATCACAGAATCACAGAATCGTCTAGGTTGGAAAAGACCTTGAAGATCATCCAGTCCAACCATTAACCTAACATTGACAGTTCTCAACTACACCATATCCCTACACGCTTTGTCAACCCGACTCTTAAACACCTCCAGGGATGGGGACTCCACCACCTCCCTGGGCAGCCTATTCCAACGCCTGACTACCCGTTCTGTAAAGAAATACTTCCTAATATCCAGTCTAAACCTTCCCTGGCGCAACTTGAGGCCATTACCTCTTGTCCTATCACTTATTACTTGGTTGAAGAGACTCATCCCCAGTTCTCTGCAACCTCCTTTCAGGTAGTTGTAGAGGTCAATGAGGTCTCCCCTCAGCCTCCTCTTTTCCAGACTAAACAACCCCAGTTCCCTCAGCCGCTCATTGTACGACATGTGCTCCAGACTCTTCACCAGCTTCGTTGCCCTTCTCTGGACACGCTCGAGTAATTCAATGTCCTTTTTGTAGTGAGGGGCCCAAAATTGAACACAGTAATCGAGGTGCGGCCTCACCAGTGCCGAGTACAGGGGCAAGATCACTTCCCTGTCCTGAAACTGTGGCTGTTTGGACACTAAGGTTAGATGGCATTACTTTGCAGCTATGGGGCAAAGAACCAGAACTTCTGGAATGACTTGGAAGGTGTTGGCTCCTCAGTTAACCCATATGCCCTCTGATACTCTTCACTTGCCGTCTTCCCACCAGTATTATGCCTCTTTGGATCTCACTGCTCTTGCTGAGAGTCTCAAAGTAGCACAGTAACATTCATAGTGAAATGCAAGCAGACTCCTGCTTTGCCTGCAGCTAACCAACTCCTATCTCAAGAGCTCTTCACAGTCTGGCTGGGGCAGAGGTTTAGCCTTGCTGAGCAATAAAACAAATGCAGCTGGGAGTTTCTGTTCATCTGGTCACAAGTATGGTGGTTTTCTGAGCTTGGCAGTTTGGGAGGATAAAAAGTATTTCTCATTGATCACTTCCTCCTACCACAGAGTTGACACAGCCACTGTAACTCAGATGTCTTTGAAGGAGTCTTACCTCAACAGTCAAAGAAGTATGGTATGAGACGCAGCCAATTTTAACAACTGTCTCATTAAGCAAGATAACTTGTCAGAACTGACTCCTGTTTGCAGCAGGGCACTCCTTGTACCTCAGCACTTTTAACTGTTTCTCATGTTGCTGAGTTCAATACTGTACAATCCTGACATGATAGATTTTCTGACAAAAGAGCAAAATGGCTTTCAGTGAATTTTAAAAACATATATTCCCATATGATACAACTACAGATAAATTTTAGTTCAAATAATGACATTGGGAGAATGCTTGCTCTGTTTCATAGTAATGTGCTGTACAAACAGCATAGGAAAGAAAGAGCTCATGAGGTACAGGAAGATGCAGCTTGTAAGTAATTCAAGGCAGGCACCCTTTGGTGCTGGGGTGTTTCCTACTCTGCTTTTGCTGGGTCTGTTCACCCAGTTTGTTAGGCTTGTGTTTAAGTCTCAAATACTAGCTTGTGGATTGTCCAGACAGCATAATCTCCTAGATCTCCCCCCTAAAAATGTAGAGGGGCCCACCTTCCTGGGGAAAGCCAGCTTCTTCAAATAAACATGTTCTTTTCCCTCCATTAGGTCTGCACAGCAGGCCATGCCCCATCTTTTGAGCTTATGTCTCTGTAGGAAATTTCACTAGTTTTAAAGGATGTGAGATTGTACATTTGCCTGCCTGTGTAAGTGCCCAAAATGGCTTGCACTTCTTAAAGTACTAACAGCCCTTTTTGGCAACACTCCCAAAACATAAGACAGCAATTTTGGTTTTTACTATTTGTATTTGCCTGAATGTATTTTTTTAATTTTTTTTTTTTTCATTTTTAATTTTAACAATATAACTTGTCAAAAGGAAAATCTACTTAGTACTTTTTTTAAAAAAAATAATCTAGGGAAGACTTGAATTCTAAATTTTTATTACTTGCAATCGGTCTTTTATCCTGCAAAAGGAAACATCATGAAATGAAAGGAAAGGAAAATACTGGAGGAGTGAGAGTCTGTTATGCTGTTGCACAGTTAGTTTCTAGACAGGACATATTGAAGCTAAAGTCACTTGATTTACACTAGACAGAAGTGTTACTGTAACAGATTTGTGTTACAAAGCATCCTTTTGATGTAGTTTCCTTCTTGAAGTACTGTATTTCTGTTAAAAATTCACTGAAGATGTTTCTCCCAGTATGCTGGTTTAAATTATCCCTAAATCCTTTCCCTAAATCCTAAAGGATTTATCCCTAAATCCTTCAGAATACACCAAAACTGTGACTGGTTGATCAGATAAAGTCACACATAGTTTTCATAGAATATTAAGAAGAAGCTGAAAGGTACATTTAGTGGTCATCTAATCCATCTTTGTACTTCCCATCAGAATCATGAACCTTTCCTTACAACCGCTACTTTATATTTGTTATCTCCATCTGGTTATGAGGAATCTAGTTTCCATAAGTGATCCATACAATTACCTACCCATGCTTATGATCCTAATGTCTAACCTAAACTTTTCTTGCAAGCTCATTTCTTCCTCTCATCCATGGTGATGACAGAGAACCATGTGTTTGTTTTGCCTTTGCTATTAGCCTTTTATGTGTTTGAAGACTTTTTTTTTTCTGTTTTCTCTCAGCCTTACCTAAACAAAACAGTCACACTTCCTCTAATCCTTGCTCACAGATCATGTTTTCCAGACTTTCAGTCTCCTTCTCCGAATTACAATTTATTTGAAACATGGTGGCCAAACCTTGTCACAACTCTCCTATGCAGGCATTGCCAACATAGAATTATCTATGGCACCCAGTACTCTTACGTGATGTTTTCTTCCGTTTTTGTCATAGCAATCTTGTTGACTGATGTTCAGCTGTGGCTGTGTATGACCCCTACATTCTCTTCTGTGGAACTGCTACCCTGCTGGGAGTTTCCAATCCTATATTTATACATCTGATTTTTCGAACTCTAAATTGTAGCCTGTCTTTTTTATACCATCTCTGCCATGTGTCAAGATCTTCTTGAAGTTAATCCTGTTCTCTAAAGTCCTCACAGGCTTTTTCAGATTGGTTGTATCTGCTTATTTAACAATTAGATACTCCATCATCTGGAGTGTTAATGGGAGTAGTGTTCTGTACTAGAACCAGGTCAGACCACCGGGGATAGTGCAGCACAAAAGGATTTTGGCATTATACAAACCAATGCAGTTTTTTTCTGTCAGCGTTGCACCCATGTCATAGCAGTTTTCTTTAAATCTCATATGCCAAGATTGCTTCTCATGAAAAAATGTCATGAAAGGCAGAGTCCACAACCCCACCACCATCAAGGTACGAGACATCCAGTGCATTTCCGCTATCTACATGGCCTGTTACCTTGGTTAGGTTGCTCACCTAAATAATTTTATTCTTCTTTAGCATGATAGGGCCTCTGGTGATTACCTGAGGAAAGACATTTGGTCTTCATGGTATTTGAAGTAACATTTTTTTTTCATTAAGAGAATTTTCATTGATTTCACAGCAATTAGGCAATATCTGCCCACCTAACCACAAAGCACATTTGTAGTCACAGAATTATTGTTATTTACATACTACCATTTTTTAATTGAAATAACTAGAAAATCCTGCACTTTCTGAAGCTGCTTTTGGGGGATTAGATTTTATTTCTTGTAGCACTATTACAAGCTAAGTGAACAAAAACTGCTTACAGAAACATACACTAGCATTTCCATAGGAAATCTTCCCTTCCTTATTTAAGACTAATCTGGTATTAATGTGTATCTTTAATCAGAGGCAGGCCTCTATTTCAATTAATAGGGCAGGGGTTCTGAACTTAAGAGCACCTGTGGGCATGTAAGAACTGTAGCAGTAGAGAGCAATTGATTATTTTGCCAGCAGCATGCATCACTTGATACGATTTCTCTGACTGAGGCTTGCGATGGAGTTGGAACTTAGATTTCAGCCGGAGGGAGGGGTTCCTGGAGTAAAACCTTAGAACCAAATGCCACTGAATGTTCAGAGTGATTTGTTCATTAATCTGATCCTCCCAAACCATATGGGAGTGCAAAAAAAACCCCCAAATAATCCATAAAATAGCTTTATCGACTTCCAGCAGAGAACAATCTGGCTAGAAAATTTCTGATGAAATATTTTCTCATCAGGATATGCCATTCATTGAAATCAGAATGTTCCACAGGAGAATTTCCATTTTTGACCAATTTCCAATGGAATCCAGGCAGGTTTCCAAGACAAATGAGCCTGCCAGTTTGCCTGCCTTCTCAACAGCCTTTCTGGCTGGTTCTAGAGGATCTGGGTTTACAGTCTCCTTCACTTTCAGGCTGAGAGAGTGCTGATAGCTGGGAAGGAAGGACCCTCTAGTTTGTGACTTCTTGGCAGTCCCAATTCCCCAGACAGGCAGGGGGGCGAGGCTGACAGGCTGCCCCAGAGTTGAGGCATCACACCATGGAAAGACTCAACACTCCTTGGTTTCATTCCAAGTTTTGAAATATTAAAATCTTCTGTTAGAAAAAGATCTATATTTCTTCATGTTGCTCTAATGAGTTTGTATTCCTGATCAGAGCCTAACACTGCAAGAGAGTGCATATCTATTTTTATAGGTTGTTGTATAAAATTACACAGATATAAACGGGGCTCTGGCAGGCTGACTACACATAGGCATATAAATAATAAAGGTCACACCTAAACATAAGACAAGGAAGTAGTGCCCGTGGTGATGTGATTACATACTATTGCTATTACTATTGCTTTTAGAGGCAAAAAACTGACATGGAAATGTTACTCGTTTACTCAGAACAAAAAATCATATCAATATCATCAGGTTTACCATGGCACAGTCCAGCATGTTCTGTTGAGTCTTAGTTAACATAAAATATCTTCTTTTGTGCCTTAGCTGATCATCCAGTTCTGTCTTCAGCCAATGAAAACACTTTCCCTGCCTGTTCATTTCACTTTTCACTTTTCATTTTTCATTTTTCACATCCTAGTCTTACAGTCAAGGCACTTACTGCTCTTACAACTCAGCTCACAGAGGGAGTATGTGACTATTTCTTATCCACTTTTGTGTGATGACATTGCCTCTGTCTCAGACTTAGCCTAACATGGCAACATGACCTATGTGCTGATTCTGCTGTTGACTTGGGGATCTACAGGAAAAGGACAGTAGAAAACAGCTATGGAGATGGTAGTGACTTAAAAGCCACACCAGATTTTTCTGAAAAGGCTACTTGCTATTAACGTTATTCACTGTTGGTTGGCATTCCCACACTAAAATATTTTGGGAAAAGCTCCAGTATCCCTTTCGTGATGCACAATGTCAAATACAGAAAAATATACAATTAGAATTACTAAATGTAATGAAAACTATTAACAATCAGCTAAATTGGGATAATGTGTGGCTTGCCAAATAGTAGAGCTTCAATCCAGAAACACCTTTGGAAACTTGATGAGTGGGCCAGGAGAAGCCTCATAAAGTTTTAAGAGGGGAGGTACAAAGTTCTGCACCTGGAGCAGAATAACCCCATGCACTGCGAATTAACTGACTGAGTAGCAGCACTGATAAAAAGGGCTAGTGGTGGGGTCACAGTGGATGCTAAATTGAATATGAGCCACTAACATAGTGAGGGAGTGGGAGCATGTGATGTACAAAGCCTGGGGGAGTTTGTTCAGCCTGAAGAGAAAGCCAAGAGAGTAATCCAATTGTTGTTTTAAACTGTCTAATGAGGGAAGGATAGAGAGTTTAAAGACAAAACAGAATTGCACAGTGAGTGGACAAGAGTGTACATTCAAAACCTGCAGGAAGGAAGATTTCAACAAGATAGACAGACACAAAGCTCACAGTGGGAGAGATTAAACACAGTGGGAGAGATTGCCAGCAGAGGCTGAGAAATCTCCATCCTTGGAAATACTCAAAGCCTGGTTGGATAAGGCCTTGAGCACCTTATTCTAACTTGGAAGCCACCCCTACTTTGCGCAATGGGTTGGACCAGGTGATCTAGAGCAGACCTTTGAAATCTGTGCTTCTGTAACTGTGTTCTCATTGTGAATAAGACAAACTGCATACTGGGCTGTATCAGGACACTGGTCAGTAGATCAGTGGGAGCTCTTTTCCCCCTTATTCAGCACTGGTGAGGCTGTCTCTGGAATGCTATGTGCAGGTTAGAGATCACCAGTTGCAGAAGGATGTCAAGAACTGGATAGGACCCACAACACAGTCAAGGGCTTGAGACACTTGACTGACAAGCCATAGCTTATCATGTAGCTGGTTAGGCTTAGTTTATCCCATAAACCAGAGTTTATGGGATTTAAGCTTGTTCCCTCTGGAGAAGAGGAATCTCAGGGGTGATCTGATAGCAGCCTACAACTGCTTGAAGGACAGTTACAAAGACAACAAATCTGAACTCTTCTCAGTAGTGACAGATAGCTTGACAAGGAGTGAAAGCCACAAAGTGCCAATTGGGAGGTTCCGTTTGGACATTAGGAATAACTTTAGGATAATGGCTCAGCAGAGAAGCTGGTCACCCAGAAAGACTCTAGAATCTCTGTCCTTGCGGGTTTGCCAGTCCTGACTAGACAAAATCTAGCTGACCTGGTTTAATGTTGGCTATAGTTCTGTTTTGAGTGGGAGGATAGACCAGTCAACCTCCATAAATCCCTTTTAACCAACAATTCTGATTTAATTAAAATTATATTTTCTAAAATTCTATTTGATTAACTTAAACACAATTGTCTAGCTGAAAGCAATACCTCTCAAAATTTCCTTATTGCAAGTAAGCAGGATATCAGGGTAGGACATACTGTCAAAAAACCCTGTTATGTTGTACTCATGATTTTTCCTAACCTTTTTTTCCCCCAACTAGCCACTGTCAAATACAAAGCTAAAGGGACCATTCGATTGACTTATCTGTTAAGGAAAATACCAGTTCCAGATTCCTAAAGGCAAAATGGCTCTTTTCAAATTTGTAGAATGTAAATATTTGCTGAAGGTAGTAAAAAGTCTGACTGTCTTCCAGTCAATAGTCACAGCTGGTAGACACAGTATGTTCAGATACTGCCTCTGAGGGAGCATGAAATCCTGGTGCTGTGCAACATCTGTGAAAGTTTTCATATTGATTTCAGTGGAGCAGGATTTCAAGCAGATAGTCTTAATCTGCCCACTTATGAGACCGTAAAACAGTGATAATTTACCATTCATTTGACTAAACTTAAAAAGTATGTGTATTTTAGAAAGTAAACTAAGCAAAAGGAGGTGCCTTGTATAAGGCTAAATATGTGTTGGCAAAGATGAGGCATTGGATGGATTCACCTTTGACTACTTATCTAATACTCTTTGCACATGATAAATGAGTTGTAAAATATCCTTATTTTTGCTATCATGCCAAATATACTTCCATGTGATGAATATGGGAGAAATCCTGACTCCTTTGAAGTCATGGCAAACTTCCCATTGCCTTTATTGGCCAACACCTTGTGTGGACATGATTGTGTGAAGCATATGAAATGAAATTTTAACAGATGTGAGCGAGAGTTGCTGGCAGAGATGTTTCTAAGACCAGATTATCTGTTATATAGTGATTAAACTTTATTTCCCACTTAGTGAAACATCCAGTCATGTTACAGGATAACAACTACTATGCCAAAGACGGAAAACACAGAGGGACTGGGCAGCAGATGAAAGGCTGGTGTCTGAGCCTATCTCAAAGCTCAGGCTCTTCTTTCTGTTTGTTACAGCATTCTTAGGCTAACCCACATTCAAGTTTCTTCTGTTAAGGACGATCTTATTTCTTGATTTTCTTTCCAAAATACTGGTGCCCCAATTTTATTCTCCTTGACTTCAAAGTGAGCATATTCACTCCCTCTGTGAATACACTTTCATACACTATATTGCAATATTTTGTATTTAATGGGCTATTTTTAAATGAAACTCCAAATTTTTAGTTTCACAAAACCTCTGGGTGGTTTTGACTCAAACTGAAAACTATGTATCTTTGGAATCCTGCTACTATTTGTCTTGGCTTGTTTTGACAGTTCTTATTTCTCTGTATGTTGCAGTGCTTGGGAGCAACATTGGTAACTATTCTTGCTCTTGGATAGGATTTTTCAGTCTTATAACCTAACACTTCTCCAGGAGACAAAAAAGAAATATTGGATGCAAGAGTGAGAGAAAGAGTTAATTTTCTCAAGTCTTCTGCTTCGCTCCATTGAGTACCCGGCCAGTCAGAAAAACACAGCTGTAAAGGCATTTTATACATGTAAAGTTAAGTACAGGTCAATTTGGCACAAAGTGGAGAACCCCACCCAGAGAAGTCAGAGATACCAGTATAAGATTCGTTACATCTATGCTCATCATTTTTGACATGGGTTTCCAGTCTAATATATTCCTTCAGACTTTCTATTCACAATTTAGTTTATACACTGTCTAAATAATTTCCAAGCTCTCTGAAATAATCTATAACTTACAAATAAAGTTTATTTGTCATGTGAATGGTCATCACACCCCAGTTACCCTGAGGTCTGGCATTACAACTGAACTGGCATCACAACTAAACTGGCATCATGACCACATTGGAAAACTTGTCTTCAGCACGGATCTGCCAGGCTTACACACTCTTTATGCATTTTAGCAGTAGGCTGCTACTTTTACGAGGCTGCTGCTTTTATGTAAATTCAAACTTATACCTAGCTTGAACAAGGAATACTCTAAGCTGCTGAGGAATAACCTTGGCAAAGACTTCTTCTCAGAGACAGCCTACACAAGTTCATCTCTAGTTATTTCTGAGGACAACAGCTTATTATTTTCTCTTCAGTATATTCGATCACTTGAATTAGTGATCACTTGAATTTTCTTGGTAAGGGCAGAAAAGTAGGCATATACTTTTATGCTACCTTCTGCACTACTGCTTTTATGCCACGTGTCAACAGCCACTTCTCAAGTGCTTACTTGTACTATAACATATAGGCACAGCATGAGAAGTTTATAGCGTATAGGATCCACTGTGCAACTGATTTGCATATGCACTGGAAGTAAGTCACATTTTGAACACCGATTTTGCAGCACATGCGTTGAAGTTCAATCTGCATGAACACAACAGCTCTAATGCATCTGGGATACATCAGGCTCCATGCACATGCAAATATGTATGAGCTGTGTTAGTCTGAAAGAAGATTACAGGGGTAGAGTGAGCAGGGTTGAAAAGATGATGGTCTTTCGCTGACTTCATTAGACTCACTAGCAGAATGAGATGCGGTCCAACACATGCCTGTAGCATCACTGGCTTCAGACAACACAGATCCTTTCCCCAAGGCTGCAAGATAGTTTGAAATCAGAGGGCCACGGTGCTCATAGCTAAGGAAAACAGGAAGTATTCTCATCTCAGCCTCATACTTTGGTAAGGCCTATCTAAAATTTCACAATTATATATTCAGAATTAATGCCTATGCATGAATTGTTACTTCATTAAAGCCTGTGGTAGTACAGCATGACCTCCCCCTCAACCTGGCTGGCCGAGATGGACATCTGCCACATGATCAGAATGAAAAAGATACGGTGTATGAAGAGACAGCGCTGTGGCTATCTGCCTTTACATACTTAATGACAAATGTATGGGAAACTTTCTCAGTAGAACTGTGCTTCCTATAAGGACACAGTGCTATCCTTTTATCCCAGTGCTTTGAGAGCTCTCTCATACAGCACAAAGCAAGGAACAAGCTGTAAAACTGTAAATCAGGTTTGCCAAAAAAATTAGGTTTCATTCAGGTTTACCAAAAAATTAGGCTTCATTTTTGAAAAAAGACACACAGACAGACAGCTAGTGCTGCAGTAGCTGCTAAAAGCTAAAGGTAATTTTGTTTTCTTCATATACAAGAAAAGCACCAGACTTGCCCACAGAGCTTCCTGAGTCTGAGCAGGCTGTACACAACATATGTATGGTACAGTACATTTCCACTGTAATCACTTCCATTGTGTAGTGGGGCTAGTTTTGATTAAGCTGAGCAATAGTAGAGGGTCTTATCACAAACTAATATACTTACTGCTTCTTACTTCTCCCTTTTTACTGCCACAGACCTGTGAGTTCAGTAGGGGCACGCACAGCTACACCTATACTCCTAAGGTAGAGTATATGGAGTATATATAGGTAGAGTATATGTGTCTGCTGCAAGACACAGGTGTTGCAACATCGGTAAATACCATATTATTTTTCCTGTTAGCTCATAAAGCAAACTGTGAAGCACTATCAATTCAACCCTAACTGCAGTGGCTTGAAGTATGAAAGTCTGTACGGGTACAGGTTTTTCCACCTTGTTTTGCCAAAATACTTCAGCCATGATGTAGAGCTTGTAAGCTGTTCTGGGCTGAACTGAAACTGTCAGTTCTGATGAATTTTGTGATGTAAACACAGACCTTGTGTGAGATAACTGCCTCAATTTTCACTTTAAACTACATATTAAAAAATAAATTAGTTCAAATGCTACTGTAGCTTTAAGGTCGTCAAGCTAAGGCCTTGAGAAAATGAAGATACCTAATTGATGTTTTGAAATTGTTTCTTGAAGAAAGGAATATTAATATGGTGGTAACAGGTTACAGCATTTAACACTGTAGCCTTGACATTTCTTATTAAATATTTAACTGCTGGCAACTGTGTACTTCACAAGCACCCGTGAAAGTGAAACCTGTTTTGAGAACACAAGGTTGATACTCATAAAATAAAGATAAGGACATGGATAAAAAGAAGTATTATAAAGCTGTCACATGATTTGTTATCTCCATGACAAGATTTGAGACTTTTTTGATATTTACTTGAATGCATAATATTTTTCCTGTGGGGACAAAGGCTTGTAGACTCACTGGAATAAGTGCATTTAATTCACAAACTGTTTTTTCCAGTACTGTATGTAAAACACTCCTTGTATTTTTAGAGCAGACTATTTTTGAAACATGGTGATTAAAACAAACAGGTGAAAAGGTGGAGAACTTCACAAAGTTAGCAACACTGTGCACCTTTGTACCCAACCTCAGTATAATTTCTTTGGCAATTATACTTTTACAATAGGAAACATATGAGTCATTTTGCTTTTGGGAGCTAAAAGTTGATGCTGATCTCTGTCTCTGTAGAAGTTTTACCCTGACAAGTAGATGAAAGGTGGCAAATTAGGAATTATGTCTCTAATTCTTGCATTAAAGTGCTATTTTTTTTTTACACAGGAATAATAAGAAATATGGTAAATCTAGTAAATTGCCTAAGCACCTACAGAGCTTTTTTATTATGTATTTATTATATACTGCACTTCTCCATATTTTACTGCATCATATGGGAGCATTTAAATTTTGATTTTAAGTAAAGCCTAATAACACCTAGTTTGAATGAGAAATACTCTAAGCTGCTGAGGAGTAACCTTGGCAAAGACTGCTTCTCAGAGACAGTCTACACAAGTTCATCTATAGTTATTTCTGAGGACAGCAGCTTATTATCTTCAGTATATTCGATCACTTGAATTAGTGATCACTTGAATTTTCTTGGTAAGGGCAGAAATACAAATTTAATGGCTGTAGTTCTCTTGAATGAAATCTCAAAAGAATAAAAAGTGGATGAAGAAAACACTGATCACAAATAATGACAGTATTACATATTTAACATTGTCATATTTAAGCAATAGAATAGGGTTCTTGCCTACATACTTAGAATATACTAAGCAATTTATATTCTGTTTTATTCTTTCTTGAAAAATAATACATGCAGAACATCAAAACTATAAAATGTATCACATCAACAGGCCTGGAAGTTGAAGACCTCTGCTCACCCCAGATGTAAGTTGACAATTCCTGAAACAAGCATCAAGAAATTGGCTTTGTGCCTAGTGACTGTGGTGGGAGTGAGAATAACTTTTTTATATGTGCATGTTCACCTCAATTCTTTATCCATTTGAAAGAAAAAGGGAAGGAACACTTTGGTGCTTCACAAAACATGAGACAAACACACACACACACACACACACTGCTCAAGTAATTGAGTGATGACAGTCATAGAAGGCTAGATAAGTGGCCATAAATTGGACTTAGAGGGAGCTGCAGGCTCTCAGGCAGTACATGCAGATGCTTACTGCTATCTGCTCCTTGAGTATGTCTCATGCCTGTCCCAAATGACAATCCCTAAGGAGCAGTAAAGATTTCATTCTCTGTCCTCTGGCAGTGCTTTCAGCTCTTCTGTTGAAATTGCCTGCACAGATGCTGGTTAGTGGCAGAAGCAGTGATGATTTTGTGATGAAGACGTGTCTCTCTTGGGAGCTGGATGAAATCCACCTAACTTATTTTGCAGGACTTATTTCAGCAGACTGTATTACAACCTCTTTCAGTCACCATGAGCCTTACTCAATTCGGATGAGCAATAGATACAGAAAACGAAGAGGAGTTTAACTGCCCTTTTGAAAAGGCATTACCATATCTATTTCTGTTTCTATATGTAGTCATATTTTCTTGGCACTGTTTCTGAGCCATAGTGATTTTTGACAGTTTGTTGCCTAATTTGGTTCCCCAAGAAGAGACACAAAACTGGATGGCAGATGAGATGCTTTTATTAGACACACTCACATGCATCAGTGTGCTGGAAAGGACCAGGCAATCAATTCTGCCTTGCCCTTGCCCTTCTATCGTGTTCATTGATAATGGCCATAGCCACAGAGCAGCCCTGTGTGAGTCACTAGGTAATTTGTCCATCTCCCCATTGCTCTTTGGATGAGCCTGTGTGTTCTCTTCATGTTTATCATGGTTTAACCCCAGCCAGCCACTAAGCACCACACAGCCACTTGCTCACTCCTGCCCCCTCCCACTGCGATGGGAAGGAGAATAAGAAAAAGTAAAACTTGTGGGTTGAGATAAGAACAGTTTAATATCTAAAATAAAAATAAATATAATAATAACAATAACAATAATAAAACATTATAATAATAATAACGGTAATGAAAAGGAATATAATAAAAAGAGAGAGAGAGAGAAATAGAACACAAGAAAAGTGATGCACAATGGAATTGCTCACCGCCCGCTGACTGATGCCCAAGCAGCGATCCACCCCTCCCAGCCAGCTCCCCCCACTTTATATACTGAACATGATGTTCTATGTTGTGGAATAACCCTTTGGGTAGTTCAGGTCAGCTGTCCTGGCCATGCTCCCTCCCAGCTTCTTGTGCACCTGCTTGCTGGCAAAGCATGGGGAACTGAAAAATCCTTGACTTAGGAAAAGCGCTACTTAGCAACAACTAAAACATCAGTGTGTTACCAACATTATTCTCACATTAAATCCACAGCACTGTACCAGCTACTAGGAAGAAAATTAACTCTATCCCAGCCAAAACCAGAACAATGTTCCTCTTCATAGAGACACCATAGAAAGTTTTAGCTTGTGGCCTGCCCTTCTTGTTTCACACCAAGGTTGATGTGATGTTCTGTGTACATGCATTGATTTACTGTAACTACAGTGTTGCTTACTATTTCTTGTTATTTACTTAGTTATTACAGTGGTTAAGGCTTTAGGCTTGCCAAGAGAGCCATGGTGAACAACAAGCAAATCTCCAAGTGTGCAAACAGTTTTTGTGTCATACAGTCCACAGGAGAAAAACTTCAGAATAAAGAGGACCCCATTTGCACAGTAAGTACCTCTCAGTACTTCCATTTCTCCCTTAAAATGGAGGGAGATATTGTGGTATTCAAGATGATATTGAACAGCAACTATGGGCAAAGAAAGACTTTTTAGTGTCAACTTTTATGCACAGTAATTTATAAACATATCATGGGGTGTCATGACTGTATTATGGAAAATAATTCAAGTTGCCATATATGATAGGGGTATAAGATAATACATGTTCATGCTCTGCTCTGCTGGTGGTCTCTTAACCTTTTGAAATTCCTTGAATATATTGACTGTGTTGCAGGCAAATTAATGAAATGTTTATGAAGCAAATGGAGTTGAACCTTCTGGTACCAGTGGTGCATTTGGCCCTGTACAGATGGTCAGAAAGTATCAAGCCATTTTCTAAATGTTCAGTACAATGCATGATGCCAAAGTATAGTTGAGATAACTAATTTAACACAGCAATTTCTGTCTTTAGTTTAAAGCAACATTTAAGTATGCTACCTGCATCTGTAATTTATGTGTATAAGACTTGCTATGCAAAACTAGTGTAACACATACAAAGTTGTGTCATCTAGAAGAATAATGCTTAACACTATGAGACTGGATGGAATAGTGTAGAGTAGCATAGTTACAGTCAAACTGTTTTGCAGATTATTAATGTAATGTAGTATAATATCTAATGTAACATAACACAATATGATATATATTATATGATATATGGTATGATATATAATTGATATGGTATGATTAATATAATATAATATAATATAATATAATATAATATAATATAATTTGTTGTAAAATTGATTCAGGACTAAGAATAGGTTGTCCTATATCCCTGGAAAAGTACTGCTATGCAAAATAATAACAAGCAGAGGTATGGTCTGATTATCTGTGGGCTGACTGTACTTACAAGACACTCTTCTGTGTGTACAATGTGAAGTTCCGTCAGCCCTGTGACACCTCTGGAAATCATAAATCTAAAAAAACTTTGGTTCCTTAACTGAATTGTCCAACAAGCCTCTAATCAATGAATAGAGATGGGCACTTGCAGCTGGCTTGGCTGAATCACTCTTTAAAGGTATCTCTCACCACTTGCTGTAAATTAATACCCTAGGCAACAAATTAGGCACTTCAGTTAGGAGCCTAAAATAGCTGAGATGAACTGTGCAAATGACTGTCCAAATTTTGCAACATCCGAGAAAATGTTTGGACTGTTATCCTTGAAAAGGACATATTTTTCCTTCTGTTCCGTGTCCTTCTGTGGTTGCAGAAGAGACAGTAGAAGGGGTGCTGCATTCTGCACCGCTAGAATGGAGCTGACCACTTTCTCAAGGAATAACAAATACTAGGACTGTAACCATTTCACAGAGAGAGTATAAGGGGATATCTTCTGACACCATTTTGCCTTCTTGGATATATATAGAAAAAAAAAATCCTGATCTTGCTCTTTATTACTGCTTCTTAATTGATTTCAAAAACAAACAGCACTTCAGGTAGAGCATTTCTAAAGGCTATTTCTATGTCTCTAGCAGTCACTTAGCATGAACATCATAGCTTACAACATTCACTACCTGAAGTGTGATAATAATTACTCAGAAATAGATTTGTTTATTTGCCTGAGAGAAAGCCTTTACTCTTGAAGTTGTCTTGAGAGGAACATCAACAAAAGCCACAGGCTTCCAAGGATGGACTGAATCTTTTTTTTTCATATCAGTAAAAACAAGCTCTGCATAATTCAATTTCTAATTGAATCGCTCATCTCAGCCATAGCTGCTTGGCTAATTACTCTGGAAAATTAATTTTATTTACTTGACTGGCTTTTAAAAATGATTATATCTGTGATACTGCAACTTAAGGGTAATTAGTTATTTGGGAGCTGAGGTGTCTGTGATCTAATGACTATGAGAAAAGTGAAGTCTCCATGCTAACAAAGATTATTTTTAGTGCTGCGATTTCTACATTTACCGTAAGATAAACGCAAGCTTGGCACGTCAGATTCTGAAACTTTTTAGGTAGCTTATGCTAATTTATGTGATGTGCCAGATTCATCTCTGTCAACTCGCAGTCAAAACTAGGATGTCTTGTCATCAGTTTTAGTTATTGGAATGCAAAAATTTGACTGCATAAATCAGAAGGGCTTCATCTGGGTACTATTAATAGAAGACAGATTGGTGGAGCTGAGGTTGTTCAAGAGGAAGAGGAGTATGGTGGAACAGTGAAGTTGACAGAGGCCAGAGGCCAAAGGTTGACCCTAGCTCTAGGGCTAGAGACAAAGGAACAGGCTTTTAGAGGTGTGTGTAGACTGAATGAAAACCAAAAATGAATGAATAATCTATTTTTATTTCTTTCCTCTTCCTCAATGCAAAGATATGGAGCTTGGTACATGTTTGAAAATAAAGAGAACATTAACAAAGAAACACACTGCCAACAATTTTTTCTTCTAGACAGAGTAGCCAACAACTCCACCGTTTTTGGCAAGCTGCTCAGGAGGAAGGAAATAGCAGTATTATACAGGAATGCTGCTTTGTCAAGAATATTTTGAGTCCCATTATGTTAGAACAACATTATAGTTTCATGAGTTACCAGTCCCAAAGTAAGTCCAAGCAAAGGTTGCTTGTGTAAAATTTCACTACCTGTCTCCTACAGAGTGAAGCCTTTCAGATGCTTCTAGTGCAACACGACAGGTGGGAAGATAGGTGCAAGCATATCAGCAGATCAATAATTGTGCAGGTGCAGGTAGGGATTCTCCCTTGCAGCATGTCATGGGGACAGAAGCTTAGCAGGACCCTGCATCCTCTACCACTATGGATCCTAACAGGAAGAGCTCCTTCAGCCCCTTGTGCTGTTCCTTGTGACTTCATGCATGGCTGCTAGTATTAGCTATTAAAATTAAACAGGGGTTTTAATGGTCATACTTGGTTTTCAGTATCTTATTTTTTTTTAATTTTAGATGCTCAGAGCCCATTATGGTTCAATTTGTTGAGAAACATGGCTAAATGAGAAAAGAATCTGACACAGAAGTTCATTAGAGTTGGGAAAGCACCATTTGCTATGCTTGCCAAAGCTTGACTGCATTTTAAATCTCCAAATATTCTCAGCTGTGGAAGTGAAGCATGACTTTTTCTGTAATGCAGCAAAACAGAATACTGCTGTAAATTCATTGGGGGCCTTTGGATGCTAGGAAGGAATGAGGGAGGTAGAAGATTAATAATCTGAATGATGGAAGAGCAGCAGACAAAAGAAAGTGGAAGGAAAGAGACTGTAATGACTAACATATATATTTTGGTATCAGAAAACAACTTCCAGACTCGTGACTCTTCACTTCCTAACATAGCATCTTATTATTACTATCCGCTTTTCCAGAAGTTCAAGTAATTAAGTGGGCACTGGGAATGAAAGTTAAATGTTAAAAAATAGGTTCAAAATTGGTGCATTAAAATGGAGAAAAATTTTAAATTCACATGTTTAGAACCTAAAGGATGACAGAATTGAGGATATCTGTGCAATTTTAACTTGCTCATCTGATGCACAGACATTGTGATTGTCTTTAATAATATGAAACTGTACTGCCATTTTTCAGTAGTTTCCTACCTTATCCAGTGATTTGGATTAAAAAGAAATCTCATTTTCTTTACAGAGGTTTCAGGAGTGCTGTTAATAGAATAAGCTAAGTAATTCAAAACCATTATTATAGTTATCTTCACAATGCAACTGTTACATTATGTGGTATCATTATTCTCATTATACAGGCAGAGGCAGAGAAATGAAAGCCAAAATTATGAATATAAAATATATGCCAATTTCTACTGTTCAAAAAAAAAAATCAGGGCCCTAAATTTTCAAAGCATGAGGCTCACTTATTAGCAAGACAGCAGGTTAAATGTAAAACAAAAATTTTTATATCACAGAAGCAGTCCATAGCTGAGGGAAGGTTAGGATCCAGTCCCCCAGAAAAGCACTCAACTATCTAGTCTTAAGGTCATCACTTGCCATCCTGCTTTTACCTGACTTACCCGCTGCATGTCTACTTATGTCTTTAAAGGAAGCAGCCTGCAGTCTCTACCCTTACAGACTCCAGATTTGTCCCAGCGCATCACCCATTACCTTTGTGAAGTTGGAATATCTTGTAATTAACTTACAATTAAATATGATAACATAACACTTACACACAAGGAAGAACAAACCGAGATTGTATGAAGAGCCCTAACTGGGACATCTTACAAGCTTGTGATTGCTTGGCTTTACTATCTTTTTTTTTTTCTATGTTTGTATTAGGAGGGTGGAAGCTAATTTCAAACAAGTTTCCAGAGAGGGCATGATCATTAGAATGCTGGGTTTGTACTGATCTTCAGCGTTAGTAATAAAGCAATCAGCCATCCAAATAATCTTACAGTAACTACTGTGTACTCAACTGCCCAAATGAGTAGAAAGAGAAGGAATAATTACAAATTTCAAAGCATAGTGCCTTTTTGGGTTTTTTTTAATGGTACAGGACAGTAGACTGCAAATTCATCCTTTTGCACTGTGTGTTAATTACCTGTCATCTTTGAGGTGGCAGGGTCTGATCCAGCTCATACTGAAATGTGTGAGAATCTCAATTGACTTCAGCAAGCATGACAGCATCTCTGGATGGCTCTAAGGTTTGTTGGCATTTGACCTGAACTATGCATATTTAGCACTTGCAATTTTGTATTACTGTTGCTAGCTCTTTTCTCCTAAACACAGTGGTTTCACACAGATTAATCATTCTTTCATTTGTCTGTTTGGAATGATGCTTTGTGGTTGTTGTATCATCATGTATTTTTAAATAATGTCCTGTAGTAGCTGAACCTGAGAACAAACTCTGTAGAATCATGGAGAGAATATCACTACCTAACTGCAGCTTTTCAAGGAGCTTGTTAATGTTCCAATTACAGCTGTACAAACAGAAAGCTAGAAAGAGAGGGAAACAGCAAAGACTTATAACTAGCAAGCCCCTACAATACCCATGACTACAATGAACATAAAAGTACAACAACAATCCCTCCTGCTGGAAAAACGCCAAGTGTGACTTGGACCGAGTCCAAGATTTCTGCAAACTATACAAAAATAAAGTTATCAAAAACCACCTCTTTCTCAAACATTCCTACTCTGTGCTATCAGGGCTGTGTCTGGTATACTCTCCTCTGAAGACACACAGAGGGAGTCTTGCATTAGCATGCAGTGACATGGGTATACTGCATCCAGGGCTCCCATGGGTAACCAGGGCACCCAGACCCCTATAAACTTGCCAGCCCCTTCTCGGCTCTCCCCAGGGAACCCTGTCCAGTGCTGCCACAGAGTGGGTGCCCCAGCAGATGAGGCTGACTGCAGCTGTGAATGTAAGGGGGAGAAGAGAGAGGCAGTACACAGTGCTGGTGGTTCCCATGTCCATGACTGGGGATGACACTTCACATCACCTTCCCTTGTAAATCAACTCTTACATTTTCTTGTTTATTATATGGTACAGACTGGCCAAAACTTACAATTTCTTGTAATAATTTGCTGGGTTTTTCTGTGCTTTTTACACCATTACCGCATTTTTGCCAGATTTCTAACAGTGTGGCTGGATGCTACTGCTCTGACTGAGGTTCCCAGACACTGGGCAGCCCTGAGAAGTGAGTGCTTTGTACTTCTACTTTGCATGTGCAATGAGTCATTTGCAGTTAAGATATTCCATGTGTTACAGAATATGATCGTTGACCTTGGCTGGCTGCCAAACACCCACCCAGCCGCTCTCTCACTCCCCCTCCTCAACATGACAGGAGGCAAAAATTAGGTTAAAAATTTCATGAGTAGAGATAAAGACAGGGAGATCATTTGCCAGTCACTGTCGCAGGCAAACCAGACTTGACTTGGAGAAGATTAATTCAATTTATTGCCAATTTAAAAAAAGAAGAGTAGCAGAGTGAGAAACAAAGACAAAACTAAACCACCTTCCCTCCACCCCAAATCTTCTTCCCAGGTTCAACTTCAGTCCTTTGTTCCCATTTTTTCTACATCCTCCTCCCCCAAGTGGCACAGGGGGATGGGGAATGGGTGGCTGTGGTCAGTCCATAACAGCTCCTCTCTGCTGCTTATTCCTCCTCACACTTCCCTGCTGCTTCAGTGTGGGTCCTTCCCACAGGGTACAGTTGTTTAGGAACAGACTGCTCCATCGTGGGTCCCCCATGGACCACAGCTCATTCCAGGAAACCTGCTCCTGCATGGGCTCTACTTGAGTTGCAGGTTCCTTCAGGGCACATCCACCTACTGTGGTGTGGGGTCCTCCATGGGCTGCAATGTGGATATCTGCTCCACCATGATCTTCCATGGACTTCAGGGCAACAGCCTGCATCACCTTGGTTTTCTCCATGGGCTGCAGAAGAATCTCTGCTCCAGCACCTGGAGCACCTCCTTCCTTTCCTTTTTCTCTGATCTTGGTGTCTCCAGGACTGTTTCTCTCACATTTTCTCACTCCTCTCTCTCACTGTTGCTGTGCAGTGTCTTTAACCCTTTCTTAAATACAGTTTCACAGAGGTGCCACCAGCTGGGCTGACAGGCTAAGCTGTGTCCCGTGGTAGGTCCATTTTGGAACCAGCTGGAACTGTCTCTGTCCAATACAGGGCAGATCCTGCTCTCTTCTCAGAGGCCACTCTTGCAGCCAACACCAAGGCATGGATACCCGATAGAGTTGCTCTGCAGGTGTGTAGTAAATCCAGCTTGTCCAGAATGCACCAGCTTGCAGCACACATACAGCTCAACTCTGCAACTGATCTGTGACTGCATCTGTCCCACCTGTAGTGAGTCAGTGTGCAGGTCGGGTGTAGTCTGGCCATCTTCATGGATCATTGCTTCCCAGAAGACTACTCGTGCCCTTTCTTCCCATTCTCGCAGTAACATAACTCTTGCTCTAGCATACCTCACACCACGTGATATGCTGATTCAGTTTGTTAAGCCGATGAAGAACTGCTCCCTTTTCATTTACAGAGTTAATTTTCTGACAAGTTTGTTTCCTGACAGATGGTGAACATCTAACTAATATCTAAGTTAGTTCAGCTGTAAGGTTTGTGTGTGAACAGCTGTGATGGGCACTCTGCGTAATGTGCATGCACAATTTTATTCCCAGAAATCCCAGATGAAAATATGGGGTGCTTTTTGAATGTGAAGTGGGGACAGTTATACATGATTTAAGAAAGTTGCACATCCCCATGACAGAGTCTGTTACCAACTTGGAGCTCTGGGGAAGAAAATGAACAAGCTTGCAGGATACCCCATTTTGCACATTATACTTCAGAGAAAAGGAGAGAGTACCCCAGAAGGTGCTGCATGTTTCTTACTCCTGGAGGTCAAGACCCTTATCCAGACAAGCAGGAAGCTTGGGTGGAAAATGGTAGCACTCCCTGAGGACTGGAAATAAGGAGCAATTGTGGACAAAAGAGACACAGCAGAGGAACTCAGTAGATTCTTTGCTTCAGTCTTGAGAGGGCTCCCATAACCTATACATCTTTTATAGCAGAGAGATCAGATGAAATAGATTGGTTTGAAGTAGGCATACCAAAAGTATTTAGACTAACCAGAAGATTTAAATGTTAATAAGTCACCAGGATCTGATGGCATTCACCCAAGAGTTCATAAGGAAATGAGACATAAAATTGCAGAGCTGTTGGCCATCTACATCAAGCGCTGGAGGCAGGAACCTGGGAGTTATGGAGCAGTGAGTCTGACTAATGGGAAAATGTTAGAAAGGGTCTATAATAAAGAAAGGGATTGCTGAATACATGAAGAAACAGTCTATTGAAAAAGTGTCAGCATGGCTGAGGTGAAAGGGTGTCCTGCCTCCCTGGAGGCATCCTGCCGGAGTTCTATAGCATGGTCAAAGGAGATAGTACATTTGAATTTCCAAAAAGCCTGTGACCAGATTACATGCCAAAGGTTAAAAAAAACAACTTACACTGCCACAGGATTGCAGGAAATGACCTTTTATTGACTGGAGAATGGATAAAGGATGGGGAATAAAGGCTAGTGCTTTCCAGGGTAGAAAAACAGTGGGGTCCTGTAGGGACTGGTGTTGGGACCGGATTTATTCAGCATCTTCACCAGTGATCTGGAAAGGAAAATGCAGCAAAATCCTCAAGTCTGAAGATGGTGCCAAGCTCCTCTAGCAGGCAGTGAGGAACTCCAGAAGAAGTTTACGAAACTTAGTGGACAAAAAGGCATCAAATTGGTTTCACTCTATCTAAATGGAAAGCAATGTATCTAGAGAAAAAAAATCTGAAGTGGACATACATGTGAAATTTAGAATTGGTGGTTTCAGGTCCAGAAAGTGATCTTGGAAATATTGTGGTCAGTTTACCAAAATCATTGTCCTGGTGTTCAGTATCAGCCAAAAAAGCCAGCAAAATGCAGATCATCATCAGGAAAGGTGTTGAGAATAAGACAGGAAACATAATTTTGCCACTTTTGAAAACCCTCATCTTGCATACTTAAAATTTCTGGGTTCTCAAGAAGAGCACAGTGGAGTTAGACAAGGTACAGAGAAAGGCAACTAAAATGATTGAGGGGATGTCATGGCAGCCTGATTATGAAAGATTAAAATGGCTGAAGCTGTTCAATAAAGAAATGAGAAAGTTGAAAGGAACTAATATACCAAGACTAATAATTATTAATTATTATAATTGTTATACTACTTAATATAATTTTGTATTATATTAATTATTATAATTATTAATTAATAACCAAGACTTGTGGATTCTGGGGAACTATAAGGGGAATGGACTCCAGATAGTGGCCTTGTCTGCTTTCTCCCAATAGCATCTTGTCTTGCCACTGTAAGAGACAATACGGGCACTGGTGGTTTGACTCACTGGTCCTACAATAGGATGTTTCATGTATCCTTACCCACAGACTAAATGGGCTGGACTAAATGAGACATAAAGAGAAACTTCTCTCCTCATAGTGAACACATACAAAAGCCACTGCTTTAATTTATCCAAACCCCTTTCCAAAAAAGAAAAAAAAAAAAAAAGAGGGAAAAAAAGGAATTTCATTTCACTAATTTCTTCCTCCCCCTCATAAAAACATCCTATTTCCATTCCTTCCTTTAGAATCAGGTTATTAAACATTAACCACAATACAAGTTGTGTAATACACTCCTATTGAATACAAAAATACAGTAAGTACAATAAACACAAGGACATGACAACATTAATAAATATTACATTTCTTTCTGAAAGCCCCTTGGCCAATGAAATGGAAGATTTTAGTTTTATTCTGTGCCCTGCACACTAATGATCAAATGAAGTGAGGGCAGATTTCAAGTTTTCTCAGCTCAGTTCATCTCAAAAACCTACAAAAGGTTTTACTGTCCTCCCACTCTGCTCACTGCTCCTCCAACTGACATGCAAATAATATCTGTTCTCCTGCTTCACCATCTCCCTTCCTCCTACCAGAACTGATAAAGAACAAAACAAGAGTTGCTTTCCTGACTTCTCACTCTGTTGATGAGCATGCATGAAACTTACCTTCTCACTCTCCTCTCCCATTCAGAACCATAGAGAAAAGAAAGGAATACTGCATTATTTCCTTCAGGTACCGGTAAAACAAAGCAAGCCAAAGCTTTTCTTCCCACACTCTCTCACTTATTCTGCTTTACTTGCTGTTTTCCTATTAACCCCAACAGGATGGCACAGTTATCTTTAGTTGTTTCATTATCTTTAGGTGTCTTTATGGTTTCTTATCCTCCCATAATCCTCATCTATTCAGGGCTCATTCATCCTATTACCTTAGTTGAATGGTTAGTTATGGCCTCCCATATGTATCCCCCACTTGCACCTAAAGTCCTGGTCGTTCTGCTCGTTTTGAGTTGCCCTTAAAGCTGTGATACTGCCTAGTGTTGCCTGTTGCCCACATAACTTATCCTGAGTGGGAATGCAGCAATATACTCCACAAGCATGGCCCAGGAGTATCCCTGCCACACAGACAAGCATAGTACAAGACCCTTTGTCCCCAGTGAATATTCAATGTTATTCACGTTGAGTTGAACTAAGGGCAAGTGACTGGAAAATCAAAGTCTCACAGTCCCTGGGCTCAGAAGGTTTAGAACACTCCTCTGGATGATGTTTGTTCAGTTGTCCCGAAGCAGAAGAGCACTTTGAACTCAGGCCATCCCTAGCCCTGGGGAATGCCCTAGCCAAAGGTATCTGGCAAGTGGAAGTGAAGCTACAGCCATCCTTGATTTCCTTGGCCCCAGCAAGGACTCAGAATGCAACTTCTCATATTAGGCATTTAATTTGCTCTAAAACTAGTCATTCATCCATTTGAATGCAAAAAAAAAAAAAAACCAACAAAAAAACCAACAAAAAAACCCAACAGTATTCTAGGTTACCTAAAATGCACTTTTTTGACAGGTTTACACTTTGCCACTGAATTGAATAAGCAGTTAGCCATAGACCTTTCACCTAATATATGCTTAAACAGCTAAGAGAGTCTTAGCAATAAATGTCTCATTTGGAGGCACCACATTGTTCTAGAAAGAAAGTATAATTATGTAATTTTTTAAAGTAATGTTAAAATCAGCTTTTTGTAACAATTAGAGGGCTTTTTCCTATTTATTTATTACCATTTATTATCCTTTTTATTTATTGAAAAGTTTGAATGGTTGTGTGGTATGTGAGCAGATGTTACCTTTTCATTTTAAAGACTATAATACATTCCAGTATTAAGATAGAAAAGTAAGCCAGCTTAAAAAGACATGATTTACGGAAAAAGGTCTTTATTTTAATCAGACCTACTAGGGCATTTCTCATTCTCCTTTTTTTTCCCATAAAGATTCAGAGCACATACAGCTCTGAAAGAGACATAAATGACAAAACTTCCAAGGAGCAAGAACTTCACTGTGAATTTTCAACACTTCAGTGCAGGCACCTGCAGACATTCCTGTGTTTTGTGTTGCACATTCTACAGTCTGGGTTCTGTATATTTGCATCAGTTTATGATAAGTACAAATTTTCATAGTGGAACTACTACGTAGAATCCGTTTTGATAACAGTCACAGCACAACAACAGTGGGGAAAATGTTCTTTTAATTTATTGCTCCTGGTGAGCAAAATGTAACCCTCCCTTTACTATTGAGCAATGCACTGTGTATTTCAAAAAGAATCAATATTCAGTAACTCATGACAGTATGGTCATGCTCCTCAAACAAATAATTTCTGTGTTGCTGAGACAAAAGCATGAACAAATTCTAACACACCAGAGATAAAGCTGGTAACTCTGGAATCATTCTCTAACACTTACCTCTGTATGATACTGTACACAGTTCAAACAGCCCACAGATCTTGTCCAGTGGAATCCAGAAAAACAACCTACTGTGTGTCTATGAACAAAATATGCATTGCAGAAAGTGAAATGGCTGCAGCAAATTTCAGCTAGCTTCTGGTAAGACATTCTGATGCACAACACTGATATGAGCAGAAAATTGTAATAGAACTAAATAATGGATTGTACTCTCTAGCTCCTAAGTTTTGAGGAGGCTTCAAAACTCTAATTTCTCCTTTTTTGAAGAGAAAATCCATATCTTCTGCTTTCTTCAAGTACCATACAATGACAAAAATAAGCAGAATGCTACTTCAAAAAGCTGCACCATTAAAATAGCTGTGAAAATCAGGTCTTCTCTTGTAACAGTGCAAGCGCTAGCCCAGGTGTCCTAGATCCTATCTTGAGAACTTCAGGCTTAAGCAGTGTACCTAAATACAATGGTTTATGTATGCAATTAAGAAATTGAATTGCTGTGGGAGCAGAAATGCAGGTGATGTATAGTGGTATCCTTAGGAAACTGAAACATTACAGCAGAAGGCTCTTGGTCAGGGAGACTCTACAATGGACCGAACTGGTAGTATTTTAAAGACAAGAGGCTTACAATAACACTACCAGAGTTAAAAACTTAGCTGAGGTTTTGATTGTCTGGGCATACAACCTTTTGACAAGTATTTATCATGTATCTCAGACACAAAATGTCTTCAGTGCACTTGTCAGAAAAACAAGGAATGACATGAGATAGGGCAATAACATCTGAAAAACAAGTGACTGAGTTACAGTCATTACAGTCACGAAATTGTATCTATCTCAGATAATTCTTGCCTGTTCTTGGTTATCTAGTGCATCAGGGTGTGGAACAGCAGCTGAAAATACAGGAGTACAGAGAACTACTGTTCAAAAGAAAAATAAACCCTACTTCCAGTTTTAGACAAGTCATAAAAAAGTTGAGCTAGATAAAGAATTTAGAGTGTGAGATTTTGGTCTAATACTTTGCTATATGGAATGCAGTCACTATATACATGCTTATTATTGCATTACATTAGTGTATTTATATATATTATTTTCTAAATAAGAATTAGAAGGATAATTACAAACTCAGCTGTCATCCCTAGAAGTCTGATAACACTCACAGTTCTCTGTTGAGTCTGGATAGCCAAGACTGAAACACAAAGATTAAACAGATAAACAGATTTCTCACTCTGAGGCAGAATTTATAATGGATGTATCAAACTTTGTTAAGCAGCTGGAGAGGCCTTGGGATTATAATAGGGGCCCCCAGTTCTTACAGGAGCTTGGCACCTTGAAGTGCTTGCCACCTCCAGGTGTTAGGGAAACTGTTCAGCACCTTGAAGAATGAGGTTTTCCTGAGTGGCACATAAAGTTCCAATTAGTGTGCATTAGATTCACAGGCTTGATAAAGAAACAGGGTAATTATCATCTGCCTGCTTAGATATTGCTGACTTCTTAAGGTGCTGAAGAGCTCCTAGCTTTTGAAAGAGAAAATTTCTTGTTTTAAATAAAATGGATTTAATGTATGGTTTATAATTCATAATATCTAGAGAGAATACAGAATTTGCCTACGAATTATGTTTTAAATAAAAACTGAAGCAGCAGTACAAAGCAATTATTCATTTAATATGAATGATCTCCATAAAGGAAAAGATGTTTCTCCAAGAGTGCAAGGAATTAAACAGATTATGGAGACACACTGCCAAAGTTAAGGACAAAGTACAATCGGTTTACAAAATCCATTCTATTTTCTTTACCTGTTCCCCAAAGCCACATATTAAGATCTATTTTCGTTCAAATTTGTCCCAGGTCTATTTCTTCAGACTACCTCTTTTTGGATTCATTGTTGCAGCAGTTTTCCAAATCTGGGAGATCCCTACCCAGTGAAAAAGGGAGAGATGCATTATCCATGAGAGTCCATTTCTGGGAACTATCTGCAGTCATTTTTACTGTAAAAGAACTGTATTCAGAACTGTCAGTAACTGATGCAAGACATAGGGGACAGTCAAGAATAAAGCCTGTTTGCTAGCACTATTCATTTTAAGAGAAACTGAGCCTTATCTCGGAAGTTTGTAAAGGACCTGTGACTTCTGATACATAGATCACACTCACTAAGGTTCTACTAAATTTTATATTTGCAGCTTGTATCTAAATCAAGAACCAAACTCTAATCTCTTCCTAAGATATACTCTGTGATATGCATATCTGGCTGAGAGAGAGAATGTGAAGTTTAAGTAGAGTCTATTTCATTTAACTTGTTAACAGAGGTGTCAGTCACATCTCAGGTCTTCTCTTTTGGGTTGGATTCATCACTGCTATGCACTACACACTGGTTATTTTTCTCATGTCTGAGATGAATGTAAGTTAGCTAGCAGTTAACTGCATTGGTATAAATGACTGCCTAAGATGCAGTAAAAGGGTGATTCAAATGTGCTGCACGCACCTGGGACAGACATGACAGAGCTGCCTTCCTCTTGGTCTTGTCAGAGGGATCTCTTTGGCAGTCCATCACACTGCATTGCACAAAGCTGTTTCATCTATTCCAGCCCCAGTGAGCGAGGTAGGCTCAATGACCTCACCAAAGTAGGCCAAAACATTTTTCTGCCCCATAGTTGAAGAAGATTATTCTTTTGTCTTCATACTGTGGCACAAAAAATCAATTTCATGGCAGCAACAAAGCTGCTTACTAAAGTGTCATCTTCCATGACCAGCTTGAAGCCCTGAGGCTGACCAAATCCCCTTCTCAGCAGGGGCAATCATGAGTCTGCTACATCCATGTCCAGATCCAGTAAGTGCCAGCTCCTCTTTTCCCTCCCATCCCCTGTGCCCAGCCCTACTTAGGCGATACTATGCCACTGACCAGGGAAAAGGTGAGACAAGGCAGTGCTGCCCACCCCTGGGTTTCATCTTTGCTCTTACCTCGGTGCTTGGGAAGCCTCCTGCCAGTGTGGCTGTCCTCCCCACAAGGTGCAGAGGCAGACATGGCACAAGAGCAGGGCTGAAGGCAGCAGCAGATAGCTGTGTACTACGGGGGCTGCAGGGCTTGCTTGGTCTCTACCCTCTGAACCAGTCAGAGCAGATGGGGCCGTGTAAGAGTCACTTTGCCACTGTTGCTGAGCCAGCATAGATTTTTCTGCAATTATCTACCTCACCTCTTCTCAAAGCCAGTCCTGCTTATGAAAGACCTGGTGTTTATTTAGGTCCTTGTCAAAACATGAACTATGGGATTGATTGTCCTCCTGGGACATCAGTGGAATTTTTTTAGTCTGTCTTCAGTGAGAATATGTTCAGTTTCCAGATATAAGAATGAAAAAGAAGCTGAGTTATGTGTCCACTGAAGCCAAAAGTTGCATTTGGAAAATTTCTGAGGCTCTAAATTTCTTAGGCTCTAAATTTCTTTTTTTTCCTTCCCACATTTTTTGTCTAAAGTAGGCTGTATAAAAACATTCTTCATTAGAACATCTTTATCATTGTGCTTGCTGGATCAGGAACTGACAGAGGACAGAGGCACTTGTCAATAATGAAAGTGCCTTGCTGAGAACTGTAAATATTGTTAAAGTTAGAATATGGTGTACTTAGACGCCACGCTATCTTTTCATAATCCTATAGAAAGTTGATCTGTTAATATTCAGCGGAGAGGCATTATTACAAGCAATGGACAACACATTTCAGGTTGGCACTAACTCCATGGGAAGATGGAGATGTATCATATACCCACAAGGCTAAGTGGCAGACAGATTACAGTTTCTTGTGTATCAGTGGTGTCAAGCCAACCCTTGAGAATTTAGTTCTAGTGTATTAATAAAAATAGAGGGCATGTTTGTGTAGTAGCTGCTTTTCCTATGTCTAAAGTGCTCCATAAGTCAATTCTGTAAGCTAATGGGATGGTGACAGATCAATAGCAATAGCATGAGAAAATGTCACTCTAGCACACAGAAGCCATCAGATAAGCTGATTAATGCTCCATCAGTCATCTGGTACAATAGAAATAGTCATTATGAAAGAATGCCAGTATGTGATCCCTTTGGAAAATAAACACTTGAACCTGACATTTTTTTTCCACAAATGCTGGAATATTCCGTAAGAGCATTTATGAAGCGGCCAGATGCAGTGACCACACATAATGCTAGAAAAAACAGCTCTCCAGCCATAATTGTTCTTCAGCCATAATCCTGAGAAAAACAGAAAGTGAGTCTTTCATGTTTCCCGTGTCCCTTTAGTGCCAATAAGTCAAATGAAACACCCTTACAGGAATTACCTAGAGACAGATAGGTTCGCTTATTGCTTGGGAGTGTATGAACAGGGCCATTCTGTCCCTCATTTTATGACCCACTGATTAATCTGCTAAACTAAAACCAGGAGTGTGGAGAAGAACGCAAGGGCTTAAGGATATGACTAACTTATCTTGCCAGTAAATGTCGTTATCTCATGCTATTCTGAAGCAGCCTTAGACTTTGAAACCCATAAATGAGGGCAGGATTCAAAGTCTCAGTAAACTTATAAACCAAAACTGAGCCAAGCTTCACCTTGAAACCTGAGAAAGTCAAATGCCTCCCTAACAAGTTTTAATGGAAAGCACATTATCACAGGCAAGCACTGAATGCTTTGCTAAGAGGACAGGAAAACCTTCATTACCTGAGGAAAGCGTAGGAAAAGTTGAACTAGCATATGTGAATAGAGAATTACACAGTCCTACCAGTGAGGGTTCCTTCCACCCTTGAGTTTTTTTTACTTTTGCCCTCAGATGGCTGTTAGTGGTTAGTGAAGTTTCTGGGCCCAGGGTTGTTTTCAGACAGACCTATTTCCAGTTGCCTGCTTTCTGTAAAGGAACCTTGGAGATGCTCCTGGCTTGGTACTGTCCCTGTAGCTGCAGTATTGCTGGCAGCATCATGGTGTTTCTGCCTTATCATTTAGCCATTGGTGTGATACTGCCTCTGTGCTTGACCCTCCCAGTACAAGGACTCTTTTGTCTACCCCAGTAGCTTCAGCTCTAGGGGTGGTGCTCTCCCTGTTTCTGTTGTCCATTTCTCCAGGCAATGCCTGGCTGAGTCAGGATAATGCTCCACAGCCAGGATGGTTTCTGGTCAGAGAGTCCAGACAAAGGAGAGAGCAAGTCCTCAGACCGAAGCCTGGGTTTCAGTTCTGCAAGGACACTTGAGAAATGTCTGAGCAGCAGGGATATCCTTCTGTTTGAGAAGACATCTCAAACCTCATCCTGGCCTGAGTCCCTGAACTGAGAGTTTGGATAAGGCAGCGTGTTCATCCAGGGTGTTTTAAAGACTCACCATTTTTTTCCATCCTTGTCTTCTTTTTCCACTGGCCACTCTCACTTCCTGGAAGCTGTTGCTACCTCAACTTCTTGACACCACAAGTGGTATCAGCTGTTGCTGTAGGCAGTGAGGGGGAAGTGGGAGAAGGCAGCAATGACTGGAAGGTCTGCCTCCTGCCCCTGCCTGCCAGAGGCAACAGCAGTTCTGTGGCAGCTCATTCATAGCCTCTGGAGGAGGCATTTGTCTCATGGAGTGTCATTCATGCTTGAATAGCTATCCCATCTCCTCCAGGGAAGAGACCAGATGGAAGTGTCCTGTATGCCAGGTTTGACTACAGGTTGCCAGTCGGAGCGCACCAGGTCAGACAAGAGGGCTCACTAGCATTACACCAGAAATTCAAAGGATTTCTGGCCAAAACCCATCCTGCTTGGCCTGGCCTGAAATCATGGAGAAGCTGCCTGCCCATTTCATTCTGTCTTGCGTGTCTTCTGTAGATGGCATCAGAGAGCTATCTCCATCTGTGAGCTTTAGCCTTCAGGGCTAATGATTCTTTGTAATTTTCAGTCTTGGGTAATTCTCATGTGTGGCACTTTTATGATTATAACAAACCTGCTCTTTTCTGCAGTGGAACCAGTTGATTCACACAGCAATAAACAGAGCATGTCATTGGTTGTCAGGATACTCCTACAGAGTCTAGATGCTGCAGTGAAGACCTATGGCATGAGGCACATTATCTCCCATGGAACATCAGAGTTAATCACACAGTTAATGCCTAGAAAAATATGAAGTGTAAGAAGATGCTGTGAACTCATTTAGGCTTAAGCATGATGCAAAATTATCTCTCAGAATAAAAAATTACCAATCGATGTCAGTGTGCCTTTGGGTGTTCTCACTGCAGAAGAGCGTGAGGAATTAGTATCTTACTAACTCATTCTTGGTTTTATAAAAGTTATTTTCTGTTAAAAAAATCCCTCAAGGGCATGACCTACTAAACCACATTCTCTCATGCAGCCTGAAGTATTATCTGTACAATAACAATTCTGTCATTGGAATGCAAGACACCACATTACCTTTAGCAGATTAGTATCTGAAATCATTCAACCACAAGCCAAGGATCCCTTCTGAGAAAAACCATGAGTTTGATCATCCATTTATTACCTGCTAAAATGTTCTCATTTACCTTCCGTTTGCAAAATTTGGCTCTCAGTACTCAAAAGAGATTCAATTTCAGAACAGATATTTTCACAGTAATAAATCTCTGCATTGCGTCAAAGGGCGAGTTTGAGGGGAATATGGGGCTGTGTCCAGACAGGCTCAACTGCCTATTTGATCATGGGGGAGTTGTGGCAAAAGTTGGAGCAAAATGAACTCACTGTTGTAATTCGTTACAAACTCATTTAACCAGCTAATACCTAGTGGATGCCTCAGTCATTCCCGGGCAGAGAGCAAAGGGAGCTGTATGGAATGCCCAGCTGGAAACACCTTCTGAAGGTCTGAGCAATTACCCTCTCAGTGCATTTATATGAGTGGGTATATGAAGGCAAGGAGGCACCTTTCTAAATATGTATTTCTAAGACGGAAATAAATAATAGTCTCTGCCAGCTGCCATGAGACTAGTGGTGGCAAAACTGAGCTAATCTATCTGGCTTTTTATGGTGACACTTCCCAGACAAAGCATCTCTATCTCATAGTCAAACAGCGATTGGGGAATGTGGCTGCCTTGCAGGGAGGAACACCTGAGTGTGGCATCACCTTTTTTGTCTCTTCCCAGGGAAGAACGCTAGCTCATGTATTTTCTAGAAGGAACAGACTGGCTGCTCCAAACATTGCTTAGGGCAAAGCCATGCCCTAATGCTGCAAATCAGGCCAGATTTGTTTTGGAAACCTGCTTTTCCAGAGTGGTCTGGCTGACATAATAATTATTCCCTATTCTTGGCAATTTCTTGCTCTGACTGAATGTCCTTTTGAAAACTGTTGACAAGATCTATGCACCACCCAGAAGAGCCTGGCCTGCACACAGCCTGATCTACACACACAAAGTATTCTTTGCTGAAGTTCACAGTATGCAAGTGGATACTGGACAAAAATCTAGCTGCAAATATGGACAAGGAATAATTGTGGTCAGCACCACTGCAGCTACCAGGGTGAAATTCATATCACAGATCATCCACAGAGAGGCAAACCCCCAAAAGTCCTCAGATGTTTTGTCTGAAAGAATACCCTGACATTCTGTCATTTTAGGCAGTGTGACCTTATTGAAGACTCTTGATTATTGTCAGGAGAGGTTGATCTCTGTGTTTAAGTCAAATGCAGTAGTACCTGATGTCTGGTCTTTCCCTGTCATTAGGAAACATTCTTAGGCTGCCACTGTTTTTGCTGCCCCCAGTCTGAATTAAAAATAACTCCTTATGCAAGGAAGAGCAAGCACAGCTGTACTGCCATTATATCCAGTGGCAGTGCAGGAACTCCTGGGAGAAGCAGCTTTGAAGTGGAAGGCGATTGCCTTCACAGGACTGTTCTTTCCTTGTTTCTGTGGCTGGTTTTCTGCTATTTCCACATATGAGACATTTCTTAAGACTATTTTCCTTTTAGTGAATTGTCCACACAATAATAGCCACGAATAGAGATGATTTTAAAAGTGTCCCTTTAAATTCAGAGTGCATTTCAGTATTTCATCTGCTTCTTCATGCTTCTAGTTCAGGGATGCTTCTGAAATCCATTACAGGATGTTCACCTTTTTGCATTTTGCTTGTGAGTGCTAATGATACACCTTCTCAGTATTTTATTAGTCATCAGGGAAGAGGAAAAAGATGAATGGAACAAGGTAGTGCCTAACCATGTTAATTTTTGCCTCAAGAGAATGGATTTCCAACAACTGGTGCTTTTAGTCTGTTTCTGGAGTTTTAGATTGCATTGTTTATTGGTTAGAGCCCATGCACTGAATGAAGCAGGCTGCTGTCAGAAACCTTTGGATGAATGATTATTGAACTTTGCAGTAACACTCTACTTAAAAAAATCACTATACAGAGAAAAACATCACCTCCAGTGGTAGCAAATCCCCCAAAAGGAGAAAAAGCTTAGGCTGAACAAGGAAGTGTTGCAAAGTGCTTGTGATGGATTTCTTGGCCCCCTGCCTGGTGCTGGCTGTATAATTCCCTGAGGATCACCCTAGGATGCAGCCTGCTTGAACTTTGCTCTCTAGCACCCATCCTGCTAGCACAGAAAGCACAAGGGTGGTGCTATGTAGCATAAGACTACTTCAAGATTGGCTTTCAGTTGTAAGGCTGCAATTTCTCAACATGTTCTGCTTCCCCAAAGCTGTCTGATCCACCTCCTGCTTATATAGGACACTTTCTGCAGATTTATACAGGAGCGAGAACATGAAATGGAGCCATTATTTCTCCTTCACTGTAGTATTTGCCTTTGCCCTCTGGTTTATTGGGTACTTATTTACAGCATGCTCCAAAATAAAGTTTCTTTCACTTTCTAGAAATCAAAGCTAAATCCCCGAAACGGGATAACACGGTCACAACAGCTGAGAAGAAAGATCAGTGCATTAAGAATCATGCATGTTCAACTTGGGCTCCTCTGCAGTGCAGGTAAGCTGAATTTTGCCACCCCAGAGTGAATGGGCTATTTCTTTCACAAACAAGGTTCAGAAGGTCAGAAGATGGGATGGATAGCTGAGAGAAGAGCTCAAGGAAGCTGGGCTTGCAGCCCCTGCAACATCTGGGGAGTATGGAGGGAGAGAAAGATGCTTACAGTGTGTGTCAGCGCCACTTGTCCTGCAACAACAACCAGCTCACGACCCCCTGCCCTCCCACTGACAGCAACAAGAGCAGGATGTGGCCTGGCTTCCCATTGCCTGGGCAATGTGGCTCCCAGACTGTGACACTCCTGCCTTATCCCCTTCCTTCCCAGCAATCCTGCACCCAGTCCAGCTGCCTGTTCATTTCTGCCTTAAAGCAGTCCTGAAATAGGGTGGAACAGAGGGGACCACCTGCTGCCAATCCAGTGCCAGTGCTTAATTTCTGAAGAAAACCCAATTACAAAATAACATGATGTAAGTTCTTGTAATACTTTATAGTAGGTACGTCATAATACAGAAAAAAAGATATAAAAAATGCCCACTAAAAATAAACCCTTTTAGTACATAACAAGCTTTTATTCAACACTGACAGTGTAATCTCCTATTTTGCAAGGAAAGCTTTGTACATGTTTCTCTGTTTCCAAGAGCTGCATCATTAATATTATTCCTTCATCTATAAAGTGAACTCATGACTCTGCATAATCACTCTCCCTCCTGTATGAAACAGAATCAAGCCAGCATTGCACATACCATTACTCCTGAAGGGCAGCTTCCAGAGCTGCATTTTAATTAGGGTGAGATGTTTTGTCTCTAGTGGTTCAGGCACACTACTGGGTTTCTGAACCTTAATAAGTTTCTGCATGTCAGCCAAGGCAGGTGATTGCCAAGGTGCCTGCTCCTTCTCTGGCAAATGCAAGGGAAAACGTTTTTTCTTTTATTAACCTAGCCTGAAGTCTGAGCTGACACATTTTACATCACATTTGCAGTGAGAACCTCCAGTCAATTACCAGTAGCTTGTTAAACTGCAGGTGAAATAATCTTGTCTCTTAGTGTGAAGTGCTTAGGTACAGCTGTGACACTGCCCATCGTATCTTCCTTAGGACAGCTTGGTTAATGGGAAAGAGGAAAGTTCATCTTCTCTGCCTTCTGTTGCTTAAAAATGCATGATAAATGACCCTCAGGTTAATTACATAGGTTTGCTGTCTGTAGGAGGAAAGATAGTTCTGTATGTTAATGATGAATCCACAGACAGATCATTTCATACATTTTGACTATAAAATAGCATTGGGATTTTCTGATATCAGCCTTTTCTTCCGGTGGAGCAGATACTGCAGTAATTTAGGATTGAAGCTTTCCTGTGTTACCTGGTGTCATTTAACCTTGCTTGAGCTTGTTTATTTATACAGAAAGTGGGGAAAGTAATGCTTGTCTTTCTCACATGGCTGTGAGGAAGCTTTTAGTGAATAATGGCTGCAAAAAGCCCTGGGAACCTTGGCTAGAAGAAATAATATAAACTGTTAGTATGCTCACATTAGTTGGGGATTTTTTTTTAATGTCAGTCTATTGGAGTAGAACTTTTAGGATCATTTAGTCTTTCCAAGGAGACACTCAGATATTTCTCTAAGATATTCTGTAAAATATTCTCAGATATTTTCTAAGGAATTGAAATAATTTAGAATGGGCTATTGCATGAGATTGCAAAGCTAGAGAAGAGGTGGGAGCATTATAGTTGGAAGTGTTGAATGTATTTCTTTCATAGTAACATAAATGAAAAAATATTTCAAGTTTCTTATGCTGAGATTCTAGAAACACAGGTGAAGTTCCTGTTCAGGTGGTGACTCACTGCATGACTCACTGTCTGAATCTGTGGTTGTCTTTTGGAATGGATACCAGGTACACATGCTTTTATCTGTACTCTTTGGAGACGCATCCGCACATGTGCTGGACGAGGGTGTGAAAGCTTATAGGCCTGGCAGCTCAGAGTAGGGCATTTCTGCATGTGCTTGGGAGCCTATATTTAGACTGCAAAAATAAGGTCCAGATAATCCATCAGGATTACAAGACAGACCCACAATAAATGTAGATGCCAGATAGGCTTTATGGGTACAGAATGGTAGGCTGTCTCAGTCACTTTGTTCCAAATTTTCATCGTAGGTAGACACCCAAAATCCAGCTCTTAAAAAAATTGCCATCTAACCCTCAAGATGCTTTAAGTCCACAGGTATTCATGTCTCCAATGTAAAGTATTGCCCAGGTATTTGGAGTTTTTTCCTTGTAAATTTTGGCATCTACAAAAGCTCAGCAACTATTTCACGTTAAGCCACATAACGATTTGTAAAGTGGTGTTCCTCAGACAGGGACTCAGCCCAGTAAGCATTTATATTGTAATGACTAGATAGATGTCTCCCAAATTCATGGCTGGAGAGTGTGCTGGCAGTGCTACTTTTCTTCTTTTTGTGCAGGTGTTCAAGGATCAACATTCAAGCAGAAAGAATTTGGGTTCTGCCTCTTCTTCAGCTGAAGGAGGTTGGAAGCTTCAAGCCTAAACTCTCAGAAGAGCATCCAGACTTGCTATGTATACGGCAGGGCATGTTGTACTGGAGATTGTGAGTTCATCAAAGCAGTGGGTGCAACAGATGGGGATTGTGAGAATGAGTCAGTGATCTGATGATTCAGTCACCCGGAAAGAGACCTGGCCTCTGGTTTGTGCTCTAACCCATACACAAAGCATTAATGAGAGCAGAGACTGTTCTACTTACCTGTAAAGACCTGATGGTGCCAATAGGATTTAAACCCAGACTCTCTGTTGTTAGGCAGATGTTTTATCTGGCGTCACTGTGCTGTCAGAAGACCCAGGTTTCTCCTGGGTGACAGCAAGACTCACCTAAGAACAAGATCATTGACTGATACTCACTTTAGCCTAGTGAGTAATGATTTCTGTACAAAGTGGAACTTTCAGGTTATGTGATTTAAGGCTAATCTCCATAAACATAAAGGAGTAGGGGAACAATGCAAAGCAGAGGAACCCAGTAGCCTAATCAGTGCCAGCCAAGCACACCTCCTCTCTGGGCTACCACAGGGGAGCAATCAGCCCTGCTGTCTGGGAGGCTCTCCCTGAATTGCCTTACAGACTGAAGGAGGGAATTCCTGCCTCCGAGGGTATCCGACCCATGGTATGCTGAGAAGAGCATTGTGGACATGTAAGAGATTTATTATGGGATGTTTAGGGGAGGAACCAAAGGTGGGGCAATGGGAGGCATCAAGGTCATTTGAGGAGGAACAAGTGTGGAAAAATAGAGGGGAAAGGAAATAAAATGTGTAAACAGGTTGTTGTGTCTGGCAATGCCCTGCGCCTGATCCCAACAGTGGGTGTGTGTTCTGGGGAGCTGTGTGTGCATATGTGTGTGCAGGTCAGAGTACTGGCAACTGGATTGGGGTGGCGGCCCGGGGGTGCCTATGTCCCAGTGCCAGCAGCAGGCTGGGATCCAGGGGCAGCTACTGGTCATATGCATATATATATTTACATATATTCCACTAATGGGCTTTCATCCTGATCAGCCAGAGAGGGGAACAGGATCAGGCCTTTTGTACTGTGCTTGCTCAAGTGCTGTGTTTTCTGTCTGTGTGACCAGCCACGCGCACGTGTAGATATATCTATGTATATATGCATATATGTCTATATGTATTGTGTGCATGTGTGTGTACCTAGTGGAATACATGCTCAGCCTCACTACGGGCTGGACCTGGGGCCATGAAGTTGTGGCAGCCTCACCTCCAATGGGCCTCTTGATCTGGCAACTTCTAACAGGTAGAGTCCAAACTATGAGCTGTGAATTTGAGGACCCCGGAGGGAGTATGAATCCTTTCACAAAGAAGAAGAATGAAGACACCAACATCTCCTTTCCAGTCATGACTCTAGAAGAAGGGCTATGAAGCTAGGACAGGTTGAAGATCTTTAGTGGTACCCTGATTAAGGCATCTAAATTTCAGAAGGAAGGGGGGTTTTTTAAGGATTAGCCTAGATGGCTACCTGTTCACTGAGCTCATTTCTCCAGACCATAGTCTGCTCCCTTGCATTGAGGCAACTGATTCAGCCTGAAGGAAGCTCTTACTGCTTGGCTCGCATAATAATATGCAATGTTATGATATTCTTTCTAAATGCTTCTCTTTATTATAAAAAGTTCAGACTTGTTTAGTCATGTAAAAAAAAAAGAAAGAGAGGGACACATATGCTGCTCGGTTTTTGAATGAGAGAACCGGATGGTACAGAAGTACAGGACTGTAAATAGCATTCCAACTGATACAAATATCCAAATACAAAAATATGAGCAGATAAAAATTAAGAAGAAAACTCAACATCAACAAAGAAAAGAAACAGATGCCTGTTATTGGCTGCTGTCATCTATGAAAGTCTGGTCCTGGGGAAAAAGCAAAATAAACAAACATGTGTGCTGATGTGCTGTCCCCAAAGAAATCACATGGAATTCTATCACTTCAGTGAAACAATGAATTCACCAAATGTTTTGTTAAAATATACAGGGGAAAAAAGTATACTGGATAATATCTTGGTCTGGCTGAAGACGGTGGGAAAAGTTCCACCAAATCCTATCAGAGAATAATTTTTTAATGAACAGAACAAACATTTGTTACAGAAAAGTACAGACAAAGTTCTTTATGAATTGGGAGTCATGGCTAGTCCTTAGCATGGTGCTAGCGGTATTGCATTTGGCTGAGTAACAAAATGAAGTACGGTTATAAATAGCACATGGGTCCTAGGGATTAGCTGAATCATATATGGAAACCAGAAGTAGGGATCTATGGAGAAGGTGAAATTTCATAAAATTTCACTAGCTGACCTCTGACTGCACTACTACAGTCCTCCAAAATACACTGGTCAGACTTTGCCTGTGTGTGCAATATTTGTGGCTTGTAATAAAAATAGTAAGATTCAAATAAGCATTTGCTAATCTTTTCCTGATAAATGCAGGAGCCTCCATCTTTGAGGGTAAGAGTGGAATCTCAACTTTCTAGCTAAAACTATGAGAAGGATTTAAGAATCATACAAGGAGAAGAAAAACAGAAAAAGTAGCTCATAGTATCTGGGAAAACCTTTTGATTTTGTGTCTGGTTTGTGTCTGTGGTGCTTTTTGGTTATTAATGTGAGCTCATTAATAGAAGTCACTTTGAATGGTTGCACAGAAGTTTAATTATGGGAGAGAAAGACTGACAGGGAAAAGTTTTCCCAAAAGAAACCTTAAGGTTCAAGATTTTCATCTGGTTACGCATATTGTTTTCTTTTAATTCAGACAGTTTTTATGGCTTCAGTAATGTAATTTATCTAAAGGTTGGTGCTGCAAGTCTGGTTCAAGAATTGCACAATGCACATTCCAAGCTGATTACATCCACTTGCATCTTTTCAGATTACACCCACTTTAGGTGATAAGATCTAGATACAATGGAAAGCAATATTTCCCTTCAAGGATTGCAATCACTGGTGATTTTGTCTATTCATATGGAGTATCAGGCTCAGCAAGGTGCTGTCCTGAAACATGCTGAACACTGCAGAATGCCAAATTGACTCAGCTCCTGCAGGAGCCAGCATTGTGGAACTGGCATTTGTTTGGCATGTTACAGGACAAGTAGTGAAATTACATTTTAGGACTTTTCCTTGTAATTACTTTGCCTCGTGGGAACTCTAAATTTTCTTTTTTCTTTTTCCCCTTGCAGAAGTTACAGTCATGTGAGAGCTACATGTACACAAGTGGTTCTCATCTTATGAATGCTTCACTTGTCACCAATAATGTGATACTTGCAATTATGTACATGGCTGTATATGTAGTACATATTGTAGCTCTACTTATCATGAACTGAATTTAAACTTAAAGGACTTGTCTGTAATTCCCTCTGCAGGAAAGATACAACAGAGAAAGAGCTGATTAATTCATCCTATGGCTAGAGGGAAGTGTCATTTACAAGTGCTGAGAATTATCTCCTTTGCATTCCACACTCCAAAATGTACCCTTCATGATTCAGAGAGACTAAAAGCTTCATAAACAGGCATTTACATAGCTTAGTATGAGATTTGCTGTAGTAGGTCTATAATATCCAGCAGCACCTTCCAGCACAAAGTCACTTTCTCACCTCAGTAATACTAATTACTTTCATATAATAAACATAAATAATTTGATGTAGTTTCTACTAGATACCTGGTAGGAGGTTTGGATTAAGTTAACTTTTCCACCAAAAACTCTACTTTGGAATCAGGTTTTTTTCCATAGATAATAGTTTTCTTGGAGGGTATATGTTGAAATCCTTATTAATGTATCTTGTCCTCTTACTTCTGCTCACAACCCCTTCCATCCCCTGAGGAGTCTATGATTGAGGTTTCTGAGGCTGCTTAGCAGCTGTGACCTGATGGGTCTGATTCTGCCCAGGGGGAAGGGGACTGAGCTCAGTTACACCACTGCAGCATCAACATGATGCGCTCTTTCACATTTACTCCTACTGGGAATAAAGCCAAGATTTAGAAAATAATTTTGAAGATGCTGCTTTTTAAATAAAGTCACTTCTTCACAAAGCATGAAATCCTACTTTATGAATTTTATATCACTCCCCCCATCACAGTCAAGATGTTCTGCTGATCTTTGAGTCACATTTTAGTCACCCCAGTTTGGGGGATGTGAGGATAGTGAGCTTTTACCCAAAGAGAGTTTTGTGTCATTTCTGAGGGAGAAATTATTATTATTATCAACAACAGCTCCTAGTGTTGCAGTATAATAATTTTGTATTATTATCTATAGTGAGTGAAAGTAGGAGAAGAGGCTTAAAAGGAATCTTCAAAGCTTGTACCTTGAAATTGCAGGTAATCATTCAATGACAGGAATCATAGAGGTCCTCAAACAATTGCAGTAGATTCAGAAAGGCCAGAAAAACCTGGTCAACACACCTGCAGCATACCAGAAACTGTACAACACTTCCTACAACAAGCAAATTTCAAATATTTGCATATAATAAGCCAGAAGCATAAAAAATACACAGGAACAGACCAGGAGAGACCAAGGCCATGAGAACATCAGGGAGTTTGTTAGGATCTTAGGAAATGTTTCATGTTTCCATCATGTAGAGGAACAAACAATCCTCTCGCAATCTGATTAAAGGAAATTTTTTTCCTGGTCTGAAGTCCCATGACTGTTTAAACTGAAAGAATATTCCCCAGACACACCTATTAGTTACTCACAAGTTTCTCTGCACACTAGTTGATCTTTCAAAAAATAATTTGAAACTGAGTATTGACAAATGTCTGCCATCAACCTTTATTTACATTACCCCTAGCTGTTTTGTGTCACTTTCCCTAGTTTCTTACTATGGACAAAAAGTCAGCATGAATTGCATAGATCAAGTAAAAAAAAAAATCTGGGGAGTAATTTGCTAGAGATGAGCAAAAAATGAGTGAACTTCTGGCTTGGGAAAATCAAAAGATGATAAAAAGGAGCCTGTAAGTTAGTTTCAGCTTCTCTGAACTCTGCAACTATGGAAAGATTCAGATAAAAGCTTCCAAGGTCACATCATCTCCTTTGGTGACTTCATGTGGATGGATTTTTGATAAAATGCTGGACCTGGCTTCTGATCAGAGTCCCTTCGCTGGGCCCTTGGCATCTGACACACTGAGTACAGGAATAGATTTGAAAGATGCCATTTATATGCGTGCTCAGCATTTTCTTTGCTCCTATTTAAGTTTCACCCATTCGCTGTTAAACTATCCTATTAATCAAACTACCATGATACTACATACCACAATTACAAAACAAGCTTATAATCAAAGAATCCAAGGGATGCACTTGAAAACTAGAGCCAGCTTTCACTAAGTGCAAGGATGATACACATCCTTTCAGTGTATGAATTATTTGTTTACTGTATTGATATTTGAGAAAATTAGAAATCTGTATCCACCAGAAGTGGACATGTGACATGGTATGATAAACGGGTGTTCAAAACTGCTTTGCTTTAGGTAAAAAATTCTTATAAATCTTAATGAATCATTGACACGATGAAGCCTAAGGCATTTGGTTTAGCAACTACAGCCTGTGATTGCTGGTTCTCTTAGTGCCATCTAGTGATGCTTGGCTGGAATTGAAATGTGGCTGTTTTCACAGTATTACATACATGCTATGAATATATCCTATAATAAAAAATAATTTTATAGGATATGAATATATCCTATAATAATTTTTGATATACATAACTCTTTAAATTCTGTTGTGTATGGACAATTTCAAAAATCACAGATATGTATATTGGTCAGATTTGCTTCTAGACTGCAGCATATTGAACTCTGAAATGCAGACACTTCTGATGGGAAAATAAGGCAGCCTTCCTAAAAGACAGAAAAAATGGTGAATCCAATTTAAAGTAAATGCAAAAATCAATTGAAGTTACTAAACCTGCCAGATATGAATTATCTAAAACACAAGCTAGTGATATATATGCTTGGTAACCTGATAAAGCAGAAGACAGGCATGACCTGCTAACTTTGTGTCCTGCAATTCTGGCCCTGTATCTTTTCTGGTTTCCTGATTTTTCCCCCATCTCCTTTTCTACCCTGTAGCATCTATGTATTGCTTTGTCTTCACAGAACCTTGGAAAAGGATGGTTTGTTAAAAAAAATAGCTGAAGAAAAAGTCATCAGAGAAACTTTTAAGGTCCAAACCATAGGTAAGAAATTCACATTCCACATTCAACCCCAGAATAACCCTGAGGTTACAGCCTTTATTGGTGATATTCATATGTTGTATTCAAGGCCTATCTTTAAAACATATAATGGCTGGGTTTGCTATATACTTCTCTCTTTCTCTGGATTTTCTTGTGAATTGCTGAAAATCCTTAAATCTAGTATGGGAAAAAGAAATTTATTTCAACTTTTATTTCTTCAGAATATGAAAGCTCTTTATTGACCAGTTTAGACTGTAATGTTATGGTGTCTGAATTTGAATCAGATAATTTCTGAAATATTAATAGTATTACAGTCTTACCCTCAGGCCTTAGTTATGTGTAAATAATCCTTTACTGACTGAGAATAAAGCACATATGAAACATGAATTCCTGTCTCAACAGTGCACACAGTCCAAATCCAGAGTGCAGCTGAACTCAAGTGGGTGTACTAGGCAAATGGAAAACTGGTCTTTGGAAGACTGATAAAAAATGCTACGAGTGGGTCTGTCTGGATTGTGGGTGCATTTTGCTCTGCCTCTGCTCAGAACTGGTGGTGCTCCTGCCTGAATGCCTGGGAGCTGATCTGATCTAACCTGCCTCAGCACCATCCTACAGCTGCTTGAATATCTGACTTCTGCAGGGCAGGAGAAGCATCTAGTGGTGTCTGAACCCCTTTGTGTAGAGACACCTGCTATAAAATCTGTGCAAACTATACAGGTTTGGGAAAGAAAAAAAGAAATGTACAAGCAAGAACTTACTTCTGCTATTGTGTTTAAACTGTACTTCAGCCCAGCCTGCTTAAATGTGGCAGTGAAGAGGAACTCATTTCCTAAATACTGCATGGGAGAGAGGACTGCTTAATATAGAAAACTTGCTGGAAAGACCACCAATTTCCCCCTGGATCACCTAAACATCACTGATGGGCCAAGGTCACAGCACTGAAGAAGACAAACTGTGAGAGCAGGAGGAATTTACCAGATGTTTATGCATCTTTCATCTGCCAGATGAACTCATGAGAAAAGCAGAGCCACAGCCTGAGTCAATGCTCAAGATTAACACAAAGCAAGTTGCATTGAGTTTTTTTGTAAAAATTTACACATCATCACTCCCATTTTGCCTTTGGAGCGATGTGTTTTGAGCAATGAGTTTTTGACAGGGATGTGTTTTATGATTTAGAATAATTATTCATGTTGTAGACCTAAATTTTATCCACAGCATCGCATGCTGAGACTAGCTGAGTATTAGATAAATTGGGGCTCAGAGTCCCAAAGTATATAGGAGAAACATTTCATAGAGACCTTCCCTATGACAACAGGACAAAAAAAAAAAACCCTGGTGACTTTCTATTTCTAGCTTCCAAGACAACAACCATGACTTAAAAGAGATTCTTTTATCTCTGATGTGAAGGGATTGTATTCCTTGCTCTCAGATGTGGTCCTTCTCATTCCAATGTGTGCTAAATTATTGCAATTCCCAGCTGATCTTGAAGACCAAGTGGAAAATGAAATAAAATTTTGTGCCTGAATTGTACAGCCTCAAGACAGCGCAGCCCAGCAGCAGTATGGACATCAGTTGGTTCCAGTCCTCTATCAGTGTCAAAGGGTCTGTCTTGACCTGTAAAGCTATCAAAAATCTAGGTCAAGCTTTCAGAAAGGTTGACTGTTATTTCATGACCCTTGAAGCAAATGCAATATCTCTGATTCAGGAGGAGGGGGAGGAGTGGGCGAGCAGACTGTTTCAGCTTCTTTCCTAAAACATGATCAGTGACAAAATGTACCTGCAGTTGTGACAGGCAGTATCATCAGGCTCTGTCGCAGCACAGCTCCAAAGAGGATCATGCTTACTGCCAAGTACAATAGAACTGTTAACGTTTTTTGGAGAAAGGACCCAGTGGGATTTTGGGGGGCTGTGAATGGGGAGACCTGCTAACCTCCCTGCTGCTGCAAGCTCCTTCTGGGGAATCTCCTGATGCAGAGGAAGGTGTTGGAACTGCTTCTTCTCCAGCCTTCTGTAGTAAGGGAGAATCTCCTCCCTCCTTACCTCCCTGTGGCCCAAGGTTCTCTGCCCATAGCTCATTCATGACAACTCTGCACTTCCTTCCTGGACAGAGAAAGCTACTGAAAAGAGCAGAATGGACTGTGCAAAGCATGGCACAAGGCTGTTATGGGGACCATGATAACATGGTAGCTTCAGTGCCCAGGTTCCCTGGTGTTGTCTGGTGGTGGTTTAGCATTGTGATAGTACAGCAGCATCTCTGTGTTGCCTTTCTGTGACTTCAGGGTGTGCCCTGTACAGTGTGACAGGGGTATCAGCTTTATACAAGTGTGTCACACTAGTCAGGAATACAAATGTGGCTCACTCTCCTGTCACAGGTGATGGTCTCCAAAGAGGATGGAAACAAGCACTGAGGGCAGCCCTGTTTAATCTGCAGTTCTCCTGAACACCCGTGAGCACCTGAGACAATGAGTGTCCTGAAGTGAGTTTGTTAAATAAAGAAGGTTGCTGAGAATGCATGTGCAGTGGTGGGTTGTAATTGTCCTTTCATCTGTGTGACTTGGTACTAGACTTGGTTTATGCATCAGTGTTTCATCAGGATTAACATCTGGTGAAACTCAGATATTTATCAAATCCAGTTAAGCTTTCTAATTAACTTTCAACCTGTCACAGCCAATCACAGCTGCTGAGATAAGCCTCCTATCACTTGCATGATGTAGGTTTTTTTCAGTGGTTCATGAAGAAGTAAGCATTTCAGAAGTGATTTCAGAAGGCAACTCATTACACTCAACCATATTGAGTTCGATTGCTTTCTGAAGTGACTGGCATGTCAGCTAAGCAAACCTTAAATTGGACTCATAGTCCATTGTTTGAGATTAATTAAATTTCATTAGTCTGTTTCTTGCTTGTTTTCTGAAATACATGGTAAACATCCATGACATTCTTATTCAGAAGATGGCAGTGGCTCTGTTGGACCAGACTAAAGGTTCTTATAAATCCAGTATCCTGTCGCTGATACTGGACAAAAGCGGATGCCTAGGAAAGACTATAAGAGGAGGATGAGCTATGCAATATGTTCCCCAAGCACTCTCTGATATCTAACCAGACTCAGCTATATTATCTATATTCTTTTTAACACAGATGATTTGTTCTCCAGAAACCTATCAAGCCTTCCCTTGAACCAATACAAACTTTTAACATCCACATCCTTAAGCAAGCAGGTTTACAGCTTAACTATACCACATGAGAAAAAACATCTTTTTTTTTTCGTTTTGAGCTTGCCTCTTCACAGTTCCCTTGATATCACCTAGCTGCTATACTGGAAAAGAGAGTGAACAATCAATCTTAGTCCTTTTATCATACCATTCATCACTGAACAGACCTCTGCCCAGCCATGATCAAAACTTGTATTCTCTCTTTTTCCATCACCTCTGAGTCTTGTCTGTATTCACTCCCTGCTCTTTGCAGAAGTCTTCCCATTTCTACTTTATGTAGAGGTTTTCATAGTCTGGCTGTGTCTCTCTCTGTCTCAGAAACCCCTCTGGTTCCTTTTTGCTCCCTTTCCTAACACAGTTTTCTCACTGATGAACCTCCTTTGACTTCAATGGACAGAAAGAGATCCTCCTGCTGCTGTCATGTTACATTTGCCTGTCTACTGTTGAGCAGTTCATAGTTTTCTTCTTAACAGTTAGCATCTGTTATACGTCATACATGCCAGCAATACTGAATGACTGGTTTTCAATATTCACAAGGCCCACTAGTAAAGGTACTTTCCAGCCTGCAATGTCTCAAGTCAAGAGGAACAGATACAATGTAAGGACAGAAATGATTGTTCTGATTAGAGCAACTTGTTTAAATGATGTCAAGTTCTGGATAATGTAATCAAATTTTCGTGAGAAAGAAAAACACTCCATGCAATTTTTCTTTAGCAGGAAGAAATCTAGCAGGCAGAGCACCTAATGGAGCCCTCATCTAAAATTCCTAGTAGCTAAATAATAAGAAACCCCTTGATTATAACCATGTATTGAGTCAGATGTGGAATATTTAATTGATTCTTTTTGACAGCACTGAAGGTGGCTGCCATTTCTGTACATAAAATTTAATGCAGCACAGGACTCTTGCAGGTGGTGCCAAGGCAAAAAAAAAAAAAAAAAAGAACTCAGATGTCTTTGAAAAGCAGATGTCTTTATAAATCCTACTGAGCAGCTGAGAGCATTTTGGGCTGTAAGTCACAGGAGAAGCTAAGGCAGGTGTTCTGACAAACCTTGCCACTAATCAGAGCAGAAATGAGGCAACCACTAGCACTGTGTTTCAGCCAAACCTATGTCTCCTGAATTTGATTTAATAACTTTTTGCTTGGCAAGGTGCCTGCTGTGCAGTGATTCACTTTATATTTTAATAAAGAATAACTCAAGATATAAAATTGAATATTGGATGGTAATGCAATGTAGGGAGTTTTGATGACCTGCTAATATAGTGAATTCAACTTGAGTGGTTTGTGAATGACAACAAACCCCTCATATTAAATTACAGTAGAGCATATGTTTTCAATCATGCACTCTTTACTATAATTTATAGCAAGAAAAGAAAATCCAAAACACAAATAGTGCAGTAAGACATGGATTCCTCTGCACAAGGGAAAACCAGGTAGTTTGTAATAGTAATACCAGAGGAACCTACCTCTGGTTCATTAAAATAAAAATAAACATGTTAGCACCTTCATCTGTTTTGCTTGGAGCTGCTCCAACTGATAGATATGCAACGTGGGCTGCAGATTTAACCTGTGCCACAGCTGAAGGGAGGTTTCTTCATGTTAGACATGGAGCGGGTGGGGGAAGGAATCTGTGTCCTAGCAGCAGCAGCGGCAGCAGCTGTGTTTGATATCTGATGCAGAAGTAGGATTATATTTGATAGAGTCAAAGAAGGATTACAGCGCATCTGACAGTAGAGGGGGCTTGCAGGAAAATTGTTTGCCATGGATTATGGGGACATAATCTTTTAATGTCCCCAGTAAATGTTGATGTTGGAGGGAAGATAGATAAAGCACATATTAATTTTTAGGAGTAGAGGATTGTGTATGTAAGTTTCCATAACAACCTAATATGATTTTGATTTGCTTATTATTGAGAAGGACAGTTCCATTTCACAATGTTTGTTATAGATAGAGTGTATAAATATCACATCTGTAAATAACAGACATGGAAACAGTCAAGAATGCTACATCTCTTTATCTACTACATTGTTGATGTGGACTTCCTACCAGGAAGCCATATTTTTAAATAATTCTGTAATGCCTGTCAAAAAAAAAAAAAAAGCTGAGCCTTTTTTGTCTTGTTTTTAAATTAAAGACTTACAGTCATCAGATAAGTAAAAACCTGAATATGCGAGTAATCTGGTAGTGTTTCATATTTTTCAGTCTTAAAAGAAAAATTGAGCAGAAGCGTATTTAAATAACTGGTATTGTTGCTCTCCTTCACTTCTGGGAACTCATTTATCCTCTAAAGCTTGTGTGAACAAGTTTTTATTGTGGGCATACAAAGTATTAGATATCAAATCCAGTATAAGAAGGTGCAAATCCCATTGAAAATCCTGCAATTTATCTCTTGCCTCCACTTTCTCAAGTTTTCTTCCATAAGCATCTGCTGACAAAGAGCTCTGGCAGCCCTGATGTGCAGGTCTGAGTACATACCAGATTGCTGGGTGTCCCTTGGGTCTCACAGGAATAGCAAAACTTGGTTTACCATCAGTTATTACTTGGTGCTGATGAACATAGAAAGTAGTATACACTTTAAGATGTTAAAAGCATATCTAAAGGCAGGCCAGAAGCTCAGGGCTCAGGCTGTTTTAACTTGCCTTTCTGACAATAAAGGCAATTGACCTAATTTTTGTGAGTGAAATCCACAGGAGCAGGATTTTGCTGTGGAATTATCCATTAATATGTAATTATACACAAGAGGATTGTAGAAAAAGTGTTTGAGGCTTAAATAGAAACTTTAGAACAAGTAAATAAATAGAGAACAAAGCACTCAGTAAAACTGTGGCACCTACCACAGGAATTTAATTAATGCCTCCCAGGCACAGTCTACTTATCCTTATATTCCTCAGAAAATGTGGGAATCACATCTGTTACCCTGGCTTAGCCTTGCTTCCTTCTTTTTCTTTTCAGCAGAAAAATCCTTCCCATGAGGATCGGAACAAATAGCAATAAACAGATAGTGACAGAGAGTCTCTGTCACTGTGCAAGGTCCCTGCTCAAGGATGTCCACATCTGAGCTGAAGTACTTCTACTGTTCAAGCACAACACTTTTAATGGTGAGCAAAAAATGGCCTTTGTGGAATTGTGCAGCACCATCAAAATCCTTAGAGACCAGACTGGATGAAGGGTTGGGTAATTCCTGCAAGACAGTTGCACTGTATCATTATACCCCATCCAGGGATTTCATTTACTGGCAAAAGTTGACACCAAGTCTTTGAGCGTCAGACCTCACTTCTGTGGCTGAAGCTCCAAGCAAATGCTGCTCTCCCCAGGCTCTTGCTTATTGCTGCTGAAGCCAACAACAAACCTCACTCTGTCTTTTGGAAGAAAGGGTTTAGGATTACCTCATTTTGCAGACTATAGCTGTATTTAATGTTAGTTCTGAGTAGTGAATGTCATTAGGAAAAGCAGCTGAAATGCATATGTGGCTGATTGCCAATGCTAGTATTTAAGTTTTCCTCTGGAATATTTTACTTGTCATCTTCCAACATATTTCTGCACCTAATTAATCTACAAAACCTAAAAAATCTTAAAGTATACACGTATTGTGCTCAAGTAATCTTCTATGGGTATCCAAAATTTATAAGAAAAAATTATGTTGATTACACATGATCGAAGCAACATTTCATTTTTCAGGGAATTTTTACTACAGTAGCTAGACCTTGACTAAAAATGACTGGCAGTATTAAATGGATTCCACTTAAACAATCACAACACAAGTGATGGTGATTGTCACAGTGTTTTATATGGCAGCTTGAGTATGACTAAAATTAGTATGTGAAATAGAGCAGCGATACATTTTTCCTCTGGCCAAAAATGTCTTTATGCTAATGCATAGGAGGTCAGGGTGGTCTTCATCTTGAGCAAATATGATCTTCAGAACTGAAAAAATCCTGTTTAATATAATAAAACATGTAGACTTAGAAACCCTCCCTCTTTTTTCATTGGCCACATTGCATTTCTGGCATGTAAGGAACTTCGTGCATACTCAGTAGGAACTAACTGTTCCTGTGTACATGAAAAAATTATGGCCCTTGGTATAGAACTAATAGAAATAATTTTTAAGTAGAAACTGATCTGAAATTATAATTTATTAATGTAGCATAGAATTCTAGTAGTACATCAGTCTAGTATGGCAGTATCAAGCCACTAAATCAACAAAACATTCAAAGATCTATAATATCTAAACTATATTATAATTTTATAACTACCTGAATCATGTATAACATTCTTCTTTTAGAAACTAATCAAAGGTATGGAGACTGTCTGGAATTAGCTCAAAGATTAGTGATTAACCTTCGACAACAGATGCAATGGAGATTGTTTGCTGTATGTCACCCAAAGCACATCTGATCACACAGACGTCTTCCATAGCAATACAGTTATCAGTTAATTTAAAATTTGAAAAAACAGGTATATTTCCTGTATACAGTACTACAATTACCATTGACAGTCCAAAGACTGAGAATGTTTATTTTCAACAACTAAAAAGTATTTTGCATTTTGTTTTTTGAAGTGCATCAGCTGCCAGTTAAAATACAGAACTAAAATGTAGAAAAATACAAAAGGCGTGTGTTTCTGTGTAAGCACACACATGGAATTCCTCTTGGCTCATGGAATAGCTGAGCTGTTCTGCTCTTAGGAACAGATTTTTCTGCTTTAGTTTGGTCTTCTGAAAGTTAGGTGTTTAAGACTGAGAAAGGTGTTGAAGGTTCCTTTTGCAACCAATGGAGAGAAACAGGCACCTTCATAAAGTAACTTTTCTCTTCCTGAAATGGGCAGATGAATCTTATTCTATGTGCTAGAAACTTCCTGGTTTTTGGAAAAATGTAATGAATTGGGCAGACACAAGTTGCTTACTGACAATATAAAGAATTCTTGAGCTCAAATTTCTTCAATCTTACTTTTGCCCAGTGTGTCACATAATTACCACCAAATATAAAAAGTAATGCTGCTATTAATACTTATAGTGAACAAAAGACCTGACAAACTATTACAGAAGTAAAAGAAAGAGTTTAATACCTAAGGCCAGATTACAGAATTTAGCATCTTTGGTACAAATACTTCTGCAAAAGGAAAAAGAGGAAAAAAAGCAGAAATATCTTAAATATATATATGTAGATGTGGTCTGGAAGATTGCCTAAAGAAATTAATTTCTCCAGGCACTAAATAACTGCAGTATTTGGTTAGCAGACTAGATGAGGGGCTAAAGTGTCTGTATGGTATAGGTACATCTCACAGCTTCAGATTAGTCTGCAATAAAGTTTTCAGTGAAATTTATTTTCTCAAAGAAGGTAGCACTTCTGGTAGTTCTGTTGAGCTATGAAATTCACTTTTATGTTCACTCTAGAAGCAACTGATTGCAAACGATATTATCTTGGTTTGTGAAGCTGTCATGGTCACATCAAGACCATACAAACACCTGCCATCAGTGAGGCCCTGCTGCTTCATCAAGGCATATTCACTTCACCTGAAATGCTGTCATACAGACACTTTCCTGAGATTTGATACAAAAAAATTACAGTCAGACCACCAGGTGATTTACCTGTAGCTTGGTGGTAAGGGATACATACTGTGAGGAATTTCAGTAGAGTATGGGGAGTTTATTTCCTTCTTTAATTGCCTTTGCGTATGGATTTTAGCTCATGATGTTGTATGATAAGAGATTGCTGTTCTGGATAGGGTCTCAGGAACCATTTGTATTTTTTCTGTTCCTAGAGATAACAGTCTAAGTAAGAGAAACCCTAGGAGTATGCAGGGTGGTGCCATGAACACCATAACATTGGTCAGGATCCTGAAGCTATGGGAAAGGTCAGATTTGCCTATCTTGGCAGGGCAGGAGAAAGCCTGGCTGCCACAATGTCACCTTTCAATAGTGGCCTCAGAAGTGTTTCATCACAAAAGTGACCGTGGTTCAGCAGCAACACCCAAATGCACACCACCTTTGTTAGTGACAGAAAAGCAAAAATGCGGGGTTTGATCTCCATGGGGAAGCGTGGTTTAGTGCATCTCTTCTGATGCACTGTAGCCTGCCCCAGGTCAGGGGACAAGGGGACATCTCAGGCTCTTGGCCACCCCACTGTCAGTGTGAGGGCAGGAGCCAGGAGAGTGGCCAGTAGGAGAGGGCACTGCTGGAGGGTGGCAGCGGCAGCAGGGCTGCCTCGACCCTGCGTTTCAATGCAACAGGATCTTTTGTGAGAGACGGTGAGCTGTGAGGCTATTTCTGTGACTTTCACAGGTTTTTGACTTCACACCATTTTTATGGCTGAGCACGGGCTCCCAAGCAGCTGGCTAAATCGAAACCCTCACAGAAAATGACACCAGAAGGTATGTCTAAAGTGGTGGAGTCTGAAATGAGAGGTACATTAAAACATAAAGCATGTAAAGAGAAACAAACCAAGGCATTTATAGATATAAAAATCATAGAGTAAGTGAAATGAACCTGCTGGATTATACTTGTGTGTTGAGCTCTAGGCGAAAGCAAGATTAACTTTGTTGAGGTCAATAAATAAACCTCCCCTTCAGAAACAAATTGCTTAATTTAGTTGTGTGGTGAGATAGAGCCATCTGCAATGCCCACCCATCACCAGAGAGGTTCTATAAATAACTACCACCATTGCACTAAAGCAGAAGAGGATTAAAGCTCTCATTTAGCTCCCTTGCAGAGACAAAATACAAGCTTTTTACTGCATGTGAGCAAAGTGGTTGCTTAATGCTAGGTGAATGATGGCCATCACAAAAACCTTCCCAGGGCACGGTGTGACACACTCATCTTTCCATTTGGAGCTAATATTTCCAGATCAGGAATTAAAGAGAAAAAAAATAGGAGTTTAAGTGCAACTGAAAACCAAATCATTGGATGTGTTGAAATCTGGGTTGCCAAAACAGTTTGGGACACATAACTGCTTTAAAGACTCTTTCTACGTCCCTTCATTTTTCCTCAATACATATTTTGATTATATAGGTGCCCTAACAAATGTCAATGAAGAACACACTGCAAGTAAGTTCTGTTTCAAATATACTAACAAATTCAGTGACAACCTTACTTTTTCATCAATTTATTGTTAGTAACTTCAATGCATGCAATATCAGAATAGATTCATCTTCTTTCCTGATGATTCTCTCTATCTTTAATTGAAATCTTACTATGAATGGCAAAGGGAAATAGCCAGAATGCAGTATTTTGTACTGAGTTGAGATTCATGAGAATTAGAAACAGAGCGTCACGAAAGATGGAGGAAAGAATATCAATGACCAGATGAATCATTATGTTAGGCATACACTGGTATTTCTCACTGTCCACACAGCTCTCAGCAATTATGAGCTGCTGAAAAGAAGATGTTTTCAATTAAATTTTTGGGGAAAATATTAAAGAAAATTTTGGAGAAATTATTTTTGGGAGAAAATTAGCCACCAACTTTGGTAGCTATGATTAAAAGTAATGGAAATGGGGAGGCACCTTATTAATTTATTCTTGGGGAGGGTCCTCTCTAGTTATTCTTTTTACCTATACATGTTGCCTTGTTTGCTGCCTGAAATGCTGCAAGTCATTGACAGTATCAGATGAACCTACCTTGAAAGGGATTTCCTAGAGATCTACAACAGCATATCTTCAAAGGCTATGATCAGACATGATTGTAAAGGTTTTGCTGACAGAAACACTTGAAGACATCTCTCCAGCAGCTACTTATTATGATCTGTTAACTGAAATGTAGTGCTCTTTGGGGTAGTAGAGTAAATGCAAAGAATCAGCATTTTAAACTTGACATCATAGTTTCCTACCTCCAAATAGACCTGCATTTTATTTATGAACATGTTATTTTTATTGTGACTAAAATCCATGAATCCCAAGGTACCTTGCACATACTTGAGGAAGATCTGTAGGCTCAATGAAGGTTTAAGCTAAGCGCACTGGTTTTATGCTGATGCAGATGAAGCAACATCGTTTTGCCTCTACTGGGTAACTTAAGGCAAGAAAAACAACCTCCCCAGGGAAAAGGGTTATGAAAACAAGCAGGTGTGTTTGAGGGAGCAAGTGGTAATAATAGCCATTTCCTAAAGGAATATGTGTTCATTTTAGACACGACAAATTAGACAAAGGCATGACACCTCAGACATCTGGTGAGATATGAGTTTCCCAGCAGCATGTATGTCCATCCTGTCCTCTCTTTCCTGTGAGTTCAGATTAAAATCCTTCTTAACTAACCTTGTAATAAAACAAATGTGAGAGCAGAGGATATGAGATAGGCAAGACAGTGTCTTCTCTAAACATTCATGTTTTTTTGATCTAGTGTTTTGCTTGAAAAATCAGACAAGATAGAGAAGCTTTCTAAGGGAAGGAGGAAATGCAGGTGTCAACATCTGGTTGACATAGTGCTAAGCAGATGGTGTCCCATAGTCCCATGGAGTAGAAATTGTGGAGTTTCTTCCTCCTATGTCTAAACCAGTAAGTAAAAGGGGCAGGGGCTTCTGCATCTCCCCAGTGAAGGCAAGCGGCTAGACACAAAGCACTTCAAAGGCCTAGACTTTTTCCTTGAAAACAGGGCGGCCTTACCTCTCCTGCAGCACTTTGCCATCCTCTGGGGAAAGTAGCTAACACATTCCAAAACTGTTCCTGGGAGCATGCCAGTGGCTGCATGGCATGGGCACTCATACATCACTGCCAGTGTCCCTGCCCTTGCCCTCTTCACTTTACTAGTATAAATGTAGCCCTAAAGACTAAAAAGGGCCAGAGACCTAGTGATCTTTTTAATCTAACAATTGGCTGCCACTTAAGTGAGGAAAATACTCCAATCTCTTTTATGTCAAAATGTGTATAGGAATTTTCTTTCTTGTGTCTTTACAGCAGGATTTAAGGAGCTGTAAGGAGAAATTTGCAGCAGATCGCAGTAGGAAATAGTCATGAAAATACAAAGAAAAGGCAATGTAATAAAAGCAGATAAGACCTCGGGCCTTTGTCTTTCTTAAATATTTATATATCCGACTCCACACCCACCTCTGACAATACATTCTCCCTTTTTTTCATTCTCTTCCATGTCTCCATCTCTTTTTTCCTCACTCTTCTTTCTCCCATTCTCATCATTAAGAATGTTTTAATTTCTTTTTTAATCCCCTTACTACAATGATTCCTCCTGCCTATTGCCCTCTGGCTCTTCAACCTACAGTTTCTCCCTCTGTTAAATAGTATTTCTGGCAGTTACATGTTATAAGTAATTGATGGAAAACATTTCAATCCAAGAATAAGTTTGGCAGAATAGGGGACCAAGAATTACTTTTTTCAAAATTATTGCCATGAAACACTGAGATATGCTGTCAGAAGGCTAAAGGCAGTACATTTAAACAGCTTAAAAACTAACAACAACCTGATGAAAGCATAAATTGCACAAGAAAATACAATAGCATACCTCTGTACATTCTGATTTGAAGAGTTTCATCTCAGTCCTTCTCAATTTTGACCATTCAATTGTCTGACTAAAATGAGGTTTCCAACAAGCTCCTTATCCCCACGTCCTGTTGAAATTATGTATTAGCTTGCTGTTAACTCTGTCTTCCCTTCAAAAGTTATCACTGAAGAACTGATTTCCTCTCAAGTATTTTCTGTTGCAGGTATTAAAAACTGAAATACAAATTTCAGCTGACTCCCAGAAGTTGTGCCCAATGTGACTACTTTAGTACTCATTTACAGCTTTCATGATTTATTCAGGCTTGGGCAAGGAATTGCTCCCTACCAGAATGAATCCCAGACTCATGGTATGACAGAGCTTCTGGAAGGTATTGGAAGGTGTGTTTGAGGAATACTATTTTATGCATCTTTATATAAGCAGTAAACAAGGTCCCACTGGAAACAGCATGATTGATGCTGTGAAAATTCTAAAAAATATTTGTAGGAGGCTGGAGGAGTTAACCCAAATTACTTTAATAACCTGATTTTTAGTATGTCTCTGTGAATGGTTGATTTGGCACAAGGAGAAGGAACAGAGAGCTAGGGGAGTTAGAAGAATAGTTTCAAGGGAAGAGGTAAATTGAACCTCATCCTGTTAATACTTTTGATTCATTTATTCAGACTTCAGTCTATGGGCACAAACCAGTATAAACCCCAAAATACCCACTTGTAACTGATCTCAAGTTGTGCCCAGCTGTACCCCACTTTTAACCATAAATTTTCACCCTTTTCAGGTAGTCATGTCTTAACATCACAGCAAACTGTCTAAATGAACCTATGTTCAAGCAAGCCAGAAATCTGCTTCTAAGACCTCATTTAGGTTTTGAAAAATCTACTGCCAGATTATACAAAACCTAGGATTAAAAGACAATATGTTTTCATTACTGGTATAGCATAGATTTGTTTTCATTACTGGTAATTTTTCTAGAAATACAAAAAGGTAGCTGTGGAAGACTAGATAATTATACTGACTTGCAAAAGGCTAAGGGGTCAAGATAGCCTCTAGCAAGGAGTCTATTCCAGAGATAGATTATTATGAGAAAATATATCAAATGTTAGAAATGGGAGAACCAGCTGAAATTCAGGGAGCTGTAAAGAGGTGATGGAGAACAGAGCATAAAAATGAGTGAGAGAGAGCCCCTGACCATAATACAGTGGAAAATCAGAATTAGTGGAGGGTTTTTATCATTTAACTTTAAAAAGTCAAAAGTCAATTCTGTACAATACTGAGTGACTAGCAAAATCCTGCTTAAGTTTATATTACTCCCACAAATTTTATCAGATACAATTTTGGTGGCCTCATTGGGTTTAAAGCTGCTTACCACCGGTTGAATTTGGCCCATGTGATTTAGACAAAGACTACACAGATACTTTGTTTGATTTCTAACGTAACTGATTTAATTAGTATAGTTAGATTGCTAGCATATACATTTCAGAGTTTACACCACCCATGGACACAGTGTTGAGTGAAAAGGTACTGTTATGCACTTCAGATGGATTGTCACAGTTCATAATATCACAGAATCATAAAACATTTTATTTAGAAGGGATCTCTCAATGTCATATCATCTAAACTCCTGTCGTGGTTTAACACCAGCCAGCAAATAAGCATCACACAGCTGCTCGCTCACTTCTCCCCCCTACCCCCTGCCGGTGAGATGGGGAAGATTATCGAAAACAAGTAAAATGTGGGTTGAGATAAGAATTTAATAACTGAAATAAAAATAAAACATAATAATAATAGTAATGAAAAGGAAGATAACAAAAAGAGAGTGAAATAAAATCCAAGAAAGGCAAGTGATGCACAGTGCAGCTGTTCACCACCTGCTGACTAATGCTCAGCCAGTCGCTGAGCAGAGATCTGTACCTCCTGGCCAACGCTGCCTGGTTTATACACTGGGCATGACATCATATGGTATGGAATATTTCTTTGGCCAGTTTGGGTCACCTGTCCTGACTGTGTCCCCTCCCAGCCTCTTGTGCCCCTCCAGCCTTGTTTCTGTCAGGGCATGAGAAGCTGAAAAGTCCTTGAGTTAGTATAAACACTACTTAGCCACAACTAAAAACATCAGTGTGTTATCAACTTTATTCTCATACTAAATCCAAAACTAAGCCCTAGTCTTAATGACTGAAATAGCTCATGGCAAGTGAGAAGACCCTCAGGGATAATGCAGACCATTGTGGGATTTTGTGCTTGAAATTATCGTAGCTGAAAATAAATATTATAAATTGGATGATGTGGGACTTCTTTCATTTTGTGTGTTTAGGATTCTCAATGTTGGATAAAAAGCTCCTAGCTGATGGACAATAAGCAAAACTTTGTGTCTTGAAAGAACTACAAATAAGATGAGCAGTAACATTCATAAAGTTGTTGGGACTTCAGAAAAAATGGTAGGCTTGAATTTAATTGGGGAAGTATCTAGCAACATTGCAAGAATCCTCTGTGATAACTGATTTGACGAATTTATATCAACACAGTCTGCTTGTCTAAAATGCACTTTGATCACCACCCAGTTGACAATTTATTATATTAATACCTGCTAATATTTTATACTGAGGGCAAGTGTCCCCTTAATTCAGGGACACACCAGATAATACTTTTTTCCTCTTTTTCATTAATAGTTATTTGTGTCTTGTTTAGGACTGCTAAGTGCTAACCAGTTTCTGATCGGTGTTTTTATGGTGATAATCAGGAAACCTTTTTTACTGCTGTTTTAAGTGGTTTCCATCTTCCTTTCCCCCCTGCAGCTTGTTCCTCTCGCATCAGCTAGAACAGGGCCATTTGATTCAGCACAGCCAAGATGGTAGAGATTTCTGGAAATAAAACAGTACAGAACAAGGAAGGGGAAATCCTATCAGTGACTCTCAGGTCCCTGAGACTTGCAGATGAATGTCAAATCAACTGTCTGCCTGACTGCCTTTTAATCTCTGGTGTGAGAGCGGTCAATAGGAAAAGGAGGTTTTTAATCTTTTTTTATTCCATATCACTTTCCAGCTGAGATTTGCAGGCAAAATTAATAGTCACGTTTCAGCTCACAGATGGAATTGTTGCTAAAGCTTTGGTTTATGTAGAGACCAGTTTTGATATCATGTTGGTAAAACTCTTGCTGGGAGAAAGATCAGGGTTGGCATTCTGCCTGGATCACACCATCATCAGCAGAAAGGTTTCCATTCACACCAGCCACACTAAATCTCACCACAGAACCCTTAAAGCTTCATGATCTGAAAGTGATTATACGCTTCTTTTTTTTTGAATAACTTATCTGTACTCAGAGTTTACTCAGCCTTCAAGGCAGAAAAGTATATAGGAGCTAAGTGGGACTTAAAAGCTCCAGGGCTATGATTTTTTTATCAATAAAATACCAATAAAAATGTCATTCTTGAGTAAAAGTGGCAAAGTAATCTTGCTTCTCAGGAAATTGTGACAGACAAGAGTGTTACATTAATTGAGGGTAAAGGTTAGAATTTCTTCACTGCACAATTTTGATACAGCAAATGCATCTCAGTTTCTGCTAATATTTGAATGTCAGCAGCAGTGTTGTGCTAAAGCAGTTCAGAGATTAATAATTTCACTTTCCACACAGCACCTGACCTCTAATACCTTTGCTCCATGTATCAACAGTACAAGTTTTATGAGGGTCTTAAGGAACAGTTCATGTAAAAGGTGCTCCATTGCTGCCTGTCACTTCTGGGGCTCTACATGACCTCTTGTGCTGTGTGTCCATGGTGTGAATAGGAGTTGCTAAAAGTAGGGAGAAACATGTGCACATCAGGAAAAGGTCCATGGTTGAGGAGCCTTGATGTGCATGACCTCAGCTCTGAGAAAGATTGATTTAGCTGGAGAGGGTGAATTCGGTTGCCCTCCAGCTTCTGATCTCCAAGGATGTGTCCAAAGACACAGGATTTGCCATATTTGCACTGCCCTAAGCCTTTTTTCAAAAGGATCTCTGATACTGTTTCATACTGCAAACATGTTAAGGCTATTTAACAGTGTCATTATCCAAAGCAGCAACATGCCTGAATCCAGAGGCAAGTCCATCCCAGAGAAGCCAACAAGTGGCAGCTGCCAGAGGCAATCTGTATCCATCAGTGAATGATTGTACTCGAGCATGCTGTCAGCCCCTCTTTTAGTCCACCTCATTGTTTCATCCTGCAGCTGACACCTACTATAGACTGAAATTACTTCTGGGTCTAGAAGTAGGTGGTGAATGTCTGGTGGGCATGCCCTTCTGGTCACAACAAACTCCTACAGACCTGAGGTACAGCAGTTACTGCTGGCAAGTCTATGTTAATAATAGTTTATCAATTGCCATGGTAACTAGAGGCTTTACTGTGCCCATGAATGGCCAAGGTGAACATTGCCATTCAGTGCTCCTCCAAACAATGTTCTTATTTTAACTATAAAAGGGACTATCCAGCACATCCCAGGACCACACAAATTACCATAGACAACAAATGTGGAGTGGGATTAGTTATGCCCATGATGTATGCTGGGACAGGTGTCCTCAGCCTAGCCCCCAGGAGCTTGTGCTGCCCCTGGTAAGATTTTTCTAGCATTTGCACCACTGCTGACTTGTCTGCAGCTTCTACATCCTACTACTTTACTGTACAGTTGCACTTAAGAGATTGCATCCAGCACTGCAGTTTACTGCCTACCACAATCTCTCTGAGTATCCTGGTTTTGGCTGGGACATAGTTAATTTTCTTCCTAGTAGCCTAGTGGATTTAGTGTGAGAATAATGTTGGTAACATGCTGATGTTTTAGTTGTTGCCAAGTAGCACTTATCCTAAGTCAAGGATTTTTCATTTCTCCATGCTCTGCCAGCAAGCCAGTACACAAGAAGTTGGAAGGGACCATGGCCAGGACAGCTGACCTGAACTACCCAAAGGGCTATTCCATACGTAGGGTGTCATGCTCAGTATATAAAGTGGGGGAGTTGGCTGGGAGGGGTGGATCGCTGCTTGGGCATCGGTCAGCGGGTGGTGAGCAATTCCATTGTGCATCACTTGTGGTTTATTTCTCTCTCTCTTTGTTATAATACTTTTCATTACTATTATTACAGTTTTATTGTTATTATTATATTTTATTTTATTTTATTTATTAAACCATTCTTATCTCAACCTATGAGTTTTACTTTTTTTCTGATTCTTCTCCTCATCCCACTGGGAGGGCAGACGAGTGAGCGAACAGCTGCATGGTGCTCAGTTGCTGGCTGGGGTTAAACCATGACACTGTGCCATTGTAACGTGCTCTGACTTCTGATACTGAGGCCATTATGAAGAAAAAAATGCATTTTATTTTGACAGGAAAAATATTCTATTTCCAGAAAAAATATTTTTGAAATAATTGTTATTAGCAGCTGATGGAGGGGAGGAAGCCAAAAATCATTTTCAACCTTTTCTATTGAACTATATCATGAAACATGACACTTTCTGATCCATTGAATGTAAGACAGCTACTGTTTACACTTTGCTATGTACGGTTACTTCTAAAAATCCTCATGGACTCTAGAACTTCTGTAATAGAATTAAATAAAATGGCGGAAGGTGTGGAAAGAAAAGGTCTCCAATCTATACAAACCAAATGAAGCTGTGTAATAGTCTTTGCAGAATAATTAGATGAAGCATGAGAAAATTATCCATTATTCTGAAAAGCGTATTTGAAATAAAAATGTCAGCCTTATTATGTTATGAATAAATGTTGGGAGGTGTTGAGTAATAGCTGGCCATCACACATCAGGATTTGGTCAGGATAAAGCCCTCAGTAATGATGTCAAGTTAGATGAACCTTCTTTAGTGTTCTGTTTAAGTAAACACTGTCAAATAAAAGTATTACAACTGTCTGGAACAAGAAAACATACCCTAATGCAAGTGAAGGAAGTGAGTAGCTGATAAAACATATTTGGGTTAACTGCTGAATGTTGATCAACCTACGAGCATAAGAGGATTGGACATCATGGGCAATAATTTATTCTTTTTAGCTTTTTCTGAACCAGAATATGGATTAATTTACCAAAGATACAGAAAGACTTTTTACAATGCAAGTTCATTTTATTTTGCAGTGAAATTCACTATCTGTTGAAATATTGGTGACTGGATGTTGGCACAAAGAAAGCTGAAATAAATTATTCATAACAATTAGCATAGAACTGCAAAATTTCACAGGAGGGATTAAACTGGAGTGACTCATTCAATCTATCTTGATATTGACAGAGGTTTCAATAATGTAGTGAGTGTGGAAAAATTGCCATGTGACAATGTGAGGCCAGGTAAAGAGACATTTTGAATAAGTTAATTGTAACAACAGTGTTTGAGTAATGTGTTGTCTGAAATATTGTTGAAAAGTACTAACAGCTTCCATAAAATGGGTCTTTTGCTTAATACAGAATAGCAGGCTAATTTACAGATGGTGGATATGTTAGGTCAATGGAACAAGCAATCAAGTCTCTCCACAGAGAGTAACTCAAAACACCACTCGAGGCAACAGAGTTATAAAAAGATCTGATCAGAAGCTAGGACACAGCATTGCTGGATATGCATATGCATTTGAGGCAGAAGGCAATGGTACAATCCATCAGAAAATATAAGGGTTTCAAGAAGCAGCAAAAAATTAGTTTTTCTGGCCCAGAACTAAGAGAAGGTTCAGATATGGTGCTTGAAAGCAAAGAAATTGCCTGTTTCTTATATGCAAGAAAACACTTTCATGTACATCCCTTGTAAACAAGCAGAATTGCAGCAAAAGAAGTCCAGCTCTCACCATTTGTCCCTCTGTCACAATTAACCTTGCAAGTGCCTGATCATGAACTAACAACTCAGATTAATGGGGCAAAAATATATTCAGAAACAAAAGACTTAGATGGTAAGAAAGATGACATGTTTTATAGTTCTGTAAGGGCCTTAAACATGTGTTTGTATCTGTCTGTGATAGTTTGAGGACCTTTCTGAGATCATCTAATATCTTTCTGTGATATCACATAGTTTTTTAGAGGAATTGGAAAGGATGGCAAGATTTTGACTGGAAGACAGTTTGTGAAGGAACATTCTAGGACATATGTCAAGTTGAAGAGCAGTTAGAGGAGAATTCATATCATTAGAAGGCTATAGCAAGATGAAACTGTTAGTAAGTATTTGTAATTTGTCATGCAGTTTGAAGAGAATTCTCCCTGGAGCTGTGAAATTGCTCATAGCTGAAGTGCAATCTAAGTAAGAGGTGACAAGAAAAATTCCATTTTTCCAAGATTGATTCTTGGCTGTGATCAATGCTATGTAAACATATGCCCATTTTTTAAATTAACATAATTAGTTAGAAGGATATTTTGTGCAAGAAATATATTTTGGCCCAATCCTTTTAAAGCCAGTAGGTAATTTAAAATCAGTTTAATGTCTCTGTTGCATTCTCAGCATTTGGTCATTGTCTTGGATGATTTCTGCTGGTTGCAATGATGTCAAACCATCAGTTTACTAAATAGCAGCAAAGTAGCCATCTCTGTGTAAGCCTACTTAGCAATGGCATAGTATTTGTAGGTCTTGAAGTACAATGGGATTCAGGTGCGAGTCTTCCAAGGCATAATTGTGCTATGAAATCAGAGGAGGAATTTGATTGGAGAATGAATTATAGTAAGTGATTCACAAAACAGGGCCAAATTCAAGTATTCTGAACTGACCCTGAAAAGTCAGCAGCATGCTGGGACTTTTTGCCAGGATGTTAATAGAAATAATTGTCATTTATGGTTCTCAGACTATCTCAATAACTCCTAAATTTATCCTGTACTTCTGATAACAAGAAAAATTACAAGAGATTTGCTTAGTCATGTATTCAGCAAAGCCATTTCTGCTCCACCTGCAGTCTGCAGAATTGCAGAGAATAAGTTTCTAGAAAAATCTTCAGGATTTAATAAGTGCAATATTTTGTAAGACTTGCCTCCTTAGTATCTCTTGGGCTGGCTCAAGGGATAGGTCTAACTAAATATTGTTGTTTTGTACAGAAGAATTTTAGCATCTTTTATGAATTTCTGCATGCTTTTGTGCAAAAAATGAGACTCACATATGGATACAAATCTGATTTTCCAAAGAAGCTTGATTTCTATGACATGAAAGAGGGATTATTCATTTCTATAGTTTTTTACTTTAAACCTTATCTTTCTGTAAATTATTTCAATGGCTACTGTCTTTTGCATTTTGATGGTTCAAGTTCTGGCCCCCTGAATCAATCTTTTGTTGTTACTTCATGAGTAAGACAGTACTGTTTTATGCATACACAGTACCAACGTAACTTTATTTGTATTTGTGTTTCTGCACTATTTAAAAATAAAAAAGTAAAAATATGCTTAAAATACAGTACAAGCACTTCAATCATATAAATAAAGGAGAACAAGAAAAGAAGTACAATAACTGTGATGGGAGAAAGGATAGAAGTAAAAGATCATCTAGAGATGCATTAGCCTCTGATTTCAGTAAGGATCATGATGTTAAGAAAAAAGAATCATGGAATAATTAATTTGAAATGAACTTCCAGAGGTCATCTTTTCCACCATCCACTGTCCACCCCTTGCCCCACCAACTCAAAACAGGTCTAATCAGAGCAGATTACTCAGGGCCATGACCCATTGATTCTTGAGCATCTCCAAGGATGGAGATTCCACAGCATCTCTGCGCAACCGGTTTTGGACAAACCTCATGTTTAAAAAATAATAAAATTGTTGTAATGACCCACAGTTTACCATGTTCCAACTTCTTTTCCCCTTTTCTTAGGGACAAAGACAATCTAGTAACTGGAGATGAGGATATAAACATGGAAACAATTGCAATTAAGAAGGAAATAATACTCAAAAGGTTTAATAATTTATGATGATTAATTAAGGTGAGTAGGAACTGATCTAATGGGTGGAACACTGTGAGTCGTGCTGAAGAAGTAATTGTTAAGTTATAGAGAGGTTAGTAACAGAGGTTTTTAAAGATCATAATTGGCAGTGAGTTTTCAACACACAAATTAACACTTTGTTAATGCAGTTTGCTGACAACATAAGCTTGGAAGATAATAACAGTACAAAGAGAAAGCAGAACCATGTAGACACATAAATAGATAACCTTAACAACTGGACAAAAAAATAAAACAATCAGATTTAATAATATAAAATGCACAGAAGTAAACTCACATACCCTTCGATTGCCCAAATTCACACTTTTTAAATGAGACTCTGGCTGTAGGTCTTGGGATAAGGCTCAGCCCACTCCCCTGGCTAGGGTTAGGAGAGAGACAAATTTAGAAAGCTGACAAACTATGGTGATCAAAATAAGATCTAGGCCATAGATACCTGTTTGGGGCTAAGGCTCAGACCAAGACTAGGGTTCGTGATAGGTTTAGGGTTGGGGTTAGAGTTCAGAAAGACAAAGGTTAAGCTTTCACTCACAATCTGCTTTTGGTATGAAGTACCACTAAACAATTGCTTCTGCTGTATTTGCAGTTTCTAAGGTGAGGAAACAAACCTTAGCCGCTAGAGCAGTGGCTTCATCCATCCATGAAAGTACCAGTGTTAACGTAATTGAAATCTGTCACAACAAATATAGTCTAAAAGGGAACAATGCAGCTTTTAATTTTCCCCATACACAGCAGATCTATTGGCCTTAGAAATTGAAATGAGTTCATTTTTTTTCAGCTCAGGTTTTTATGGGTTAAAGGAATTTCACAACAATATGGAATTTTCTCCTAGTTCCTGGTTTCAAACATTTGTCATGGTTTAAGCCCGGTTGGCAGCTAAACACCATGCAGCCGCTCACTCACCCTCCTCCACCCCCAGGGAATGGGGGAGGATATTGGAGGGGTAAAGGTAAGGACACTTGTAGGTTGAGATAAAAACAATTTAATAATTGAAATAAAATAAAATTAAAATAATAATGATGATAGTACCAGTAATAATAGAAAATACAAATGAATAATGCACAATGTGACTGCTCACCACCCACTGACCAATGCCCAGCCCATTCCTGGCTAGTGATCCCAGAGAAGAGAGAATCCTGAAACCACCATCCCAAAAACCCAAGTGGAGATTCCCAGTCAACCCTTATCTATATAGTGAGCATGACGTTAGACGATATGAAATATTCCATTGGCCAATTTGGATCTGTTGTTTTGCCTCTGCTCCCTCCCAGCTTCTTGTGCACTAGAAGGATATGGGAAGCTGACAAATCCTTCATTTCTTAGCAACAACTGAAAACATCTGTGTATTATCAACATTCGTCTCATATCAAATGCCATACTGAATCCAAAACACAGCACTGTTCTAGCTACTAAGAAGAAAAATTAACTCTATCCCAGCTGAAACCAGATCATGTGTGAACATAAGGACTGATTTTAGCATGTATTAAGGCATATTTAAATCTCTTTAGTACTGCTGAATCAGACTCATTTTATATGAAGGAGTCTCCTTTTGCTGCACATGCAAGTTCTTCTGACATCCTTAAAATGTTTTATTACAGAGTGTTCAAGCAACTCATATCCTAACACTGCATACACTGGGAGGGTAAAAAAATGGCCCACTTCTTGTTTGAAGAGCTGAAATGTTGAAAGCAGGAACAGGGCAGTGTCAGAAAGCTCATGTGACTATGAAGTGGCTGGTCTGAAAAAGACTACAGCAGAAAGAGGATGGATAGAAAAGGCTTCTAATAACATCCATGTTAAATGGACTATTGAGTGCACACTGGGGAAATTAAACTAATTAAGAAGTTGCATAGTATGCTTCTAACATTTATAATCATCCAAGCAACTGTGTCTACTTATTTTCTAACCAAGTAACAAGCAATAGGACAAGAGGGAATGGCCTCAAGTTGCACCAGGGAAGGTTTAGACTGGATATTAGGAAGCATTTCTTTACAGAACGGGTTGTTAGGCGTTGGAATGGGCTGCCCAGGGAGGTGGTGGTGTGTCCATGCCTGGAGGTGTTCAAGAGGCGGGTTGACATAGCACTGAGGGATATGGTGTAGTTGGGAACTGTCAGTGTTAGGTTAGTGGTTGGACTGGATGATCTTCAAGGTCCTTTCCAACCTAGATGATTCTGTGATTCTGTGATTTTCTTTCTGCACTGCAAACAGAGAAAATCGGGAAGAGGGTTGGTTTGGGAAAGAGAAAGATTTTTGAAGAGCACATTACTAGTATGCATAAGGGATAATTTCAGTGGTGAGTGTGGAGAGTCCTGCTCACTTGTATGCTTCTGGCATCTGGGGGTCAGGGGAAGGGAAGTCCTGAACACACCTTTCAGCTTTGGCTTCCCTTGGCTCCCACTTACATTATCTTACAGTAGAAGTGTGCCCACACAAGAGATAATAACCTGTACTTAATCAACTGTCTTGTTAGTATTGTTCTAAATAGTGTAGAGCAGTTTAGGCTTCATAGATGGAGGTACAGAATAATATTATTATTCTCCTTAGTAAGGGCCAGAGTCTTCTTACTGTTACAAATTGAGATCAATACAAATTAAATAAATCATGTTACTTGAGACATGATATTGGAGAGGAATAGAATTTGTCCTACTGCTGAATCAGTTACAGCTAGGCTGTGCTACCTAAACCTGTAGGCAGAGACTCTTAGTCCCCCAGGTTTTCCTGGCAGCAGTGGATATAGATGAGAAAGAAAGGGTGCTACAGTGCCTTACCACTGTTCAGTGTTACTGGATGAGAAGATGGCTTTTTGGTATTGCTTACCCACCTCCTCCTCTCAGTTAACACTTCAGCTGTATCCCTACCTATACTGTTACCACATTGTGTAGACAATAAACCTGTCTGTGAACTTTTTTTAGAATGAAAAATTAGCCCACACTGATTATGTATATGTTGGGAAACTCAACACTGCATGCCAGCTCTCAAGGTTATGTGTACCTGTAGGCAGATTTTCACTGGGAATTCATGGGCGCGTTCCCAAGAATGAGTGGACCTCCAATTTTAATTACTTGTCCCAAAGCATTGGGGCGCAGGAGTTTTTCAGGTAAAAATGACATGTTACAATTTTCTGAACTCACTTTTGGAAATTACTGGGACCCTCAAACTGAAATTAAACGTAATTGCTTTAGATAGCCATCAGGACTGGATATATGCTTAAAGCCTTCAAATCTGGCAATTGAAGAAAGGATCATATAATCAAAAGCAGTAGTGTGAATTACAGGCATCATTAAGAGTACTGCCTATAGTGAAATTGGACCGTTCATTAAACTATAGTTCTTAGCCAATTAGAGCTTTAAACATGGTGTATTATAAAAATTATAGCAATCATCATGATAATTAAATGAGTCGTCTATGATTACAGATGAGCTTAATGTCATGCTTAAGGCAAGAGGTGCACTTTATGCCTTAACATGTTAATTAGCTGTTAGGAAAAATAGAATTAGATGGACTTAATATGAAGGACTAAATAGTGCCTTGGACTGAGTTCCTAAGTAGTAGAGTATAGGATGGGATAATAGTAGGATAATAGCAACCTCCCCTTTGTCCTTGGACTTCTGTAAAGTAATTTTAGCTGTAGGCCTAAAAATTCAGCGATTTTAAGAGTTTTTGTATTAAGCAAGACAGTTGTTCCTTATTTTTCTGTTCAAATTTTCAAGATTATAAACATTTTAATAATAACAGTGGTACCTTTTTGGCAGACACTCCTATAAGCATCAAGCATTATTGACTAGCATGTAAGCCTGTGGTATTTAATGTTTTATGTTAACAGTAAAAACAAATGAATAAAGCACTGAGTTTTCAGGCAACACCTGATATTAACTAGTAGTTGAGAGTAGTATAGCACTCCCACATTGTACAGGATGTACAGGATCAGGCTGCGTGTATTTATAAGGCCTGAACAACCTGAACAAGACTTGCAAAACAGTTGCCAGATTATCATTGCACTCATCTGCCAATCAAAAGGTAACTGAGATGTTTCCTTTCATTCCTCCTCCTTCTGATGGTCCATGACTGCTCTGAAGCCATCACCTCAGTGTTCTGTCCGTTCTGCCTGTGACATTCCCATATGCTCCCTCTAGCTCCTTATTCTTTTCATCTCTAGCTCTCCATGCATGCAGAGCTAATGCAGGATGTCCATGTGGCTAAAATAATTGTATTACAATGATGGGTGTTTTTACCTATGGAACCTTTCATTCCTTTTTTTGTTTATATTTTCTTTTACTGTTTGTTACCTCTCCTTACAAATTACATTGAAAATACCTTTGGTGTCAGCCCTGAGTGCAGCTGTAATACATAAAAATGTCCTCATTTTTGTCAGAGATCTCTGTAACTCAAGCAAATAATTCAGTACACACTCTTCTTTGCCTTGGCTTCAGACTCCAGTATGAGGGTCACTAGGCCACTAAGCTTGTTTGCAGGAAGAAGTGATAGGCACAAACCACTCATTGCTGACCTTAAATTCATAGTCTAAGGAGGCCTTATATGACATAAAAGAAGCAAATGAAACTAAGCAAATGGAATAAGGGACTCTGCCATCCTCTCTTCCCCGGTATTAGGAAGACAACAAACTCTATGGCTTTGATTCAGATGCCTACCCCAATCAAAATCAAAAGCTATCTGAGATGCTCTATGGTATCCCACATCGCCATTAGCTGTTGATCCAGAAAGACATGGATCTTTCACAGGTTTTCAGTAGCTGTGTTTTACTCATTCTTTTAAGCACCTCTCATCTGTTCCAGAGACAAGTATGTTACTGGTAATTTCAGGGTAAAAATCTGTGTTAGCTTTTCCCTCATGCACTTGTTCTTTTCTCTGATGGCAGAGGAATGTAGCTCTTCTGTGAAGAGATCAAAATTTCCCAAAGAACTCCCTTAAAACAGGATCTGCTGCCATACCCCTCAGTGGCTCCTGAATGAGTCTCCTCTAAAATGCCTCCTCACTTCCTACAGAGAGTGAGGTAGGAATAGGACAGGGTTAGTGTTTGTAAGATTAGGAAATCTTCAGAAATGTGAATAAGCTTCCCTACCTCTGGAAAAGACTATCTAAATCTGTATCATCTAAGGACTTGAATGAGGGCATTCATACTCAAATGACCCAAGACCAACTTGGAATCTGGATGAAAACCCTCGGCCAAGGGGAGTTGAGATTGCTCCCACATCCCCTTATTTTATTTGAGGAATTCTGATAGACAGGATGCCTAAACTGTTGGCAACCCCAAACATCTCACAAAAGAATCACCTTTTTAGCACCCTTTTTCCCTCCTTTGCTTTTGTTGCTTTGTAGTTTAAGCCGCTCTTCAGAAAAGATTTCAGACTCACAGAGTCAGGTCACTCAAGGGGGTGTCCTTTGGGTTTACTCCCCAGTTCACTCTGAGTCAAATTCGCATTTTACTCCAGCATTGTACTACGTTTGCCCCTGAACTCAGAAACCCTAGAAAGCTTAGTCAAAGAGGCAGAACATTTGTAAGGGAAAGACAACTGACAAAAACACTTTGGCAGACACTCTGCTCTAATCCACAGAACTGTGCTGAATAAGAAGGTGATAGACAGCAACATTCACATTAGGTGCTTTCAGGATCAGGAATGTTAGAGAAGTGGTGAACAACACAAGCATGGATAATTTAGCGTGCACGGCATGAGACAGAACCTCTGGGGAACAGTAGAGTTAAACCTGAATTTGTTCTCCCCTTCTAATACATGCTATGGGCTCTGGCCTCCGTTCCTCTGAAGAAATTGAACATTACAAGTAGGCATGCACAGAATTACGACTATTTTTGCCTGCAATCTTAAGACCCTCTAAGTCTTAGCTCTCATAGGTTCCCCTATCCTGTATAATCAATGATGATCTGAAACTCTATGTAGGAGCCAAGAAAAGTGTATGAAAGGCACATAGATTCTCTTCATCACCCTGATACAAGACTGTATTGTAGGAGTCTGGGCCGCGCTGGGAGAAAGTTAGTGCAGACAGAAGAATGCAAGGACGAAGACAAGGCCAGCAAAATAAGGCTGACAAAAACACACAAGATCGCAGATAAGTGAGAAACACCTGTGGTCAGCAAAAGCACACAAGTCTGAGCAAAACAGGGTATGAGATAAGGGAGTTTTGGCAAGTTTTGGGCTTTATGTGCTAATTGCAATTAACCAATGCAGATGCTTGTAGAGGCGCATGAACAGCGCGTGTAGATGACCTGTAGCCTATTAGAAGATAGATGAGTGCGTGTACGGAACTTAGTATAATATAAATGTAACCAGGATTGGAATAATAAAAGATGGACGACCTGATCATCACATTGCTGTTGCGTCGTTTCTGTTCCCGCACGGAGAAATAAGGACCCTGGCTAATGGTGACCCCAATACTGTATGAAGATACAAACATTAGCTATTACTGAGGCTGTTTGGAAGTTGCTTACATTTTCTATTATTCCTTGCTTAGCCTTCTCTTTGTTTTCATACTGCAACATCTTGAGGGAATATAGCAGTCCAGCTAATAGATCAGCTGCATCAGTTTCTGCCTGTTTCTTTCTTTTCTCCAGTGGATCTCTGATCTCTCAAACCCAACATGTTGTGAGGTACAGGTTATGGACATTCTGTAAGACTCACATCTGATTCTACTGCCTTGACAGCCACAGAAACATCACAGCTCACAAGGCTGGACTAGTGCCAGCTAAATATAGCTTTAATAGGATCACTTTGTCTGGTGACTGAGGAGGCTTAGCTGCCATATGGTCTCTCTAGGCTTCTTTTCTGCTAGTGCCATGGAAGTGAATTGCCCTGCCACAAGCTGTAGAAGAAGAGATCAAGAACCAATGTTAAGAAAGGGGAGATGAAAGTACAAGACGTCAGGGAGATTTATAGGTTAGTGGAGGAGTCATTCATCATGAAGACTGAGTCCTAGTGAAAGATGGCAGCAAATGAAGGGGCAGAAGACGCAAAGTTCACTGTCCTGTAGCACATTTTCCTTCTAATGTGGAATCTATCAGCAGGTTATTTACTTGTCGTTTTTGGTGTTTTCCAAACTCCTAAGAACTAAATGTTTCATATAACACAGATGAGCCTGTAGAAAGTATCCAGCAGTGTTTGGAGAGCAGGCTTTGTCAATTTTCACAGGAATATTGGGAAAAATAGTCCTAGCAAGGACCAGGGGTGTCCTGATGAAAGTAGCTATTGACTTTTCACATCCTTGAACTGATAATTAAGCCAAATGAGATGAAGAACAAAGTAAGTGGTATTAAAATGTAATCAGAGACTGATAAATGCAAATGTCAATAATTTAATTAGTGCTATTCTTCCTTGAGAGACAGCAAGTAAAAAAACCCAGAGTACAGTCTAGGACCAAGTCTACACTTCAGGACTGCCTCCTGTATAGCAGAAACTTTATTGCAAAAAGTTATACTTTCATAGCTGTCTTTCCACCACCATGGCTATTTATTCGTGGGAGATGTAGTTTTACTCTACCAATCCAGACCATAAAAAGTACTGAGGCTGCTGGAGAAACTGACTGGCAGAGACCTTCATGATTTAATGTTGATGGTACAGACATCCTAAGACTCCACTGGCACAGCCTGAGGAATTAAGGCCCTTAGTTTTAGTTCGTTGTTGTTCAGAGTCAATATCCTGACTGATCCCCCTGAAGGAAGCACAGGCAGTACCTGGAAAAAGACATTTTTCTTAGTTGAGACAGACACACAATCATACTTAGTGATGTTAACCCTGCCAAAGGAAGCACTCCTCCATCAGCCTGTTTCCACCTACATAAGCAGTTTTGCTGGCATAAGCATGTGAAGCAGAGGATATGATTTGTTCGCACTCCCTATGATGGCAATATTTAGTACAGCTGAACCCTCTATCAATATAACTTAAGCCAAATGTATACAAGCTTTTGCCAGGATAGCAAGTGTTGGCTATGACAGCATCCTCCCTAAGCAATTTGGTTACACCATCAAACGCCACTTGTAGACCTGTCAAGTGAAGAGTGGGATTTTTTTCACCTTGTTTAGCTCTTTGAAGAAAACTATGCAAGCTGCATCGTTAGGAAAAAAACCTCCTGCTGCTGCTCCACATTACGTCTCCACGAGAGGGCTCTGCTGGCGTACCTACATGGGCCGAGCCGGAGCAGGAGTCACCTCCCACAGGTTCCTCTCATCCCTCTGAACTGCCTGATCTCTAGGACAGTCCCTCATAAACCTTCAGACTAGATGAAAAAAATTAAATACACAAAAGTCAAATCTGAAAAAAAATAAAATCAAATACACCAAAATCAAATGTCCACCATTTTTTCAGCCAGTGATGACAGTTACAAAGGTCTAGACACAATAAGAAAGTATGTCATGTACTCTTTACAAGGGCCGAAGTTTGCAGTGAGAAGTTGAACCCTGCCATAGAGCAAAAGGCATACCCAATATGTCACAAACTTTGCTCTCCAATGCCTTTGGTTTTTCATACGCCTTAGAGCATCATTAGGCTTGATCTTCTGCTTAATGGTGGCTGTGTTTCCCTCAGCAGTGTAAATCCAGATGAAGAGTTCATGTCTCTAATCTGGACAGTGCAGCATTTACCTACTTCATATGAGGGCCAAAACAGTGAGTTCACTTTATTTGTTGTTTGCCACTGTACAACTGACCTCATGCTCCCTCATAAGTGAAGAAGTTCAGACTATAACTGAGCATAGGTGAAATGAAAACTGAGGCTAGGACTTTCACCAGTGTACTCAGCATAAAATCTTCCTGCACTGAATTATGATATTTCTGAAACAGAAGTTGACTCTGATGTTCACAGCATCAGGAAAACAGAACTAGGACACTCTCATGTCTAGAAATAAGTTGTATGTTTCACTGTAACAAGTGATTGGCTTTATAGATTGGAAAGTTGTGGAATATTATTAGTTTTCTAATAATATAACTAATTTCTAGTTTTCTATGTAATAATTACAGAGGTTTTGCATGCCTAAGGCTGACAACACATGTTTTTTTTTTTGGTTTTGTATATATATACGTATTATTGCTGTACTCTGCAAACTGTGTTTTCAAGACATTTTTGTAAAAACAGCTTCAGCAGTGTGAAATAACTGCAAGTCTAAAATCACCTTTTGTAAATGTAGCTTATTAATTTGAGACCTCTACAATTGTATTCAAATATCACGATCATCACCCAGGTAAAGAAAGTTGCAAATATGGCTAAAGACATTTCTTCAGGGATCAGGAACAAACGAATGTAAAAGACTTCACTCTGGTAGAATCACAGAATCACAGAATCAACTAGGTTGGAAAGGACCTTGAAGAGCTAACTACTGTCATCTTAGGTCATGGCCTGAGCTCTCACGTGAGCATAGAGTCCATGCACCAGTTCATTCTCTGACTCACATCTGGAGTGAGAAAACTGGCTTTCCAGGCAAGCAAACTCATGTCCAGGCTAGATCTGTCTCACACACTGGCTTTGCCCTTCTAGGCAGAATGAGTACATCCAGATTGAACTCTAGCTCAGAAGACAAAGACAGGATGAAAGTAGCCACTGAATGTCTCTTATGCTTTAAATACACAGGGGAACAAAGCCACTTGGGCCAGTCTGTGTTTTCCTGGCTCAGTGACTGCGTTGTACTATGATCTGCATTTGAAGACTATTCACAAATTTCAGCTGGTTCAAAATGCAGAAGGCAGCTGCCTGGGCTTTCCTCAGCATATCTCCAAAGACATGCAGCACACTGTATTGCACAGAGCACCCTGGATCCTAGATCATGTGTAACTCATGGTCAGCTGTAGCCTGTGGAATGACATATCCCTTTGTCTTTTGTGGTTTTAGAATTTTTTGCTACTTGGTCTGAGGTTAATGATGAAGCTCATTTTGGCATCAGTGGTAGAATATTAGCTCTGAAAGAAGGACTGTTAGATGAACTCAGATAATGGTACACATAAAACGTCTCACATAAAATTGGATCAGAAGTCTAGAACTCCTTCCCCCCACCTTCCCACATGCCTTTTTTGTCTCCATCACTACTGAATTCATCTGAAAGGCCTAATCGAACCTTACATCAGTTAAAACTTCTGAGTCTTGGTGTCATGGTGGTCTCAAGGAAGGGCATTTGACTAGCACTTGCCTTAACCCTTGATAAGTGGCCTGGAGCTCTTAATTTCCAGACCATGCTGAAACACCTTCCACTTCATCTGACTTCTGATGAAGGAGGTTGATGATGAAGAGTAGCATTTTAGACAAAGATGTTAAAATCTGATGTTTGTTTTTTTGAATTTTATGTTGTGTCACTCTGGATTTGATTGACTTTTAATATGCATTTTGTCCCAAATGTTGAGAGGCATAATTTAATGAATTGAAAAATAAAATTATTAATTGTCAGCAAGATTGTTTAGAGACTGGACTCTCAAGTCTCTGACATTTTTAAAGGTTGCATGGGACTTTAGTTGCATGAGTTCTGCTAAAGTCCTATCAAATCAGACACCTTTACCTCTCCCCTCTCAGCAACTGCTAGAGGAGACCACTCATTAGAATTAAAAGACCACACATGAGTTTGAAAAGGTAGTGTGCAAAGGTTTTTTAGAAAACCTAGAATGGATTAAAATCTTGGTAGTTAGTCTGAAACTGTGAAGTAGTGCTTACAGAGAAGCATTTTTCACTTTGCAGGCATCATTCCAGCACAGACACTTGCAGCTAGAAGTGAGTCTAGCCGAGGTATCTATCCGTCCAGGTGTGTGCACCACTTCTAGTTTAAGGGGAATATCTGGAATTGTGTAAACCCTGTCTTGGTATTCATATTATTATTTTAAAAATAAAAGAGACAAGCAGAAAAACCAAGCAGCCATGACAGTCAGGCATACTCTTCTGAGTAAGCAGTCTAATGTTTTTGAGGGCAGATCGAATGCTAGTCCAAATGGAAGCCCTTTGTGGTTACAAAGGTGGCCTATGGCAAACACTAAACTATGGATTATATGCCCTGTATTTCTTTCCTTGAAATACTAGGCAGGAATTGGGACAGTTGTCCCAAAACCACAATATATACCTATTCTATTTTTGTTTCAGACTGCAATCTGAAGTCCATTTTTTTTAGGATTTTAAATTTCAAACAGCTTTCTACAACCAGCTAATGAGACATTGGAAAGTCCCACTTATTCAGCAAAGCACTGTGCTTAGCTTTGAAAATACGATCTCTGTAATACTGCATGTGGGGTTTTGTCTACTCTCTGGAATTCCTTGGATAATTCTGCTATGGGTGCTGCTATAAAATTCAGTGTTGAGAATTGTGTTCTATTGTCTTAATGACTTGCTTTTCACATTCTTCTGCACCTAATTAGATTCAGATCAAATGAAGTCATAAGTGCCTAGGGATAAAGAGAAACTCTTAAAGGGCAATTGGCTCCGATAATGCAAGCCTCTAAGGGGAGTTTGAAGCAGATGCAGTGATTAATTGGTTATTTGAACTTCATGTGCTGAACTGTTCTGACAGGACAGGTATTTTCATGCCAGCTGACTGACTCTGTTGCAAAGCAGTTTGGTTGTGTAAGAAAAGTGCAGCAACAAAATGAAGAGATGGCCATTTTATGTGCACATGAGGAGTGTATCATCAAAAGTAGCATATTGCAGCTGTGCTCACTATTTAATAAAAAGCTGTAATAATTACTGTGTGGAGGCCAAGAGCATATTTCTAAGGTCTGGAGTATGCTGAATATTTTCCCAAAAAGGGGTGCTGTTAGGAATGGTATGTCAAGTAATAAATATTTAGCTGAAAAAACTGACATCAGTGATTTAGAAGTAACTGTTGGAAAATGTAAATTCTTCTGTATTATGATGAGGAAGTCTTACAGAATATGCACTGAACCATATGCAATGGCCCTGGGAGAAAATGCAAGGTCCATCAGGACTTATGTTATTACTGAGAAACCATGTCCTAACATTGTTACCTGCTGCCTCCACTTCTTTATGGGGATGACAGTGTCAGGACAACCTTCTGAAATGTCAGTCTGGTCCTATTCTGCTCTGATTAGCCAGTGTTGAAAAGAGACTCCATACTCTACATCTTCCATTCAGCTTTGCAAGGCAAACTCTCAACTTTTGTTACTTTTACTGTCTTGGGAGTGAAACACCTTCAGCAAGAGAAAGGATTTCACAATTTGGTCCATTCCAGGCTGTAACTGTACATAATTTCTGTGGTACTACTTTGACCTTCCATGTATGTTATATTGGTCGTGTTGTTAGAATACAGTTTGTTTGAGTTTAGTGGCTATCACCTCTTTGGCTCCAGTATTGGAAGTACTTTGCATAACAGACTTTCCTGTAACTGACCACTTTCCATCATTCCCTTACTGCCACATCTTTTGTACAGTCAGACCTACATCCTGGCAACAGTTCCTTAGTGTTTCCTTGTTTTGTTCTTTGCTCTCTCTTTCTTCACATTTTGTTTTCTCTTCCCTTTTCCCTACTGCTGTACCCTGTGCAGACACATACCCTCTTGCCTTAATGTTTTTTCTTCTATTTTTATCACTATTTCTTTTAAAACAAAATACACACACAAGTATACACAATGCACGAACTAATAAGACTCCTGAAGGAAAAGAAAAAGAAACACATCAACACATTATATTTTGGGCTTGCTTCCCTTTGTTCTTCCCATTCTTTTGATTTCTGGCTTGATCTGTCATGAATAATCAAGCCATATAAATACTTTGGAGTAGGAACTATATCCTTTATCAGTACAGCACCTAACACATTTTTGGATGCTCTATAAAAGCTACAATATGTGGTTGTAAATATTTGCCTTAAGAACTCAATGATATAGGTACTTAGCATTCAGATTTGATTATCTTTCTACGTTAGGCAATTGGCTCTGATGTAAGAACAGCGATAACAACATATGGAATTAGTCAGCTTGTATCAGTCAAGGGACTGCTCTTGATTCATTTATAGTTTGTTTACATGGGAAAAAAAATCAAGGCACCTTTACTGTTTCTCTACAACTTCTGTCTGGCAGTAGAATATTTCTGCACTCAAAATTATACACTTAATTTATAGAGGAAGAAGAGCAGAACAAAAGCCTGTAAGGTGCAACTACTGTTCAAACTACATACTATATTTCTCTGTAAACACAGTTCAGAGCTTTGAATTTTCCTGTTTTCAGATAAGATTTTGCTACTGTGCATGCCCAGTGATAAGCTACAGGAGTGCCCCAGTCACCAGATAACTTCCCCAAGCAAACCCACTACACTCACAGGGTTTGTACTCCCTTTTGCCATATCCCACGCTCAGCGTGGGAGACACCAGCCTTGCCCACAACTTGGTGGTTAGCAAACTTGCCCAGGATGTTTGGTCTGTGGGTCTGAATCTCTTCAGGTGCCTGTGCCAGGACTGAAAGACAAGTCTCTTCCCACACTTGCAGGAGTGCTGTGACCACTAGAATATTTGCAAGGTATGCATGGCATTACAGCAGACATGAAGGAGGCACTTAACTGTGCTGGGAGGGACAACAGAGAGATCATATGACAACTGCAGTCTCTAACAGATACTGAAGAGAGGCACAACTTCAAACATAAGTTTCCCTTTGGGTTTTCCTATGATATCCACCTACTTGGCATCAGACAAATCTTGATTTCTATACTACTAGTCCTCCATTCATTGCATATGAAATGCAGTCAGGACTATTAAACACTGTCCAAAGAACCAGATACCTAGCTGTTAGCATGACAAAATCAGAATCCTTCTTTGAAGCTGGTCTATAACTTTGCAACTGGAGCAATTAGACAGTACATTAAACAATGCACAGAGTGAGGTCTTTTTAAACTGATTCATTGCCAGCTACTAATGGCTTATTACAATTATTATTTAATTTAAAACATTGAGTTGTTGGAAGAAAGCAACAAGCCTGAATTTTATTTCATATCATACTGTTAAAACAATGTTTAAGGAATGCTCAATGCAAAATTAGCTTTAATGCATAACCTTTACAGCATTATGAATAACGCTACGTTATTAAAAGTGAATCAGTCTCAAATATACAGTTTTGCACTCTTGCTGCTGGCAAAGTTTTTGCATTTTATTCATCTGTTGTGACGAGCATAGACCTTCAAGTTATCATTTTGTTGCGATCTAGTCTTACATTTCACTTTGCAGACAGGATCAAGTTTTAGCAAGCACTGAAGGGAATGTGGTTAAACTCCCTTTTGCTATTTTTTTTTTTTATACAACAGAAACATGTGAATGAACTTCCAATTTTGTAATTTTTTCCAGTGCTAAAGAACACAACAAAGCTAGGAAAAGTAATCATCCCCTCCTCAGATATGAGGGCTTTGGATCCAAATTTACATCATGAAACTTTTCAGTTAGGCTGATGTTCCAAGAGCACTTCAGGACAACACAGGTCAGCCAGGATATGAAATATAACCACCTGTCTATAGTACCCCTCACCTTGTGTGGCTGTGAAGTGAGTACAAGGGATCAGGGAATTAATCTGATTAGAACTAAAGTAGAAACAAACAATCCAATCAATCAAACAAAACTCCATAATTTCATGTGAGTGTTGTGTCCCCGGCACCCCCCCAGGAAAACCATCTATGCAAAACTCCACTTAGTTTTAATCCAGGTTGGTCCCCTGACCACATACCAACATAGGACAGGTTTCAGTTCAGACTCCTAAATGTACTCGTCTCCAGTGTTGGAGTTCAAATGTAAGCCCCTTACAGGGTGTCTGAACATCCATTACAGTCATGAGAGACCTAGGCAAGAATTCAGTGGGTACCAGCTAATATCTCAGATGCCCTAGGTTGTCTAAGGTACCTCCACAGAGCCTGCATGTCTGTTGCAAGATCTAAGGGAGATCTATGCCCTTCCAGATTGGTAGCTGAAGGGCAGGTACATTAGTCTAGGAACATGCATGACACTAGATATTTATGGTTAGCCAACTGAATATGAATGTAGACATTTAAAAAATTAGCCTGTCTTAATCTCAAGCTGAATTCCAACCCTAAACTGTCTTAACTTACAGCAGAAACCCACTCACAAAAATGTCAGCAAGCACCAGGGAGAAGGGCAGTGCAAGCTGTAGTTATTGCACAAAGGTAGTGGGAGTGAAAGCCTTCTTTCTTACAGCAGAAATACTTACTTCTGAGAATTACAAGTGTTAAAGGAACTAGTGCCAGAGAGTTAAAAGAGGCCACAAAAATGGTTAAAGAAGAAAGAGACAGCTCCTATCAATTGCTGATGGGCACTAAACCAGAATGTTATTTAGACAATAGCACTCCCTTTAAATCCTTCAGATACCCAGGGCAGCTTAACTTTAGCTACAAACCAAACGGTTTTAGTTTTACATTAAACACAGAGACACAAAGAGACCTCTGCAGCCACACTCAGCATGTTCAAGGAAACTTCACTGAATAGAAACCTCTTTGTGTACTAGAACATATACAATTATCATGCTATTAGTGAAAGCAACAGAATAACCTTTTACTTTTGGAATAGAAGAGGCTATTAGTTCCCCTTTAGTGCTGCAAAGCCCTCTGGGGAAAGAGGTCCAGCCCAAGATGCATCTTCTTCTCTTGACTTGTAGTCTCTATCTTAATGCATATTAAATTATTCTGGAACACTTTCTGTAATTAATTTGAGTTCCTCTCTCCACTGGTTAGAGCCCCTGATGCAAAGTGCTTCTGGACTCAGCCTGTAATGAGAGCAGCCCCGAAGGCTTAGCTCCCACAGGGACCATGTTGTCTGGTAGTGGCCGTGAACTCTGGGGAATGGGACAGTAAGAAAGTTGCTGTGAAGTCCCCTCCACTTTTAAAACACTAAAATGACATAAATTCAAATATGTGTGATTAAAAAGAAGAAAATTGTCTTTCAAGAATCCAAACCGCTGCTGATTGTAAGAGTCTGCAACCAAATACGTGGATAACCTGAACTGAGCAAGGATGAGAAGTCTAATTCCCCTAAAATTCACGAGTTTCACCTCAATTCATTTTTTTTTCCAATTTTATTTGAATTCCTCAACTACTCTTCCATAAAACTTGTGGCCAATAACTTTGATTTGAATATTTCACCTCTAATGAAAACAAACATTCACACATCTTCCTGCTTAGATGGAATTTCTGTGAGCATCTTCCTGCTGTGGGCAAAGGCGAAAAAAAATATTCATTCCCTATTGCCATCTGGACATTTCCTTCTTGGAAATCTTGGAGATTACTGCCTTTCTCTCATATTCTCTGAATAGAGACTAAAAAAACAAGCTGAAATTGAACAAAGAACATCAGGAAACACAAAACTCTCCTTCAATATAAAGTCTGCTAATTTTTTTTTCCAGCAAACATTATTGCACATTTTTTACATACATGAACATGGAAGGCTCCAGACAGCAGCATGCGACAGAAAAGAAATGGCATAAAACTTGTGCAGAGAGGCTGATTTAATTGCTGGGAGCCATCAGCCAGTCTCAGAAGGCATGGGAGGAGCTTCCTGGGAAGAGTTGTTGCAACTCAGAAAGTCACTGACTTGGCTAAATCCAAACCTGGAAGCAAGGACTTGCCTACAGGGACACCATGGGTAGGAGGAGAATTGGATATAACTCCTGTTTTTTTCTCCTGTTCTTCTTGACCTATTCATTTTGTATTTTCTCTGTGTGGTAAACTAGATCAGTTTGTATAATAAATACTGCCTTTTGTATTTAAAATCCCCTTTGGTCTTTTTTTGGACACTCACTATGAAAGAAAAGTTCAAGCCAGGGGACTCAAAAGCTCATTCTTTTAAACTCTCTATAAATTGTTCAGGTAATAAAGTTCAAAATGTAAATTCTGAACTGATGAAGGAAACCATCACTGCTAGTGAAATAACAGGATCAAAAACTGCTGGGCAATGTTATAATAGCTTTAGAATCATAGAACACAAGGTTGGAAGGGACCTCAAGGATCACCTGATCCAACCGTTCTTAGAAAAATCACGGTCTAGACAAGATGTCCCAGCACCCTGTCCAGCTGAATCTTTAAAGTGTCACATAGCAGGTGTCTCACCAGGCATGGCAACAAGACTGCAAATCAAGAAGCATATTTGAAATAATAAGATATTTTTAGAAGCCATAGAGGTATGGTAAAACATGAAAATCAGAAACTATACCACATGAAATATGAAGTTTTATCTTTTCTAAAAATCATCTATGATTCTGTTCAAGAAGATGGACCCTCTGCAGGTACATTGGCTTTACCTTCTGAGAATTAGCGTCAACTGTTTACAAGTGGGTAGGCATATGAAGGTGTAATGAGAGGTGTATGAGAGCTTCTAAAAGAGACCTCACAAGGACTTAAAAAAAGAAAATGAATAAGCTTCCTCTTTAGTTCTTAGTCAGGCTGAACACCATTAGGGATGATAGACACTTCTGCTAAAAACTCTATAATAGTTAAATATTTTACATGGAAAAGGCCAGTCCTTTCAGGAAAAGGCACTTAATTATCTTCAGACCATACAAACAGACCAAGGGTACAGCTTTTTTTCTGTAACGGAAGCATTTTAATGTTACAGGTACAGCTACAGTCTATTGAACTTCTCTACACAGAAGAGTTTCTGAGAAAATTCAGACAAGGATGCTTGAAGCTGCTTAATCAAACTTAGCAAAGATGTTTAAAATGATTGATTTCACAGTAGCTGACCTTCAAGCATTGTGTGCTTCTCTCCAAAGTTATTAAGGGTGTTGAAAATCTGATGACAAAGTAACAGAAAATACAAAGGTAGTGGAAATGCACAATGAAGATATTCTTCAGGTATGGTTTTAATTCCAGTCACTGCTAAATTGTTGCTCAGTCTTATTTATTGTCAGCCAAATGTCAGAATAATCACTAAGATCAGCTTAGCCTATCTGTTTGCTAAGATCACCTAAATAACAGCTGTCTTCAGAAGTAGAGAAACTAATAGAAATGAAAGACTGATAACAGTGAGCGTAGCTATGGTCCTGTGCCTAACACTAAAACATGGCTTTGACTTACAACAGGAGAATCAGAGCTGAACTGGTCCAAGTTTTCTCATATAGAGAAACTAAGAGAAAATAGATGCTTCAGAAGAGCACTATAAATACATGTAAAACAAAGACCTTGTTTGAAACTTGTCTAAAATTTTCAATATAACATTACTTTTGTTGTTATGGAAAAAAATTCCCCCAAACAAACTCTTTGCAAGCAATTTTAAGCCTTGTATTTCTTTGGGAAAATAAATTGTGTCCAATACTTCATTAGAAACGGGACAGTATTTTGTCCAGATTCTTTTTTTACTAGTGCAGTCTCCTAGAGGCCTACACTCAGGCTTTTTCCACATAATGTTACATTATCCATAAAACTAAAATCCAAAGATCAGGTATTCAAGGCAGTTGTCCTCAAAGTTTTTCTACTTGTGTTTTGCTGTATCTACAGAAATTTGTTGAACCTGGAAAGTCTTAAATTCCTAGGATTAAGAAAAAGCTCTAGTTTATTTAAGGAGAAAAACAAAAACTTGAAAGGGTGAGCCTTAATGCTATGGAAGAGCTTGCAAGCCTAAGCCTTGATACTCTGACAAGAGAATACAGAACTAAAACATGTTTTTAAATCAAAGCTCAATTTATTACGTTGGAGCCCTTTATTTTCATGTCAAGCAGTGGACTTAGTTCATGATTTCTAATGTTAGTTTGGCAGCATGGGTTACCAAGCTATTAAGTTAAATTTGGCATCAAAAGGACTACTTTTAAAATAAATCACATGCTTAATGCATACATGAAGCCAGAACAGACTTTAAGAAAAACAATAATGAACACTTGAATAGTACCTATCAGCCAGATAGATGACTCTTAAAGGCCCCGATTCTTCAAACATTTTGAACATGTAGTACTTTATATAGTTTGATTAGTCATGTTGGAAATAACAGGACATATTGTGTGCACCGGTATTTGAAAGACATGCTACTAAATTGGCAGGAGATACTATATATCTATTCTTAGTTAAATAGGCTGAAAATCCCTAATCCTTCTTTGAATCCTTGACAGTTTTGAAATTTTTTCTCTTTACAGGTAGTGTTTTGGATGTCAGATCAGTTTTCTGCTAACTCAGTTGTTTTGGTTGGTTGTCTCTGTTAAGCTGAAAACAGCAAATTTGTTTAATCTGCAGCTTTTAAAATATATTTCCCATAATTACCTGCTGTATGGTATTCCTTCCTGCCATATCTGCTCTGTAATTTGCAATGGATTTCTAGCTGCTTTAGAGTGATCTGCAATACCAAGCCATTAAAGTATTTTGGATAAATCTTCATGAATATTTGATTCGGTAGCAAGGCTGTAGATTTTTACAAGAAAATGTATCTGGCTTCAATCAATTCCATAGTTGTTCTTTATGATAATCCAGTTACTTTCCACCATCACTCATCTATCTCTGGAGGAGCCTAACTTCGTTGTATGCCACGTTTTTTAGCATGAAACCTCTTAGACACTTAATACCTGTTCCTGGAAGGGTAATGCTTATTTCCTACCTGAGGCTTTACTGCCTAGTAGTTCATTCAGACAGGTAGCATTGAAGTCCTGACAGCAGCCTGGAAAGTTAGTTGTACTCAGAGTTAACAACTAACTTCTCCTGACGTACTGGTGCTCTATTTACTTTCCCCACATATCTTTATAAGAATGTTTGAGGGGATCATGAAAAAGGGACTGGTCTGGGTGCTGGTCTCTCTCCATTTGAGAAATACAGAAAAAATCACAAGCCCATGGGCAATGGGAAGCCATCTCCTTGCCTACTGGGGAAAGAAGAAATCTCCTACCTCCTGCCACTGGGGTTCTGCATTTTCCAAAAAGAGTCTGAACTTTAGGTGGAAACAAAACCAAGGCTGAAAGTGAGGTTGTTTCCTATAAGCAAGTGCCATAATCCTGACGTCAGAGCCAGGCTTTTGTTTGACTGCTTTCCTCTGGCTTTTGCTCCCAGCAGCATGGGGCTCAGCTTTGACAGAAGGACAGCAGATGCCCTAATTTTCAGACCATGAAATACCATGAATTCAGGTATTCTCTGGGGATCATTCCTCTTTAGACTGGGGGAGCACAGACCCATCTCCTAAGTCATCCTGCTTTCTTAGCAGTTTCTTTAATCATTAGACTATTATATCAAAGATAAATATCACTGCTACCACAAAACTCCATTAAAGTTAGCAGCTCAGAAGAGCAGGAGTAGAATACAACATGAGTGACACATCAGCAATCTGAATCATCCTTTAAAGCTGCCTAAATTCCCCACAGATTCAGAAGGAATCGCTTAAATTAAGCATACTGGGTTCAACCAGCATGGATTTTACGTAACTTTTTAAATGGAATAGATTCAGAACGTGGGGGAAGCAAGTTCCCATCTGGCCATGGAACAACAGAATTGGCTAAGAAAGAACCAAAATCCCTATTTTGCAATACACATCATGATCAAACTATTCTGTGATTTCAAGAAGTCAAGTCAGGTGACTTATCCTGGTGAAAAGATAGTCATATTTTGCTGGGGAGATAGTTTTTTACATTATTTTATGTGTAAGATGCTCCTGCAAAAAAGAATTACACAGTGAAGAATCCTTTCTGGATACCTGTTGTTCTTCGGGCACCTCTTTATCTTCATTTTTCACACTCTTTTGCCTCCCTTTCCATTAAGACAGGGAAGTTGAAAGTCTCACAACTGTTGTGGTTTGGCTAAACTCCATGGCTAGTTACAATCTAGAAGCTCTCTGCTGTTTGCCATGCAGATGGTGGGTATCACTCTGATTAACATGCCATTAATCTCAGAGATATGTAGCTGAATAGAATGTGAAAAGCTCAGGCAACTGTTTGGACAGCACAGGCTATAAACGGATTTCATTAGTACTGCACTAATAATTCAGTGCATTAGCAGAAAGAAAAGCGTATAGGAAACACAGGATGGAAGCCATTATCAGGGTACTTGTTTGTTTTCACTCTGGGGTGATACAGCACAGGAATTGATGCCTCAGTTATTTAAACTGGTGTGTGAGAGTAATACAGCAAATAACAGATATATCCAGGCCATTTTTTTTCTAGTTTATTATGAAATTACATGAATCTATTTTTGAATTCTGCAAATCTATGCAACTTCCATTCACTCAGTTTAGGATAAGTGAACAAAATGGATCCTGAATCATGCATTACTTGCCAAATTCCATTTTCATACCGGTTAGAATGCCATAAAATGTGGGATTACTGACGAGCGTCAAGACAAATAAAACAAGCCTACAGTATACATTTTTCTTAAAAGGCAGGCAGCAGGAAGGAAAGAAAATATTATACAAGGATTTCTCAAACAGCCACAGGTCTAACTGTTGCATGCTCTCACTCTGAGTAGCCCCTTTACTTTAAAAATTATGGAAAAACACACAGAGCAACTGACTTACTGATGGATTCCTCTTGTGCTTTTTTTTCTTTTCCTCTTTTTAAAGCTCTTTGCTTATGCAAGGCTAATGGGGAAAAGCAGTGCAGCTGTGGCTGGATCGTCACTGGGGCAATGCTAATCCACTGAAAGGGAAAGATGTTCCTTACAGTGTGGTGACAGATGCAAGAAGTTTACTTGGGGAGAGACAAGCACCTGAAGACAGGTCCATTACAGGCTACAAAATCTAGTCAGGAAGCCTTCTGGACTGAAGATAGCCAGAGGCTACCAGTGTTGTGAGAAGGATACTGCAAATGGCTGTCTTGTTCTCATTCTTCACCAGGTAACTGCTCACAGCCACCACTGGAAGCAGAATACTGGCTTAGAAGAAGCGACTGGGCTTTTCTTAGTGGATTGAGATTTTAAACAAAAAAATATTTCTGCCTCATAATTAGGCAGAAGACTAGAAAAAATTCAGGGTGTCTCTAAGAAACATTTGAAGTCAGTTCACTTAGATAAAGATGTCAGTTAAAAATTTTAAATCTGAAAATCTTACTAGGGAAGTTTCCACATGTCTGACTTTACCATCATAATATATGCCTACAGGTTTGTAAGTCAGAACCCTCCTAATATATTTTCCCTTAGAAAGATTCATGCATTCCTTTTGCTTTTTTCACAGAGATTTTAGAAGCTCAGTTAAAATCTTACAGTGTGAAACAGTTAAGCAGTGTGCAGTTATATGAGCATTAACAACTAAAACTACAGCATTCATTTTATATATAAACTTGTGTACAGTGTGTGAATAGTCTAAATTGTAATGCTGTGCAAATGAATATGAATAGTCAGCAGTGAGACTGGGCTGTTACATCACATCCAGGGAACTATTATTTAGCATGTACATAATATTTTCATCCTCAAAGAGTTTCATGAGCATCCATTCATTTCTGAAAGATGCCTCAAAGCCAAGCAGGTAAATATTACCATATCTCTTTCTAAACATGAAAGAGAGAAAGACAGAGAGGGTAGGGAAGTTAAGTAAGTGACTCACCCAAAGGCAATCAATAAAAGAAAGTCAGTATCAGAGACATAATTATAAGCCAAGCACACCTAATTATATCTAGACTGCGTTTAGAGGAGGAGCCTGAGGCCATGCAAGTCTGAATACTTTTGTCAGCATTGCAAACATGAGGTTGTGGTGACCTTTGGAAAAAGCCAGGGAAAAGAATTTTGGATCATATTATCCCTTAGTGCAGCATGCCTGATCCAAAGACCTCTGTAACTCCTTTCAGCAATGTTTCCACCATTCCTTGCAGTATGATGAAAGCTCACAGAATTATTCTGAGATCCCTGAGCACCTCTGCCCTATGAGTGAGTGGGATTTGTTGACAAAATAAAAACTCCTACTGTCAGCATTATGGATTCATGAGATCCGTTGATGATGGAAAGCAAGCTGGGCCGGACCTGATAATTTCCTATCCTAAAAGCATAAGGTGGGTGTGGATGCCACCTCTAGCTCTCATGATTTGACCACAAGTATCCTTTTATCCCTATCACTTCCATCATGTGGAATCTCTCTCAAAAGTTCAGTCTTTCTTTGAAGATTACTGTTCACTGCCTGCCCCACAGAAAAAAAATTCTTTCTTCATGCCCATATGAAATATAGCTTTGACTGTTGCCTATTGACTGTTCCCTCATGATGAGGCAATTAATCTCATTCTCTTAACACTGTCATCATCTCTTATCTCTAGTCCTTATTAACTTCATCGCACAAACTCTTTGTAAGAGTCCTATGTTCTCCATAGTCCTTCTGCACAGCAAAACAGTTCTACCTCATCTCTCACAAAATTTATTAACCAACTTTTTGAGCTTTTTCTAAGCCTTTTATCTCCAATCACATCTGTGCAGTTCATGTTGTCCGTCTCTTCCTTCTACACCCTCTCTTCTACAGAGCAGCAAAAAAATATCTTGCTTTCTTCCCTCTGTTTCTCATTCCTTTCACCCAAGCCCTCTGCACTCCAGCAAAACTCCCATCTCAGCACTTGTTCTCTACTCAACAAAAGCTAAATACACCAAGGATAATAACATAACTGAGCAACTCAGATGACTGCAACCAGGTGAAGGTTTGAAGTTTCAAAAAAACTTTACCCTGTTCTCTTTTGCCTTAACCTCAGCCCATCCTCCTCCACCCACCCACAATCAATTTCTTGATGGTTTATATCCTTGGTTTTCACATCTATCAGACAACATCAATTAGACTGTAGATGCTATAGGGCAGAACACTTGCCTTACTTCTACTCATTTTTCTAGTGCAGTGATTGATCACACAAAAAAGAGTTGCACAGTTCTTTATAATCCCGTTCCTTCTAATTTACCATTCAAAGGTGGTAAAGCCTAGAGTATTCAGTAAACTGAGTGAAGGGAAGATCTCCTGGCCTTAGTGGACAAACATCCAGAGCTCAGACATCTCTTTTCCATAAGCAAGAAAGGCAAGAATTGCCAAGCTGTGCCAGCTTACTTATTCACATAAAAACATAAGCTTTCAGGTGTTATTTCTTCTGGTTTTCTGTCCTTGTGGCCAGCACATGGCCAACATCTTGTGGCCAGTACATGGCCAACAGTGCACAACTATACAGTCAACCTCTCTAACCATTAGCAAGCTCATTTTAATTGATTCATACTGGGGACTTTGTGGAAAAAAATGATAAGGAAGAAGCAAGCTTAAAGGATTGAATTCCCAAGCCTTCAGAAGCATTCTTTTGTTTTGTTTGGTCTTCTTTTATTGTATTTCCTTTTCTTTCTTAGTTAATGAAGAATAGTGCAGCCTGGAAAGCTGAGCTTATCTCTGCTTTCAGTGAAGAAACCTTGTCAGCAGAATTTGTCGATGAGTGAAAAAAGTGAGCCCACAGAGACCCACTGGTGGGATCCTTTTCTGAGATGAATCTTTTCTGTTTGCAGATATTTCCAACAGTTAAAGCAATTCATTACTGAGAACCAGTCTGAATGGTTGTAAACCACTTTGCAATCCTGCAAAAATACACAGAAGACAATATCTCCAGTACTGTAAATGAACGTATCACTCTCAACTTCAAAGGAACTAAGATGTTTTGCACTAGATGAAGACCCAATCCCATAGGAATTTCCTGTTGTGCCAGTGTTCAGTTGCTGTTGCACGTCTGCCTTCAGCTGATCTGGATCAAACAAGGTTCCTAGTCCCAGCTGCTTCTCACTGTCTTCTCTGAAGGTTATCCCTGCTGTTCCCCACACTCCCCCTCTGATATGTGTACATAATTGTTCCCTAACCCAGTTCAATCAAAATGAAACAGGTTAGGAAAAAAACCCTACTATTTAAAGTGTGTGAGCTAACCTGGATCATTTTGACTGAACTGGGTCAGGGAGTGATTGTATGTGCAGTTATACCAGCTGAGTGAAAAGGAAGGGGGACAATCTATTTGCTTGGCTTAGTAACAGTCAAAACGAGCCATAGGACTACAACTTTATGTGAACAGTATTCATAGGCTGTCTTTGGAGGGTAGAAATTGGTGTGTGGTCTAAGAGTACACAGCCACCCTCCTTTGAATGCAGTTTCTGCATACCTGAAACGCCCTAGCAAATCCTCCTGAAACCATAATTGAGGGGGCAAGCGGGCATTTGAAACCTCCTGGCATGCACATGCTAAGTACTGGCAAAACCCTGCAACTGAAATGGTTTAGAAAAGTGCTGGGGAAAATTCAGGGCAAAAGCTAACATGTATGTCTTTTGAAATCAGCCCAACGGTTTTATTCTGGCAAATAGAGGCAGCCTCCTTTTATCTACTCTGAAGAGGTAGGAAGGATTTGATATCATCATCAGCATGCAAATGTTACTGTGTCCTGTCTAACATATTTAAGTGAGGACACTTAATGTAGCCATTTGGGTTTAACAGAAAGCACAGTCTTTGTCAACTGCTCATTTTATATAACAAGTTTACACTCTGCCTGACTGTTCAGTGAGCAGAAAGGAAAACCAAGGCAGACCCTGCATGGCCTTGAATGTATACCTTTTGGACACACAGAAAGTTAGGCCTCTCCAGAGCTGGGGCCAATATTATTACTCTCAAGATTATTTCCTTCTTGTGAAAAAAAAAAAAAAAAAAAAAAAGAAAAGAAAAGAAACCTCTAATGATTTTGTTTGTTTGGTCTGTTATATAGAAACATTCTTCATTACAACTCCTCTTCCTCAGTTCTCTGTTATCCAGGTACTAACAAGAGTACAGGAAACATTGTCCCAAATAAATCCACATTCTAGGAACCATCTGGGTAACAACAAAATGGGAGCCCAGAGAAGTAATAGTCCTGCTTTGCCTAATTCACCCTGGTGTCTGCTTCTTATCAGACTCAGGGCAGGAAAACATCTTGTCTTGCAGAAAACATCACCTGGATTCATCACTACCATGCACTTTGAAGAGGTCCCTGCGTCCCCAGTTCAGTGGCTTCCTGGCCGTACAACATTAGCTTAGTCATTTAACTTGTCTGTATCTCTTTTGTAAAACAGTCTGAAACATATCATAGAATCATAGAATCATAGAATGGTTTGGGTTGGAAGGACCTTTAAAAGTCATCTAGTTCAACCCTCCTGCAATGAACAGAGACATCTTCAACTAGATCAGGTTGCTCAGAGCCCCGTCCACCCTAACCTTGAATATTTCCAGGGATGGGGCATCTACCATCTCTCTGGGAAACCTGTTCCAGTGTTTCACCACCCTCACAGTAAAGAATTTCTTCCTTATATCTAGTCTAAATCTATCCTCTTTAGTTTAAAACCATTACCCTTTGTCCTAGCACAACAGGCCCTACTAAAAAGTTTGCCCCCATCTTTCCTGTAGGCCCCCTTTAAGTACTGGAAGGCCACTATAAGGTCTCCCCAGAGCCTTCTCTTCTCCAGGCTGAACAACCCCAACTCTCTCAGCCTATCCTCGTAAGGGAGGTGCTCCAGCACCCTGATCATCTTTGTGACCCTCCTCTGGACCCACTCCAACAGGTCCATGTCTTTCCTTTGCTGAGGACCCCAGAGCTGGACGCAGTACCCCAGGTAGGATCTCACAAGAGCAGAGCAGAGGGGGAGAATCACCTCCCTCGACCTGCTAGCCACACTTCTTTTATGCAGCCCAGGATATGGTTGGTCTTCTGGGCTGCGAGTGCACATTGCTGGCTTACGTCCAGCTTTTCATCCACCAGTATCCCCAAGACTTCTACAGGGCTCCTCTCAATCCCTTCATCCCCCAGCCTGTATTGATACCAGGGATTTCCCTGACCCATGTGCAGGACCTTATGAGGTTCACATACACCCACTTCTCATGGGCTCAGGTGAACAACGAGGCTGAACCAGAGGCAACAAGCATTTAGTACAGATGTCCAGAAAATATTAATAAACATTAAGGGCAGCTGCCAGTTAGCACTATTTGAAAATCCTGCCTGAGAGCTTTGGGTCACAATCCCTCTTAAATTCAGCACTTCTTCAGATGTGAGGGTTAACCCCAGCTGATGGCAGTTTACACGGGTACGCTTGGCCGGGAGTTGTGGAGTGTGAGAAGCAGACACGCTGCGTGCTGTACGGACTCGGCAGTGGGCTGTTAATCTTTCCCGCAGGAAAAGGGTGGACAGCTGGAGGCAGTAACCTCTTTTGCCATTGTAGTTAAAACCATCAGAGACTGTGAATCAGAGCCCTTATTATTTTCCACATGAGTGTTCCCCATTTATGTTCTGATGAAACGGCGCATTCAACAGAAAACAAAATGAAGTGCTGAAACCATTAAACTCTTTAATAACAGGAGACACTGCAAGTTTTTGTCATTAATCTGCCATAATTAGGAGCTGCTGTTAATGTCTTTCAAAATATAGAATATTGAAACATTATTACTGGAAATGTTATCATGGAATGATATGGTGGGATGCAGAATCTCATCTACTCCCTATCTTGCACTCCTGCCTTTGTTGTGAATTAATGTAAGAGTAACACAAACATAAACTTAAAACAATACGGTTTGAAATTAACTTCCAGAATTCTGGTGGGCTTTTTCCTGAAAATAAACTTTACAAAATATAGGGGGTATGAGGGGAAGATCACCTGTTTAACCAAAACAAAAAAAAATGTCTGTTTTGACTCCAAATTGAGATGAACTGAAATTTCAAAGTTGATCACAAACCAAAACTTTAGAGTTTCAGCTTGTGCTTGAAATCATGAAAGAAAAGTGATAAGAAAATGTGACATATTTACATGGAAAAAGGAAATGGTTTTCAGGTTACCTGATTTTAGGCCACAAGCTGGACAGACTTGGCTATCTTTACATACAATTTTTGTTGAATTTATACAGGCTGAAGCAGTACTACATGCATATGTATGTGTCTGTGTATACATGTAATGTTTATATATATTATATATATTTACATAAGCATAGGTATTTAGACAGGCAAGAACAACGATATAATACAGAAGTATTAACTCTTAAATATACATATTTATATAGTGCCTGCAAGAATGACAGCAAAAGATAAGATCTCTCCTTTGCAGAGCAGATTCAACAGGCAAATGCAAAACCAATCCTGATTTGCATAGAGACAAAAAAAAATAGACAAATATTTTTTAAAAATCCAGTCTGAAGAGAATGCCAACCTCCCTTACCAACATTTTTCATGATTTCCAAAAAAAACCAAAACAAAACTCTTATAAACAGAACTGAAAGTTTCAGCTTCCACGTAAGGTGTGCAACTGAAACGCCCGAAAAGCTGATTTTCCCTTCTTCTCCTTCACCAATATAAGTCATGCTGCTGGCTCCTTTTGGAGCCAGAGTATTCAAACTCCCTGCCATACCCACCAGAAACAGAGAGGCAAGGGAGAGGTAAGGAGGCCACTGAGGCTTCCCTGCTTCCTGCTAAGTCTGTTTGTGGGTTCCCAAGTGGAAGACTCTTTTCAGCTCTTATTGCTGGGTAAAAGCAAAAGTGGCAAAAGCCTGCTGGGCTGAGAGCTATGATTTTAGTTTTGTGAGATGGAAATATTGCCGACTATGCAAAAGGATGAAAAATCTCTGTCAACCCTTTTCAGATGTATCACAAGAAATGGAATTTGCCTCATGGTTATTCTAAATTGTACACATCTTAATGGTTCTCTTCATGATGATTTTTTAATGACAAATTTGATTTTCTTCTTGCAGACAGAGTGGAAGAAGCATTAGGCATATGTTACCTTCTATTTTATTGCAAGATCTGTTTCATTCCACAAGAAAATAAGACCACTCACAACTAATTATCCTGCAAAATCACATTCAAGCACAGAATGTGGCAGCCACAGTGAAGCTCTGGGAGATTGTTATTTATCATTTTTATTTATGGAAGCCTTTGGTATTCTTGGCACTGTACAAAACAGAAAAAGCCAGAAACAGTCTCTTCCCTATAGAGCCTACAATATATGTCTTATTCTGTGTAATTTAAGACTGGCCTGAGCCTAGAGCAGTGGAGAACTGCATCATTTCCTGGAGTGGGAACATGCCAGCTGCTGCCCTCCCTCTGAAGATAAAGCTTGCACATCTGGTGCGCTAAGCCAGCTTTACTCTTTCCTTTGGGTCAGTACCATCCCCAGGGATGCAGTAAAAATGTAGGATACAGCAGACCTTTGAGAGAGAAGCAAAGCCACCTTGAGACAGAGGCTGTGCAGGCAGTTGTCTAGAGCAGCAGACTGCTAGGCTTGCAAAATGCCCAAGATTTTGTCTACTGTGTGCAGGACAGTCTAGATTTGCTGCTGCTGGTACTGTTGCTGAGAGAGGGGTCAAGGTGGGTGAAGCAATATTTACTGTAACATGGGAGCAACTCCAGTGCAACACCTTTTTTCCAAATTTCCCATTCCTGCAGCAGGGGTGGCCTATCGCTGGCCTCCCACCTTCTGAACAACAAAACTTAGTTTTTCCTAAGCTGGCTCTGAAAAGGAGACTACTTTGTACACCTGTACAATTTATGCAGTGCTGTATAGACAGCCCCATGTTAGGGCTGGATAAACGAATATATTTAAATAGCACAGTGCACTGTCCTGCAGAGATATTAGCTTGGGTCCCAGAAGCATAAATTAATAGGTTTCCACTGGGGCAATTTTGGATGATGCATCATTCTGACATGGCTATAACCCTTGCACTTTTTGAGCCAGTTCATTTGCAGACAGTTCGGATATGCTGCAGGCTGCTACACCGCCTGACGTGGATTTATCCTTTGTGATCTCCCTGCCCTTGCAGCCTCAGTAGCTGAGTAATGACCCACCCCAGGCAGGTCCTAAATTTTCTACAGTAGCTCAGGCACTGAATATACTGAGTAAGCAGATGGTGTACCCAACTCAGAGTGGTTTAGATGTCATTTTATGATTAAAAACTGTGTAGCGAGCATAATTCTTGCAACAGGCTACTCCTGGTAGGCATTTATAAAACTGAATCTAAGGGGAAGAGATAATGTATGTGGGTGGTCATTAGGCAAGAGTTCAACTATAGGTGGCCTTGGAGAATGTGGGAAGGCAAGACTGGGAGACCATGTGGTGCTTAGAAGTGGCATCATATAGTGGAAGAGGAAGCAGTGAGAAAGGATTTATACACAGAATGAGGAGTCTGCTGAACATTCAGAACAGGTTTGAATTTGCATAGAAGGACTCAAGTAAGTTAGTGCAGGAATCTGGATCTTTCAAATAGGGAGAGGAGACCTGCCCCTGGTGGGGATGCTGCTACAACTTGTTCACTCTAGTCAACCAGAGACCATTCAGTGAAGGACTCCTCAGGTTTGTTTGCTGGGGAGGCAAACAGCAGAAAAGAAGCCACATTAATTTTGTGAATATTACTTTTCCCTAAAAGGTAGAGGTTATGTCATCTTTAACAGATTTTTAGTAATAATTTCATGGAGAGAGAAGAAATAGCCTTGTTCTGTATATTTAGTGCAGTTATGTTTGTTTCTATTCTTCTGACTGAAGATAGAGAGGACTGAAGATAGGAAAACAGGTTTCTTCCACACTCCTCCCATTCTTGCTGGCACAGCTCATGTTCCCAGTTATACAACAGGGAAGTGCAGCAGCAGCAAGTGTGTGCTCACTGTCTCTTCTGCTCAACTGTCTGGAGCCAGCCATCAGCCTTATGCATGACTCCCCCTCTCTTGTGGCACAGGGGAAAATGTCAACAAAGGAGAAGTCACCAGTTAACCAATTTGAAGGGAAGATATCCTATGTTACTAGTGTTTTAATTGTTGTGTACTGGCTGCATGGATAACAGGTTATTTCTTCCCTATAGCAACAGAGTTCATGGGAGGACACGTATTTTTGTCATACTTTTCTAGTCTCACAAATGCAGATATATATCCCATAGCACATATTGCACAGAAAAAGTTGTTCACCAGTTCAGTAGCTCTTGTTTTCTACCGAAGCCTGAATTTATCTTCACCAAACAAAAAAACCACTGGTCTTTCAGCTGTGTAGCGGGAAACTGGATAAACAACAGTGGTTCACACTACACATATGTATATGTGCTGATAAGCATTTTGGTTCTCTTGCCATATTTTCATGAAATTATGGTCATGGTCAATACAATCAATAAACTCCCATATTTCACTCCGTGTGAGGACATGTCAACTTCCTAAATGTAAAAAGGCCCCTATGGCAGAGCGATGTTTTGTCTCAGTTCCTAGATTCTCCAAATACAAACAATGATTCAGAGTATTTAAGTTGAAGCCTCCAGGAGCTCAGCTTTTTCTGGAAGTTGGGGTCATGTAGTTGTCCCTAAAACTGACATAGCCTGAATTTCTAAGTACTTTAAAAAATGTTCTTGGTCTTTCTTTCAGAATGTTTTGCCTAAATGTCCTCTCATATAGGTGTCCTTCAGGATACTCCCCACAATGAGCACACCTAAAATAGATAGTATTCAAACAAATGTATAGCTAATACCAATGAAGATGCCTGGGGCTGCCCTATATAGAGTATCCCATTGGTCAGGCACTCATCCATAGATGTTCTGTATTTCCCTTGTCTTGAGAGCATTCAGACCTACAGAGCCCAGCTCCCAAGAAAGTAGTCATCAGATATTATCGCCTTCCATCCTTTTTAGTTGATGCTGGAGTCACGATGAAGAAAAATAATATAAATTTCAGAGGAAGAGGAGTCAGTTTCTGTAGCAGTTTTCTTCACATAATGAAATTCAATAAATCAGAGAAACAAACAAGATTTTTTAAGGAATTTTAATGTTGAAAATTCATTATTGTATGTAAAAATCATGCTACCATTAATTATGTAACTGTCTTAGAGATGCTGCTTTAGAGCAGCAGAGATGCTGGTCATTTTCATACATTTTCTTCTCTTTTATAATATACATACTACAGAAATTCACAACTGAAATTATTATTAAATCATATGCTGATGAATGAGCACAAAACTATTAATGGCACATAATTTGCAATGCACATGTCCACTAGAGTATCTAGTGATCCATGCAAATCTTATAGTATGCCCTATGTGCTTTGATTTTCTCTGTTACATGATTGAAAAATATTCATTAAGAGATTTCTCTAATGACCTGTGTTCAAGCATAAAATAGGCCACTCCTTTTATAATTTAAGTGTGGGTTTTGGAATATAAATATCCTCCAATTCCCTATAGGAACTGACTTCAAATAGGGATTTTGTCTTAACACAGATTTCAGGATCTTTGAAGGGTCTTTGAAGTTTATAATTGGGTCCAAGCTGAAATGTGATGTCATTCATTTAAATGCTGAAGTTCACACTGCTTATGGTTGGTGGAAAAGATACACTTTAATTTTTGAGATATATCCCCAAAATTCTTTGGATACACACTTAGGCAGAAAGCTGGGAGAATATTCACATTACAAAATCAGTACAGCACCCCCCGAGCCTCTGCTCAGCTAATCCTGGATCCCATTCATACAATTACATCAGCCTTACTCTCTTTGTTTTCCATTAAGTTATTAAAGAGAGGGCTTTTTGTGCTTTTTTTATTCTGTTTTCATTTGCAAGGCACTGAGAATGATTAAGCAGAGCAATAGGCAGTTTTTAAGAATATACATCAAGGCCAAATCTTATGAAAAACAAAATAGTCTTTTCTCATCTACACAGGTGAAAAGCACAGGGTGAAACAACCCTCTGAAATACCAAGCTGTATTGCTGTTGTGCCTTTCTGGAATCTATTAAAAGTAGGAGCCTCTGCAACATGTCCTGAGAGTGAAGCAGATCTGAACTTCTGCTCTCCTTGGGAAGGTAAGCCTAGCTGAGGACATCACTTCTCAGAAGTGGCATGTCACTAGATGAATTTATTGTGATTTGCTGTCCCTTTCAGAGTTGAAGAGAGTGACAGACCAGGAGCATTCTGCTACAATTAAGTTAAATAGCTAGTTATATGATGAAGTGAGGGGACTGAAGCTCCTTTCCTTTGCTATTGCCTCTTTAGTCATGAACGATTCATAGCTGACATTAAACTGAAAACTAACTTTAGTTTCAAGCTCCATCACAGTTGTCCAGATAGGCTTCAAGCAGAGTTGCTGCACTCATCACTGCTTTGGCTTTCTCAAGTAGAGACAAACAAGACTTCACATGTTGGCAAATCAAAAAGCCCACAGAGACAGAAAATAGACCTCAACACATAGGTTTGATAGATGTGATGCTGGATGATGGTGAATTATAAGCAAAAAAACCCCCACTTTGTAACCTGCCATGTCTTTTAATGACTCCACGGATTTGCACAGAACAAGGGTCCCATCAGAAATAGACTGTAACTTTGGAATGAGTGGAAGGTAGATCCATTGTCCACTGCACCTACTGAGCCACCTAACGCAGCTAAAGAGAGTCTGGTTTCAGACTAACAACTGCTCGGGAGGGACAAGCACATAAGGGCTCTGCTCCCACAGGAGTGCTCTAAACATTAGGTTATAATTACATCTCCTCATGCCTCATCTTCTTTTGGTTCTGTGATCACTGGCCTCCTGGTGCACATTCACATCCTTCTGAAATATGGGATGTATGAGTTCAAATCACTTGTCAGCTCAGAAGTCAGAGTGAGATTTCTTCCTTCCTAGACAAATATCTGAGATGGTAGGCTTTATGGTAAAGAATAAAACTGCTGCCACCAAATTCAAGTCAGTCATGATCGTAGGTAGCCATTCAAATGGCATATGAGAAAGAAAAAACCCCACATTTTTGTAATATATGTAAGGTATCAAGAAGATCAAAGACTAATATCAAGCTCAGCAACTTACTTTCTTCTTTTTCTCAGTCAAAACAATTTGGGGACACTCCTAAGACTGAGCATGAGAGTACTGTCACATCATAATTTAATCACTTCTTCCGTCTTTCCTGGAAAGCCTTCTTGGATGGTGTCTTCTGTGCTGAATGGTACACTGTCAAAATCCTATAAGTTATAATGTCAAAACCAAATTCATTAAATTTCCCAACCAAATTTAGGCAATTGTTCTTCAATGTCATTGGTGTGGTCAGAATACCTTTTCAATTAATTTTCAGTAAGGAAAAATTCCATGGTTGGGAGTGAGCCTCAATTTCTGCTCCTGTAAGTCACACTTGCTTTTCCATTGCCTCAGTTTTATTGTAAAGGTTCAAAGACATAGTTTTCAATTCCTGTAAACTGGCGGTCTATTCACTGAGACACATGAACAGGTCAGGTAATTAGGCGAATCTTCACAGCCTTAAATCACTTGTGTCTTCAAACCTGAAATCAGTATGAAAGCTTGTTTCTCAGACCAGAATTCAAAGAGGCAAACCAGCCATTTTCAACATGATAGCCAGCTCATTTCCTTTTGAAGACACTTGATGACTGCCTTCTATTTTTGTCACATCACTGAAAACAAACATGAATTCAGTGTCCATACCTTAATAAAACTGACAGCTTTACAGCCTGACTAATCCACAGCCATTCCAAGATAATCAGCAATTTTTAAGATGTAGTTTGCTGCAATAAATACCACAGTGACTGAACTTCTATTTATTCTTTAATTCTCATCACTCAACCAGGGCTTTCCAGTTGCTGCTCACAGACCTGTGTGGGTTACCAACATCCACCATTCATTGTGAGAAATTCACTGTACTTCTTTAGCCATCATTCATTCTGGTCCAGCTTTATGCTGTGAGAATACTCCATGAATAATTCACTTGGATCCAAGCCTCCCTATGGAAGGGTCTGAAAAATGCTTGTGAAATGGGTACTTCTAATTGCAGAGACCTAAACATTTTGTGAGGTTTTCCAGTGCTTGAGAAACCATGATGCAAATATTTTTCTACAAATACTTGTCTGATAAAAAAACAATGACATTTGGTAGCATTATCGCATAAGCCTCACATAAAGTGCTAGGTGGAGGGATAAAACTGTGCAGTTTTATCCATGCCAAAAAAGACACAGTAGCCTCCCTTTCCTCCCTATGCTCTCCTCTGCAGAAATCTGTGTTTGAAGGCCCCTCTTAGTTGTTATACCTATGATCAAGAGAGATGTGAACTCAAGTCACTACTAATCAGCCAATGTCAGTTTATATGCTCAATGGAAAGAAGCACATGCAATGACAAGGTTAGAAGGACTTCAGTCTCTAGTTGTACAGATTTTATGTACATGCCATTGAATCAATAGCTTGGGGCTAATACATGAAGAGCAGGTGAAACAAACTCACAGTTCTCTCTACTTGTGACGCCATACTGAATTGCTAAGATGGCATGCCTCCATATTGACTGAATACGGATTATATTCTGTTTCTGCACAAAGCATGAGAATCTCATCCATTCTGTGAGGCTTTCAAATCTGGGTAATTTCACTCTGGGCAATGCTTCAGTGTCTATGTCACTTTTACACATTTGTTCATTCTCCTCAGCACTCAAGGGCAGTTCACAAGACAAAGTAGTATGAGGTTGTTCCTCCTAATGAGTTGGCAGAATTTATTGTTTACTACAGAGAGTGTACTCAGTTGTGCCTAAAAGCTCTCCAAACTCTTTTGCTCAAGCTTACCATTCATCTGACCAGACCTTCACTGTGTTTCTACATGTTGTCTTTTGAAGATGACTACTTATCTACAACTGAGGATCACAATCACATTCACAAATGTAAGCCATCTCTTACACATCTAAATCAGGGGCAAGAAAAGGTTTCTAAAGGTATGTGAAGGCCAGTGTTGAACAAGGACGTGGAAACTTCTCCTTAGTCTCATGTAGGCATGAAGATCTGTTAAAGATGGCCTGGGTGGCAAAGATCTGCCAGTGACAAATTCAGCAAGAGCAGGGCTTGGTAGGGAGAGTCTGAATGAGGGGTGAGGAGATTTGAGGTAAGGTAAGGGATATTCCGTCCCAGACATGGAAGAGGTGTAAGGGTTTGCATCTGTGTAAGGCAATCTTAGGGGCAGCAGCAGAGCCCTTGGGAAAATACACAGAATTTCATTTGGGCATGAGGCAACTTCAACTGCTGCACACACTTTGCCTCTCCCCAGTTATGGAGCAGTTACCACAACGATGGACAAACTGCACAAGGGCTGTAGAGAGGCTCCAGCTGCAGTGAGCCACACTCTCTGTCCCCTGGATCTCACCAGCCAATTCCCCTGTCTGGTTCTCCATGGAGACTGGACAGGATTCATTATGTCCCCCCTGCTGTTAGGTAATAAAGGCTTCTGTTGGGCTGGTAGTGTAAAGGTAGTGTATGGACTGCAGCTACGTGTTGTGTGGATGCTCTGTGATCTGAAATGACCTGGAAAATGCATTTTGCTTTTCAGATATGTTCTGGCATGCTCCAAAGCACACACAAACAGCCTCTTGCAAACTGAAAGGCTTTTTGGCGTACCACTTCAAACAAGCTTATCAAAGAAATACCTGTGGTAGATATGTCTCTGGGTGAAAACCCCACAGCACAGAGAATTAATGACCATCCTCTGCATTCCCATGTATTTGCCACCTTGGAACTCGCAGTGTTTTAGAAACTCTAAGTTGTAACACTCCAGCAAACCAGAGAAGTATTATTCTCCACTTTGATAGGTAAAGAAGCTGGAGCTCAAACTGGCTAGATGACTCACCAGTGTAGCTAAGAGTATAAAATATCCCTGGAGTATCTGAGATGAGAGTTATGAAATAAGCCTAACAAAAAGCTTCGTATGTGTATATGATATATCTCATGCCAGTCACTTTCACCTGAAGAGCATTTCTCCTTTTGCTCTTTTTATTGTTATCATTCATGCTGTACTTTCTCTAAATGCATATAAACTGTAATAATTGTTCAGTCCAGTCATTTGCCATTTTCTTCATGCATAATATTTTGTACCTGAGGAATCTCAGTTGAATTCATAACTGAATCTCATTGTAGGTGGTCTTGCAGAAGGCATCCACTGACTTACTTTCTTAATTAATAGCTCATAAATTCTTCTACTCAAATGGGAAAACCATTTTTAGTTAGCTTTCTGATTCTTTCACATTCTTTGTAAGATTCTCTCTGAATAGTTTACCGGTCCAACTGTTTTCAAAGAAATGTTATGTTATAAATCTATTTCCTGAACACCTCTGTGGCAAAGCAGAATATAAAATCTCTACCTTGTTCATTAAAATTTCCCATGGCAGTCCAGCTCTGAAAAACCTTTCTTTAAAGGCTAGCACAATATGTTAAATGTCCAAAGAGTTCAATGCTGTTGCCTTTGGATACCACATAACATGGTACCAAAGTACGAGAAAGATATAGAACCAGAAATGCTGCACAGAAATGCACTAATTAGATCATTGCTTATTCAAGGGAAGAGATCTTTCATCTCCTGCAACTCAGGCAATTAGGTGAGGTCCCTCACAGTATACCACAGGGGCAGTCAGCTGATACTAATGAGTTTTGTGCTGTAGTTGAGTAAACAACCGGTCATCATGGTCTCATTAAGGCTCTTCCATTTCCATGTTTTCTTCCCAGATGCTGGGCTCTGTGGTCTGGTAACGTGTAAAGGCCTTGTCATTACTTTGTGCCTGCACATACCACTTCTGCTTGTTTCTTCTACTCTGTGCCCACACTGTTTTGTCTGCAGTGTGGGACTGGTGCTGACCCTGCCCATTCAGCCCTCACCCCATCCACATCATTCTTTTCATGTCCTAGCACAGCTTCCACTGAATGCGCAAACCTGCTTATAGACGTGCCTCTTTCTTAAGCTCATTTTACCAGTGATGAAACTTTCAGTTACAGAGAATAACTCTTTCAGTTCTGGTCAGCTATGGTGATAGTAGGTATAGCAGTTGTCACACAAGTTTTAAGCTATTTATAATGATAATTTGTAACAAAGTTTTAAGTTACACTGACAGCACTTCTACTTCAAGCTGTCCAATACTTCAACATAGCTAATTTTCATTATACCTCTTGAGCCTGTTGATTTTTTTCATGAATCAATTAATATTTTGTGTGTTTTTTTCCAAAATAAAACTATCTGCACACAAGAAACAACTGGAGTCTGAATGTAAATCAGATTTGCCATTTGAATTCATAGAAAGAGTAAAGACTGGCTTTAAAAGCAGATACACAAAGTGATTTGTGGACTCTGGGCCAGACTGTCCTCTCCATTGTATGTCAACTGTAACTTTATACTAGAGTAAATGACAACAGATGTGTGATATGAGAAGCTATAAGAGGCCAGAACCTGAACAGCAGAGCTGGTCAGAGAAATTTGGTTAGCACTAGAGACTGATGGAATCAGCCATTCTGCTGAAATCTAAGACCTCATCAAATTGGATCAGCATCACTTGTATTTTATTTCCAAAGCAAACTAGACTACTTTAACACATTGCTTTATGTACTTTAATTTCTTATTTAGAATATTTCAACGTAGCTTTCTTTACATAAAAAGAAATAAAAATACCTGCAATGAAACCAAAGATGGAATTCAGTCACTTATACAGAGGTACCTATTGTAATTTGAGATGCACCGGCTGCCAGCTGCTGCTCCAGAAAGGAGAAGGTTTCCTATAGGCCCTGTGCACAATTAGTATAACCCACGTAGATAGATATAGATATACTTTAAAATATATGCATTAGGTATTTGTGTTTAGGCAACTAAATCCCAGCATCAGTGATTGTCTGGGTTTAATGCCTAGATACATTTCAGCATTCAAGGTTAACATCTTTAGATTTCTCTTACAATTAAAGATAAATATGAATTTGTTTGTTTTACAGTCCTTGAACTTATCCCATAACATCTTCCCGAAAACACATTTGCTCCACCTTTTGTATATACTGCTCACTCAGATGCCTCTTGAGCTATAGTGCATAATATTTCATTGTTTCTAATTGAAAACAAACTCTTTTCATAAACAGGCATCTATAATGTCTGTCTAGATAGACTTTATTCGGGACTGCTTACCTTAAAAAAAAAAAAAATCCAAATGAAGACATTTATTCCAGGAGGAGAGTGTTTTGGAAGTAGATAATGCCAGGAAAGTGTGCTCTCATTCTGAGCAAGATCTGTGCTTAGAATTATACTGAACTCAGTATACTGAATATATATATATATGTATATGTATGTGTATCCCATCTTAATCAAGGATAATCTTCAGATGCATGTAAAGCCTCATTTATTTGCACTTAGTTATATAGAACAAACTTTTTCTTGTCACATGCTTTCTTTCCCAATCTTTTCTTTCTTGAAGTAACCTAACCCTTTTCAAACAGAAACCTGCCAGTCCGCAGACTTTTTTGTCACTGAGAGAAGCCCGAGGTATCACTGAACAGGCACAAAGAACGTAACAATGCCCAAGAAGTAAAATATGCTTTATATAAGCATATTTAAGCAGCAGAACCTGTCTCATCTCTCAGCTTGAACATATGTCACGATAAGCACAGGAAAACTTGAAAGTGTGGGGAAAGAAAATACTTATTTTAATGTCCTCTGAAATGGTAATTTCCTACTAAATTAACATTAGGGTGAAGAGAGCCACTCATAAAGTACACCTAAAACATAATGAACCATCAAAGTTTTTAAAAAGAGGAGGTTTTGGTTTATATGTATTTTTTATGAAACACAGGCTCATGAAGTGGAGCGAAATGCAAAACTCTGAGTGCAGATTCAGCTCTTGGTTTAAGTTTCTGCTTTACCAGAAGCTTTTTAAATAACTGCAGAAGTCACCCAGGGACTAGACCCATAAAGGGAGCCTTCAAATTGACCCTTAGGCTTCTGTAACCCATAAGTGTGTGCTGAAGATGTGCAGAGGAGATTCCCATCTGTTTCACTCTCAAGAAACAGATTCTCAAGGATCAAGTTAAAACATGCCTGCACCCAATTGACAAATGAAGCCCAATACAAAGAGTTGGACCAGCTGATTTCTGGACATGGGAACTCCTAGCAGGCAGACAGCTGAAGATAGGGTCTTCCCCCATCAAAAAACATCTACAATTGCTGAGGATGTGTAACTGCTTGTAGAGAAAGGGATCAATGACTGAAAAGCATGTCCACCTCACTTCCCTTGTCTCATTTATATAGGCAGCCCATCTCTATAGCAGAATTATTCAGTTTTACACTCATGAAGTAGGAGTTGTCTGTGTTGGTTTTAATGGAGTATACATTGCAATGTCAAAGAAAGAGTCAAGCCCAGTCTTGTTATGTGGCTATTTTTTTCCAGAGACCGAGGCCACCAATTAATTTTGCCCAGATAACCAAAAAGTTATTGTGGTAAGGATTAGTTTTTCCCTACTGAGTTGGGCTACCACAAAAATCATTGACCTGGAAGTGAGATAGCCACATAGCTTTATTCATCCTTGGATAAATTACCTGTTTTTTAACATACTTTTTCCTAAAAAGTGATCAGGATTTGATTGATACTCAGTTTTTGAAAATTATTAAAGATCAAATTCTGTTCTCATTTACACCAGTGTGAATAATACAATTGAAGAATCTGATCCACAAACTAATGACAAATATTTTCTCTGACATGAACACAACTTGTTCTTCTGTTATGTAACTTGAACAGATTTTTAGCTTTTTCTTCCTTTATGGTTATTTCTTTGTTTTTTTTCTATAGCTTTAACATGAAAACAGATGGGAATTATGGTCAATATAGATATTCATGAGAGAGAGAGAAATTTAATGTAGTGGGTTTAACTAGTACATAAATGAATGACTGTCCTTCTGTTCTTTGTCTTTTGGCTTTCTTTATGTCTGTGGTTTACAAATGAACTCTTCTTTCTCTTGTGTTCCTGTAATATTCATGTTACATTTATGACACACATCCTTTTTCTTATATCCAGTCACCCTTAACCCAAGCACCAAAAATTAAAAATACAGCACTGCTTCATGCATGTGGAACACAAGGAGGAACGATCCAACTAGACATTGAGAATATTAGTGCTACAATAGCAAGAAAATTATCTATCAGTTACAATAAATGTATTCCAGAAGAACATTTAGATTCTTTAGCTGATATAAAGAAAAATACAGATACTTATCCAACTACAGCTAAGATACTATTACAATCACATGGCTTCCTTAAGTGCTTTGTTCTTGCATGTCATGTCTAAACAGACATTGTAACACTACATTGAATAGCACTCCGTAATGTAATATGGAATAAAATAAAATCCCACTGTGTTTATCATAGAAAAAGACTTACAAACTAAAAAGACTTACATTTTGCAGTGAATATTCCATCTATATACATTCTTTAAAATGCCATTATTACTTTAGCTATAGTTAAGTTTCCAAAGTGATTTCCGTGTCAGCCTTGTTCCTAATTGTTTATAATATTCTGAAAGATTCTACTTTCAGACTCAACATCTGTTTTGCCTCAAATAAATAATATAAAGTTTGTCTTCTTCACGATTTGTTTTCCTTATAATACTTACGTCTCTTTGTTTATTCTTTCTCTTTTCTGACCTCAGCTGAAGTGAGCATAAGTACTGTGACCTAAAATTACATTCAACAGCAAATCTTTGTACAGCAAAACCATAAATATGTTCACTGACTTTTAAAGATTATGCACAATGAATTCTAAACACACCTGTAAGTCACAAATGAAGAGCAGCTTTTATGAATAATTGTGTTGCAGAGATGGGTTTACTTCTCCTACAAAGGTAAAACCTCTAACTTCAAATACTGTTACAATTCTCAAGCTGAAAAATAGTGGTTTTTATATATACAGAAGGTACTACATTTTATATTTCAGTGTTGATACTCTACCTCCCATTCTGGAATCTGAAACTTCATATTACTGGTAAATAAAATGGAGCAGGTCCCATTCTTAGGCCTTGAGAGCAAGTTGCACCATACAGGTTGTATCTGTACAGCTAAATTATATTTCTATCACCCACCTCTGAAAGACAATGTCCTTTCCTATACTCCTTAATGGAAACAGCTGCTAGCCTGACCTATCCCATACGCTGGGAGTGTTTGCTCTTTTAGACCGAACCCATGTCAATGTAAGTGCTAGCAATGTGGAGTGCTCACTGCTGTGATTTGGCCTTGTTTAGTATAGTATTATAGCCAGCTCACATGATTTCTGGCACTTGTTCAATTGGCATTCAATATTCAGTTGGTCATTCAGCCTTTCTGCCTTGCAACTGTAGTTTGTCCAATATTACGTCATGGATTACAACTTTTCCAAGATGTTCAGTATACTTCCTTAGGCCATAAGAGTTCCAGAAGAATGCAAATTCTGTGGCATTAGTCCATTTTCTATCTTTATCTTCTGGTATGTCTTTCCAGAAAGCAGATTTATCTAGATATATCTGCTTTCAGTTATCTAGTGCTTCTGGAGAGAGTGTAAACCTTCAGGGATGGATGTGATGCTTCTTCCCCCAGTGTCTTGGATACAAGATACAAACAATGTATAACAGTTCACAGCAGTTCCACCCTCCTGTTTGACTTAGCCTGCATATTTTCTGGAGCAAGGATTAAGGGCCTGAATCTGCTTTTACCCCCCACTTTCAGACCTGAGTAAATTCAGTGTAATACCAAAAGTAAAGCATTGAAGAACATTTGAAATATTTTCCTCCCTTTTTCATCTTTTTGTCAGCTGTCTAATCCAATTATCAATGACATTAAAGTTAGCTAATCATCAGTATGCAGTAAGTAATGCAGTGGCATTTAAAGTGATGCTGAAGTGCCATGAGGCAAATGACTCTTGATTGTTAACATGATATAGTTATCTTCTCATTCAATGTGATTTTTATAACAGGTAATGAAAAGCATTTTCCATAAAGTATAAAAATTGCTGCCACTAAAACTAATGGCCAGATCTACACAGAGATACCTCTATGGGGAGGAGGAAAACAAAACCTTTTTCTTCCTCATAGTCTCTAAATGGAGGCCTGATTCTGAAGTTTTTACATCAACATCAATGACCTTCTACAATATATTTTTCTAGTTTGCATTCTTCTCTGATTACCATTCTGCATAAGTGATACTGGTTTGCTGTTGATGTTATTAGACCAGAATTTATATCCTTCTGCCTAGAGTACTTGGGAGTCCTTAAGTATCAAAAGTCTATCAATATATTTTCACAGCTCTGTGTGGTGTGCTGTCATCACACAGAATTACAAACCTGCGAATGATCCCTCTAATTAGATAACATATCAGTATTCAGCATAAGTCATGTGTGCTCTTAAGCTTGGTATGAAGAGAATGAAGCATTTTATGTTTCCTTATCCAAGACTCCCACTCAGGGTTTATTCTTGAGCACACCACAATAACTGAAAGTACACAGATACAAGACTTCACAGGGTTTCCAAAACATAATTATATTTTGTTTATCATAAACCTACATATATCTAGAAAAAATAATAACACACCTGTCAGAATTCCCCACCTGAGTTGCCTTCTCTTCAACATTCATTGGATATGCATCAGAGTCCTCTGAGAAATCCAGGATCCTACACACTGAATGTGAAAGCTCTCACCACACTCATGGCCTCTTTCTCACTCTCAAGCAGGCAATTTTATTTCTTCTTTGTCTTGTCTCACCTGCTATGGCTAGCTACATGAGACTGGAGCTTAGTGATGTGATGCAAACTTCGGGCACAGAAAATTTGCTAATGCCAAACCCTCCTGAAATATATCTGGCTGCAGTATCAGAGGTTTATAAAAGTATGTTATGAATCACTTCAGTGGGAGCTGCAAAACCTGAAATAGAGAAAGAAATGAGATTCAGGTTGTTCAGGCTGCTTGAGGGTGATTCTGAATATAACTGTAGACATAATCTTGTGTTGTATGCATTCATGTTCCTTCCCTGCTGTCCAGAATTCCTCTGTCGGTGTTAGCTCTCCTCTTGTTCACCACTTTTCAACTATGTTCTGCCCTTCATGAAATCCAGCAGCCTCAGATGCTGGTTTGCTGCAAAATAATTGGAGAAAGCTGTTTTTATCTTGGGTTCATCCATCCCAAGCCAAAGAGTATTCTTTGACCTGTATCACAGACCCTTTGGATTCTCTTCTGGTATGTAAGTAAAAAAGAACCCCATATTCAAGCCAAGGTTGCTATCTGGACGTACCACACATGGGAAAACCCAAATTAACGTCAGTTATAATCTGCATTCAGACATATTCCACAGATTATGATGTGTAGATTAGCAATTAAGGCATATGTTTATAGTTTTTATATCCCTTAACCCAGTAGTTTCTTCTTAATAAATAAATAAGAGTGTTTTCATGACAATAAACTTAGGCAGTGATTGCTTGCTTATTTATCACAACACTTACCACAAGATTTCTTGATAACCACATTTCATCTATTGCTTTAAGGAAGGAATATTTAAGAAGGGTAGTTGTGTTACATGTTTTCCCAAAAGTTTTCATTACAAACCAAGAACATCCACATTAACACCTTTGCTATCAACAATTGCTATATGCTTTTTCATACACATCAACATTTTCTGCCTGTTTCTGATAAAGACAACACAAATGAGACTGTCTTTTAAGAAATTAATAAGTAATGGGAAATCATGCACTGGTTTTAGAATATCTGTTAGAAAATCATTTGCTTTTGTTGATTATAGTGGTCATTTATTTCTTTCACCTGTGACAGATGAATATTTCCAATATTTCAGATGCTCATAATGGAGTTAGGTTGCAATCTTTGTCCTGCTTAAGACAATGAGCTAACTCTTTTTGACTTTTGCTTTAATATTTTCACAGAATGAAAGAATAGTTGAGGTTGGGAGGGTTATCTGGGGATCATCTGGTCCAACCTCCCTGCTCAAGCAGGGTCACCTAGACCAGGTTGCCCAGGAACACGTCCAGATGGCTTTTGAATATCTCCAACGAGGAAGGCTCCACAACCTCTCTGGGAAACCTGTGCCAGTGGTCAGTCATAGAGCACTGGAAACCCAGGTCCTTTTCTGTAAAGTTGCTTTCCAGCCAGGCAGCCCCCAGGATGTACTAGTGCCTGAGGTTATTCCTCCTCAGGTACAGGACTTTGCATTTTCCCTTGCTGAACTTCACGAGGTCCCTGTCAGCCCATTTCTCCATCTTGTCAAGGTCACTCTGAACAGAACCATGACCCTCTGGTGCATCAGCCACTTCTCCCAGTTTTGTATCATTAACAAAACTGCTGAGGGTACACTCTGTTCCATCATGCAGATCATTAATGAAGATGTTGAGGAGGAGTACTGTACCCAATATCAACCCCTGGGGTACACCACTAGTCATTGGCCTCCAATTAGACTTCATACCACTGATCACTACCCTCTGAGCTCAGCCATTCAGGCGGTATTCAGTCACATCACCGTCAGCTCATCCAGTACATATTTCATCAGCTTTTCTATGAGGATGTTATGGAAGACAGTGTTGAAAGCATACTGAAGTCAAGGTAGACAGTGTCCACTGCTCTCCACCCATCTACCAAGCCAGTCATTTCATCATGGATAGTTATGGGGTTGGTTTGAGTATTTTGACTGAGTCAGCAATGGAGAATTGTTCTGCAAGGGCTAACAGAGCAGTGTCTCATGCTGAAACTATTTCAGGGCTTCTGAAATCACTGAAGATTTAGAAAAGATCAGAGACAGAGTCCTAGAGATAGCTGAGCTTGAGCACTTACAAGTTAGTTTCTGTCCAAAAGCCCCTATAAACATGAACACAGTGGTGCAGGAAGGGACAAATCTATCTTTTTTTTTTTTTTTTTACTGACCAAAATAAGGTCTGGAAAAGAAGATTGCAGTTTTCTTCCTCTTCAGTTATAACAATGGAGACTGAAAGAGGACATCTAGTTGTCTTAACCAACAGTACGGTTAATGCTAGATGGAAGCTATCCTGTATCAACATAGTAAGTAATGCCGTGGGGTTCTTGAACTGACAAGAGACACCTGCCTGAGCTAACACTAACCCTGCTGAAAAATCTAAAGAAAAGATCAACTGGATCCTAGAAAATATCTATCTTCAAAGAGATCTGAAGGAGCTGAGACTACACTGCCCATGTGTGTACATTAGGTCATAGGCAGGTATGTAGAGGTGCCTGTGTATTTCTAACTCATTATACATTCATTTTCCAAATCTGGAGATCTTTTCCTATTTCTTCATTTCAGTTTACCACACTTCAAAAATAATTTGCTACTAGAAAATAAATTCTAATAGTGATCTTTGCCACCATTTTGTATCAAACTGCTTATTGAATTATAAGTACTTCATGTGTTAGACAGCAAATGCTTTGCAGATGGTATAGCATTACCTAGGTTGAATTGCTCAGGGAGTCATCTGGGAGCAGTGTGAAAAAATCATAAAAATAACAGGGGTTTATGTATTTCAGTTGATATATCAAAGATGGTGAGCTTTCCTTTCAACAAATACATATTGACTTCTTACTGGCTTCTACTGATGTTATTTTTTAAAAAAAATCAAAAAACTAGTGAGAGATTTTGAAGTCCTTTTTTAAAGTTCTTAGCATTTCACATGGTTATATTCTACTTCATAACCGGTGAAGAACAAACAACATGACTGTACTAAGGGAATACAATCTTTTTGGCATGAAGGACTTACAGCATCATCTGTGGTAGTTTTATACTAAAGGTAGTTATAGAAGGTTGAAAACTGTCATTTAACATCTTTCTTTTTAATAAACATGCCTATTCTGTATGATGAAAGACAGTCCAGCTATTAGAAATACAATTCAAAAATAGGTCAGTGGTGCATTACTGTGATGCTGTGGGGAGCATGTCAGTCTTTAGGGAGTCCTTTGAGAAGCTACCATAAGAGTAATCTTATTGAGTCAAATTGGATACACAGACTTTCTCAGTTCAATGTTTCATAGTAAACATACCCAAGAAACATAGCAGCAATTAATCAGTGTGACTAAAGTCCATGTGAATGTAATGTAATGACAGCTCTTGTCTTTCTCTGGTTTTGGCTAAAATCAGGTACAAGACCTGAACAAAGATGCACATACACTATAGTGCATATTCATTAAAAATGGTGAATTGAAACTGCTTTGCTAATTGTTCATTTATTTCCCATAGATATGGTTTCAAACAGGAATGATCAGTTAAACAATACATTTCTAATGAAACATTAGCAAGTAAATGTACGTTTTTCTCCTTGTGAAGAAAGCTATTTCCAAGTTTTACTCATCCAACTTGGAGAAGGAAGGAACATCATGTGATCAGCATGTTCTAGCACAGTTCAGATTTTGCATATTCCTTCCAGCAGAGTCTACATATAAAAATAATTTACAAGAAATATCTGGTGAATAAATTTGAATTGCAAAAATGTTTTATTTTTTAATTGAAAAAAAAAATAATTTTCAGGTGATTTGACTATGGGAAAAAGCTAAAATAACCAAATTATTAACTGAGGATTAGCTACTTAGCTAATGAGAAATTTTTATAAGTAATTCTAAATAGGATTGCAGTTCACTCTTTGTAAATATCACAGATTATCACTGGAAAAATTCAGTTGTTTCAGATACTCAGATGATGGCATTGACTGCTTTCTTAACAAAGTACACATCTGTAAATAAAAGCTAAAGTCTTCTTGAGCTTTTTTAGTTCTTATCACTTGATTATGAGGATGATCATTTTTTAAAAAGTTAATATCTGTATTAAAAGTTAAATTACTTATCAGATTCTTTTCTGCAAGACAATTGTTTTGTATCTGTAATCCCAGGCCGACTATACTGATAAACAGCACACCCATAATCTGCCCAAGCAGCTTTCTTATTTTGTTTTTAAAGGGTGATCAACAGGTTTTCCCGGGTTGGGCTGTTTTTGTTTTGGCATGTCTTGAATAGAGTTGACTTCTGTTTTATGTAATGTGCTTCACTGATTCTTTTTCTCCAACATGCAAATCTTGCAATACCACATTATAAACATTTTTTCCAGCTGATCAAAATCAGTATTTCATATCATAACTTTTATAGCATGACATGTTACAACTGTGTCATTTTTTTCAATTATTTGAAACTCTTTACTGGCCACTATGAAAGAAAATATATTTCTTCTTTGAAAAGCTCACCTCCCTTACTTCTGTGGAATTTACAGATAATTATTCCAACCAGTGACAATTTATCTCTTCCTTCACAGAAATGTCCCTCAAATCTTTCCAGAATCTGGCCATATTTCAGTGCAGTGACTGTCCTGTGGATTGCCCTCCTCTCACTCAGGAGCACAGTCTTGCTTTAAAATTCCAGCAATGTCTGATACTGAATATAAGTGGTATTAAGAGAGCACTTAAGTAGTGCTAGATGCCTTTCAAATTTTTCAGTGAATGAAAAAATAATGTCATTAACTCGAGTAAGCACTAACACAGAAATGTAGATTCATTTTCAGTATTCAGAAAAATTTTCAGTAATATACTTAACCCTACACCTGTACACTTAGGAAATTTTCCACATCCCTGGCCCAAGCACTCAGTATGTCTCAGGTATAAAACCCTGAAGCTGCAGGGTAATGCCGATCACACTAATTGAGGACTCATCTTTACACAGTGTCTTTCAGCATTCATATAGGAGATATTAACCTGGGTGATTTGAAAACATCCAAGAAGAAATTAAGAGTGAAATTTATCTCTCCTATCTTCAGATATTTAAATTTTACATGTGAGATTCATTTTGCCTAGCCTATGATGTCTACACGCGTGCTATACGCGCATGGAGGTATGTAATCTGAATTGCTCTATAGAGACCACTGAATGCATCTAAACAGGACGCCATCTGTTGAATATTTGGGTAAATGAAGTCTTAGAAAAGTTTGTAGTCAATACAGAAATACATTATCTGTCTTAATGGTGAAAATTTCTCTCCATGCCTCTTTAAAATGCAACAAATTGCTTCTGAAGATGAGGTTTTGTCTCCATTAACTAGAAATATAGTCTAAATGAACCTCTGTTAGCTCTAATTGTCAAGACCTTAGAGGTCAAACAATTTACTCAAACTTCAGTGTCTAGGGCTATTTGAGACTCTCTGAGGCATACAAGGGTATATGTATTTAGCTTGGCAGTTGTGGCACAGGATCTATGGGAAACTTTCTGGAGTAGCAGCTAGGAGGTAGGCAGGGCCTCTTTGGGCAGTTCAGATGGCATTAGAAGACAGTAGAAACAAGATATATATATACACACGTATGTGAGGTGAACCTCATTCTAGCTGTGATTGCTGATTTAAGTCCATCATTTGGTTCTGCATTATTTCATGCCACCAAACTCTTGCACTGGGTAAAACTGTTGGCTTAGCAAACCAAGCTGACTGACTGTTGGGCTGTAGGGAATCTCTAGGGCCTTGGTGAAGCCTGTAGCAGCCTGAACATCATCATGCTCTAATGCTGTGAGCTGCTTGCATTCTTCTCAGAAAACGAGATCTTCGAAGATGGTTTTTTATTGGTCATGAACCCCTGGTGGAAGTGCTGTTAAAACCATTAAAGCCACTAAAACCTGCATTGGATACATTTAGTTTGTATCACCTACATTTCAAGACTGCTGCCACAAGGAAAAGATTTAGACATTTGACCTTTTTCTCTTTCATGATTTTTTTTTTTTTTCAAACAAGCTTGGTTCCCTTTTCAATTTTTAGATGTCCAAAACTGGATTGTGAGGAGGAACAGAGAAATAGAAATAGAAATTGATGTGGACTTCCTGGGCTTGCCACAACCAGCTCCTGTTGCAGTCATGTATACGTATGTAACATGCAAGAACAAGAAGACTGGAAGGCATGTCTGTGAGTATATTTGTGCATGTTTGCTCTGAGAAAATGTTCGGCTGAGGATTACACTGGTTGTCCTGCTCTTTCAGGAATAAAACCTGAATGGTTTGCACAGTGTCTACATAAAATACATCCTCACAGATCCTCACAATTTCCACTCTACTTCACTTAGTTCTTGTTGCCTCCTCCCTTCTCTCTTTTGCACACCTTCTCACCTCACAGAGGTGAGACATAACCACATTATTATTAGAACCAGAATTTATTATCAAATCACATAAGGAAAAAAAGTATTTTTTTCTGTGTCAGTGCATGTGTAATTATTGTAACATGCAGAGAAGAGCAAGAAGAGGTAGCGTGTTGGAGACTGTTTCATTTATAAAGTGCTTTGTTAACTTTCAAGTAGGTTACACCTCATGTGATTTGATTGAATTACTTTCCTTTTTTCCTTTTCATCCTGAGTAAGAGTAAAGATTTAAACACTATAAAGCATGTATGCTACAGAAAGTAGGTTAGAGGAATTCTGTGATTATAGAAGTTCACCCAACTTTTTTCCCAATTAATTTTCAAAGCTTTTCAACAACCCTTGCTGGCTTGTAAATTCTTGTTCTCTCATTATTTACTCTGCTCTGCATCTATAACCTGCAATATATGTAAACACTCCAACATACTAGGCTTACTTCCCATCTCAGCTGAATCAGTCTCATGCTAGTGATCTGGTGGAGTCATTCTTGTTTCAGGCCAGTGATGAATAGAAATCAAACCTTTGTATATAGAATGTTTGAACAAAAATGCATAATTGAGAAAAGAGGGTCATGCATTAACTGCTGATTGCTTTCTAGTCTTTTGTCTTCCCACTGATCACAGTGACAGTGAAGATGATGAACGTCTTGTTCAGTTATACCTGCTACAGGGGTGGAAAGCTCTGGGGTGGGCAGAAATGGAGCTCTGATATGACCTGGTCCAGGTATTTCTTCATGCAAACCTGAGTCAGAGTCCTCAAACACAGAGATTAAAACCAAAATGTTTTTATTTTGGTGCTTTATCATAATTACCCAGATTTGAAAACATGAGCCTATATTTCTTACCCATATTGACAGAGGATTTTCCTGACTTCTAGGTCTTTTTCTAGTGACAAATCCTTTTTTCCCTCCCTGCCCTGTTTATTTTGTTTTGGTTTTTTTAAATATTAAATAACATTAAAACATTCCTTTTGTGGAAAAGCATATCTAGGATATATACTAGTTCTCTTCTCATAGTCACATTTCTTTACTAGTACTAAAATTTGTTAATAATACAAATATTTATCTTTTTGGCATCTTTATACACAAAGCCTATTAGAGACACAAGGACCTCAATTTTCAAACAAAAAACATATTTTAAGAATGTCATTGCTTTGTACTTATGCTTATTGGTGTTTTAGAGGACACTGTTTAACTCTGTTTAGTCTCTGTTTAACTTCAAGCCATGAAACACACATGTTTGCAAATTGCTTTGGAAAATCATAGTCCCTTCAATGAAATTTTATCTGTATGGAGCGCCTGAAATAGAACATCTGAATGACTTTTTAAAGTCTGTTTCTGAAGAACATGGGTTTTGTACCAGTACCTAAAAAACCATATATTTTTAACACCAAGGCAATAAGTTTTTTTCAATATATTACTTATGAAAATCTGGCTTCCATGCAAAATCATATTCTTCACATGGTCTCCTTCATTTTGTACCTGAAAAAGTGCAAGAAATTCTGATTGCTTGCCAACTGATGTTGGTGCTGTTGGCACTTTGGAAACAGGGAAATATGATTCTCGTCTTAAGGCTCAGTTCAGCCACAGAAGATGGTTCAGACATGTCTAAATGTATGAAAGTAAGAAGATATTTATTTGTAGGCTTAATATAATAAGTGTGCTTGAAGGAATGGTTTGGTTGCATGCTGGGAACAATTCCATGCACAAAGAAGGAGATGTTTCTACTTCTCTAAGAAAGGATGGGAAAAGTTACCTGCTACAAAGCTGAAGACACAGGCTCTTAAAAATCTCAGAATTGTTTCTAATAAAGGGGTTTAGGATGCCAAATTTGGTGAAGGACAACTTTTTTCCCACTAGGACAGTTTCTCAACCCAGCCAAATTCTAATCTGGGGATAGCAGTTTTCCCTGAAATCACTCACCAAGATGAGCAGTGAGCCACCACGCTCATTTAATTCAGTTTTGGTTCATATCCATGAAAGAACTTAATAGTTCTTCCAGAACAGAAAGGGAAATACCACCAGCAGTTGCAGAGAGCCAGAGGCTATGTGGCTTTTGGAGTAGCAGGGAGAAGTTAAATAGACTGGGAGCTGGCTGCAGAAAGAGGGCTCAGTGGCTTGGATATTGGGATGAAAGGCTCAGAGCTGGCATGAGAGACAATATGTTTCTGGCAAAGGGGACTATAATAGCCATGAAAGAGCCTTGTGGGTGGCCCATTAAAAAGGGGGGTTACAGCTGGGTCTGAAGGAGGCTGGCGGAAGACAGTTCCTGGCTGTTGAATTTGCCAGTCTGAGTATGCTTGTAGCAAGGCAATGACCTACAGGGAGCTGGCTGGACAAACTCCATCTCTACGCCCAGCAGGCATTGGGCTGTCTTTAAGGACTGAATGAAGTATGGTGATTTTACATTGGTTGGTAACCATTTGCATACACAGAACATGAAAAGAATATTCCTCAGAAACAAAGGTTGAGAAAGGCTAATACGACCAAGTGAACATAGAGCATTCCTGAGAGAGGCTTATTTAAACACATCTGTAATCTTCTAGGTACTAAGGTTGCACAACCTCCTTAGATTATCTTTTCTAATTCTTTACTCACCGTAAAACTAGAAACTTATTTTATAAATTTATAAAAGTTATTTTATAAAATTATAAACTATTTTTAAAAATACGAAATTAAGCTATTGACTTGTTACCCTACCCTCTGTGGACTTGGAGTACAAAAGAGAATTATTCTGCTAAGAGAAAAAGAAAAAAGAACTCTTACAGGATTGGAAGGTTTTCCATGTCTTTCCTCCCTTGTTTAGTTTGTTTATACATATGCTAAATATAACCATATCTTTCCAAACTTTTTAACGGTCCTGTTGTACAAAACACTTTTTATGCTGGCTTTCTCTAGATATTCTTTGACTGTATCTTTCTTAAATCATAATAGCCCAACTAAATATAGTACTCCACCTAAGTCCTCACCAGAGCCAGATACAGCAGAACAGTGACTTTCCAGACAGCACAAAATGACATGTGTCTTTTTACAGCAGCATGACATAGCTGATTCAGAGTTTGTCTGTGAAGCTTTCTAACTTCTAGGTCCTTTCTGTGTTATTGTTGACAATCTGTTAATACTCTCTTGTGTATTAAATCCCCACATGCAGTATACTGAATTTCACCTTTATTGAAATTCAACTTTTTTATATGAAATGATTCTTCAGACTGTCAAGATCATCTTCAGCGAACCTTGCCTGACATCTTCACTCACTCAGTTTTTAATGAAAGTCCTTTCATCCAAACTATTTAAAAATAGTGAAGAATACTGACCACAGGACAGAGGGCTAGAGAACCTGACATAATAAGAAATGGTTAACAAATAGCTCTGGAGCAGATGTGTGCTTTTAGCTGTGAACCTGCCAAAACCATCATCTATACGAGATTTCCTTGAGAGAGTGCCATGTGGAAAGATCTCAAAGGCCAAAAGTCAAGATATGTTCTCCTGCTGCCTCTCTCTCTGTACATGACATGATTTTCTCTGGAGAAGAAAGGAATTGCAGTGGATGAATTGGATAGATGAGTGGATGAGACTTGGATAGATTGGATCGGTGGGCCAACGTTAACAAGATGAGCTTCAACAAGGCCAAGTGACAGGTCCTGCACTTGCGCCACAAGAACCCCTTGCATTGCTACAGGCTTGGGGAGGTATGGCTGGAGAGCTGTCTGGAAGAAAAGGATCTGGGGGGTTCTAATTGACAAGCAGCTGAACATGAGCCGGCAGTGTGCCCAGGTGGCCAAGAAAGCCAACGGCATCCTGGCTTGTATTAGAAATAGTGTGACCAGTAGAAGTAGGGAGGTGATAGTCCCCCTGTACTCTGCACTGGTGAGGCCACACCTGGAGTATTATGTCCAGTTTTGGGCACCTCAATACGAGAGAGATATCGAGGTGCTGGAGCAAGTGCAGAGGAGGGCAACGAAGCTGGTGAAGGGCCTGGAGAACAGATCCTATGAGGAGAGATTGAAGGAGCTGGGACTGTTCAGTTTGAGGAAGAGAAGGCTAAGGGGAGACCTCATCACTCTCTACACCTACCTGAAAGGACATTGTAGAGAGGTTGGTGCTGGTCTCTTCTCACGGGTGATTAGTGACAGAACAAGAGGGAATGGCTTTAAACTACAACAGGGGAGGTTTAGACTGGATATTAGGAAAAAAATTTCACAGAAAGAGTGGTCAGACAGTAGAATAGGCTGCCCAGGGAGGTGGTGGAGTCACCATCCCTGGATGTGTTTAAGGGTCATTTAGATGAGATGTTGGGGGATATGGTGTAGGGGAGAACTTTGTAGAGTAGGGCTGATGGTTGGACTCGATGATCCCAAGGGTCTTTTCCAGCCTGAATGATTCTATGATTCTATGAATATATTTAATTTTTGACAAATTAGGTTTTTTCTTATTACATAATTATCCTTTAGATACTTACAAAATGCTTTTAATAATTTGCTTTTGATTCTTCCTGGCCATCAAAATAGCATATTCTTATAATTACATTCTACCCTTTTCAAAATGGAATTATCTTTGCCATCAGGTTCCCTTGGCTTCCATGATATCTTGAAGAAAATTGCTGCAGGGTTGGGAGCTGCTATAATACACTCCATCTGGACCTCCTAAATTTGAGAATACCTAATATATGCAAAGGTTTTTGAGCCTGGGTTCTTACTTCTGGTTTTCATTATTATTATTTTAACTATATAGGCCAACTAATTTTTTGTGATACTTGAAATAAAAAGACTGAATTTCTCAGTCTTTTTTCATCCATTACTTTCTCCACTTTCCTGGTTAAGTACTGGGCTCATTCTTGTCTTTTCCTTTCATTTACTTATAAGATAGAATTAGAAGTTTTTCTTCTCATCTATTTTCTCTTCTTAGTCACCTAAACTGAAATATTCCATTGTACGCTCCCAATCAGTTGATTTCTTAATAATAATTTGTGGTGGTTTAGCCTCTGCCGGGGTCTGAAACCACGCGGCCCCTGCCCCTCCCCCACAAAGGGAGTGAAATACAAAGCCCCAAGACTGAAATAAGGAAAGGTTTAATACAACAGTGCAATAGCAACACAACCAACAACAGCAATAACAATAACAGTAATAGTGATAGCAATGAACAGAGCAAAATAGCTACCAAATACAGCAGTTTGAAGCACGATGTACAAAACCACGAGTGCACCGCGCTCCGCGCCAGAAAAAATGTGACCTGCCAGGATGTGACGTCCACATGGTATCTGAATAACCCGGCTAGAGCTCCCCCCCCACTGCTGGGGAAACTTAACCCTATCCTGGTTAAACCAGGACATAATTTTATCAGTAATAATGTGTCTCATCTAGCTCAGCCTTCTAGCTCAATTGCACCATTACAGATTGCTTCTACTTTTATCCTTCCACAGAGTCTTTCAACAGATAAGCCTCTGGTTTCTTGGAAGCCATCACATTAAACATATTCATTTTTGGCATATTAGTTATGTTGGCATAGTTATATATGTTGTATTTTCAGCCTTTACTGTTTAATCTATTGCTCAGGTACTTATATGAAGGGGGCCTAAGGAACAGGAGATTATTTTGTCATAAGAAGTTGGTCTCATAGATTATGGTGGTTAATCATCATAAAATCATAAGCATACTGGAAATGTAAATCACAAAATGTGTACTGCTTTGCAACTCACTTCTTAAACGAAAAGAGAACTCCAGCTATGTTGAACATGTCTCGGTGCACACTGGAGAATTACTTTCACTGTAAGCTAAAGGAACTTCCTGAACAGTGAACTGGTCCTCTTTCTCTTCTGTTGAGATTCCTATTCCCATGAGGAAGGAGAGCTGAGTGTCTTTTGTATTTCCCTGTGCCCTGTGCTAAACAGAAAACCTAAGGTCTTGCCTGGCATAAAGGAACTGAAATAAGTAGACAGTGTATGCAACGGTGGCTTCTGGGAATGGTTTCAGGACTTTGTATTTCCTAGTTATTTTGTGCTTTTTTTGTCAAAGGGTAAACATTTCAAGCTAAATTATTCAGAAGGGATTTAGGAGGTGTTTTCTTTAAGTTCTGCTGAATACAAATGTGTGGAGAGAAAGAAAAATCAAGCATTCTGCTTTGGTTTAGTGTTTTTGTTCACTGGTTACACAGATCTTTGAGGAGAAGGATTGTATAGATGTGTGGGGTAATCCAGTTCCCCCTCTTCCTGAGTAGGGTTTTCATAGGAAGCCACTCCAAACTGCTACTTGAAGAGGGCTATCTCAAGCCTACTAAAGCAGAGAAAAGAAAAATCCTGGCAAATGAAGAGCCATGATAAAATCTGAGGTGACTTTGCTACCAAGACCAGTATGCTAGTGACATTTCTTCAGCAAATAGAAGACTTTCCAGGAGATGGTATTATGGAAAGAGGTGTCATATTTTAGCAGTGCAATTCCAGCACAAAGCCTCAGAATGCAGAGTGAATTCACCTTCCTGAAAAAATATCTTCTTTACATGTGGGTGGAGGGTTGTAGCTCCTTAAAGTATAAGGTAGAAATTTAAGTAGGAGCCATGTGATTCTGGATTATCACACTGATAATACAGTGTATACATAGATTCTTCTAATTAACACCACCCCCCCCCCAGTATCAGTAATTACTAGAACCATGACATGCCCAGCACACATATTTTGCATGAAGCCAGAAAAAAGCCATTTGACTCCAATATAGTGAAAGCCTCCCCCAAGGGCTGCTGGAAATGCCATCTTCCAGACTAGTGCTTACTGCAGTACACAGGAGCAGGTGGTCAGTCAACACCCTGGGATATGACTGACTGTAAAACAGGGCCTTGACTATGTTTCATTATTGTAAAGACTCAAAATTTCAAACATATATGTTTTGACAAACTTGTGAAGCTGTTTATATGGGAGGTAAGAGAGGAACAAAAGTTGTTTCTTGACATCTCAGAAAGGAGACAAAACCATGCTGTCTAGAGATACTGAGGACTTAAGACTTGGTTATGCTAAGTAACCTGCTGAGTCTACATGTCTTGGTTAGGTTGAATAACACCAAATGCTCGTATTAGGGTCACTGCCTTCCTTCAGTGTGCCCACAGTGTAATTTGGGTGCTGGAGGAAATATAGTCCCCAGAAAGCTATGCTCCCCATGGCACACTATCCCCAGGAGAACAGTGGGCTGCCTCCTTTTGAGATTGAGCTTTTTGGTACTCTGGCATTCATCCATGCTGAGCATTATTCCTCTCATCTGTTATTACAGGTTTGGCCTAATTCCATGTGATACACAAGCATGTGTTTACTTTTAAACATGTGAACCATTATGCTGACTGCAGTATAATTACTCTTTAGCAACTGACCCCAAGACAACAATTCTGTTCCAAAGCAACACACTGTTCCAGATATTTTTATAATTATATTCTTTCATAGTTCACAAAGTCATAGGTGGTAAGGCGCAGGCATGCACAAGAAGTTGTGTACATACTGGCTTTCAACGCATAAGGTCCAGGTTTACACTCCTGTCCTTTGTCTCAGCATGATCTGTAATGTTTTAGGGCAGAGTTTTCAAGCTAGGACAGCTATTTCTGGGTAGGTTTCAGATATGCAACTGTGAGAGACTTGTTTGAAACCTTCTTGACATTTGCTCTATTAAAATAAATTTCAGTACTGCAAGGCAGCACTATTCCTGTGCTTAAAATTAAGTACATGCTTAAGAACCTCACTTATCTGGAGCTTGTGAACGAGAGTCCCCCAAACTATCAATACATGGGAGTGAACTACTTATGACAGAGCTCCAATACAAAATGTAGCATTGAAAGATAAGGATGAACTTGGTGTACAAGAATGCAAATACAGTTAATTCTCTTTATGATATATCCTGTGTGGATTTTTATCATAGGCTTAAAATGTTGCAGCAACATTGGAAGGATTTTAGGGATATCCCCAAGGAAGCAATGAATTCCTAATTTGCACAGGAAGGGACAGAGGTAAGGAGAGAGGAAGACCCTGCTGCTATGATTCTTGAAATTCCTCTCCAGAAGTCAATGGGGAGAGATATGAGACATGAAAGCTTTGTTGGAGGCGAGTTAGAATTACATTTTGCTGTTCTGTTTTTCCCTTTGTCACTTTGTTTCCAATCCTGATATTAACAATTTAAGATTTTCCTTTCCTTGAATAAGCTTGCATTAATTTTTCCCATCATCTTTCCAGTGCTAGAGTTGAGGCCAAGGGAAGCTGACAAATTCAGCTCACGTTCTGCCACTGGAGGTAAAGTATGCAAGCGTCAGTCTAATGCTCCCACCATGAGGTGCACCCTGACATGGGACTGAATGCTCTCAGCCAGGCTTGAAGGGTCAGCCGGGGCCTGGGAGTGCCAAGTGCTGTATTGAGAAAGTTGTTCCTGGCAGGCACAGAGAACACCCCTTCTTCCAGGAGCAGGTAACAAAGAGAGACCCCTCACAGCAGACCCCCAGGGAACCTTTCAAACCAGTCCATGGCTTCAAGGGAAAATGCAGCAGCTTTCAGCACAGGAGACAAGGTTGATACTGAATTAACCAACAGAAAATGTTGGACCATACTGATTTGTGAGATTTTGTTCAAAAAAAAATATTTACAAACCCTTTCTGCAAAGTTGCTACTACCGTAAAATATTCAGTAGAAGGTGTTTTCATCAGAATTAAGAAAACAGGCAGCTCCTTTAGTCTAATAATTTCCAGAAAATGAGTTCTCTAGTCAACCCTTTGACATGAGATCCCTGCTGTAAAATATTAGCCTTTTCTACCTATCCTGAAAGGTATCTAGTAGTTTGCTCACTCCAGCAAGCATTGCAACTGTGCTGTTGTTTTTACCTCTTCAGTCTGTAAGGCTTCTCTCCGTGCTGTCAGACTCATGCCTAGGGAAAGTCACCCGAGAAACTACTTGAAAGTCTGCTTATCACCCAGACCCAGGCTTTGGAGTAGATCATTAACACTAGGGAGCAGGCTACCGGGCAATAATGTTTTCATGGAGATTCTCCATACAAGAACAAAATAGAGACTATAAAAATATGTGTTACAAAATCTAAAGTAAAGTGTCTGTTACCTGACACTCGTGCCTAGACTCAGTTTACTTTCTCCAGACACTTCCAAGCTAGACGATAGACCCACCTGTACTCAGTTCATCAAATTATGATTGAATTTGTCATTTGACTGTTATATCTCTTTCCCCTTTCCTGCATAATCCCCTCCCAGTTATGAGCCATTCATCAGGGTTTTGTCTATTTTTTGAAGATACAAAATGCCCCATATCATTTCTTTGCGTAACAAGCATAGGATGGTGTGCTTGTGAAACGCCATGTCTTCTCTATTCCACATGGAGAAAAATAAAAAGCTCAAACCCAACCTACAAGGCTGTTTATGTAATAAGATGCAGTAGGTAAGAATCATGACAGCTGAGAAATAAAAGCAAGAAAACAAGTAATGCTAAATGTAGGGACCCATTTGTTTGAAACTTTTGGAACAACAAATTTGTACTCATATTTCACTATGAAGTGCAAGCAGCTCTTGGAATAAATTTTGAACATGAAAGCCTGTGAAGAAGTATTTACTGCAACCTAAAACCTCATATTCTTCTCAGATTTAAAAGGTAAACAAGATGTGGGGACAGTTGCTATTTTTTCCTGCAAAATAGGTGACAATTACACTGACATTGTTTTATAGCTATTGTTGGATTCTTTTTTAGGTTGATAAGAACACAACAGATGCAAACGATAAGAAAATGTTGGAAGAGACTAGTACAGGAGTGCATCGCTCCTCATGTTCCTAGGTCCTTTGCAATGTTTACACTCCATTCTAATGGACAACAGGAGGAAAGTACATTTCAAAATGTACAGGAGGAAAGCACATTTCATTACAATGAACTCAGGGGACTGTCTGGATATTCAGCCCCATGTTAAGGCAGTGTTAGAATTAGAAAAGTATTCTAATTAAATTAGAAACATGAAAACTATATTTTCTAAATACAATGGTGTGAAATGTTTTCACTTGGTTTGGTCTCAGACCAGATATCACCAATACTATCAAAAAGAGAATCTCCTAAAGAGCTTATGTAATATTTTGTGTTTGTGCTCTACTTTTTTCAATCCTTTTGCCCACTTTAAGCAAAGCATATAAAATAGAAAGTGGCATAAGAAAAAATACACATTGTGCAGTAAAATAAACACTATCACTGTTCTAAATCATGGGGACAAATGTGGAAACCAGGATGCAGAAAACTGCAGAATGCATTGAAAGTACTTTTAAGTAAAGCCTCTCAGAGATACTAAGCAAACCAACTTTATTTGGAAGAAACAAAAAGCAACCGTGCAGAAAGAAACTATGCTCTTCTGTAGAAGAGATTCAAGTGCAGAAGATAGGACTGAAGTAATTCCAGCTTGAAATGGGAAATATAACAAGTGAAAAGACAGCTTAAAATAAAAGTGCTCAAGATACAGGTCTTCCAAAAGATTCTAATTAAGCAAAAAAGTCTGCCCAAGAATATTAGCATCAGGAAACTGCTCCAGTAACCTGAGCACCCTGACAATGTAATTGATAAAATATTAAACTGGTATTTTTAATCCAACAGCAGTCCAAATTAAGTAATGAACTTGTGAATTAACCCTGTGTTACTGAAACATCAGAACCTAGATTTTACTCATAAAAATATACTCTCAGAGAGGTTATGGTACACAGAGCAAGCACACACTTACTGAAAGTAGGCAAACGTGCATGTAAAATTACCTCCTGTCCATGCAGTGCAAAGGAACTACTTAGATCCCTTCTATGTTTAATAAAGGGGCTCAAAGGAGGGACAGCTTGGATACTGTGTATTGATAATAACTGAAAAAGGTGCACTGGAGCCTGCATAACTAACTGTAACAGAAAGACTTATAGCAATGCCTGTGAGCAACTACAGAAAAAAAAAAAAAAAAAAAAAAAAAAAAAATAGAACACTGAGCTGTGAAAAATAGTTCATACTCCTTTAAGGCTTTTTCTTACAATCCTAATTAGACGTGCAAATAATTGATTTTTCAGTTTGGTGGCTGAACCTAAAAAATACTTTCTAATTTGTTTCAGATCACCCCTGAATCAATTTCTTTTCTTTTTGCCAACATCAAAAGCAGCAGCAACAATATCTGGTTTTCAAGCACTTCTTAAATTTATGAAAATGTTTTTGTAGCTGGTTTTTTTCTAAATGAAATAGGATTTGACTTCTGCAAGGAATGATCATTAAAACTTTTATTTAAAAAAAAATATTGGAATTTGATCTCAAAGTCCACAAATTATTTTGGTAGACCTAGAACCTCTCTTCTCATGTGAGATTTTTCCCCATTCTAATTTGAAAGCAGGCATAATCTCCATTGTGAAAAGCCTTTACAATTTTTCCCTTAGTTTCACATTATTAGACTTAATTCTGCCCTCATGTAAATGGAGCAATATAACTTTCACCACCACAGGGTCCTGAATCAGCAAAGTGCTTGTGTATTTCTTTAGTCATAAGGAACCTGAGAAGGCATTTGTATTTGTTTCTTGAAAACTGGGTCAATTAAAAAAAATAATTAGCCAAACATCATTTCAGCAGCTTACTCCTGCATTTATGTTCCCCCCAATTGGTGTCTGCAATAAGTATAGTAATTCTTCTTCCAGCTTTTCCAAAATCTTGTCTGTACTTTTGGGGGTCCCCACAACACATGCTGAGCAAGAATTGATGGAGGGTGGTCTATAAGCTCCCACTTCACCCTCAGGGTGCTTCTGATCTCCAAGGACTAGATCCAAACTTTCACCACAAGCTGATTTTACCCTAAGGGTGATCCCTGACTGTGTACAGCTCCCCCCACACTGATTATTTTGTAGAAGAGATCCAGGCATATAGGCTAGATGAGACCCAAGGAAGAATTAGATCAAGCTCTCAGACCCTTGTAACTGGGTGAACCAGGATCCCTGAGTTTTCCCACAGTGCAAACTTTCAGCAGTTGAGGAACTGTGGAACATTCCCATCCTGCCATCACCTCAGTAGTTAACCCCTTCTTACAAAAAAAACCAGGAGATGCACAGTAAGACAGTAATTGATTGTATCACCAAATGAGGAAATTTGTCACTTGGGCAAAATGAATAAACTGAAAAACAGGGGAAAAAAAAGATCAAATTTCTTTAGCAGTCTTGGCTGCCACTTGTATCAACAGTTCCCATGACTTTTTAAGAGGGATAGTGATTGCCATACAGCTTCAACAAGTTGCCCAAACAACTTTATATTCTTTCAGTTTCTTTATACTTTTCTTTTACATATTTCAGTTATGCATGAATTGTAGCTAAAGATGGTAAAAACATTTCCTCCTATTTTGGGTGTGCTAGAGGAAGCTCAAGTCAGGACAGTAAAATTACATCCAGATCTAGAGCCCTTTGTTAAAACCAGCTTTTGGAGAATCCTGATGCCTGCTGCTGCCTCTTTTCTGAGAGCTCTGCTATTGCTGCTGGGCCTTCTCTCCTCTTCAGAGGACCCTCATCATATTCAGACTAGGAAATCCTTGTTCCTGAGTGCGGAGTGAGTCAGTCCTTGCCATCTGCTCTGCCAGATCTGTGGGTAGCTCCTCTTTCTCCTTTCTGTCTGTTCAGGATCAGGCCTAGAAGTCCCTGCTCCTAAGCAGAGATGGTGTCTGCAGCTGTCCTGTGCTTAGGTACAGCTCCAGGTCCTGGTCCCAGACCTAGTTGTTATTCAAATGACAATATATGCCTTCCCATTCTCAGTCCCAGCTGAAGTACAGATTTTGCCCCTTCCTTCCAACTCTTTACTAATTTCCCCCCTAGGCATTTAAAATTTGGGGATCCCACTGATGCACAAAGGTTAAAATCCCACCAAAAGGGTCAGTCCATCAGGTGGAGGTTTTGCCATGTGTGTGCACACCTCTCTTTATGTGCAATCATGAGGGAGCGGAACAACAATGCTGCAGTGTCTATGCATACCTAAATGTTCCCAAAGTTTGAAGGTGATGCAATATTGCAGGAACTGGCTTGGTTGCAGAAAAGAGACTAATCCAGCTGAGTTATACTGGCATATTGTGAAGCTACAGATTTCCATCAGTTCTGTCACATCACTTGACTTAGTAAGAAGTCTGGTTCTGTGCTCCATAACGAAAATCTCCACAGCACCGAGACAAATAGTGGATTTTGCTTCCCACACTATAAGCCTTCATGCATTTGCAGCTGAGATTTATTACATCTTTGGTATTGTCCTCCATGTCTTCTACCAGAATAGTTTTTCAAAGTATGCACTTACAATGTGTTTAAACAACCTGGTTACACCCTAACCTGGGCTGACCACTGTCTACACCAGCTGTTGCAGTAGACTGCTATGTGGAAAACTCACAGGAACAGAAGGTAAATAGCAGGTAGATGTAGCCTGACTCTGGTGAAGTCAGGGCAGTATTTAGGAGGGAGAGAGTCCTGTAAATTAGTCTCTATTCCTAACATCGCTTGCACATTTTGTCCAATAAATGTTAAGTTCACGCAGTGCAGGTAGCAGTAGCATGTGGCACAGTAACAAGGGCACAGGACCTGCCCTCCCTCGTCTTACAGAGCCTCTGTACCATAGGACCATGCAGTCAGATCACCTCTCAGTCTTTTTTTTCTCACAGACTCCTCAAAGTGGTAAATGTCTACATGTACATGTCTACTTGTGAGGTAATGTCTGAGCTCTCACTGTAGACAACTCTATCCATTAACCTAGGCATAGGCACCTACTGCCGCCTGAGACACCCTTAGATCTCTGAGATGCCTGCAGAGGGCTAGCAGATATGAATCAGGATTTATGGTAGTTTGGTGCTGAACATTCCACAACACCCAAAATAAACACCCAAATGTGTTGAGACAACTGAATCCCGTTCTAGAGATCTAGATGACACAGACAGTGGAAAATAGAAAGCATCTCAACTGACTAAATATAGCTCAGCTTAAAATTATTCTAGTTTCTATGAGCTGTCAACTGAATCTACACTGACTCTTTTGGGAGCTTCAACACCTAGTTAAGGTTAATAACTGGACACCTAGGTTCAAGTGTCTTAATCTGAGAGCTGCAACAACCCTATGGATCTGTGGCCTTTCTTTTCACAACAGCTTTACTCTGGCAGGTAGGACAGCCCAAACACTTAAATTCTATGACTGAAACTACATTGGCAATTGAATTTAGAGCCATACAGGCTTAGATCTGAACTACTAGCTAATTTAGGCAAGTTAGACTGTCATAATCTAGCCATTATTTCTGGATGCTGCAAAATTTAAAATTTTTTATTAGATTTATAGCAAATATGATCAGATTATTTTAGAGCAAATGGAAAGAGCTGTCTGTGAGACTTTTGACTGAGCAAAAGGCTGGGTGCCAGTATTTAACTGAAGTTTCTTGCAGAGGTAAATAGATTTGTATTTATATCAAAGCCACTCATTCAAAACTATCACATTATAACCAGCTACCATTACTGTCTCACAGCCATTTGGTAGTGCCCATATATAATGATCCTAGTCTAGTCGCTGCACAAGAAGATTCTATCATTGCAAAGGGTCCATTCAGCTCCCTCACACAGTTTTTGAAAGGAGGCCATAGAGAGAACTGTCACTAACGCTTTTACTCACCTTTGCAAGTAAGGTCTGGGCCACATTCACTGGACACTGTCTAAGGACAACAGATTGTCTCTTCCCAAGGTGTTTAGTATATTTCTTCAACTTCTAGATTGTCAGTCTGATAGCCTTCACTGGAAAATCAATGCACATAAAATGAATACAGAAATGAATGGCAGCAGCATTAAAAGAAGCAGTGTCAAGAGACTCTGAGAGAAATAATAGATTATTTCTGACAAAAATATCTGTGAGTTCTAAAATGACAGTCGAAAGACATCAGAGGGACAGGGAAAATAAGATCTTCTTACCAGTTCTGACTACAACTATAGTGAGAAAAATTTCTCTGACACATAATAATCTTGGCAAAAAATGAGTTCTACATATCTAAGCAGTTGTACCTTGAACTCTTTTAATATGTTGGCAAGCATTTTTTGCAGGTAAAGATGCCAGGTGGAAAGGTAAAGATTTTTAGCATGAAAATCTGTGGCTTGTTGCAAACAGACTGACGTTGTAGAAGAAAAGTATAATTAATTTGCAGGATTCTTTTCCAAAATAGAAAGACTTTATTCTACAAGTGAAATCTTCATGAACTAAGTGGTTCATCTTGCTATCTGTAAATTCAGCTATCTGCAAATTCAACTCCCACTCCCTCCTCAAAGAGCTTAAATCTGAAAAAAGTAGAACTGAAACTAACATAAAAACTGTGGTAAGGAAGAGTCATAAGATTAAAAAGTAAATTAAACCATGCAAAACATCAATAAAATACAGTGTCTTAAACACAGATTACCCAGACAGCTATGTGGGATTTGGGGAGTTCACTGTAGGGCAGATTCAGCCTCGTGCTGCCCCCAAAGTGGGGAGGTAACTGATGATGTTCAAGGCCGGCTGAGAGCAGGGGCATCACCTGTGAGTAAGTTTGGACCCCAGTTTTGCAGACTGAAGGGCACTTGTGATGGCCCAGGCTAATTACTGTCATATCCCCCCAGCTTGAGACTGTCTCCTGGAAAGGACTCCCCTGGCAGGGAAGAAGCCCTTTCACTGAATCAGGGAGAAGCCCTCTTCCCCGAAGCAGCTAGGAGTTATGAGCTCCAGGGAAGAAAGGTAAGGGTGACAATGGAAGTTAAAAATGCTAGTGAAAAAATATCTATGAGGGAGGATAACTGGAGAGGAGAAAGGAGTTGGGAGAAGAGCTGGATAGTAAATAATAAATAAGAGACAGACAACTGCATAAGACTCAAAGACAAACATCAGCTTTAAAGGAAAAAGATCTTTTGAGGACAGGAGAGCTCCTGTAAGTCATGGGTCAGTGCTGGATGTGACAGCAAAGAGTGATTCTTGTTCTGAAACATTGTTCTTGCCTATGCCCAAGTCCTCTTCAGGGCATAACAGTAGGAAAGAGTTGCTGCTGTGCTTTCATCTGTCTCACAGAGTCCTTTCATCACTAAAAAATATAAGCAGAGGCCTAGGTTTATTGCTAAGCAACAGACTGCTTAAACACATACCTAAATTCAAGTGTGTAACAATGTTCTGTTCATGTTAGTAGGACATAAACTCGTAACTCAATTTAAATCCACATGAGTTTTGCTGAAGAGTGGTGGGGTATGGAGGTGGTAGTTGAACCCTGTGCCCAGCACGACCAACAGCAGAGAGGTCACATGAAACTACAGAGACATCAGACTTTAGTTGCTTTCTAGATGCTGCTTTTGAACTCAATGATCTTAAAGGTATTTTCCAACCTATATGACTCTGTGATTCAGTCTCAGCCATTGCTGGTTTGTGCCTGTTCATTCATTCTCACAGCAGTTCTCAAGTTGCCTTTTCTCATGAATTAGGGCAAAGTGGAGCATGAGTGAAACATGAGAACATAACACCTGAAGGGATCACTGGATCTTCTAATTTCATTGCCACCATCGTGGGATGCCATGCACTAGTCTTTAAGCATAGGAAGGCTCTAAAGAACATCCTCTCCCATGCCATAGTCCTGGTTTATAGGACAGAATATAACATCTTCCACTTGCCCAATCTAGGACAAATTCATTTCTTTGTCTCTGCTGCAATTCAGCTCAAGTCAGCTGTTAGTTGGTGGGCTGGTTTAAGCTGAAGTGTCCTCAAGGAACATTTGGGAACTTCTATTGGCATTCTGTTCTGAAATTACAGCCCCTAAAAAAGGGGGAAACAGACAACGTTGTTACCTGGCTGACTGACCCATGGGAAGATTGACACAGAACAGTGTTAAAATGTTTCTCCTGCTAATAAAAAGATCAGACATAACATACTTGGCGTCTTCTTGCAGACTTATCACAGAGGAATAAAAGCAGTGTGAAAACCACAGTCTGACAGGTTGAGGATTCATTATGGGCAAGTACATGATACATTCTTTTTCATCCTCCCCTAAACATTGCCTTGGCTATAAGTTTCTTTCCAAAATCATTTTTGTTCACTAAACCCAGGGTTTTTTCTGCATTTAGATTCTTTCTTCAGGTCCCCTTCTTCTGCAAGAAGGGTGAGTGACACAATTTTTATATATATGTATATATTTGTGTGTGTATGTGTATATATAAACAATGTATACATGGATATATGTATTTACACAGCTTTTCAATTTCAAACCAGACACTTGAGAAAAGGAAATATGAGATCTTGCTGCTGTAGGACTTATTTTTCCTTGCCCAGTATTCTCCCTACTATTTGTTACATTCACTTTTCACAGCACTGTGAAAATGAGTTTATAAGCATTTAACACCTGAGAAGTGTGGTTCTGTTCAGTCTCTCAAATCAACAGTTAATAGTTTTCACTTAAAATCTGTAAGAGAATTAGTTGCTATAATGGCCACTGAAATTGTGTTAGAAACTTTGGGAAAAACTAACTGACCCATGATATAAAGGGATCACACACATTCACAGTTATTCTATTCATTTTTTCTAAAATCTACTAGGGAAATATATAAAGACTTAAGAGGCAGCAAGGTGATGGTACTGACAGACAGCTAGGTTCTGGGCAAGCACCTTCATGGCTAATAATGGCACCAAGGCTTTGCCAGCTCTTCTTCAAGAGACAGGAAGAAGAGCAAGAAATGCAAAATCTCCCACAGATGGGATTCCTCACACCCAACTTCAGATGTCTATAATGTAAATGCCTGTGTTTGAGGTAGTTATCCTCAGGTAATTTTACCTGGAGGCAAAACATCTTTCCGTTGCCAGATCCAGGGATCAGCCTGACTCATCAGATGTGTGATTATATAGGCTAATTGCTGTTGCAATTTTCTCCAGTTGTAACTTTGTTGTTTTAAAGTTCGGAGATCTGTTCAGTTTACTTGAACCACACCTGCTCAGAGAGCAATTCTAAAATTTTGCCTCATGCTTTTTTTACTGACATAATGATTATAATTATCACCTCACTTCAGTTAGCAATGTTTTTGATGTGGCTTCTGAGGGTTCAAAGTTGACTGTACAGGGAACAATATTCTTTCCCAAACTGCTGATTTTGACTTATGTAAAATTTTTCACACAAATGTGAATGGCATTCTGGAACCATCACTCTTTTCTTGCAAGTAGAAGATACATCCAAGCAATCTCAAAAAAACCCAGAGTAGCTCTGAATGAAGCTAACCACAATATAGCAGAAACAGTTATTTTTTTCCTCTACTTTCAACAGAATTCCCATATGATCTAATACAACAGGTCTGAAATATATTTTGTCTTGATCAAAGGCAAAAAAAATATTTTCATGTCATCATTTCAATTATTATCTTATACTAAATGTTAATGTGTATTCTATCATAAAGTTAAAAACAATTATTGTGTTTTATTGAAAGTAGACATAACATTGGAAGTAAGCAATTTAATCTTATCCAAACAGACCATTCTGTATGTATGATGATGAAACATCTCAAGAAGACTGATCCAAATTTTCCATTTTTCTAGAATTTTGAAATATTTCGCTTCTATCCCATTTCATATCTCAGAGTTCCTTAAGAAAAGGAAATTCAGATGAAGCCTGGTGAAGTTTTGTGGGGTAAAGTAATATTCACAAGCTCTGAAAATTATTCAACTTCAGCTACAATCATTTGAATGAATCATGAACAATTATTTGTTCTAAAAACTGGATAAATGTGATTGTGAGACTACATTAAAGAAATCCATATAATACAAACCAGACAGACTCCTTGAATTATTATTACTGAGGATATATTAAAAAATCCTGTGCCTTTTGCACAGAAATAAATGAAGAGATAGTGCTTCATTTACGTCTTGTCTCTGAGTCTCTCAGTATGACTTGGCAAGATAATAAATTTAAGCCCCAGAAAGATCAACACATTATTGGTATTTTCAGTAATTTTAGAAAATGGTAATGAAAAATCAATTAAATGGAAGGACTCAAAACACAGTAGTTAGATGTTATCTCAGATTCCAATTATAAAGACCAAAGAGCAAAACCTTCCAGAAATCATTAGCATCACAGGAGATCTTTTTACTAAGCCCATTTAAAACCCCAATGTGCACCTAAATCCCTTCTCATGAAAAACATCTTCCTTCTGTCTAAAACCTCCCAGAAGTATAAATGTTGAGGCAGTGGTGTGCAAAAGGAGCAATTAAAAGGAAGATTAAAAGAAATCTAAAGAATATGTTTCCTTCATAACTGCTCTTATAACTGCTCTGAAGTTCCTCTGAGTCTCATTTAACTTCCCCAATGGATTTTTAGTCTTATTCTAGTATCAATATCAGTCACAATCTCTCCCTGCAGAGTAACACATCTATTCTCAGGGAAAAGAAGGGCAGACAGATACAGATCCTCTTCTAAATCAAGCCAGAAATCCTGTGAACTAGTTATGCATTTTGTTTTCCTTCTTTCATTCCCACAGCCATAGGGAAGACACAGCAGGTAAAGAGGTCCTCACTGTGGAGAGAAAAATATCACGAATAATATAAACTACAGTTAAGCCACATAGTTCTCATGAAAGTCAGTTGTATTTAAATAAGAAGAAGTCACATTTACTGGAAAAAATAGGGTTTGTTTTTGGTATTTTTTTCCAAAGGTAATTTAGGACTTTGACTTTTTTTACTGAGTGTAACATAATAAACATTTGTTTTTAAGATTGAAGTGATCACAAGCAGTTTATAGAGACAGGCAATTTTTCTGAAACAAAATCTTTATGAGGAAAAATATTTGCCCAAGAGAATGACCTTATTTATTTGAAAATGAAACAGCCTAAATCTTTGAGGGGTTACCTGAGCTCTCACTTTCCTAGATTACAAGCTGTATGGAAGAAACCCAGAACTGACCCATCTTGAGTTTAAAAGCTCTATTGCTCTTGTAAATTGGACAACTCTGTTGCTGCTGAAACAGTTTGATCCATGTGATCCCTACAGTTGTCTCATATACAAGTTGCAGTTAACGGAAATAGAAAAGAGTCAGCACAGATAGGATTTTATTGCCAAAACAGTTTCCCAGCTTGATTAGCCAATAATAAAAGGTGTCAAAACATCTTCTATCACCTTTGATGGCCAAAACCCTACATCCCACCCTCTAGGAAAGAACCCAGTCACAGCCACACATGCTTGATTGCTCCTACTTGAGTCTGGATGCTGAGGCAAAATGAAGCCTTGACCTCACATAGGGTGCAGCAGCCCATCTCTGATGGACATCAATTTTGAGAACACTTGACGTTCAGCGCTCAGCACCTGCAGTTGTCTCCCTTTCACTTCGAAGTCACACTGACACTGTGAACTGTCAAATGTTTGGTCTGTATTCAACAGCCTTATTTAATTGCCTTCAACTGCTTCAACATTAACAACTGCATAGTCACTCTTCTCTTAGACAATTAAACCAGTGGTACCTGGGGAGTGCAGAGTTCTCCAGCTGTGAACCAGCATAAGAGAAATAAAGAGAAAGAGAGTAGAAAATGAGACTATGCTTGGAAAAAACTATAAAATGTCTGAAAAGGTCTTAACAGGATTTAAGAACCAAGGAAAAGAATGGCAAAGAATGGAAAGAATAAACTACAAAATAATGTACAAAACCCTGTCAAACTATGAAGAAGCAAAGATCAGTTCCATTATGCTGTCCATTATTCACAACGCTATGCAATCCATGGCTGAAAGTCTTAGCACCTAGAAAGAAAGTCAATATGGAGTGAAATCACCTTATCACTTTGTCACTTCTAGAATTGTTACAGTTCAACTTACATACAGCCCATAGCTATTTTATACTGATTGGCAGCAAATCTTAAACTGTCCTGAAGTTAGATGTGGAAAGACATATTAAGTTATAAAATCCATCTGCTTATCTTTACAAGACTGTTTCCTATCTACTATTCTTCATCAAAAGGATTACAAACCATTGTCTTACATGACTTTGAACTCAAAATTAGTCCAAATTGCTGGATGGAAAATTGAGCTCAACACTATGTTAGTTCCAAGACTAGACTGAATCACATTTCAAGCTCTCCATATCTTTTGGATATCTTATTTAAAATTTTCAAGGATTTGTACATTCATTCTAAGATCTTCCATTTCCAAACTGCAACTGAATGAATGGATTCATAGTGCATCTCTGTACTGAGCTGTATTTCTGCTCCTTTGCCAGCTGTAGATGGAGCACGATGCAGTTTCTTCTCAGCTGCTTCTTTCTACCCACTCAGGATGGGAGAACAGAAATATCATGTTCATGATAACCCAGTAGTGAGTAGTAGTAGTTTGTGAGGTGAAACATGACATGCTAAATATCCTTCAACTCAACTTGTTTGTGCATTTGTTGATACTGTTTAGCACCAGACCTGAGTTTCAGGCTTTGAGCAGTCAGTTTGGATAACTGTATTCTTTCAACCTTTGAAGGAAGCACAGAAGGTAGGTGGCTTGATGTCTTGGACAATGGCTTCCAGTTATAGTAAATGGAAGCTGAAGGTGATGCGGTTAACATTTACAGACTTTATAATAAGGGCATGCTGTAAGAGTCATTATGAGACAATAAAATAATCCTTCCTCTTTTCCCATCAGCAGCATGGTTCTCAACCTTTCAGCTTTCACTAGCACTCCATCTTTTTTCTGACAGGCATTGTTGTCCTTGTTCTCAGTGTATGCATGGGGCAGGCAGTTCCCCTATTCTTTCCCTGAAACAAAAAATTCTCACTTCCTTTTCAGAGCAAAAACCCAGGTAAATTTGGAATTCAGGGTACAAAATCAATGAATTAAATGACACATATCTTCATGATCACCACTACTTGCAGTGTTCTGCAGGGCAGCATTTTACTTGGCAATCAAATGAGCTCATGTTTGCTTTGAACTTTTTGCTTCCTTGTGAGAACAACTCTGACTCAGTATATGACTCTGTAATGCCATGTATACTGATCACATAGTTTGATTTGGAAAAAAACCCAGGTCAGTCAGCATCAATCTGCTAAGCTCTGAATGCACTCACATACATGGTGTCGGTATTACACTGTTCTGCACATGCTGGGCTCTGATATGTTTTAAAGAACTACTTCTGAATAAATTGTTCTACTAAAAATCACTTATTTGTTCTGACCTTTATAGCTTAAGTTCCATGCTCTTTACCTCATAGTAAAATAACCGTTAGAACACTGAATTGACTGTGGTGTAATGTAATAGAAACTACTATGCATTTATATATGCTGAAGCTAATTACATTTACAGTTAACAACCAACCACTGCAAGGTATAAGTTTGTAAACCGTCAAGAAATTGTAGTCACATCAGAAGGCACAAGTCCAGAGCTTAAGTTATACAACCACTGGAAACCTCTGCAGAATTATATCTCCAATAATTTAAAACACGTTTATTTTTGGTATTTTATACTGACACAGACCTGATCCAGGAGCCATGGCCCGCCTTCAGATCTCCAAAGAGTTGTTTACAATGCTTCTCTTCAACCTGGAACACATGTTCCATCCTTTCCTAACCAATTAGGACTTTTTCATTGCTTTCAGAGAGTATTTCTTCCCCCCTGTACTCCACTACTACATCTCCTCTCAAAGCTCCGAGTATTTCCACCATACTTTTCCAAGGCACATACCACCACCTCCAGATGCTCTGCTTTCTGTCTGACTTTTTACATCCTCACTGGAATGGCAAGTCCTCTGCTCTAAAGGATCTAATAATTCTTCAGTTTAAGGAACTTTATACTTTCTAACCAAATTCAGAAGAAGTTATATTGAGACAAGATTTGCAACCAGCTGGGTGCTGAATTCCATGAATTATTAAATTAACAATTCTTCAGTATTTTATTCAAGATTGCCTTGAGTCCTACCCTACTGCTAGAACCATACTGATGTGCCCACATGACTGTGCTTCTGCTGATGTTATAAAGTGTGTTGAATTTATGACTCATCTTCATTTTAAAGATAGTGAATATGCACACACATACACAAAGATCAAAAGGCTTGTCATCACTTAACCTTTTCAAATCCAGTTTACTTGCTATTTGATGTCAAACACAGCAGTCTTATCTGATCATAAATGCTGAATGCTACTGACCATGACTCATTTTTGAAGTCCCATCACAGTAGGCATCTTGAATCAGAAACTGCTTGCTTTTTTATTGAAGATCTTACTGTGTAACAGGTATTGCTTATTAAGTAATACGTGGTATAAGAGAAGGAACAATATATTCTACTCTTCATCTATCAGATTCTGTGTCAGCAAAATAACTGCATTCCAGCATAACAACCAGACTGGAGAGGTGCATATAACTGTTAACTTTTACTTAAGTTGATAGCAACTGCATGTGCAAACTGTGTTTCAAAAATCAGATGCTGTGACACATTCCTAAATCCACTGAAGTCAATGAGAGGCCTCCATTTTCAGTGAAACAACTTCAAGTCCTATGGCAATGACTTTTAAAGTTGTTCATTCCTGAATGTCAACTTGCTCAAGATTAAAGAAAATCTGATATTTCATTAGTAATTTTTGCCATAAATTACAATTGAAAAATACCAAAAGTCAGAACTTCCCAGTAAGCACATTTGCTTCTGAAAAGTTCAATGCATCATGTTTTGCATTTGTGGTTTTTTTATTTATTTGTTTATTTACATTCTCATTCTAGAATAGGTTTTACAGATGGCTTGCATCCTTAAAATATCTGCTTCACTTTACTGACATAAGTGAATCCATGGACAGTTAGTTCAGGCATAGACACAACAGCATAGATGTCTGAAGTTATATGGTATGAATACCAGCTTTTGTAATTCAGAAGTCATGAGATCTGAGGAGACATATAAAACAACATGACTTGTTGCCCAACACAGACTACAGAACATTATCCCCTGATCCTTCCCCCAGCTCGAGAACTTCTAATAGATGACTGATATTCCACCTGTTTAATGAGGTAAGTGTGAAAGTTAGGGATAGTCAAAGCAGTATATAACATATAATATCATGGATGAGATATAATCCAATATTTTAGAGCAAAGAGAGACAATAGATCATTGACACTACTATAGGGAATAAATTTGTCTCAAACATACCAGCAAGGCTTGAAGTTTGAGTCAGACATAATTTCCATAGTAGTTTTGTTCCAACTAACTCATAAGTTAAAAATATATACCCTCTACCTAATTATCTAGTTTAACTTCCAGACACTGCCTTTGCCTGCTAGGTTAAAGACTGTGATTGCATCTACTGATCTCTCTTTGTTGTGTACATATATGTATATCTATATATTTATATAAATATCTAAGTTGTGTCTTGATTTTCTTTTGATCAGCTAATTAAATTAAGGATAAATCCCTCACTGTAACATATAAACACTTTATAAACTCTGTTACTTTTTTGATAAGTGGTGGCAAATGCTATCTGCTTTAATGTAGTGTCTTCATGGGAGAAAATAAAAATAGAGTCATCATACCCTATTCATTGAAATTAAAGTTTTAGTGTCTGTATCTAGCTTTACTAATAGTAATTAAAACTCTAGAAAACAGTTCTTGATAGGATCAAAAAGTTCTTTTTAGTTTTAATTCTCCAAATGCACATCAAAGCTTCCCACTCCCTCCATAGTGCTGTCAAGCTGATGTATAAATATATGTGCTCTGTTGTCTGACAGTAAGGGGGAAGGAATTTTTGGCAAAATAACAGTTCAGCAGCAATGTGACCATTGCAAAACACAGTACTGTGGGTAAGGGAAAGAGAAAGTTTTACTGTGAAGGCATCATGAAACTCAATAGAGCTAAAACCAGCTGAAGAATCACTATCCTGATTTTAAAAAATCAGCTGTCCAAAAGCACCTTTTTTGACTCATGGAATACAAGCATGAAAGCTTACCCCACAACCAAGGCAGCCCAGAAAAGCCTTCCACAATGCCACTAAAAAGCACAATTGGATCATATTTCTGCTCATAACAGTTGGAGATGGTCAGCTCTGTCAAGTAATAAAGAACTTACTGCTCTTCTAGTCTACTGAGGTGCTGTGAGAGTCTCTTTTCAAATCTAGCTACATCCCCTGAAAGGCTAGACTTTCAGTCAAGTGCAAATCTGAGAGGAAGAATTTCTTCTGCTTGGGAAGGAAGTGTTAGTTCCATGCTGTTTGATCTTTAGATGTGGCCTTTTCATGATCTCAGATATACTGGCTTCCTTAAATCCGTAGGATTTATGCAAATCCTGAGTGAGGAAAAAGATAGATGCTATTATTTTCTGAAAGAACACCAAGTAGGAGTATACATTGCCCTGGTCAGGGAGTTTGAACTGCATGGTGCTTGAAGGGCAATAGATAATTCTGTGCTCTACATACTTTTACAAAGAGCACAGAATATCTCGTGTTAAATAAGCAATGGCAAATTATGCTGTACTACATTACACACCAGATATTAATGGATTGTTTCATGTATTAGAACAAAGGACAAAGAATTGTTTGTGTAAATTAAGATGTCATTTGGACACATGACCTTAATCCTTTTGCTTTCCAACCATCACCATGATATATCAGTCCCTATTACCCAAGGGATAACAGATTGTTAAAGACTAACAACAGATTGTTTCAGACCTCAACAGTAGCCTAATCACAAAATCAGCTTGGAGATGCCTCTCCCTTTATTGGTAAGTCAGATCTTGGCTTTCTACATTCTTACAGTAGCTTTATGGAAGTTTTCTTATGACCAATAATTTCAAAGTTTGTATTTATTTGAACATAATATATGATGTGCGTACCAATACCTAGATATCCAGATAGTATCTTTGTGTTTAGCAGGATAAGAGAACAACAGGTTACAAGTATCACCCTTTTGTTGCGTATTGAAAAGCATTTGTGAGCAGGTAGAAAAGAATAAACTGGACTGACTTCTGGGCTTCAGCCAGAAACACTGGATTAGAAATATCAAATGTCCTGATTCCTGTGACTGTTTTCCTGCCTAGTTAGTCTCATAGAATTGAACATATCACAAAAAGACTCCCCAAGAAATGAAGTCTTCCTCCTATCTGAAGAATTCTGCCTCCATTCCCAGATGCTATATTGCGAAGAAGGATAGTGGTTATTATCACAAGGTCTTCACAGTGTATAGCTCCAATAGCAAAGTGCATTCTTCATCACAATGTAAAAGCCCAGGATAAATTAATTCCTGTAAAGATGGAAGGCGTTATTATCATTGCTTAAGGTAAAATCTTCAAAAGTGCCTAAATTACTTAAGTTGTTGAAGTCCCATTTTCAAAAATGTTATAAGCTCTTAGAAACATAAATCCCATTGAAGCCACAGCTTCACAATTACTACAGCATAATAAATTGCTTCACATCAGATGAGCAGCAGTAACTGCTATGCTTACCCTGCTAAGCTCTGCAAAGGAGGCTTAGGTGGCTCTTCCTTTGCAAGCTAAGTACAGTCAAATTCTTATTTCCCATGCAGCCTTTTATGAAAGCCTACCTGACACGTGGCAAATGATTAAATTGTAGTAACTCCACCATTAGCAAATGAAATCCATGGGACCTTGGAATTTATGAATATGTAAATTCAGCTGATGAGAGGTTTTTGACTCCTATCCTAGACAGAATTTCACCCAGAAATTCCTCCTACAATCCCACAGTGGCCCATTGAATAGCTACTTGAATGCATTTGCTAGCCAAACACATAGAAGCTTGCTTCCTTATCCTTAGAAATAGATACACATTTTCAATACTCTGAAATATTATCCTGAATATTCTTACACACAGGCATGTATTTTAATATTCTTACAAAAAGAATGTTTTACTGAGAGCCTGTTGATACTTTCTATTCCTTTAATTCTTCTACCTATGTCGGGTTACTCAAGTTTTTGAGTAGGTATGTGTGTATGTGCGTGTGTGTGCACGCACATGCATGTGTATGTGTTAAAACTACAAATTGTGAACAACGCTCTAAGAAAAGACACATTAATAGGTTAATCACCCATATAAAACTGTGGGTGGGTGGCTAAATAATTCATCTGAAATATAGCTCGCTTCTCACCCACTCAAAGGTGTTATGGAAGGCATGAATTTTCTTTCATATTTGGGAACAAAACAAGGCTTATTTATTGGCTTCTATAAGAAATGCTAAAAGCGATGGGAGAATTCATCTTCTCAAATACACACGGAGTTCTCACAAGCATTTATGCAACATCTGCTACTGTGGGCTGGGGCTAGTAAACATAAAGTTAATACAAGATAATAATATAGTATTACTAATAATACAAAGTAATAATACATTTCTAATGCTTAGGGCATCTACAAGTGTGTATCCTAAGGCAAAGTCTGGATTTCATATGGAGAGGCAGAAAGAAGACAGTCATCTGCTTACAGCAGTAAATGTTATCCTTTGTAGTATTTCAGCTTCTCTGCTGCAATATGATGTATTCCTTTGTTCTAAATGTATTGCTCTGTACCTAAGAATGGATGCTGTGATCCAAAAGGCATGTACTGAAGAACTGTTGGTTTGATTTCAGGATCACATTACTTAGGTCAAAATATGCTTCATGTAAAGATTTGGTTTTCATGAACATGGTGAGTTTTCCTGTGATGCTAGCTGCAACTGGATATCCTGCTTTAATGAAAAGTACACAGTATTCTCTATTTACAGAATTTAATTGTTTCCAAACTGCTGGTGTTGGATAACAAAAGCTTATGAATCTTTTATATTTCCATGTATTAAAGTTCTCAGTCAAACAGGCTTGAAAGGGAGCATCCTGTGTTGTTTTTACTCATCAGGTAAATATATCTCATATACCCTATGAAGCACGATTACCATCCTGTTTTCTTCCATCGTCTTTTATGCTTTTTAGGTAATTTTGGCTTAAAAGGAGCCATGATATTCAGAAACTACAGGGAATTATGTTTTCATGTAAGAGATGGTATATTCTGGGATATATTTTCAGAAAACAAATTCTATATCATGTAGTTTGACATTTTAGAATTGCATTGATAAATTCAGGAGAATGCTTCTGACACAAGGAAGGTATGTTTAACCTTAAAATTTAGGGAAATGATAATTTAACTACATGGTGAAGCAATCCTGAGACTCTATCCTTCAATGAGGCATTGTCTTCCTGGCAGTCACTGCACAGTAAAAACAAGTTTAAAGTGTTTTTTGTGCTAGGGTTGACATAATGCTGTTTGCCGCTATATCCTTACTATGTGGTATCTTGCTCACCTGTTCATAAGGTGGACACTGTACGTAACGGGAATACTGTCTTGAAGGAGAGCACTTTCTAGTTGGCTCTTTCTCTATTCAGACACTCAATTCTCCCCTACCTATGCTAATACACAAAGAAACCCATTGAACTGATCTCTGCACCTAAATGCAGCTCAGCCCCATCATTTGTGTAAGTCCATCTAACCAGAGATCCAGTTCAAACCCAACTGGATTGAAGTGGGGTCTTTCTGTTGTGTTTTAGTTGAGGTTATGCATCCTGCCTAGGATAGCCCAGCAGACAAATAGTATGAGCTGAATTTGACCTACATTACACTGTAGTACTCTACCAAATTAAACAAATAATGTGCTGATATTTATTTTTTTTTTACATAAAAGCCCTTCTAATTCCATTCAACTTCCCTTCTAAAAACATCTTCCTCTTCTATCAGGAGAAATTCTGAAATATTCTCATTTTCCTCATGCTGTGAAATTACAGTACATGGTCTTTATGGGCAGTGTATGGTGCAACTGGCAAGTGTTAAATAGCTGGCCACCCACTGTGGAATAATAGTGGATGGTCGCAAAAGCACAGTAAAAGTCCATCAAATAAAGGGCCAGAATTCCTTAAACAACAGTGAAAACCCCAGGGATAAAGCAGTCGAGCATCACTTCCTGCTTAAGATAGATGACATTAGTATCCAATGAAAACAGTCCTAGACTCATAGGGGAAAATACAGACCAGATCCTGAGATCTAGATGTGAAGGCACCCCATTAGCTGCACTTGTTATCTGTCCACAGAACAATGCGTAAATCTGTAGTGCCGCCTGTTTGGAAAAATAAAAGCACTATATAAACCAGTTTATAATTTTTTACAGTTCCTCATTGCAGCTGGCGATTGCTAAAATAGATGATCTCATAGTCTGCTGTGTGCCTGCCAGATAGCTTGCATGCAGATAGATGCCTTTGTGCTGCAGACCATAGAAACCTGCATAAAATTGGCCTTCTTTCCTTAATAGAGCTGCATGAACAAAGATGAGTTTGTTGCTGACCAAGAACTGAAAGCTTTGTTTTGTAAGACTCTCTGAATGTATTGCACTTTGCCAAAGGAGAAGGTTCTCCACAAAAAGAGAAAGAAAGAGAGAGGGAGAGGGTGAGAGAAGGAAAGAGATAGAAAGGGAAAGAGGGAGAAAGAAAGAAAGAAAGACAGGAGAAAGAAAGTGAGAGAGAAATAAAGAAAGAAAGGAGAAAGAAAAAGAAAGATAAAAAAGCAGAAACCAGACAAAGTGCATACCCTTCTGGTGGTGGATATTTGTAACTAAAATGAGCTGAAACCTTTCTTTTTTTTTTTTTTTTTTTTGAATACTGGTCACATTTCTTGAGCTGAATAAAAATGAAAGAAAAAGGAACTTTAATTAATGGGATGCCTTTTGATTTGTAGACCAAAACTGCCAGAGCAGATGTACCAGCAAAGAGGATTAGATTGTCCCTTCTCTGACGCACTGAAAATTTCTTTTTCCTCTTGTAGTAACCCCCATTGAGGAGAGGCTGTCTTTAGTGTCTAAGATTCAGCACTGCTAAAGAAACTGTTGTATTTGGGTACAATGGGCAGCTCTCACAAGACTAGACAGAATATGTGAGGAGAGAGCTAATATTCCTTTAAATCCAAGGTTGATTCCACTTTAGTATTTAGAAAAGCATAAATAAAAGGGAATTTCTAAGTCTGAGTTCTTTCAAATCTCATCAAATATGTATTAAAGTGAATCCTGAAACAGCCATGATTAATGTTCATCCTTTTTAAAAGCTCAGATAAGTTAGATAAAGAGTCTTGAACTTATTTTTATTTTATTTATATTAGTCCATCAATCCACCTATTTCTGAGATCTTTGTCTCTGGGTGCAGTTCTCCTTTAACCAGGGTGGAAAGATGAAGTGCACATTTAACTGATGAATTTGATACACATAAATTAAGCTTGATTAACAAAATCCTTAGGTATTCCATTTTAAACATTTAAAATTATGTTTTCAAAACTCTAACTTGAGGAAAAACTGATCTCCACCTCACTTCTATCCATTTAACTTCCTTTATACTAGCTGTAAGATAAGGTGTATATTAAAAAGTCTTTTTTCCTAGTGCTTGCTTAAGTTCATTTTGAGTTTCTTCTATACTAAGAAGCAGCAAGAAACCCAGAATTATATTAGAAATATGTAACTGGCTGAGCAGTGTACATGCTAAGGTAGTGAGTATACTGCAGCTTAATTTATCCAAAGTGAAACTGAATGGCTGCAGGAATCAAAATAAATACTTATATCTTGTTTCATATATTCATTTAGGAATATTTGTATATTCTCCTATAACAACACAGATTTTCTAAAGTGAATGTGTGCACAAAAAATAGGGGAAATGAAGCATTTTGGTGATTTCTTTAGTCATTTTCTTTGACGGAATGGAAAAAAGTAATTTTTTTCAGGCCACAATGCTTATTTCTTGTCTTTTTGGACGGCTCCTGAAATGGAGCAGGCACACAGGACTTCAATTTACATTTTCTTTCCTTTTCAAGAGATAATAACTCTGGACTACATTTATTCCTGCCTTAGCCAAAGGCTAACCTTGATGTCAGCTTTCATAAGGATGTGCCAAAAATCATGATTTTACTGCTTATTGGTTGATTAAGTGATAATGTTCTTCCTCACCTGCTATTTTCCTGTTGTTAGATTGAAGAATCTTTCTTTCCAGACAGAAATATATTGCTGTTTTATCCAGAAGAATGACTTATATTGTAAAATTATTTAAAGCAGGTTAAACTCTCAGCCAAATTCAGAAGTTCTGACATAAGTGAGTCACAATAAAAACCAAGAAAGCACATTTTCACTGTAAAGCTAGAAGAGAAATTTAAGATAGGTAGTAAAAAAGAAATATTTTTGGCAATGTAATTTCAGAAGTCCCACAAATATCTTCTCAAAGATGAACAGAAGACATCCTACTGCAAAGGCAAACTTACCTTATTCTACCTATGTAAAATTCTGGTTTTTTCTGGCAATGCTCACAGGGAACATCTCTGCCAGCCTTTTTTCTAACAGTCTCATCAACAGCAAACATTTTATATCTAGACTTTGAAACAAAAATACAAAACATTCACATGCTTTTTATATCCTATTGGGCAGTGCAACATATAAGGAAGATACAAAGAAAACTTTCAAAAATGGTATTGACACCCCAAGATTTTTATTTTAGGTCTAATGTTTTAGACAGTTTTATAAATCAGTGGGAGTGCTCACTTACTTGCATTATCAGTCCCTTTGCTCTGGAACACAGCTTGCCAAGGGTGAGTGAAACCATGACCAACTCCTTGTGTTTCGGTTTCAAGGAAAGTATCAGGAATAGCTTTCATTATCAGGGTAGCTAGATCAATCATAATTTGAAGGCATAGCTGGCGAAAGACTTGGGACAATGCATCTGTCAAGACAGACATGAGGAAGAGGGAGAATTGTAAACTAAGAAGGGATTAGGTCAGAAAGACACAAAGGCATCAGCAGTTAGGGTCAGAAGTATATAATAGTGATCCTCCTCATTTCACAGGTTGGGATATGTGATGATGCCAATGCTGTCCTTTTGAAAGAATTACAGAAATAATAAACTGCTTGACATGATCATTGGGAAAATTCTCTTCTTGCGTTGCTGTCTCCATGTTTTCTTTTAGAGCCAACATTGATGAAGGACAGGGATCCCCAAAATTTTCTTCCTAGAAGGCTACTTTGGCCAGTCAGGCTGGGGAGTACCTAGCAAATGACAGAAATTCTCCACCACCACCCCCAGCAACATGACGGCCATTAACAAACCACTACAGAAAGTCACCTACAGGTGGGAATGTGTCCCTGGGGTCCCTCTGAGAGCCAGCGGGTGGGTGGTTTGTTGAGGCGAGGCTGCCATGAGCTCTGAGGACCCTGGACCCTATGTGTCCAGGCACTATCTTCAGTCTCCAAACAGCTGAAAGAAACTCCAGCCTCAGTGATCGCTCAGTCCCCTGAGAAATGAGCACAGTCTCACAGGTGGCTCCTCTAAGAGCCATATACAGTGGACCTGCAGGCCACAGATGACTACAGTTTGGCATTACCATGGCTTCTTCAAAAATTACTTTCAATATACCGCTTCTGATATGTTTACTTCCCCAGAATGTTTTCTATTGCCAAATATAAAACAAAAATCAAAGCCCCGGTGTTTTCTTTTGTCAAAAATGACTTCTTCTGGTGCAGAACTTGACCATTTATGGATCTCCCACATGGTAAGTTACTAAGTGGTTTGGGTTATGATATTGGGATGTTCAAGTCCTAATGAAACATTTTAAATTTGTTTCTTCTTCTTGCAAAACACATTATACATTATACTTAGCATAATACTCCTGTTGCTACTATAGTGTCAGAAGCTTTATATTGGCATCAAAAGTATGTACATCTTTTCCTCACAGAGACCTAACCATGAACAGTACACACATCATTGCCAAGGAACCAGAGCTTTTATTTAGCCAACTGTAAATCCTGTAGACACAAATCAAATGTTGATAATGGAAATTGACAAGCCAAGTCATCAACAGCAACTTTATGATGGTATTAAGTTGTTTGTACAACCTCTTCAACATCGAGAGTGTGAATGGGTTTCTGTGATGGATATAATGGTACGACCAGCATACCATTGGACAAGTTATCTCAGGGAGAGGGCTTACCAACATCAGTTACTTCCCATGTGTACATAGGTAGTCTGCAGTCCTTTCTTACACACTTCACATACCAACAGTGGGTAAAAATGAGCACATGGCTTATTTGCCAGGGAAGACCGATGCACGGCTCTCCCCTTCCCAGCAGGAGCTTACTTGCTTGTGTGTATCCAACTGTTGATCCCTACCTTCAGCTTTGAAATTTAGGGGAAAAAAAAAAAAAAAGAAGTGAAAGGAGCTTAAAATTGTTTGGCAAAAATTGTGTATTCTTACAAAATTTTATGTCATCTGGACAACAGATCCCTAAACAGCCCATTCTAAAAGTAATTAGATCATTACAGCATAGACATTTTCCAGAGCTTTCACCACCCTGTAACAAAAATCCAAGATTGGCAGAGGCAGGGATTGCAGTTCATATAGCGCACAGAATCAAAGAGCAAATACGTAGACTCATTTTAAGAAGTTAACATTTTAAGCAGTAACACAATTGTGGCTGTGAAGTGCAAGTGTAGTAATACTCCTGTGATAATGATGAGAAGCAGGGGAGTCAGGCAGGGAGTGAATTTTCTTTTCCCATAGATTTCCTAGATGTCACTAAGATTTTCTTCAAGTTTATTCCTCTTTCGTTTTCAGCATGAGCTTTCATGTACAATTTTACTATGGATGCTTCAATTTTTTTAATACAATATTAATCATTTATGGACATAAAGATTGGTTATACAGTTGTACTTCTGATTGTTTAATTGTAAGTATAACATTTATTAGGAAAGAAAACATAGCCTTTTAATATCCAACTCTCGAAAAACATACAAAACATGTCTTCCTTTAAACTGGTTTTGGTATATCTGTACTGACAGAACTAAACCTAGCATTTTGGGCTTGTGCATGGAAATTGAATTAGCAACAGAATGTAATGTGAATAAGTTTATCACAGTCACATTTCCATAACAGCATTACAACCACTTTACTTGCACTCGCTGTGTAATTAAATTCATGATTCAGCCTGTTTTGTTAAATTATATTCATGTCTACATATGCAAAGACCTGATTCTTTTTCTTTTCTTTTTTTTTTTTATTTCTGGAGCAGTTAAGATGGAGTCAGTTAAATCAATGCTTGCTTATGAAGCTCTACACTAACTCTTTGTTCCTTGTATTTTTTATTTTTTTAACTCTAACTTGCCCTATCCAATACCTCAGCTTCACTACAGAGTTTGGGGTTTTTTTTAACTTAATGTACCACTTTATTTCCTATATTTAAATATTCAGAAAAGATAATGCAGCATCTACTGATAGAGTAATGCAGCCCCTTTATGTTCCGATGTACGTTTCTCTAATTAATGCTGCTGACTTGTTGTAGTCTGTCTACCTAGGTACTATATGATTTATTCCCCTTTAAATCATAGAATCATAGAATGGTCTGGGTTGAAAGGAACCTTAAAGATCATCTTGTTCCAACCCTCCTGCCATGGGCAAGGACACCTTCCACTAGATCAGGCTGCTCAAAACCCCGTCCAACCTGACCTTGAACACTTCCAGGGAGGGGGCATCCACAACTTCTCTGGGAAACCTGTTCCAGTGTCTCACCACCCTCACAGTAAAGAATTTCTTCCTTACATCTAATCTAAATCTACCCTCCTTCAGTTTAAAACCATTACTCCTCGTCCTATCACTACACTCCCTGATAAAGAGTCCCTCCCCATCTTTCCTGTAGGCCACCTTTAAGTACTGGAAGGCCGCTATAAGGTGTCCCTGGAGCCTTCTCTTCTCCAGGCTGAACAAGCCCAACTCTCTGAGCCTGTCTTCATAGGAGAGGTGCTCCAGCCCCCTGATCATCTTCATGGCCCTCATCTGGACCCACTTGAGCAGATCCATGTCCTTCTTATGTTGGGGGCCCCTGAGCTGAACACAGTATTCCAGGTGGGGTCTCACAAGAGCAGAGTGGAGGGAGAGAATCACCTCCCTCAACCTGCTGGCCACACTTCTTTTGATGCAGCCCAGGATATGGTTGGCTTTCTGGACTGCAAGCTCACATTGTTGGCTCATGTTGAGCTTCTTGTCAACCAATATCCCCAGGTCCTTCTCCGCAGGGCTGCTCTCAAGCCACCTGTTGCCCAGCCCATATTTGTGCTTCGGATTGTCCCGACCCATGTGCAGGACCTTGCACTTGGCCTTGTTGAACTTCATGGGGTTTGCATGGGCCCACCTCTCAAGCCTGTTCAGGTCCCTCTGGACGGCACATCCCTTCCCTCCAGCATATCGACTGCACCACACAGCTTGGTGTTGTCAGCAAACTTGCTGAGCATGCACTCAATCCCACAGTGATATCCTTCAACAGCATGTCTTACTTGGTTTCTCTGTATTCACCTCATACCAGTCCTATTGCAAACACATCTATTTGACACCAAACTCCAGAGCTTTTAATTCACTTGTAGCTCCAAACCACACACATATGTTTGGTCATTTATCTCTAAAAATACAGATTATTCTAATTGATTTTGAAATTACCCACTCTGCAATTCATGTCATAGCTCCTAAAATAGACTTTTCCCAAAATATATCCTATTGTTTTTCTTTTGTTCTTTCTATCAAACATAGCTTTGCAAGTTTTGCATTTATAGCTTCAGAACTAAGAAGGTAATTTGTGCATTGCATTATTTGATTTAGACGCTGTCCTTGATAACTCACATGCCATGCCAGGAATCAGAAAATAGCTGTTCACTAGCCCCGTACCAGAAATATTCTTGCCTCCTTACTCTGTGTGACATGAGAAGGATTAGCAAAGTAAGACTTACCAATGACTACCCCACCCCAGTTGCATAGCCTCAGCATGACTACTGGTAAGTGAAGAGACATCAAATAGACATGGAATTATGCCTCCATGGGAGAAACTTCACATCAGCTCTGGTTATTATTGTCAAATCAACTTGCAAAGCACAGAGCTCGGTTATCAGGCAAGTGTTACCCCATGAACAGTGAGGTAACCCAGGCAGGGCTACAAAAACAGTTCTTGAGGGCTGCAGTCCTCAGTTGTTCTGGCAGAGTGGGACAAACAGGAAGTGTTATATTAAGAAGGAGAGACGATATGGGCAGAAATTCCCAGGTGAATGCAGAAGCAGAAGGAGTAAGCGAGAGAACTAAGGTGTTTTACTGCAGAAAAGAAAAACAAAGAAGGTGGGAGAAAGATCAAAGATCCACCTGTGTGGCTGCGTGACGGCAGCTCACACAGAGGAACAACATGAAGCTCATTCCAATTCACAAGTACTTTCAAATACTGCAATATAAGGGATGATATAATCTTTGGATACAGAGTGTATTCCCATTCCCTTTTTAATGCAGAGACTATGAATCCAGTTTAGGCATATAATTCAGGCATTCAGACACTTCCACTTTGGGTGCCTGCCACTGGTAGGAGGGAGCAGAAGAGGAATGCCTGAAAGTGGAAGGGTACCATCCCTTTACAAAGAAGAGAACGTTAGTTTCACTTGCTTTCTGCAAACTGCACTGCCCTTTGCATGGTGCAGTTTCAAGGGAGCCAAGTACACTGTTATCCAGGACACCACAGGGCTGAGGGGACTGGCCACCCTTCAATACAGCCTAAATGAAATTAAATCCTCCTCAGATAAAGACGACCTGAATTCAGGGTTTCCTATTCCCAAGAATGGGCACTAACTGAAAGCGTATGATGCAAAGAGGACATGACTGCTGGTTGCAGTTCATGGTGGGAAAGAATTACCTGTCTCCTCAGCATGAGAGTATGTGAGTGTCAAGAAAGTTTTTTCAAGCCTTCCTTCAATGACATGCCGAGGAAGATCAGTGTCTATGGAGTTAGTTAGGTAGGTAGGCTGTAAAGATGCTACCCTGTTTCAACTGTCTTTCACAAAAGATTTGTATTTATCACAAGATCCAATTCTGCCAACTTAACTGTCATTGAATAAGCACCTTAATCCATGAGCAAATCCATCAAAATCAGTCAACTCTTCTCACATACTGAGGTTCAATTCAATATAACTCTGAGTAACAGTCATAGCCTTCAAGAAAATATGGTGTTACCCCCCCACCTCCAAAATCATAGACTTTCTGTCATCAAATCTTCCTCTTTTCCAGGTTCAATTATTCTTTAAACTGTGTCTTAAAAGAACTCTGGTGTTTTCAAAATTTGTAGTTGCCGTCAGGGCAGTTTATATCCCCAAATGAAAGGTCAGGACAAATTCTAAATTAGTATCAATTGGCAAAAATCCATGAGCTTCCATGGAGCTGAGTCTATTTACATCAAATGCCTTCCTGGCCTTTTGAGAACAAGATTTTATTGTTGTTATTATTATTATCATTTTAAAGGCTACCAAGGCAGTAACATTTATGCAATTCATTTCCTGAAACTTGGGTTTGTAAAAAGAAAGCAAAACAAAAAAACCCTGCTTTCTCTTTATTCATTTTCTAATTAAATCCACATGGAGAAAATTGCCACTCTAAAAATAATTGGGTATATATTCCTGTTCTTGCAAGCATGAAAAATTTTTCAGCAAACATGATTGCATGAAATGTCCCTTATAATAGGCTCAGTGGCTCTCACAACTAATTGTGTCAGTATATCATAGGAAAAAGTCCATAATGCTCTTCCACCATTGAACCGAAGAAACAAGTGTATTAATATACGCACAAAAGTTATCCTGAAGCTAAACCCCTGCCTCTTGAGCAGAGGTGAAAGCTGCTGCTATGCCCCTTTTGAAGGGAACAGCATTCACAGCAGATTCACGACAGCCACATTATGTCTAGAACTATTTAACAGAGTCAGGAACATATATGCTGTCCCTTGGTTCCCACATACAGAGCCTTTGGTAATTACCCCCACCCTGTAGCATCATGGTGTGCAGTAAAATGCTGTTTACCCTGTGCAGGTGACCCTGCAAGTGGAGGGAGGAGGGCCTCACAGCTACAGCAGGGTTCCTCCTGCCGACAAACAAGTGTCTCCCTCTTGGGCTGAGTTCCCATAGCTGCTGCTGCTCAAAACCAGCACAAATTAACACTGGTCTGCAATAGCAGGCACTCAGTTTTAGACAGACTAAGTTTCCAGGCAACACAGTGACCCTTTTTGTTCAGAGGTATCGTTTTGTTACTGTAATTGTATATACTATCTCTGCTTTAATGAGAGACACCTAGTAAATTATACAGGGAAGCATTTCACAGAGGGGAACACAGGCACCCTGAGAAACTCCAGCTGTTATTCAGCAATATTTATTATTCATATGCCATCCCAGTTTTCTATGTGAGGCACTTCACATTGCAACAAAGCAGAAAGTAAAGATGCTATCAGTTGACCTCTTAAAACTGTGGATATAAAAGTTTAACTGTTCAATCCTATGGTCTTCAGGCAGGTTGCTCTTGGCTTAATAGAGTTTTTGCTGCCTAGTGAATGGTTTACGGTAGGTGACCAAATAAGCCCAAGAAATTCTCTTGTGTAATAATGGGCTTCATTTTTCTGATGGATACCATTAAAGCTACACAGTATCTTCTCCATTCATCCAGAAAAGGGCATAAGGATATGGCACGTTGAGAACAGTGTTGCTTGCCATTGACAGATAAAGCTCATGCCTGCTTGCCTGATCCAGCTGTGTTGTTAACTGAGGGTCTTTGCAGATGAAATGGGAGGTCATTATATCTCATAGCTATTCATGTACATGCAACAAACAAGGAGAGGGGCAATAACTAAAAGGTAGAGAAAAAAACCCTAATTAAATTCCCCTTTCTTTTATTCTCATCTCTGTCTGACTTGTGCTCTGGATGCTGTGGTACTAGAGGAAAGCTCTAAAGCACAGACAGAGACAGATAAACCAATCCACCTACCCATAGCACCCTGACATCACAGGCTTTAAGCAGGAGCAAATGCACTGATAGACTGTGAAAGATGAGCACAGACAACCTACAGCATGGATGGTTGATTTCATGGGACACCATTGAGTGAACACTCCCAGCCCAGCTAAAAAAAATGATCTCTGATATTTTTCTAAGATATGCTTTCTTGAAAATTGAACTTTCCAGAGATGGCACGTTTGGGGACATCTTTTTGCCCAGTGATCAGAGCTTTGCAGACCGGGTAAGTATGGGTGTAAAGAGGAAAATTTCCCATATACTGCAGAGAATGAGTGATGATTGAGAACAAAAGAACTGGCATCACTTTAATTAAGCCTTCAGGTCTGTGGAATAAAAACACTGGATTCATGATTAATAGCCAAAACACATAACGTTCTCTTCAAAGAACAAAGTGACATACTATTCAATAACACCATGGATATTAGGAGAGTGGGCAGAGCTGCTGTGAGTAAGAGAGAATTACAGTGCCATATGGCAGCAGAGCCCACACAGAAAGAGCAGCTGCAAATCCACAGCAGCAGCAGCAGCTGCTGGAAGGGACTGAGGGACAGGGAACACCTAAAAAAGCCCTGGAATAGAAAAATATGATGGTGTGAGGAGTGCCCTTGCAGCTATAATTCTTCCTAGAGTTCTGAACATGGATTAATTGCTATTGCTAGACACTGCAGTGGAGTGGTGCAGTGTCATAGGGGTATTTTCCTGGTTATGACTCTTTATGACTCCAAGGAGCCTCTCAATTGCCTCTGCCGTGTCTCTGTCCCCTGCCCCTCCATCCTTCCCAAGATGACTCCTGTGCTCTTATGACAGAAAAATAACCTTGAAGAACCAGTTCTCTACCTAATCTGTAAATACCCTATACATAGCTCTACAATTAGAAGGTGGTTTAGATGTGGCACACAAACAGCAGTAGAGCAAAGGAGCCATGAGTCAGTTCTCAGCCTCCACTCTTCAATCCCTTCTGGCTGCACCTACTTGTGGTGAGGGAGAAAGGGAGAAGCACACAGATCAGCGTTAAAGAATAACCCTTTACCAGAGGGTTGCTCCACTCAAATAAATGTTGTAATAGCTTCTGTTATGAGTATACAAGAACCTACAACATTTCTAACACCAAAGAAGGATAAAACAGAAGGAAATGCTGTGCTAATTAAAATACAACCCCTTACAAAAGGAGGCTAGGAGTATTTTAGCTACTATTTCCTGTTTGGATGTGCACATATCTTTTAGAAAAGCAGCCAACCTTAAAGAAATTTCCCAGCAATGGCAAATCCATCAAAACACTGTACAAGTTGTTCCTCTGCTTAATTAGCCTCACCATAATATGTTAATCAATAGTAAATAATTGCTTTTTAATGGCTACCACTGTGCAGCCTTTAATTATCCACAAGTTTCCTGTAAATCATCACCATCTCCAACCAAGCAGTAACATACCCACTAATAGCTCTGAAGCTTCATAAAAGTATTTGGTGATTTGACTGTCTCATCCAAGAAGCTGTCTTGTCCCTCTAAAGTCAGGTACTCAGAGCAGATTAGCATATTTGGAGATCAGACTATAGATGGGGAAAAAGGCAAGTTTCATCCGTATTTACCAGGCAGAGTTTGGCTTTTACATAGATGTTTTTCTCTTTTGTTGTACACATGCATTTCATTTGAGATGAAAAAAATAATGTCCTCATTTCATTTTGTATGGAGTACATATGGGAAAAGGCTTCCATGTGGCAGCAGTGATCTTAACAGATGCTCCCCTTTGGGCAAACATGAGCTTTTAATGGAAAAAGTGCTGAGCGAGGTGCCAGGTACCTTATCTTGATGGAGCAAATTAATTTTGAAATGAAAGTTTAGTTTATCTCCAGTGTTCCTTATTTATAATGTTAGCTGTTAGCTGTTATCCTGCATCACGAGCAATATTTAACTTAAAAGATATTCACATCAGATATAAAAACAGGGAATTGGAACTTAAATCAGTTAATGAGCACAGTCCATTAAATTGCCAACCTAACTCATGAAAACGGAGGTTATAATTGCAGCTTATTCTTCATCTGTCACTCATTTCTCTTAAGGGAAATTATTGTTGCTTTTTACATGGAGTCATCAGTCAGACTCATGGGTGCCTGATGAACTGAGATAAAATGAATGTAGAAAACATAAAGAGTCAAGTCATTCATTACTTTCTCTTGTACACCACTTGTAGACAAGGTGCCAGCTGCAGGAAAATCTCTCTCTGCCCCACACTTGAGTTGCAATAGGCCTATTATTCAGTGCCAGGCTATGGTTTCTTAACTTTTCCGGCATCAGCTTAATAGTAGAGTCAGCTGGGCATCATGCCATATACATCAGCTATGCCTCATTTACCCTCCTGCTCCCAATTAGCTCGATCATGATGATAAAACCAGGAGAAAGACCTTTGGATAGAAGGCACATATTTATTTGGCCAACAGTTTAGTAAAAGGAAGGAAGGATGGGGAACTCATAAAGGGGAGGAAGGATGGATTGTGATCTTGGCTGTTCTGCAAATGCTCTGCGTGACTGCCACTTCTCTCAGCCTCCTCTTCTCCTTTCCCCCCTAACTGGGATAATTCTTTGCTTTGCTCATGGGAGTCTTGTGAGCCACTCAGATACCACTGTGACAAGACACAGAAATGACTATAAATAAAGGAGTCCAAGAACTTTAAATAGCAGGATTAAACACTCGTGTTCACAGATCTACAGTTACTTGCTGATGTCTGTTCATCAGAAATCTTTGTTGAATTTCATGTCATCTTATTTTGTTTACTGTGGCTGTTAGGTTGTGAAGCAATCATCTCAGCTGTAATCCAAAAAGCTGAATGTGGTTATTCTGGGAAGAGGAGAGAAACCTTCTGCTTTAAGACCTCTGTGCAAGAGTTACAAGCCACAGCAATATAGCTGTGAGAGAGAAAGCTCTTTGATTTTTCCAGCAAGTAGTGTTTGCACTAGCATGCAGGAGCATTACTCTTTACAGAGACCCCTAGATTTGAGATACAAGCAGGGTTTACTATATGCTGGACAGGAAAGGACACTTTGCAGTTCCCTGGTATTGACTTTATGACATTATGTGGCAGTGGAAGGACAGATCACTTAGATGCAAAGATCCTGTATCTCCTTTTGAATCATGGTAGGACAAATGTTGTTCTCTGTTCTAAGGCAGACAATTGAGGAAGAGATGTTAAATACCTCTCCAACAGCTAAAAGAAAATCCTCACCTGGAAAAACTCCAGAGTTTAAGATTTCATTCATTTTGGCCTTTCGGCCCATTTTCTATAACCTCTTGCCCATCCTCTAAAAAATCCTTCTGCCTGCATGGTTCATGGTCTTCTGAAGAGACATGTTCTTTTTGAAAATAATGGAATTGAATTAAAGTTGTGTGAAGTCCTCCAGGAAATCTGTACCCAGTCTGGTTGTGATGGACATTTAAGGCTGGCACAGCCAATCCAGGAGTGCCATCACCCAACACAGGGTGTATTGCAGCCTCAGAGTGTGGACACACAATGAGCCAAGGTAAAGGTCCCATCCAGACCTAATGTCTGTCTGTTCCAGGTCAGAAAAGTGGTGAAAGTCAGCTGCAGATCCTGTCTGATCAGGCCTAGTTCCTGTCCCTTCCCACCATCATTAAAACAGTCAAGCTGGGACCTGAAATGAGTCTTGTTTCCTTATCTGGGCTCCAAGCATTTGTCATAGTTTATAATTTTGGCTGTGACCCCCCATTCATCAAAATGAGTGACAGTGGAAGCAAAAGAGAAAAAGAGGGAGATCAACATGTGATGCCATTTTTATGCCATCTGGTAGTAAGTATGGGCATGCATATGGGATAAATACTATTTAGAAGGCTTCTTAAAATGTTTACCTACAAAGATCTGCTAGTTCACTGGTGCAATCTTTCCTAGCAGGAATAATTCTCAGAATTACTATATCCTTTAAAACTCATAATAGTATTTACACCTACGTTATTTTAAAGTAATGTCCATGTTCCACCTAAACAGGCTTTCTGTGGGAGGCACTGAATAGAGCGTAAATCGCTTACAATACCTACTTACTTGTATGTGACTTTCATTCTTCTGATTCAAAAACTTTGAATTTGTTGTGCATTGCAAGGAGACATCCTACTATTTGAAAAGTTTCAGATAGTCTTTAGAGACCAAATGCAAATTGATATCAAGCCTGTAGGAATTAATTTCATCTGCATCATAATAAACAACTCTGCCGCTGTTCATGTTCATACTTCTTTGCAGATTGGAAGACTAACACATTTGTTTCTTTCTAGCAATCATAATTTCAGTCATGTTCAAAAATAACCCCAAGTGTCTTTGAGCGCCTTCTTAGGTTCTTATCCAGAAGACTGATTTTCATCACTGGAATGTGCTTAGAAACACTTACCCAATCTCATTCTAGGATTCATGTGATCCCAACCTTCTTTAAAGTAACCATCTAATAGGTATATACTGTGACGCCTTGAACATGTTCCTAACTTTGCTCACACAAATTAATAGCATTCACTCTCATGTTTGCAGAACTGGGCACTGAGTTTCTACATGATCAGAGTAAGTAATGTAAGTATATGACCTCCAGCAAACCATTAAAGTGAATAGATTTACTTTGTTAAAGAAATAAAAGACTACTTCTCTTACTAATCCCTAATCTTTATTTCACTACTGTACACAAGATAGCATGCCAGGGGAAGAGACACATCTCAATTTCACGAGTATTTAGAATGTTTTCCATTTTTCCTTCAGTAGACTTTCTACCAGGGCATAGCAGCCCCAAGCACTCTGTCATAATTCCTCAAATAATTAACAAGGACCTCATTTAAATTGAGCAACTCTCTGAATACACCCATTGCTCTCTAACATGGGAACATCCACAGAATGGGATGGTTGTGCAATGGCATTTGTATGCAATATCAAATAATCTGGAACACCATATGAAGAATATACCAAAAGTCACGGACAGGATGTCTCCTTTGCAGCCAAAAGAAAATGCTGGTTTTCAACTGAAATACGAAGTGGAAGAAATGCTTGCTTTCTTAAAAAAGTACTTTGGTGCCAAACATTTTGGAGACATTGTTGAAGAACAGTCCTTCCTCACATAGAGGTTATCCCTGTGATGCTGCCAAGGTCAGTGCCTGAGTGGGTGATTTGCCAAGTAAGTGCCAGTTGTGTAATATATGCTGTAGCAGGCATGGAAGCAGATTTTACTTTCACACCCGCCTTCTGAATTGGCATTCTTTGCTTCTTTTGTGCCAGTGTTGCTTCTCTTTCCCATTCTGTGCCCTCTCTTTTCACTGGAATACCCTCTCCCCTCACATATAAGCTGAATGTCCCATTGTTTGCTAGAAAGCAAGACTTGCTGAATATGGATTTTATGGAAGTCACACAGGAAAGACAGCCTGTATTACTTGCCACATACCTTATTCACATGGTGACCCTACCAGGAGTATATTATTTATAAAAAAAAAAAAAAATCCTCGTATTTTGTCATATGTACTTCTCTACCTTATGTAATGGTGATGAAAATAGCTCTTCATTCCTCAGGAGCTCTTCTTTCTTGTCAACCCATTCTGTCTTCATGATTGCCTAAATTTTGCTTCAATATTTTTCTCTCCCAAATCTTGATTGTCTTCAGTTATCTTCCTTTTAAGTTGGCAAATTTCCATTGATTAGATAACTATTTTCCTACTTTTCAGTCCTTAACCATATGTTTTGTGTCAAATCTCTAACAACTCTATGCAGAAGGTAAGCACTTCTTTCTGAATGCTGATACGTGTATCCTCTCAAGTAGGCAAACTGCGTTTACTAAAGACTTTTTAGAAGCAAGTGTTAGTAGGCAGGTAGGTTTATGCAATCAAATTATAGAAATTGTTGCACAATATTAGAAAGTTTCTGAAAGTTAGATGTATCTTTGTCTGGCTGAGTTAGAGAGTGAGATCCCTGTTTTTTGTGTGTTGCTTTTACTCCAGGCCTGCTGTAGACCACAATGTCCTCCTTCTTTGCTGTGGGAGCAGGGCAGGATGAGCAGGCTGAACAGGGGCCATATCTTAGAGTCCTACACCTACCCCTCAGTGGCCAGAGTAGGAGATCAGCCTTGCATCCTTTGAAGCTGCAAAGGATTCCTTCCAAGAGCCAAGAATGGGCTGAGGAACAGTAGTTACTCTGAGGGTTTGGATGTACATGCAGGTTACCTCAGTTGCACAGGTCTTTACTAATCAGTCAAGCAGCTGTATTAGTCAGGATGGGTACTCTGATCCTGGGGCAAGCGTTAGGTGTTTCAATTTAGCTTGCATCTCTTTCACTGTGGCCTAATACAACTCAAGCTTCTTTTTCCTGTTATCCCAGGGTGTGTATGCAGGTAATTACTGCCACTCAGCTAGTGCTTGGTCAAATGTTAAATATAGTAACATGATGGGGTGTGGAAGCTCTGAGTCATAATACCTTTACTGCATGTCTTTAAGATGGATCACTTAAACTACTCCCTGGGTCAGGAAAGAGCCCAAATGTTAAGCCAACCAAGTAGTGTATTAAAGCATTTTGTGTACATCTTTTAGCCAGAAGAGACAGAAGAGACCTCATTGTGTAGGGACCTCATCAAGCCTCCAGGGATTTGTGAGATCCAATTAATACATACTCTCAAGGGAGGCTGCTGCCACTGCAGAGTGACTGCTCAGCAGTCTTATACCTGGTATGCACAATGTCAGTGGAGTCTTTGGCATGCAATGATTTTGCCTTGGGGAATTCTACTTAGGAGAATTTTTCTTTGGAGGCAAGTATTAGTTACTCATCTATTAATGCCTTCTATCAATAGGAAGCAAACAATAAAGACACCCTGCTGGAAAAAGGAAAAGAAATACTTTTTGAAACGTCTGGATAATGTTCTTTTTTATTTCTGCTGACAGCTATGGTTTCATCTAAGCATATGTCAAAGTGAGCTATTAAGAAAGAGTAGTTAACACTCAGTTTAGACTCCATGTCAGGTTTCTCCAGTTCACGAACACACAGAAACAGAGGGACACTGCGTACAGCATTTGTACGGGGAGAGAAGGGGAATGAATAGAAACTCATTAATTTCTTTGGAAATGTTATTAAATGGGTCACCTTCTTTAACAGGGAGGAGAAAGTCTACAGATGCTAATCTTTGATGCACTTTAAATCACACTTTCCACTGCAGAACAGTGATATCTCACTTTGCTATAACTGAACTCAGAAGAATTGCAGATGTAGCCATCTACAGTTATTTTCAGGAATCTAAATACAGAGAAACCTTGCACAAGCTTCCCAATATTTCTTTGTAGAATTTGATTACACAACATATCTTTAAGCAGTTTAACTAAATTTGGAGAAAAAAACCCCAAACTTACAGAACACATGAGAATGTATTCTTACCTATGACAAAATATAATTTATTCTGATTTAAATTATCTTTTGCTAAACTGACTTTGTGAGCTACTTTCTCAGTGGGAGATTTTATTTCTCCAGTTCTTCCTATGGTAAATCAGTTTTTTAATAGCCACTGTTTATTAACTTCCATCCTAAAAGAGATTGTAACAGGATGCTCAAATTATCTTATTCTTCCAGAGACTGTATTTAATCAGAGGCTTCACTTTATCTTATTCCTTCCACAGTTATATTACTCAATATATTTAACATCTATGTCTAACTTGTTAGTATGTAGTATCACAGCATTGGTGGTTCTTCACGAATAATAAATAAGAGCAAAACAGGATAAGTTTCCTTTCTCACATTTTCTTAAATTCATGCAAGGTAGTAAAACATAAAAAATAAGTATCTGTAAAAGAGGTTTTTCACTGCCAAATGATCCATCATCTTTCCTGTAAGTTTTCTTAGGCAAACTTCATTGGAACAAATGCCCAGCTCCTCCTTCTCTCGCCCTCTTCACTTCATTGGAACAAATGCCCAGCTCCTCCTTCTCTCTCCCTCTTCATCCTTCCCTTCCCTTCCCTTCCCTTCCCTTCCCTTCCCTTCCCTTCCCTTCCCTTCCCTTCCCTTCCCTTCCCTTCCCTTCCCTTCCCTTCCCTTCCCTTCCCTTCCCTTCCCTTCCCTTCCCTTCCCTTCCCTTCCCTTCCCTTCCCTTCCCTTCCCTTCCCTTCCCTTCCCTTTTGCCTTGACTTCACTTGCCTTGCCTTGCCTTGCCTTGCCCTTCCCCTTGCCCTTCCCCTTCCCCTTGCCCTTCCTCTCTCTCTTCTTCGACATCAGCTTCATCTTCTTCTCTTTCTCAACACAGGTTAGACTCATTTATGTCTAGGACCCATGAAGGTGGAAGTCCTCCTCTCACAGATCTTTAGGCAGCCAAAAGGAGTCTCATTCTGATCCAAATGATGCAATATGCTAAAATGACACAAAAGCTAACTCTCCACAAGTATTCTTTGAGATGACATTGACTCCCATCTTATTACATGCCAATGTCAAAAGAAAAACTGCACTTGCAGCTAGACTAATAGGTTCAGAAAGCAGAAGAGAATTAAGATAGGACAGATTTAACTTTTATTTAGTTAATAAGTGAAATTTTTTAAGAGTTTGAAGTTTAAATTAATTGGGACATAAGTATATGGGCAGTATTTTGCCTTAATTAGGAACTGCTTAAAAATAAAGCCACTACTGTGTCTCCACTGATAACCTGACTTGTTACCTAATAAATACATTTATTTCTGTTAAGGGCCAACTCTTTTAAAAAACTTAATACTCACTCATCAGTGCACATCATTAGATTCTCTATCCTCTTTTTTGAGCTTAAGACAATATTGTCTGAGTAACTCACACTCCTTGAGTGCTTGTCTTTCTTTAACCATATTAAGAGTTACTCCACATACAAAAGCTTACATGGTTTTGCCACTTATGTGACACTCCTAGTAAAATTCATTTGTAGATCGCAGTTTCAGGCTAACATCTTAGCTCACTTTAGGGAGATATCACAGCACGTCCTGCTACACGCTTCCTGCTCTGATATAAAGGTATAGCTAGAACATTGAAGGCATAAGTTCTTTCTGCTGGACTAGTCACCAACTCCTTTTTTTAAGCACCCATCATCAGATATATCCTTCAGTGGGTTTGAAACCTGCTCTAATTTAGTTTTGAAGACTATTCCAGCATAGAGCGTGTCAAGAATTGGGCTACTGTGATTTAGAGGGTATTCAGAGGAAAGAGCAGAGGTTGCAGAAGGAGAATTTGAGAAAAATGATGAGGTAAAAAATCTATCTGATAAAATTCTTGTTCTGGGTGCAGCCATGTTGTAAGTAGTTTGGTTCATAAAAAAAAAGAATTTATTTTTGCATGCCTGGAGTCTGCTCATGTTATTATCTGAAATGTAATACTTGAAACATAGGGGAGTTCAAATGTGAGGTGAGAAATTCCTAATACAATTCATTAGTGTATCTAAGCAACAAGCAGAGGACTGGATGTACTGTCTCATGGCCTTCTGAAACTTTACAGTACCTGCCACTCACCAGTGTGGCCCACTCTGACAACAGACATAAAAATGGAAACTTAGATAAATCTGGCCTCAGGACAAGCAGTATGATTAAACTGTGTTTTAGCATCATAGACCCATCATATAAAGTGTTCAAAAGATCTGCTACAGGCTGAGAAGAATAAACTTTCCCTCTCTGCTTCATTCACCATGATGTGCCTCTCACTGCTTTCTTCTCTTCCTCAGACCTACTTTCCCCTCCTCCTTCCCTTTTCAACTCCTAATGCTTTCACTGCTTCCCATTCAGGCCTTGCCCTCTGCATTCAGTTTCTGCTTCTCATTCCCCTTTGCCCGCTCCCCACCCTGTCTGCTCCTTTTTGGGTTCAGTTCTTCTTACTTCAGGCTTTTATTTCTCTGAGGGATTTGAATAATCACTCCTTCTTTTTTGATCTCATTGTCATCTCAATAGGTCTTGCTGCCTTCCACCCTCTCCTCAAAAGGTAGGTTTCCAAAGAATGTATTCCCTCCAGAAAGGAGGAAAGGGACCTCTGAAACTCACTGACCCTTTCTAAATTGGATGTCCCATTGTGTATCACGGAATTAGGAATTTTACCATTGTACGAGAATGTTAACTTTGTTAGTGAATATTTTTTTTAATGAGCACATTAAATTCCTCCTTAGGCTTAAAAAGATATTAACTTTGCCTATTAATCTATCATGATTAATTTCTGTCTTCACTTGGCTGATGGTCAGTTTTAACAAAACTGATTTAGTCATACACTAAATTTTATGTAAAACATCAGAAGGAGGAGTAGCCCTTACTAAAGGCCAAATAAATGTTATTATAGTATACAAACTGGGAATCTACACAGCCAACCATAGTTTATACTCTTGATCACATTTTCGATATGCCCCTCAAATCTAACACCTGCAACTCAATGCTCTTGAATGTAACTATGCATAGCTGAGCATCTGATCACACTGCTTGGACAGAGAAGACTTTCACATCTGTTCTTTTTCCTTGCCATAGGTCAGATCAAAGAACCAGACACAAACAGTGGTATTTCGAGTCATAACTACTGAAAATAAATTAGAGCATGAATAGAAAAATAAAATAAGAAACAATTTTGCAGCTATTATCAAAGGCTGGCTCTTTCTTTTCACCATATGTGGAAATTAAATAAAAGAAAATTCTCAGTGATATGCAAAAAACAAGAAGACCTTAAGCCAAACTTCTTCAAAGGTCAATCATACAGGCATAAGATATTCAGCTAGACATTTTGATCCTTATGCATTCTTGCAATGGCAGACCACTGCAAGTGTGCTTACTGCTCTTGTTGCTAGGCCAGGAAATGTTAAAACATTCCTTTTTTTTTCCTGCAGTACCTGATAACCAGGGCACTAAATAAGCACTCACAAATAAAATGAATGCAGAACCATATGGTTGGTTCTGACTACCATCTTGCAGAAAAAAATCGCTCATGCTTCTGTTCTGTACTACAGATGGTTCTGATGGACAGCATCATGCAAAGCCATATTTTTATTGCTGAGGAAAATGTGAAGACAATTCTGAAAATCTATTTATGGAACATGGTGACACAAGGATAGGTAACCAGAGAGGACATTTAAAAGTTACCATTTTATTCTATATTCTTCTCCACATGTATTACCTGATCATGTAAACATCTTAGCAAATGGAAAATCTATCTTTTGACCAATGCATTACTGGATCCAGCCCTTAAGACTTCACTTTCTTTTATCACTTTCACCTCGGTTCCCAGAATTCTCATTTCCACCTGAAGACTGAACCTGTTTTTATTTGACCTTTTTGTGCATCAGAAAATATGGTTATTTTGTCTTCTAAACTTGGTAAGCTTGACTGCCTGGCCTTTTGAAGCAGCAGTGGTCTTTAATAGTTGCACAGTAGACACATCTGATTCATCACCTTAACTCTGTGGACTGTTGACTAGGGGGGAAAAAAAAAATTAGTCCAAGATTTCTTTTCCTTTACACTGGCAACTCCCATTCATCTCCACAGTTTTCTTGTTAATGGATGATGTAAACCAAAGAGTAATTTTACTTTTTAGGTTTTCATTTATAGTTTTCTTATAATACAGGACAGTAATGTCCAAAATGCTCCATCTAAAGATATCACAATATTGCCAAACAAAATTTTAGTGCAAAACATACATATTTAGATTAAAATGTCTCAGAATGATCTCTTCACAAAACAGGAACATGCAACATGGAAAAATCATTCTCATGTCATCTGCCTGTGACCATAATATTATGAATTTCAGTTTGCTCCCCCCGAACTCGGAGGAAGAGAAATTCAGCCCATTCTCCCTCCTCCTCCTCTTTGCCCTTTGCAAGAATTTAAATAAGATTTCCATATCTACTTTTACCATTTACATTCTGTTTCGCAAATAAGCTGTTTTGTGTAAATGCAGATAACACACGTTCACACGCTTTCCTGTTCTACATTCAGTTTCTAGTAGTTTGCATAATTTTCTCTTTAGGGATTCTTACAAAAAGTGACAGGGGGATGGAATTCTTTTTTTTTACCCCTCAGCCATGAATTCCATCTGTTGTCATGGCACTGAACCCAGTGTTGAATAGCAGCCAGCATTGCTTTTGATGTTCTGTAGGATTAGTAGAGATGTCTGATGTTATTGTACAAGATTATTCATAGGAATAACTCTACCTGAGCTTTATGCAAATGCTCAGTTCCTAAATTAATAAATAAATATAGTATGCTATCAAAGTTCACGTTCTGGGGGCATTCCCTTGGACCTTTATTATTTCCATAACAGCTCACAGAAAGTTTTTGCAATTATTCTCATATTTACAAACACAAACCAAATGTATGCAGCATTTTGTTAGAGGCAATTGAGAAATAATATGGCCAATGAAATATCACTGATGATCTGTACCTGACGATCCGATGAGACAAACTTTATTTGTGTGATCTTCTAAGAAAAATGTTTTCTGATTTGATTCTCCCTTTGACTGATGTTTTTTACTGAGCTATCAAGTAGACAAAGTTCTCATTGATCCTAACTCTGGGAGGAGTCAAATATACAATGATTAGAGGTATTCTTCAATGCTCAGGACATTCAGGTTTTCCTATTTCAGACCCTCAAATCTCTTGACACACATTAATCAAAATTTCACAAATGCCCATGGAATAGAGGAGCTTTTTTTGTTGGTTTTGGTTTTGTTTTCTTATAAAGACAAGTATCAATGCTGCTTAGAAGTTTTTCCTGCCATTTCTTTTTCATCAAAAGTCACCAGTCTATCAATACCTTATCTCGTTTATGGACACACTTTGGAAAGATATCCAAGTTTCAAGATGGAGTTTCTGGTCACAACAGAGAACATCTCGCCTTGGCATGAGCTCAGGAAAAGGAAGCGTAAACAGTTTTCTTCAACAGATAATTACAAAGGGCAGCAAATGAACAGAGCTCTGTTGCTTCCTTTTCCTGTATCTAAGAAACCAAGTTTGCTTCTGCTTCTCAGGGAGTAGCCAGGTTATACTAGGCCAGGGCAGTGGCTTTCACTTTGAGGGGATGAAGAGGTAGCAACTGACACTTCCCGTAGCCAATCGTCCTCCCCTGCAGCAGCTGCAAGCCCATTTACTGTCCTGCTTCCTGTGGAGAAGCAGTCTAGCACTTCATCCTGGGAAGAGAAACCTTCAGTTTTGCCCCTACAACTAAGAGGTCTTGTCTCAGCTTTGGCCTGGGATGTGGCCTAGTGGATGTGTGCTTCTAACAGAAATGGAAGACTTAGGTCTAAGTTGCAGAGCAGACTCAACAGACATGTGGATTTGGCATTCCACAATGAAGGCAAGTGCCTTGCTACTGACTGTCCTCTACTGCTTCAATAAAATGTTTTAAAAGAGAATGCTATCCTGCACTCTCTGCATCCTGAGAAGACAAATAAGAACCAGATATTTATTTTCTTGTTTAACTGCTGAAATATTACTGATTTGCAGCCCCTTAGATTTATGCTATATTTCTAGATAGAAATAACCCTTTTTTTCCCTTAGGTTCACTATTTTCATATCGACTGCTTGCACAGCCTACAAGGTTCTTGAGAACAGCATTGGACTCTTATGACTGCTTGCGATTTCCTGTGGCTTTCCCACATGTGAACCCCCTTTAAACAAAACTGTGCAGCAAACTCAGCTGGTGTTTATGCGGAGTAAATCCACTGATTTCACTAGTAGTATCCTGAAGTTACTTCAGTCAAATTAACATGTTATTAATTAATCAGCTTCTGATTAGAAATGCAAATATAGAATACAGATACATTGCCTTGCAGTTCAATGGCAGTTTTCTGAGGTTTCCCAGGGGAAAGGATAAGGATAGTTGGACTTCTTGGGATACAGGATGGAACACAGAATGGCAGTATGTTGTGCTGGGTAGGTGCAGTTTCAACTGTGGATGTCTTGCCCTGACTGATGAGCCAGTAAGGCTAAACTTTGATAAATTTAGTGAAGTTAGGGAGCTTTAAAACTGCAGTAACAAATAGACAAAAAACAGCTGTTACAGAGTTGATAGAGGTAATTTCTTGTTTAATTTGAGAAAAAAAAAATCAGCATCATTTAGTCTTTTGGGAGTGAACTGGCAAAAATATAGATGTTTTTGTTTTAAAAGAAGAAAGTCATCATGGCCTTTTTCTCCTTTCTATAAAGGCTTTTTACCCAAATCTTCAACTCAGCCTATTAAATGAATGTTTCTTCTGTAGCTGATGTATCAATGTCTGTACATATGCAGCACCACATGTGGATGATTGGGATAGGGCTGGACAGTAAATTGGTCTGGAAGCAGTACAGCTTAGCACTGGTAAGACAGAGACCAGACACTCACCTTATACCAATCCTTAAATCTCATTGCTGTGTGACACCTCAGTTCCCAGCAGCTACAGCCTGCAGCAGATGTGCAGCATGGGAGTAACATTAGCTTGGAAACTCTGCTGAGCATCAGCTGCAGCCCTGCTGACCTCTCACTTTGACCTGACCACCTCTGGCACAGCAATGCAATATGCTCTAATATTTGCTGTACAGATTCTGTGTCCCCAGGGCTTGACCACGACCATGCAGCCATTCACTCACCCCTTTCCCTGAGAAAATGAAACAAAAGACTCGGGAATCGAGATAAGGATAGGGAGGGGTGTCTCACCCATTATGGACATGGGCAAAAGACAGATTCGTTAGGGGAAGAAAAAGATCACCTTAATTCAAACACTAACAAAACCAACACTTAACAGACAGAGTGGGACAGTGAGAAGCATTACCACATCTTAAAAACACCTCCCTCCACCCCTCCCTTCTTCCCGGACTCAGTTTTGTTCTCAATATCTCTATGTCCTCCCTCCAGGAGCACAGGGGCAGGGAATGGGGGCTTTTTAATCAGTCCCCCAGTTCTTCCTTCTCGGGGCAGAAAACACTACTCTGCACTTCTTCGCCTGCTCCATGTGGTTCCCCTTTCACAGGAGACAGTCCTCCATGAACTTTCTCCAGTGTGAGTTCTTCCCACGGGCCACAGTCATTCCCATGCTGCTCCGGCCTGAGTCACCCCCACGTGTTCCAATCCTCCCAGTGCTGAACTACAACAGCAGAGGCTTCTTCTTCCCTCAGAGTCCCAGCCTCCTTTAAGCACGGTCACCTGCTCTGGTGTGGGGTCCTCCACAGGCCACAGGTTGGCATCTGCTCCACTGGTGACCTCCATGGGTGGCAGGGGGGAGGCCCTGCCATCTCACCACAGGATACAGGGGGGGTCTCTGCTCTGGCACACCTCCCCCCCCTTCCTGCTCCTTCCTTCCACTGACCTCAGTGTTCACATAGGTGACCTCCTTGTAACTCCTCCTTGCAAGTCCCAACCCCCTCCCAGATTCCCCTTCTTGAATACGTTATCACAGAGGCACAGCCACCATCACTAATTGGCTTGGTCTTGGCCAGAGGTGGGTCTGACTTGGAACCAGGGGAGCTTTTGAGAAGCTTCTCACAGGGGCCCCCCTCCTCTGCTACCAAAAACACCATCACATAAACTCAGCACGCCATACCTCCTTCAGCAAGACTGAGAAAAAGATTAGCACGGCTGGAGATACGGGTGATAACTATACCCTTGCTTTTCAGTGAAGGGAGAGGACAAGAACTGACCATTACTGTAGTGAATGCAGAATACCGTATCTGGAGCTGCTCTACTGTGCGGGTGGGAGTCCCTTCTGCTGCTCCATAGCATGAAGAGGGTGATAGAGCACTGACAGTGACAGCACTACAATGACCCCAGTCCAAGGTCGCTCTTCTGATTTTCATGTGCCACAAAGGAAAAACAGAGAGGCCAAGAATCTGGAGTTCATTTGCAGGTTAAATTGAATCTCATCATAGTGAAAAATCTCTCTGATATCATGAATACATTTTAGTCCCTGCATTAAGCATTCAGTGCAGAGTATACAATACAGATGCATGTCATTTGTAGCCTGTAAACTTAAAGATTGCCTTTCACTTATGATTTGAGTTATAAAGCACATCTTTTGTAAGCTCCCAGTGCACAGGTGCAGCACTGCTAGCTGAACATGAACCCACGAGCTGTGTGGTAAGAAGGGATGCACATGTATTAGTAGGAGGTTGTATCAGTGAATTTGCTTTCATTTTTCACTGTCTTAGTCCTGTGGGTTAGACTGAGGTGCCCTTCAGGAAGCAGAGTAGTGCCTGGTTCCCTGTGCCCAAAGGGAAGAGTCCTGTCTACTGCATAAGTGTCATACCTAACTGTGTAAATTTTACTCAGTTTCATTTTTCCAGTCATTATTGTCTCATGTAGCCTATAGATAAGATATCACTGCAGGAGGAACATATAGGTCCAGGGCCAAAATGATCCTGCCTCCTCTCAAGGACCCTCCTTGGCCATTAAAACATTTATGCTCCTTCTTGAGAAGATCAAAGAGTTAGTCTCTTTTCTAAAAACATGTTGAAGCACTCTTTCTTCAGTGTTTTAGTAGACTACACTGTATTATTTGTATTTCATTTGTCATTGCACTGCACTGAGAGTATCTTCAGAGATAGGAACCTCGTTGATAAAAAGCTCAATTGTCTAGTTGTCAGTCCTACTGATGGATGTTGTAGATATCTTGATACTATGGTGCTCAGTACTGTCAGATGGAGCTTGAAGATCAGCATAAAATTATATTTATAATGAAGTTGAGAGTAAATGGCAATTAATATGTACTGTTAACAGGCTTTCAAAAAGTGGCAGGAAGCCTACTGAGCTCTCTTCTCACAATATATCACCAGCAAAAGTTTTAGAGATAACCTGTTTTCAAAAGACACAGAGACAGCAAGACAGGGAGACAGAGATCTATCAAAGCAGAAGCATTTAGGGCCAGATTATGAAGCTTTTACTGAAGTTGTTAAGCACTTACATGTCAACTCCAATTGACTTCAATTTCTCATTAGCATGAGAAAGAGTTGCACAGTTTGGCCTTTAGTGAGATAGTAGGCTTCAAAAATACACATTTGTCAACTTTCAGCTGAAGCATCTCACTAACACTAATTCTATTCAGACTACCCAGCTAAAAGAAAATCTAATAAAGTACTTGCATGGTTTTTTTATGCACTTGTGTATACAGGAGTGAAATCCTGTTCAATTTAGAGAATATAACTTCTAGTCTAAAATTAAAAAAAAAAAAAAAAAGAATCACCGTCTGCTGCATTTCCTTCTTCAAATGCCAAGCCAATCTTTCTGAAACTCATTATAATTTGGATTCAGTTTCTGAAATGTGCACAGATTTCACAGGTATTCTGAAATATTTCCTTTTTACGTACAGAGAAACAACACAAATCTTACCAACAACTGAATATTCTTGGGCAAAAACTGCCTTCAGTAAGTTTGTAGCAGGACAAAAATCTGTTTCTTGACATAAAAATAAACCACAGAGGGCTTTCCTTCACTCAGTGTTAGTAAGAATTAGTGATTTCCTAAATTTACAAGGATTTCAGAATTACATGATGCAGATATGTTTTTTTAAAGCTGCTTAGGCAGTGAAAGGGAAGGTGTTAATTCAAGATCTCTTTTCTGCATATTCTTGAAGCTATTAGGTATGCCAGACAAATTACACACCAGAGGCTGAATGTGTGCTGGGATAGTTTCAGGGTAAACTTTCACGGCCCTCATCTCTTTCAGTAATCCTGTGTTTTAATACATGAACACAATTCAAGACTATTTTCATAATTGTTTTAGAAGGTCAGTGTTTTAGGTAGAATCCAACTGTATCTAAAGATACAATAATACAGACATGGCTCTAGATGAAAAAAAAAAACTTGATAGAATTGTTTGTCTATGGTATTTAAGAGATACTGGAGAAAAGAACCATGCAAATATCAGAGTGGGAATGGGCTAGGTAACATATATCTTATATGTTTGATGCTACACATTTTAATTAATCCATCAATGTTTTTCCTACTCTTTCTCACTTGCTGCTGTTAAAGAACAACACCATGTCTCACTATGTATATAAATCTTCCTCTCTGATTTTTCTGGAGACATTATTTCTCTGCCTCTGCAATCTGGCTTTCAAAAACGTTTGTTTTGCACCTGGACTCTCCAAAGGCAGAAAGAAGTGACAGCACTTAAAAGCATAAGGGCAGCACCTATTCTACTAGCAATTTCAAAGCTGAACAGGAGTCTTTAAGTGTTGAAGAAAATGAACCTGTAGTACACAAATGTATTTTACAAAGTACAGGGGATTAGATTAAACCACAAACCCTTGTAAATAGGGGAGTTGTACCACTGACTCCACCAGAGGCCAGGATTTCATCTTCATGGCATCCCACAAAAGATTTATAAATTCTGTCCTCCATATAATCTGAGCCTGAATTGTCCTCATAAACAGGAATGATGCACCTTATTCTGTAAAGACTCAATATTCTTGTCTGAATGGAAATGAAGACAGATTTGGAGTGGGAAGATGTAGTGCTACAGCACTGTCAATCCCACGCCTCAAACTCTACATGGTGCATGTTTACAGATATACCCTGGGACTGGCCAAGGACTGTTTTATCTGCATGAATCCTGCCTTTATTGTCCTACCTCAACCTTGTGAGAATATTCCTTACAACGAGGTGGCTATATGAGGGTTATATGGGATAATGTAGGAAATACTGGGAAGAGAAAGGTCATCTATCTTTTCAGAGGCCTTCTTATCCCAGGCTTGACCTAGAGGCAGAACTATAAAGCTGCAGCTCATGCCAGAAGGATTGCTTGGTTTTAGCAATAGCCATCTAGCATCTGGGGGAGAGATGTATGAGGGGCAATAGCATTTGAACCCAGGCTTTCTAATTTTGCACAGTACAGTTCATAAAATCCACCTGTCCTGAGAAATAGTAATCTATGTGCCTCCCAGAATAATTTATAGCAAGCCCTACAGTAGGACAGACACAGTTCAACAGTTCAAGTATGACAGAAATTATGTTTTAAATTGTGAACTGACCCATAGTATACCTATTAAAAAGGACAGGTGTATTAATGTGGCATTTTAAAACATCATGGTTTATGTTACTGTAGTGTTCCACAGCCAGTTAACAAGTACAGCAGTCATGTATGCCTCAGAAATCTGGGGAGGACAAAGCAGTTGGGAGATTAAAACCCTCTGTTGTTCAATGCTCTGAGTACAAAGAAACTGAACGCAAATATTTCAAACTCGGTCCTTTACTTACCATGTATACAAAGAAACTGTGAAATTGTTCTTTCAGGAAAAAGCCAAGATGTTTTATAGCTACTGCACATTTGTTGCCTGTGACAATTGGACTTAATCCAGCACCACAAGATTTGAGTTACACAAAATCATTAATTTCATGACAAACATGCTTACCAGTATCATAAACTGGTGGTGATACTTACCTTCATCTTAATAAAAAATATTGGAGGTGTGAGCCTGTTTTCTGATATGTGGAAGCAAATTGTGCATTTTCAGTTGATTTGAGCAGTTGACAGCAAACATCAGGTTTTACTCCAGTCTTTGGTTTAATTGGAAGCTTTCAGCATGTACTCTACAAGTCTGGAAAAGGGAACTGTTTTTCAGAGTCCTACCTCTTCTAGTTATGGAATTTGTCACACCTTTACACACAGCAAGTCTTTCTTTTAAGGCTGATGCCAACTTCAGGACAGTTAGCAGATAAAGGAGGCCTTAGCAAGACTGACTGTCCAGCTCAGCACCTCTCAGGGTGAACTGAAGTGCAGAAGCAACTCACGCCACTCTGCCTACAGTTGGTCACAGGAGAAGAACTGTGCAATTCTATCCTCATCCTTTAATTATTTTTCTTCCATATTCTTGACTGTTGCTGGAGTCTGAAAGCTATTTTGAGATTACAAAATTTAAAAAAAAAAAAAGAATAGTGTGGGAGCTTGCTGTACTCCACACACACACGTACACACACCATCCTCCACCCTTCTCTTCTCCCTCCCCTGTTAAAGGAGCTATCTCGCACATCAAAGTTTGGAGGGTATTTTTGGTACATTCACAAATCACTCAGGAGATGAACAAGCTTATTTGTTCCAAATGATGAAAGTTCAAAGTATTTCATTTATGCTAACAGTTCATTAATGTAGCCACTCATGTGCTAATCCCACTTATTAAGCCTCCCTGTCTCTTATTAATAATAATTTGGCTAAATATGAGATGTTTCAACAAGGTTATTCATACTTTCATATATAATTATGCTAGATATAAGTATAGGATCTCGATAATTTCCTTTTCACAAAGTCTTTAATCTAAATAGAGCTTTGAGTGCCACAAACTGCAATAGGTGCTGCACAGGCTACGTTTGTCTGAAAGACTCCTGTTACTGAGCTGTCTGCAGAGTTCTTATCTCCAAACTCCCCATGAGTAGAGAAGTGCTGTTATCTTTCCTGAGCAGATAGAAACCTGTAGAGCAGAAAAATACAGGAGCAGAACCCACAAAAGTGTTTACACAACTTAATGGGTCCCAGGACCTTCAGGCAAACTCTGGGAGTAAAAAGAAGCAGTGAACTTTGCAAATGAGGTGGGCAGACAACCTGACTGTCCTATTGCCTATGTGAGAGCTTCAGCTAGTATACAAAAAGTGGCCATTTCCTTCTTCAGCTGTGCTTGAGAAGTGAGCCAATTGCCTGTACCTTGAGAGATGAATTAGACTAAGATAGTTAAGCCTTGGCAGCCATGGTTTCCAGATCTGTTTTTAGTACCTGTTACAGCTTTGTTCACCTCTTCTATAAGTAGTCTATTTCTTTCATCCCCCACATAAGTAGTCAACTTTATGCTTCCCCTCTCCAAGCCCAAGAATAGCCCATTTCTTCCTCCTCCTCCATACACGTATCAGATATTCTCTTTCTCCCCAGCACAGTTCTGCCATCTCATTGATCTATTTTCCCACCTTCATACAGGGTGGCTCACCTTCTCCATATATAGCAGCTACACAATCAGTCCCCAAACCACACTGTGCAAACAGCCTGCCTTTCTCTCCATCCTCCTGATTTCTGGGAACATCAGCCTACCTGTATTCTCTCCCAGCTGTCTCACAAGCACTCAAATCCTGTTCTGCCAAGCACCACTACCAGGGAAGAAGGAGGAGGCTAAACAGAAGCACCCATGATCTTACATATATGGAAGGACTGCAACCCCCATCACACATAAGCATCAGTCAGTCCTGCAGGGAGGACACAGATCTGAAGAAAGAGGGAATGTCTGCCCATCCCTAACACCTGAGGGGTGTAGCACTTACCTCAGGACCGTGAATCCAACTATGCCTCCAACAGCCATCTGAAGGCAATATGGAGTGAAACTCAACACCCATGCACCAACGCCCCTTTGTGGATTTAGCTCCTAGCAGTTCCCTCAAGGTGACAAACCAGGGAGAAGATTCAGCTTGAAGATGACGACTGAGTACATGTACCCATGTATAGGCATCTGGTGACACTTGAGATGCCTTATGAGCTTCATGTAACTCCTTATAGCTGTAGGTCTCATCTAAGTCCTAAGGCAGATTTAACAGCACAGTGTGTGGGTCATGGAGGTTCTCAGGTTCTTGGATAGCACTAAATGCTTATATTTAGGAAGCCGAATCAAGCCTTTAAATGTCTCCATGTGTGTGAAGTTTCTAAGTTCTCACAGTAGTCGGTAAATATCCAAATTGAGACACGCAATGGGATTTAGAGAGCTGTTCAACACAACCTGCAAAGCAGGCACTGACATTTGGTCAGAAAACACTGGCTAGTTCTCCATGAGCTATAACTGGATCATAGTCATCTTGGAAACCCTTACATTTACATGTCTTTATTTGCAAACTATAGGCTCCCCATCAAGACAATCTAAAACACAATCAGGAATTCAGCCTGGGCTTTTCAAGGACAGCCACAAAAAAAGGCAGCCTACTGATTCTGGCAGAGTGAAATCCTTTAACTTGACCCTAAGGATTGACTATCATCCCGATATTTGCCTAAATTATATTATGCAGTATTTTAAATCAGTGAAAGACCATAATAGAATTGACAATCCAGGCAATCAGGTGGGTCTTCACACATTGCTGCTGATTCATAACATCATCTGGGAACGTTTCAGTCAGGCTGATTTAAGTAAAAAATATTTACTGACTAGCTACCTGCTTACACATGACCAAACCCCTTTATGCTCCTCAACATTTTCCCATACATGTTCCTCCATCTTCCTTGATCTTTCTTTTTCTCCACTCTGGTCTCCCTCCAGATAATCAACCAACCTTTAGTTATTTTTCCCCGTGGGTCCCTCTTTTCCTATATCTGTACTTTAGATGCAATTACTTAGGTAATCTTGACTTCAGATGGTTTTACTGATATCATTACCTAGGTACTGCTGGAATTCCAAGTTCCTCTCCCCAAAAGACCCCACTATTGCCCTCCAATTATTGTGAAGTTTGGCCACCTTTCTTGTAACTCACCCTTAATCAACTGTGAAACACAGCTGGACTTCACAGTACTATTTGTAACTTTTGACAGCTTCTCACACATATGTCCCACAACATAATGTCTCATGTCATGTTCAATTAGCTGAACCTCGAGCCAGGGCCCAGTCATCTCCCTGCATACCTTGTACTTGGCTGCTTAGCTTTTGCTTAATTGGTCCCTAACCCTTACCTTTAACCATAAAACTTACTTAGGGATTTTGCTCTCTCCTGAAATTTAGTTACATGGAAATGTTTATATTTTTTCCAGTTGTATTTTAAAATAAGCAAATGACATTTGATAAAAGCATAACCTAATGACATGGTCATTAATTGCAGACAGAATATTTTGATGTTCTGATGGCAAACACAATTGTGATCTTTTTTTTTCTGGCATATATAAAGGTGTTATAGTTTATGTCATCACCCAGGACTGTACCTGTAATTAACAAGACCTCTAAAGGTCTCAGCTGTCTGTGCTGAAGCACCTATAACAATGAAATCCAGAAGTGTCATTCGGCTCAGAAAAAACAACTATACTCTCTTCAATGGTTAGTAGATGGCTAGGAAAGAGAAAAAGAGGACTGGTATACTATACTTTCCCCATGTAACCTGCAACCACTAACTAATTCTGAGTTCAGGAGATTTACTGAGACTGATGGTACCTGTTCACTTAGTAACCTTTAATGAATCTTTCTTCCAAACTCTTGTTGGTCTGCCCTTGAACTCTCATAAATTCACTGAGTCCAGAATACCACTGCTAAGGATCTCCACAGGCCTGACTCTCATCGCAGGAAGAACTTTAAGTTTGGAGTCTTTTTTGAACTTGGCTTCATTTGCTGCCAGCAGATTCTTCTGTTGGATAAGCAAGCAGCGATTTCCTATCTACGCTCTCCATGGTCTAGTCTGGCTCTACAGACCTTGATTATATGTTGCCTCTTTTCCAGATTGAGGAACCTCAGACTCTTTTTTTCCTCAAATTCCTGAAATATATTCCTCCTTGTTCCTTAAATACAGAAGCCATCCCACCTCATCTTTGATCATGCTTGTTCTGAGATGAAGAAAATTTGGGGATTTGTGTGTGTGTAATGAGAAAGAAAAAAAAAAAAAAAAAAAAGATATCCTAAAGAATCATTTTATATTCATACTGAGTTAGAAGTGGCAAGAGAGAAGGGGATTTATAGAGTGACATAAGTAATGCCCTCTGTTTTGCTCTCTATTTGCTTTCCAACAATTATTAAGAATGCTTTTGCCTTTTTTTGACATCTACCAAGTACTGAGCTAATATTTTCATACACCTACCTATCATAACCCCAAATGTCACTCCTGAGTGGTAACAGTAATCTCAGATCTCATCATTTTCCATTAGAACCTAGGATTCTTTTCATCACATTTTTCTCTGTGTATATTAAATTTTATATATTTCAGTTGCCACAGTTCATAGGCAGCTCTGAATATTTAATAGCAAACCAATAGCAACAGGTCTATGTTTTCTGATTAAATTTTGTTCAAATTTAAGAAGTTACTCTTTGTCGCAATAGATGTTCTGAGATCTTAGAAGCCATTACAATGGAATGACTGCCTTAAAGATTTTTAGATGTTAAGAAGGAATTTTGTTTTACTTAGTTATTCCTTCCCCTACTTGAGAAACTTGTGCTTTTTGTTTCTATGTGCTAGAAGCCAACGTCTCCGCCTCTGTTTATTTTCCAATCAATGTACCACCAACACTGGTGGTACTGTCAAAAGAAAGATGAGCTGTGAATAGTTTATTTGGCAAATATCTTGAATGCTGACAAATAGTGGCTATTCCTGAGACAGGTTATGGCATATCAGAATACCCTTGTTGTTGTTCTGTTGCCGTTTACTTTTCTCCCCAGGTGAATAGTAGATTTCAAAAATACTTACATATTTAAAAGCAATGAGAATAATAGCATTCAAATGCTAGGTCAGTTCCATAATCTAAATTGCTTTTAGTTCCAGTTAAAATTGAAACATACCCTCTAAAAGCAATACAATTTGCTATAAGCAAAATAATGCAGAAAAAAAATTATAAACATGCATTTAAGAAAAAAAAATCTGTGCTTCATTTGCCAGCAGTAAAGTGTTCCTACCATTCAATATGCATTATTTGAAAACTCTGTGCAGCACCATCAACAATGTTTACCCAAGCATGATGATTATGATAAATTGTTCCAGGGACTTCATATCTATTGTGCTTGTAGGTCAGCACTTGCTGTAATAAGAAGGCCACCAGATTCACAAATGAAAGAGAAAAAAAATTGGTAAATGTGATGTCAACATAGGAAATACTGTTTGATTAGTTATGCAAATGAGCCAAAACCGATTTGCTTTTGGCTGGAATTGACCTCTTAGATCTCAGTTTAACAGCTGGTTGCAGGGGGGATTTATTTATTTATTAATTTATTTACTATTAAATGGGCTATTGTTAAAGCCTGCCACATACATAGGAACTGTCTGTTCACTCTGCATGATCAAGTGTTTGAGTCTATGTATGTCTTTAATACATAGCTTAAGCATGCACTGCAGTTTTCCATTTTGGCTTACTGTTTTTGTAAGTATACGTTTTGGTTTTACTCGTCCGAATTTCCTGTCAGGATGTACACTATCTTTAAAAAGAAGGCAGCAGAAAAAGAGCCTTTTAATCACCAACGCCACTGAAAACAGTGCCTTATTCTGCAGTTACTGGATTGAAAGAACCTTCTTCACTGGGATAGAAATTGCTTCCTTACATTCTATAAAGAGAGCCTTACTGGCAGTAAGCTGGAGGGGAAGGGGACTCTGAAATCGCTACTTTTAGACAGCTCACTGCATGGGTGACATGAAAGATGGTGGGCTTCTATTGTGTCTCAGAGTGGAGGGCCAAATTCAGTGTCTGGATAGGTTGTAGGGGAACCGGGAGAGGCTTTGCACCAGGCTGTCACCATTCCCTGCATTCAGGCAGACCTACTTCTACCTGCCCCTCCACAGAAAGACGAAGAAAAATAAAACCTTCCAGAAGGTCATGCTACCTTGTGTTTGGGGACTGGGGAGGAATCTGATATTAAATAATTCACTCCTGCCTGCTATTCATTTATCATTTCAGGGGTTAGCCTTATCGGTCTCTGTGGGAAACTACTGTGTTGCTAACAGGTAACTACGCAGTGAGATGATGTGCTAGTGTGGTTGTAGCCGTGCTTTGTGTTCTCAATTTTCCATTTAATAATCCAAGCAAAAATGAATAGGAATGCTAAATAGGAGTATGAAATATTATTTTCATTTTCTCTGTTGCTGCATAGCGGGAGGGAAAATAACGAAAGGCCCCTAGAGGCATATCCATTTGTCTAGAACATAGGAAGGGATTTGCAACTGGAGTCAGAGCATTTTACAGCATGGCCATGCCTCTTGCAGAGCTGAAAGTATAGTCAGAAAGTCAGCCAGTGGTGCATCTCTCTTCACAGATAGGAAAAACAGCACCAGCCTTCATGGAAAATGTTCGAAACACTTGTTTGCAACGGATGTTGAGGAGTAGTAGTAGTGTTGAGCGCTAAAGGTAAATTGTGACTGAACAGCCACAAATGAGCATGAAGGAAATGTAGACAAATTTGACTCAGTGCTCATGTATATACATATAAAACCAACCTGTTCAAAGTTTGCATTTCAGCCCATCATTGCTTATTTCTCATACTCTATAACCACCCTGCTCGGTAAGTAGTGGGGTTAGAAGGCCATTCTTCAGCAGATTTAATAAGGGGCAGCTGTTTTGGCACTGAAGGAATCAGCTAGGTACAGACTGGTTTTGCCAGAAGAGGCAGAGTTTTTAGGGTAGTGGTTTTTATCTCAAGATCAGCTGATAAAGCTGGGAAAAACAGATATCTAAGATTTCTAGCCCACAAACCTTTCATCAGATCCTCTGCTTTGACAGAAGATGCAGTATTGAAGCTTTTTCCATGGCTAGGCCAGACAGATAGCTGCTTAAAAAGACAGGTTTAAACCGTGCTGTCTTTAGTACATCTAACAGCCTAGCCCTTTTCTACTAGATCTTACTGAGAACTGAAATAATAAAACCAGATTACGTGAATAGACTTTGTCTGTTGCCTAGCTCTTCCCAGGCTCTGATGGCACCTGGCTGTTATCAAACTCTCAAGTTCTGATCTTTTTCTGAGAGGAAAATATACACCATCTACTGTCCTCGGGCTTAGCTTTGAAAAGCAGTTGAGTTACATCTTCTGTTTAGCAAAGGGCCAAGTAAGAGGTTCAATGTCACCATTCTTCTTGTCTTTCTGTGTTCTCGAAGGCAATGGAATTGGGAAAGTAAAGCCTCAGACCAATCCCAAAAATGAAACTAACATGACTTTACACAGAGTGCAAAAAATGGAACTCCCTTAAAATATGGCAAAAATAGTCCTTATTTATTTGTTAATAAGTTTTTAATGATCTTGCAACTCTAGCATGCCAAACAAAATTGAGGTAGACAAAAATACTGGTTTTACTTTTATTTTGTATCTTCAAAAAAAAAGGTGTGAGATCCTATGCTAATACTCCTCCACTTCATATTAAATACTCATGGTAAAAAGTTCTCTGAAAAAACAGTACTCCAACCAAACAGAACTGACACATTTGACTTCAGCATTACACTTAATGAATATGCATTTTGATATCATATTATGTGTCTGAATGATATTTCTAATGATAGTAGTTATAACTATTGTCAGGACAACGTATCTTTTGCACACACCTTCTCAATATTTTGAATTTACTCAACAATTTCTCCAGTAAATTAGAAACTAAACATGGAAATCCACAGATTCTTTGTTAACATACAGTACCATACATATCAAGACGCACTGCTGGCATAGCTTTCATAGAGGAAATAAAGGAAAATAAAAGTTGCATGTAAACCCAAAAAAGGATTTGACAAATATCAAAGACAGCACTGAAAATGAAAACATTTACCAGGAGAGAAGCAGAAGATAAATACAATAAGAAATTGACATTATTACAAAAAAAACATAAGCACTCAAAACAAGCTTGAAAAAAAGCTAACAAGGCACAGAATGACTCACCCTGGAAAATAATAAGATTGTCACAATACAAAGAAAAATACAGTATCAATACTGAGGAGAGGTTCATTTAGACTGAGAAAAATGTAACAATGGATGAAAAGCAGATTTGGAGAAAATATTCGATATCAGATGAAAAGAGTAAAAGAAGGATGAAAATTAAAGAAATTTTTTTAAAAATAGGGTCTTATCAAAAGGGGAAAATGTTAACTCAGAAACTAAAGAGGGATCAGTTTCTCATAAAGATTTGCTAATGTTCCATAAAATGACAAGTGGAAATATTACATAATGAAAGAGAAGTTTTATGTAAATCTGCAAAATATTTACTAAAGGGTATAGCAATGAAAATAAGTCATATTTTCATTGATAAGCCATCAGTAAGAATAGTAAGTTTTAAGAAATAGAAATTTGGAATGTTAACTACAAGTCCTTTTCATGTCTGCTTGATATAGTATCATGTTGTGGGTTATTTATACTTCATCTAGGAGAAAGCAGGAGCAATAATAGAAATCATGTCATAGACCTAGTGAACTGATTTGCTTGACAGGTTTACTTATTTCCAAATTAATTTTAGTGAATTTGGCTTGATGCAGCATAAGCTAAAACATCATGACATGCCAGCTAAAGGTGAACATTGTCACCCTACCACATCCAGGCATTTCCTAGACTATAGGGAGAGCTTCTTCACCAACCATTCTTCAGCACAAGAACCAGAGGGGTATTGTAGGAATTGGCCTCTGACCTGGTGTCTTTTCTAAACCATTGACACCTGTTCAGAGCAGCTGTAAAGTACTATCACATCAGGATATTATAATTTTATTCTTATTCTGACCAGGTGTGTATATATGCTGAATGGCCAGAGATGAATCTTCTAATCCATCCTTATTATCTCTGTATTACAGGTTATAAAGCTGCATGAGTTACTCAGCGTAAACATTTGTGGTCATGTTTTAAGATGACTAAGTTTTTGATGTAAAGATTTCAAATGATGGAGTCTAACACACTCACTGGTGATCTGTCCTAGATGTTTATCATTCACCTTGTAAAATATTACAATGCCTCACCTGTTGGAAGTGAAAGTTAACCATTGGCACAACAACCACGTCAGGACCAGATTCTGTGTAGTAATGTACTATGGAAAACTAGGAAATAGTTGTGCCACCTATGAACACTGTGCGTGCCCCTCAGTGTGGGTGTGTTCATGATGGGTAACTTGTTCATGGTATAAATTGGATTCTCAAAGAAACTCTGTAAGAAAGGGAGCACACTGACCTATCTAAAACTTTTCCAGCATCTGAGTAGGTAATCACATTAGCAGCTGTTAGAAATGATCTTTAGCTTTCTCAGATGATCACAAAACTTGGCCTCCACCAGGGTGGAGGGGGAAGCTGGAAGCTGCTGCAAGCTCACATGTACTCACAAGCAACATAACTGAGTTAGGTCTAGCTACCAGCTCGAGAGGACAGCCAAGTGGAGGTATATCCCTTGAGCCTTACAGTCCTGCAGGCATTGGCTTTATACTGTATACTATAGTAATACCTATACATATTGCTATGCAATACTGTAAAACTCTTATTCCTCCTGAGAAACTAGGCCAATTGCAAAATGGTTTTGCATCTGGAGTTTATCTCAAATATATTATCCACTGGTGTTAATAGCATAGGTGTATCAGTGTGTTTGTGCATGTGTATGGGTTTGGAAATCACTAGGGTTGTTTCCTGGCATCTAGGTTCTTTGAGTGAAAACCAGCTGAGTGAAAACTTTAAAGACATTTTCCCTTAGAACATTCCTAAAATAGTTTATTGGTGGAGCTCAGCACATGGAACTTGTTTCTTCCCATGATACCAAAAGTCTGTTTAACAAGAACTGTTGTTCAAAGTTAATCCTTCCCCTAATGAACCAGCCTCTATTGTACGTAAACTTTGTAGTACCCTGAAAGATGCTGACCTTGCAGGAGAAGATACGTCTCCAGTCTGCTTTCCAGATACAGCCAACTGCTTGAGCATCTTGACAACTTCTCCTCTAACTTTTTGTTCACTCTGAAATTTCAAATTTGCTTCATGTCAAGATAGCTCATAACAGCCCAAACAGCCAGGTAGAGCAGGCCAGGTGGACCTTGAAATGAAAAACTGACACAGAAGTTTTTTGTTTTCCTTGAAGGACAAACTGGCAGAAGCAGCTCTGGTGGCTGAGGACTAAGAGACCTGCTGGAGCAGGGTACCTATAAAGCACCAAGTGTTTTCACACTGAAGTTGCCTGCCATTAAAAGTCGCATCACATCCGTGCAGAGTAGACGGTTTCACTCAGATGGGAACAGTATTGCAAACACAGAAACCATTCACATGGCTCCTGGGCTGCACTGGAGCGGGCCTGGGACGAAGTGCAGGATCGTGTGTGGCATCTTATGCTCCCAAAGCCCCGAGTGTCTGTCAGGGGTGTTTCCAGCCCCCCACCTACCTACCTTGTCACACCAGGACACCCCAGACGGCTCAGCTGGGCGCGCGAAGGCTGTGGGGAGGCAGGCCCAGCCCGGTAGGCGGGGTGCCCGCTCCCTCGGGGTTGGGGTGCCGCTCAGGGCGGCCTGTCTCGGCCGGGGCTCCCCTCCGCGCCCACACGTGCCGCCCTGCCGCGCGGGTCCCCCCGGCATGGCCCGGCCAGGCCCCCGCCCCGCACTTCCCCACCACGCCGGACCTGCTGTTTGCTTCCCTTAATTTTTCATTTCTTGTTTGGATGGTTTGGTTTTGCCTTTTTTTTTTTTTTTTGTCTTCACGAAGAAACGGTGCCACTGCCTGCGCCCTGACCCACTTCTAAGGCGGCTGATGCTGTTCTGCCGCTCCAGCCCCCTTCCCCCGCTCCCCCGACACTTCCCAGGGAACACGTATACCGGCCCGGGGAGCAGCCGCAGACGCCACCGACTGACGGGCCGGTAGCTCTGACCAGCCGCGCCGAGCTCCCCGCGGTGATTCTCACGGTAACCCTCGGCAGTCAGCGCCTGCAAAGCCGGGCCCTTCGAGCACGGCTCGGAGCGGCCCCGGGACGCCGCCGGTGAGCGGGACTCCTCCGCCGGCGCGCTCTGCGGCACCCCCGAAGGGCTGCCGGGCTCCGCGCCCCCGGGGCCGCCCCCACCGGCCCCGCACCCCGCTGCCCTCCGAGATCCTAGAAGCCCCACACCCCCCTCCCCGCCGAAATAGACTTTCCTTCTCACGCCGGTGAGGGGGTGGCGGTCTCCCGGGGGGCTGCCCCCGCGCGGAACCGCTCTCCCCCCGCACCGGCGCTGCAGCGGCCCCGGGGCCACGCTCTGCCCGCGGCGCCGTGACCCCCCCGCGGCCTCCCCCTCCTGCCTGGGGGGGGTCGGCCCCCTCCCGCGCGCGGCCGCGCGCGCGCCACCACACTCGCTCGCCCACTCCCCTCCGCACCGCACACACTCACACCCCGCACACACTCACACGCGCGCACACGTGCGCGCCGCCCAGCAGCGCGCGGTCTCCGCCCCCCCGCGCACACACACACACACAGACATCAAGCACACCCAGGCGCACACCCGCGCACGCACACACACACAACCCCCACAGCCGCGCGCACAGGCGGGCACACCCGCGCACACCGCGCACTCCTCCGCAGGCACCCGCGCCCCCGAGTGCGCGGAGCGGCGCGGAGGGCGGCCCCGGCGCGCCCCCGCCATGCGCTGAGCCGCGGCCCCGCCAGCTGCCAGCGCCGCTGATCCCGCCCGCCCGCGGCGTGGGGGCGGCCGCCGGGCGCGGCCGCGGCGCGGAGCCGGCTCCCCGCTGGGGAGAGGTGCAACTGCCCGCGGAGGCAGGCGGGAGGCTGAGAGGCAGTCAGACAGGCAGGCAGGCGGGAGGAGGCAGAGGACGATTTGGACATGCTCATTCTCGGGCGCTTGGTTGCCTGCATCCAGCTCGTCTGCATCCTCAGAGTGGGTGAGTGATCTCTGCATGAATTCACCGCTGGGTTTCAGACCAACTTTTCTCCCCGGGCCCCGGTGGGGTTTCCTCCCTCCGACCCCTTCTGCGTACAGCTGCGGGCGCAGTCTCCGGCTGTGCCACGCCGTGGAACGCGCTGTCAGCACCGCGGGTGGGAACGTTTCTTCTACCCGTTTTTCCCTCAGCCTCCCGCAGCCGGGCTCCGCGGATGCGCGATATCCCCACGCCACCCCCGGCGCAGGCGGGTTGCCCCGGGGGGGGGCTCGCCAGCCCACCCTGCCTCTGCTCCCGCAGCGGCGTCTCGCGTGGCCCTCCGCGCCCCGCGGAACCGGTCCCCGCCGAGCCCTCCGCAGGGGTCTGACCCGGCGGGCAGCCCGCACCCGCGGGCAGTGGGTGTGCGCCTGTGACAGGAGGGAGCGAGGAGATCCCTGCCAAGCAGTTTTGACGTCGAGCTTCTCTGTGGACGTGGGGTGCAAATTTTACTTTAGCCTCTCGCACGAACTGGTTCGAAGAGAACCGCGGATAGGCGCAGAATTTCGGTCCAGAAAAAGACTCGTTCTCCGAGAGCGGGCAGCGTCAGTGAGTGCCCTGAAACAAGGTGTAACTGCTGCCTCGGAGAGCGAAACGCGAGTCGTCCGTTCACGTGGGACCCTGCATACAGAATATGGATTCATAGATTTTAGTAGGACTACTTACATAACCAAATTATTTTTCAACTCATTCAGATCTGTGCAGCCGGAGTGCACCCTCAAAAGCATGCAGTGCTCTGTCACACGGGATTATTATTATAACCAGCGTGAGTCAGTTGATGCTGTTAGAAGAGCTGCCTTAAATACTTCGTCAAATAAATATTAGGAGCTTAAGTGGTGGGTTTTGTATCGTATTGAAGGATCATTTTGAATTTATAAGCTTCTGTCAAATGGATCACTAGAAAATACTAGCTGCTTGTATTTAAGTATGAGGAACTTAGGAGCTTCAGCTCATTATGTACAAAACCAGTTTTACAATACGTCTCTCGTGATAAAGTAGGCACTAACCTACATTTTTCACCCAATAGGTGGTGCTGCTTCTGAAACCGTGAAGCTTTATAAACAAAGATCGGTGTTAGGTTACTCGGAGTGAAAACAGTTTAGTACCAAGTTCTGCTAGTTAGAGGAAACTACTTTTAAAATCTTGTCATGTGAAAAATATTTTTACCTCCTTTCTGAAAGTATAGTGGAATAATTCAAGTATAAATGTGATGAATGTAACTGACCTTTAATTAAAATGTATGATCTTTGTAAGGGCATTAATAGCATTTTACTGTCACTTTTAAACTAACCTCTTTCTAAAACCAGGGTACTTACTCTAAAATATTTCTGTTATACTAGTTTGGCAAAGAATGGCCTGTCATAAAACTTTTGATAAGTTTTCGTAACATTTTTCTTATGTTGCCAACCTGTTCCATAAGATCAGGTATATTCCCAAGACTATTTAAAGGACAAAATTAGCAGGTATTTGTGTATGTGTGTGGAGGTATATGAAAATATGTGAGTACGAATCAAGTATACCATCATATGGTCATAATGTAATACAACACAACACAATTCAATTTTGGGGACTAACTTCAATGTTCGGGTGATCCTACCACATGGCAAGCAATGCAAGACATAAACATAACTTTTTTATAAAATGTATTTTTTAATAATTTAATCTCATAATGTGGTTTTGTATAATGTATATATTCAAATACATGGTGTCCATGTGTGTGTTATATTCATGAATTTAAAAGATCTGTTAGAATGGAAAAACAAGGTTTTTTGCCTACACATGAGGTATAAGTGCGACTACTTTTTTTTTCTCTAGCCTGATACACTATTGTTTTCAAACCTGACCTGAAGGGAACACCCCTTCTAGATGGGATGGATGATTTGGTGGTTCATTCTGAAGACTCATGAGCTAGACTGCTCAGTGTGTTCGGTGACATGATTTTTTTCTAAAAAAGGCATACCCTGTACAGGTTATTAGACTAATTTAATCAGATTTCATTTGAGTATGTTCCTCTTTGAGTATCTCCCCATAACTAAACATGCTCTCATCAGATAGTGTTAGTTCATAAAAGTAAATATTTTGTCAGTATTTTGACATTATTTCCTCTTGGTTTTTTGTAAAAAATAAAATATATTATTGCATACTACCAGTGTATGGTTTTTAGGGCTTGCTGAGAGAGGAGCACAGGATCAGACAGGCTGGGTATTTCTGGTATGGAAGAAGCCAGACCCAGAGTTCTGTCAATGGAGTGTTGCTGAAGAGCATGGCAGTCTGCCTTTGCGTTCTGGAGACTACGCTTACTAGTTCGAGGCTAGGCAACATGTAGATCCCAGCCTCATTTGCTTGTAGTTTCAAAAAATGTTGAGTTCTCAGCTGATCACGTAGAGAGCTCTGCAGGAGGTCCTTTCTAATGAAACTGTTTGGGAGTTTTGCTGTGGCTTCTGGGAGATTCAGCAGGAAAATCTAGGTCTCATCTGTGTTCAGAAAAGACAAGAAAGCCACGTCAACATCACTGAAGAAAAACCTATTAGAGCAGACAGAGGCAAAAAGTTCTTTGGGAATGACAAGACAGTGGCAGTTCATTCTCTGTGTTATTGAAGACATGCTTAGGGGCTTGATTCTAATATCACTGCTGAGATATGAACAGCACCTTCCTCCACAGTGTTACTGAAGCCAAGTACTCATGTAATTATTTATGGAGCAGGGTATTATCTGAGAATTCTCAGTGAATGCCATTCAGTGAAGTTCAATGGAACTACTTGTGGAGTGAGATGCTATTCAGTCACAAGTAAGGGCACATGAGAAGTCTTGTGGGATTTGTGGACACTACTGTGTACTTAGAATAGAGATTTCCTATGAAGTCTTTCTGTTACTAAAATTAAAGGAAAAAAAAACCTGTGGACAATTCACTTGCTTTTCTACATTTTTATTTTAAATGAGAAATATATGAATCTGTAATCTTTAGGCTGCACATATCTTAGGCTGAAGATATTCTTTGAAATTCTGCCCCAGTTTACTGATGTGTTCCGTGTAACCTCCTGAAAGTCAATGGGGTGTGCCCTTTTTTGTAGTTTTTGTCTCATTGTGCTTGTGGAAAAAAATCTAGAGTCTTTTCAATAAGTAGATTATCTGTGACTGTGTAGGCAAGAAAATGTTAATAGAGAAAGGAACATGTTTTAACAAATTACATTATAGTTGTGGCTAAATTTGAATCAAAGAGGTGTAAATATTTAGGCAAGACTTAAAAAATATTCTTGCTAGCTTTTGCTAGAAAAACGTATGGGTAATTTCCCCAAATAATGTTAAAAGTCTCTCCAAAGTTATTTCATCTGCACCTTACTACTGTCACTGACCTCAGCTAGGGTTTTGCCTTTCAAAATGCAGCTAATTAAACTATGAATTGTTTACTTAGTTGTGTCTCACTTTAATTTTTCACTGTCTAGAAAAGATCTCTCTCTCACTTTTAGTTTGTTTCTTGCATCCCAATACCATGAGTTATTCACACAAAAGTAGTAACATTACCCTACATTTTCTAATTTTTATTATATAATTGACAACAGGACTGTATTTCCAAGCTGGCGGACAGCATACATCTCGCTACCAACAAGAAAAGTAACTTCTCTGTGCTTTTTACTGGACAGCCCCAACTAGTAATGATGAGAATCTGAAGGATAGCGTTGGTTCAGCTTTCAAAATCCAATCTCACTTTCTGTTCATTCTCATGTCTGCATGTTTAGATTCAGTTAGACCGTTAGATTCCCTTAGACTGTTAAAGCACTACGGGGTCAGAGCCTTCTTTTTTGCACTAACCTCTGACAGTATTTTTGTAGGCTAGATACTTGGCATACTTCAAACTCAATTTCATCACAGTAATATTACTGTATATTATTTTTAATGCTTTAGCATATTTTACACTTAATATGGCATGTTCTTGTGGATGCTGATGCATAGTTCCTATGGAGAAATTTAGTCCTGTCATTATCTAAAACATGAGCTAAAACAAAAATAAGAATTTTAGGACCGTTAAACCATCTATTTTCATCTGTATATGTTCTAACTGTCTATATGTTATGCATTTTTGTACCATAGAGATTGATATATACCAGAATCTAAATATACAGTATGGATTTATTTTAGGTTCAGATACTGACAGGTATGAAAAGTTGTGCAGAAATGAATGACATTTTGAAAATTAATATCAGTGTAACCTAATATTTATTCAGCACACTAGTCTGTAGGACATACCTAAAATAGTTAAAGCTGTAGTTTCCAATGTTGAATCAATACAATGTATAAGGGGAGTTTTCTAACTTGCATTTGGCATTACTTCATCTCTAAATATACTCTTCTATCTGAACTCCTGGAAAAAAACTAAATAATATATATAAAAATAAGGTTGTAATTTGAAACTTTATAATTATAATCTGGATTGTAAATCAGGATGTTAATTTATGAATGTAGGCACTTGCCCATTTCTTAAGGAAGGCGGTTTCCTTCATTTTCTGTGCTCATCATTTAAATGGTCACTTCCCACTATGAGTTCTCTAATTAGAAATTTAAGGGTGAACAGATTCTGTTCTTTTGCTGACAATTTCAATTCCTCTTCAAACGTGCCGTGCTTCTCAGTATTCCCTGTAGGGCCTGTAAGTCTGCAGCAGTTCCGGAGCCCCCCGCTCCCATTTAACAGCTCAATTCTCACAGCTTCGTGCACCATTTATGTGGCTTTCCTGTATGAGACATCCTTTGGCTATTCAATAAGCTTCTTTTCCCATAAAGACAAAAGTTACCTTTTTGAATACGTGTCAAGGCTTCTGCATTAGAAAGATAAATCAACATAAAGAACAGGACTTACAGTATTAAATAAACAAAATCCATTAAACGAAAGATAGCAAATTTATCAAAGAGGCTGGGACTGCAAATGAAACTTGGCTCCAGCAGGTTGTTGAGGAACTGTTGGCAGCAGAGTACTTTTGTAGGAAGGTATGATGCAGGTTGCTTGTTGAATACAAATTACTGAAGTTGGTCAATTCAGTCTTGAGGCTCAGGTGGAAATAACTGGAGATTTTAGAAATGAGGTGAGAGTTTATTTTACTTACTTTGCATCGCTGGCTGATATTGTGGAACTGTCTGGTGGAGGTGAAATAATAGACTTTAAGAAACATGGGCACTGTGTAAACATGTCACGGATTATTCTAGATGAGGCGTGCCTCTTAGAATCTCCTATTGCCTTCTATTTCTTGCCCATAATTAGATTCAGGTAATCTTTGATCCACCAGAAGTAGCTATATTTCACCCTAGAAATTAATATTTTTCATTACTAATCAAAGACTCCAGGAGCTATTGTTTAAGTTAGCTCATTTCAGAAATCCTTATTCTGGTAAAAGTCCCGTGGACTATGCTACATCTGATGAGGAAAGCTCAGCACTGAAAGTAGGACACCAGTGGAATTTAGATGCCTGAACCCAAAATTTTAATTAAAAGGGTCCCTGACTCAGCTAGTATGTTTTGGGGCTTCCAGGGAAGCTTTCAGGCAGGTACAATTCCTCTTCTGCATGTGTCTTATCTGACCCTATTAACGTGCGTCTCAGTGCCTCTTTCCCTCCTAAGTTTAATTGGAATCCAAACCCAAATGTTCTTTGAAATGACTTCCCTGATTCCTAAGTAAATAAGGTTTCCCTAAATAGATGCTGACAGGATCAGGTGTCTTGATCTCACTGCTGTTGCTACTTCAGTTTAAGACAAAGAACAAGGCAATTCTTACATTGTGGCACAGTGACTGAAGTGTTTCACCAAGGAAAGACAGTCCAGAGGGAAGACTTGTTCTGAGCTAAAGGTATTTGAACCTAAATCTTCTGTTTCCAGATGTTAGGTTTTATCAAATGACAGGACTCTTCATACCTTGTTTAAGCTGAAGCATTTTTCCTTTAAAAAAAAAGAAAAAAAAAAAAAAGGGTCAATTATAGGGAAGGGCTAGGGAGGAGGACAAATAACATCATTATGCCACTGTGTAAAATCATAGCTAACCTAGTTATTAAATACTTTATGTGCTTATGTTTCCCTCATCTCAGAAAAGGCACAGCAGACTCCAAAAAAGTAACAGAATGGCAACAGGGTATCTGTTTTCAGGAATGACTAAATAAGCTAGGACTCCCTGTCAAGAGCAAAGATAACTTAAATGTTTGTTTTGTAGAGCATTATAAACTCACAAGTGGTGGGAATAGATTCTTCACTAACTCTTCTAATACAAGAACAAGGGGACAGCAAATGAAGGCAGTAGGAGACAGATTTACAGATAAATAAAGGCGTAGTTTTTACTGCAACAGGTGATAGACTCGTGAAACTCTGCTGTAGGTTGCTCTGAGACCAAAATGTTTTGAGGGGATACGAGATAAACTCTTGAAACAGAAACTTACTGAGGGTTGCTAAGCAGATGGAAACCACATCCATTTCAGGATTTTTTGGAGGTGGAAATAGAGCCTGGGAGAGTTTGCAAGGAAATTTTTAAGCATATCACATAAGTTTGCCTTTTTCTTACTTTTTCTTAAGCATCTGCTTCAGGATTTTGGAGGCAGGACTCTGAATTGGTAGGATAGGAGAGCAAGAGAGAAATAAAAGTTCTTATGCCTGCTCCTACTCAGTATTTCATTATCCACTTGCTGGATGCAATGCATAAATCACTGCCACTGCATTTTCTTTGGTTGTGCTCTAAAAAGAGCAGGTTTTGCTCATTTTTTGAAAGTTGCAGATACTCCCAGAAGGGGATTCTAGGTTGCACTTCTGAAGAACCCAACCTCCCAAAGGTGGGCAGAGCTCAGATACGTTTCCACCAACTCAGCATTTTATATCAGCTGTCCTGGGCAGCTGAATGCTTTCTGGGCAAACCAGTTGCTTGTTATTGCACTCAGCTGCCTATCTCACCAAAGGACAGTGTAGGAACCTGAACTTCAAGGCTCTGGAGCCTTCTCCTAGTGCTTAACAGGTGGGTGATTCAGCTAAATGCATCTTGCATCTGGGCTTTTGTCTGTGTCAGGGCTCCTGAAGTATCATTTATACCACACCTTCAGATTCAGCAGCTAAAAGATGGGCTAGACATGGCTTGGCCACTTGGCACATAAAAAGCAATATTTACTTCTTTAGATTTTTATAGCATCCAGTTAGACAACAAGGAAACATATTTTTTTCCTATGGCCCTTTATGTTTCACTAAACTTACAGACTGTAGAAAATTCTCTGTGTGATGTTGAAGTACTAGAGATCCTACTTGCAGGTAGCATTCAGCAATGTGCATTTCTGTATGGAGGTATCAGGACTGCTCACCTGACTAGTGAGAGATTTCATTAAGAGTTTTCAGGTGCAGTATATCTGTTAGTACTTTGACTCTGAATTGTTACCCTCATTGCCAAAAGGTTTCTGCTAGATACTGGATTACCTGAAGACTGAAATATAAAGCAGGTATCGGTTGAAGAGGTATCCATCTTCACTGCCTTATTTATCTGTTTGCTGAGATAGGATAACAGTAAAAGCAGTGAAGAGTTGATTAAACAATAACATCAGAAAGGGAGAAATAAGAGATATCTAGAATACTTGACTGTATGAAATCATGTAACAAAATTGTTCTTCAAAATGCTGTAAATAAAGGATGCTGCATAAAAATAAATGAAATCAAATGTATTTTAGTGAATGAAAATGTATGCTTTTGTAAATGTCCTAACAGAATTTGACTACGAATTCCTGACTCGTTTAAAATTTCCTTGGAAATCATGAAATGTTCTTTAATTGTAACAGGTTTTGTGGGTTTTTTTAGAAGCTATCCAGGACAAATTCGAGTTTTTGCTTAAGTAAATGGAAGGATTTAGTGACTTCATTGAGATTTAGACTGGTTTGTATCATAATTCTTCAAAATATAATTTTCCAACTATAATGCTATTTTTTGAAAGTTGTCAAAGCCTTGGAAAAGCAAAATTTGTAGTGTTCTGCAGGAGCAGCTTATATTGAAGAAACTGAAAGCTTTTTGAAAGCTAAAGCAAGTATTTTGAGGAAAAATTAAGCCTTTAAAATCAGTGTTTAAAAAAAGATTCTTCATTTGCTTTATATGCTGAACTCCATGACTTCAGCAGAAGTTCCCAAAAAGAAACACATCTGCTTGCTTAGATGAAATAGCTAATGATCAGAGTAACAGCTGGCTTTATAAAAAATGACCTAATGTTACTCCAGACAGTTTGTCTTCTAGCTCCATCCCCAAACTGACCAACTGTGTTTCATCTATTTCTACCCATTTGAAAAAACAATTTTGTTCCAAGTGTATGTCAGTTGTTTCTATCATTCCCTTTTGTAATTCTTACTCTGTTAGGTGTGTGTAAGTATATTAACAAATTTGGGAGGCTAAGGAGCCTTCTGCCAGCCCCCTGGAGCACTGCTGTTAGGTGTGTGGAATATTTCACATTACATGGTGCACTCACCACACAACGCATCCACCCATCATCTGCAGAGTTTGGGGTGAGTCCTGTATGGTCTGTAGCTACTTCTTTCTTTGTAATCTTTGATTTTTGGACAGTAGCTTTGCATTTCATGTATCTTGCAATGTTGCAGAAAAATCCCAAGGAATCAGGTTCTTTTTGAGGGTTTTTTCTTTTGTTGTTGTTTTTCTTTGTTAACACACTTTAGGCTTGTGTTTAAAAAACTGTATCACTGCAGATACACAGATCATATCAGTGGAACTGTGCGTGAATAAATCCTGGATGAGCATCAAGGAGAAAAAGATCCAGATGAGCTATTTAAGTTTTAGGATAGTGCTGACACAAAGCCAAATGGATATAAACTGGAGCAAAAAGCCAACCTGTTTTTTTTTAAGAACAGAGTATCATGTTTTTTGCAAGATCCTGTGGCTCCTGCAATGGGAGAGAACCCCATCAGTGATCTAGGAGTCCCTGTCAGTGAGTACTGTGGTACAGTTTCTGCTGTGCTGAATAAGAAAACTGAGCAGTGTGCACCTGGCTGAGCCAGCCAGCTGCCCACCGCTGAAACAACATAAACCAGTCATTTCTTGTGATGGACTGATAACATTGTGAGCTGAGATACTGGGGACTGAGTGGTCGCTTAACATCTCCAGTACCACTCAGCATTTCAAACTGCACTGAGTAGTAAAAATGACTGAGTAGTCATAAATCTATCCAGGAAAAGAAATACGGTCTAATATGAAGTGAGAAGACTTTAAAATGTGCATTTTGGGTTTAATTATTGTATTTTGAGGCTGTTAGTAGTTCACTATTTTAAGTAAGATTACTTGCACAAGCACAAGGTAAGAAACCTCCTTTAAAGAAAAGTATTTGAAATCTCATGTGGTTGTATGACTTCAGGAGCTAGGGGTTTTGTTAAAATACTAGCCATTAGAAGATCTTTGAGAACCAGCAGTGCTCTCACTTTCTCACATGATACGACCATAGGAAATTTTAATTCATCATATTTCAGTGTCAGATTTTACATGGGCTGAATTCTGAGAGTATTCTCAGGCTCATCCACCCATTTCGCGTTAATTTTCTCCATGTCCTTTCACATTCTCATATAAAGGGTTTGGCCTCCCCGACAACCTGGTGAACACTCTCCTCACCATGTGCACATTTCTGCAAAGACACAGGCACTTATGTGTTAGTCTGCTAATGTGAAATTACTCTCACAACTTTGTAAGGGTCCTCCTTGATGGGTTTCTGCCCCTCTTTTAATGTGTATTTCTTACATGTCTGATACAATTCCTCTTCACTGATTCTTCCTGTATTTTGTATTATCACTAACTTTCTCCCCTTCTTTATTTGGGATAAAGGAAAAAGGATTAATATGTTGCTTACTGCTTTATCAGTATGGTAAAAAAAACCCAAGCACATTAGTCAATATAATATGTATTAGAACTAACCAAACAGTGGATAAAAAAAGCTAAATTCTGTAATTTTTTCTCTGTTTTATTTTCTGCACCGTTGTCTAATCACTTAACCAAAGGTTTAATTTTTGATATCTCTTGAGAGAGAGAAAACAGATTTCTGTATTTATCATATATATATATTTGAGTAGAGGTCAAGTCAGTATTACATTCAACAGAATTCATTCAGGAATACTTAAGACTGCAAATTATTCTTTTAATCCATTAGTGAAAAATCATAGAAACATAGAACGGTTTGGGTTGGAAGGGACCTTAAAGATCATCTAGTTCCAAGCCCCCTGCCATGGGCAGAGGCACCTTCCACCAGATCAGGTTGCTCAAAGCCCCGTCCAACCTGGCCTTGAACACTTCTAGGCAAGGGGCATCCACAACCTCTCTAGGCAACCTGTTCCAGTGTCTCACCACCCTCACAGTGAAGAATTTCTTCCTCATATCTAATCTAAACCTACCCTCTTTCAGTTTAAAGGTATTACCCCTTGTCCTATCATTGCATGTCCTTGTAAAAAGTCCCTCCCCACCTTTCCTGTACGCCCTCTTTAGGTACTGGAAGGCTGTTACAAGGTCTCCCTGGAGCCTTCTCTTCTCCAGGCTGAACAACCCCAACTATCTGAGCCTGTTCTCATAAGGGAGGTGCTCCAGCTCTCTGATCATCTTTGTGGCCCTCCTCTGGACCCACTCGAGCAGGTCCATGTCCTTCTTAAGTTGTGGGCCCTGAGCTGAATGCAGTACTCCAGGTGGGGTCTTATGAGAGCTGGTCACACTTCTTTTGATGCAGCTCAAGATACAGTTGGCTTTCTGGACTGCGAGCACACATTGTTGGGTGATGTTGATGTTCTCGACAGCCAACACCCCCAGGTCCTTCTCTTCAGGGCTGCTCTCAATCCATTCTCCATCCAGCCTGTATTTGTGCTTGCAATTGCCCTGACCCATGTACAGGACCTTGTACTTGGCGTTCTTGAACTTCATGAGGTTTGCACAGGCCCACCTCTGAAGCCTGTCCAGGTCCCTCTGGATGGGATCCCTTCTCTCCAGCGTGTTGACCACACCACACAGCTTGGTGTCATTGGCAAACTTGCTGAGGGTGCACTCAATACCACTGTCCATGTCACCAACAAAGATGTTAAACAGTACTGGTTCCAACACCAACCCAACCCCTGAGGAACGCCACTTGTCACTGCTCTTCATTTGGACATCAAGCCGATGACCGCAACTTCTTGAGTGTGACCATCCAGCCAATTCCTTATCCACTGAGTGGTCCATCTGTCAAATCCCTGTCTTTCCAATTTAGAGACAAGGATGTTGTGCGGGACAGTGTCAAATGCTTTACACAAGGCCACATAGATGATGTCAGTTACACTTTCCTTATCTACCAATGCTATAAACCCATCATAGAGGGCCACCAAATTTGCCAGGCACAGTTTGCGCTTAGTGAAGCTGTGTTGCCTGTCACCAATCACCTCCCTATTTTCCATGTGCCTTATGATCCGCTCCACGATCTTGCTGGGCACAGAGGTGACACTGGCCTGTAGTTCCCCAGGTCTTCCTTTTTTCCCTTTTTAAAAATGGTGGTTATGTTTCCTCTTCTCCAGTCAGCGGGAAGTTCACCAGACTCCCACGACTTCTCAAATATGATGGATAGTGGCTTAGCAGCTTCATCCACCAGTTCCCTGAGGACTTGCAGATGCATCTCATCAGGACCATGGACTTGTGCACCTTCAGGTTCCTTAGATTGTCTTGAACCTGATCTTCTTCATGAAAAAAGATTATGGGAAGCTATCCTTTAATCTGAGGTTTTTTCAGTCTTTTCTGGTTTGTGCTATCCACTGTGGGATTTGTAACGTGTGAATCAGCAGAGAAAATATGTTTCCATGTGGCAGTAGTCTTCGGTGTCTGTATGGGAAGTTCCAACCTTTTTGTGTGAGGTGATAAGACTGTGACACAAAATCTGCTAAAGATTTGTCTTGAGTAGTGGCTGTAGTCATGGAGGGAAGGATGACAACAGGAACGGATGTATACTGTTCATTAGGAATATGTGCATATCTTAAATGATTTGATTAGCTTTTGCAACTATTTAAGTGTTTACAGTAGGAAAAGAGATACATCATATTAAAACAAATTATGCAAGTGCAATTTAAAGCAGATTAAAGATACCCTTATTGTCCTGCTGAATGGGAGAAGACAAGTTCAGCTAAATCAGGTGAAGTTAATAAGGTGGTGATGCATAATGGATAGTTTCAGATTGCATGCAGTTGAGTGAAATAGAAGAAAATATATATGAAGCAACCAGAAAATGTATTCTTGTTTTTGGTGAATAAGGTAATATGAATTAATCAGCTTTTTCTGATATGATCTACACATTCTATCACAGCTGTAAACAGTGCATTTGAATAAAACTGTAATCCAGGTTTTCATGGAAAAATTATAACTATTGAGGGGTTTTTGTTCATTAGTTGAAGAATTCCTTGGATGTGCAAGAGTTTTTCTAAATATATGAAACCCTGGTCCCCTGAAATCTGCTGTTCACTTGAAATCAACAGGAAATTTGACCCACTCAGAATAGCTTTATGGTTAAATCAAAGAAGAACCACTCAAAATGCTGGGTTAGGCATCCTGCTTGTCGTGTACAGAGCGCAAGAGTTACAGGTACCTAGACTGGAATTCATAGCATCAGCGTGTCCAGTGCTGGGACATGCAAGCCTGGCTGGTAAAATAAAGATGAATGTAGGTAAGAAAGTATAAAAAGTAACAAACGGGGAAGTGCCTCTTAAGGCCACATATTGAGAATAACTATGCTGAAACATTTTGTTTAGACAGCTAGACCTGACAAAAAATGTCTTGGAATTCAGAATTCCAATAAGATGTTCATACTGGAGGCTTCTCATAATCATCTAGTAGTACAAAATTTGCCAAAGAAAATGGAGATGGCAACCCTAAACCTTTGCCATGTAAGTAGGTTTGAACCACAGCCATGGAGAGCAGTATTATCCACAGGGTGACAGAGCACAGCACAGTGCTGATCTATACCAAGGCTGAAGGTGGGAGCAGTAGAAAAGTTTGAAAGAGATACATCCAGTGTAATGGGCGAGATAAGGTGGTCCAGTGGTTCCAGGTGCCAGACTAGATTTTTGCCCTCCTTTCTTCACTGTGACCCCCCTACCCTGCCCCAGAAGCAAAAGCTGCTGCCGTGTGCAAGTAGCAAATCCCTGGTCTCCTACTTCTGCTGTGGGTCCCCCCATCTACCCCTGCCATGGCCCCCCACATCACTGTCTCTGTGGCTGCAATAATGCATCTCTCTGCTGGGACAGATGCAAATGTGGATGAAGGCATTTGGCTGCAGAGACAGTCTCTACTGCTGGAGGGGCCACTCTATCTGCAACAGGGGATAGGAGACAGGCCAGGAAATATGTTCTGTAGCCTGGATTAAAGCCTCAGGTCAGCAGTTGGACCATGCTGGGTTGTCTCTCAGTGGAAGGAGTGTGACATGGACTTCCAGTCCCTGTCTGATTATTTCTGTTTTTTATGTAGCTACTGTCCAATACAAAAACCACCAGGATTTCTGTTGACTCCTTTAGTTTTGAAACCTGCTGAAGAGTGCTACTGTATTTCCTAGCTGGGTTGGTCTGATGCTTATCTAGGTCTTCTGGGCCACTCTGAATAGCCACCAACTTACCCTGGATCCATGAAGTCTGTGAGTCTTTCAGTCTTTGACCAGTTCCTATTTTTTATGTTGCAGAAACTGAACCAGTTAGACACAAAAGTGTATTGCATCTCTACCAGAAAAGAAAACTCTGTAGGTGTTATCATTAGTCTGTGTAGGAAACGTATGCATTTGTACCACACCTGTTAGAATAGCAGGAGATTTTCTGCCACAGGCAGATATGGCAACCGAGTGAGCAACAGCTGCAGTGTCATGGAAGAATATACAGCATGTGCTCCTTTTTGTAGCAAATCAGCTGCTTTAGATGGCATAGAGACCCCAGATTCATTTCACCAGTGAGTCACTAAGCCTCCCTAAAGCACCATATCTCCAAGGCTTTCAGCTGAGGTAGAGCGTATTACACTGCTTGCAATACAGCCAAAACCTTAAAGGCTTAGTGAAACCTATAATTAATTAACACTTGTGCAACACTTAGAAGATATAGCTCACAAGATGGGCACTAAGGCTGTTGCAAATGATTTTAAATCTACAAAGCAACTTCCTAAAAACCTTTGAAATTGGCAATTACAATGTTCTGTCTTAGATGGAAAAGCTTTGATAACTCCAGAGCAGGAAATAAATGCATGACTTAAACTGGAGTGATACAGTGACAGAACAGTGGCAAACTGCTAATACACTGGCGTGGCAGAGGGCCAGAGGAAGATTTCCTGTTGCTCCTTCCAAAACTCAATTTGACGCTATTTCAGTATTTCTGTATTGTATAAATGACTGTGAAAGGCCTAGGAAGTCTGCAGTTGCATGTACTTATGGTCTGAAGATAAGACTTAATTGAAGAATTTTACTTTCATGCCCTCTTCACTTTTTTGAAAAAAATTTCTATGCAATTATAAGGCCACATTCTGATACAGAGCTAGTAATGAACCTAATAAAAATATTCTGACCTGTCCTATGTTCCAACACAGATACTTTAATGAGATTTAAAAATTATTGATAAGATTTTTTAAAAATGATAAAAATATGTCTGGAAGCCTATTGTTTTCTCTTCAAGGGTAGGAATATTTTGTAAAGAAACTAACTAAATGTAGTCTAGAAGCTTGATTTTGCCATGGTGTTTTCTGAGAGCAAAATATTTGAAGCTGTCATCTTTGCTTAACTAGCGCTGGTTGTGGGTTCAGCAATGATATCCACCAAAATGTTTCCCTAACTTACTCAATTTTTCATGAGGTAATTAAAATTTAAGAGGTTATGTGGTATAAAGCAGTGTAGTCTTTGCTCGTGAACTTTCTACACTTCCTCATATAACTTCCAGTTATTCATGGGTAGAAGAAAGAAAATAAGAACATTTTAAGAAAATAAAAGGCACTATAGAAAGACTCTGGTTTTAAGGATGTATGGATATTTTTAAGTTAGTGTAGTGCTGTCACATGCAAATAATGTGTATCTGTTGAAGGCATCTTCAGAAACAATTTATTTACTTTGATTAATTGCTTAATAAATTCTCCCTAATAGATGTTTGAGTAAGTGAAAAATACTCTTTAAGTTGCTTCTTGAAGGAACAAATATTATTGTAATGGCTTTATATCATAATAACAAAATGAAATTACATCCAGATAAAATGAGGGAAAAAATGTGTCTCACTACTTGTCCATAAGCTTTCCCCTGAAGGATTAAATGTTAGTGCTATGCCTATTGATGCAATACCAATGTACTTCAGAAATTTTAAAAACATTTGAGAAATATATAGCTAGTTATGGGAAATACAGGCTTTTAAATTACACGTTATACTTACTTCATTCCATGGACAGATTAATCCTCTAACAGGGATTTTACACGTGTTGGATATTTAAACAAAAATGGGATCAGAGGTTAAACTGGCATGTGGAGATGCTATATAATCAGGAAATTGCTATCATTTATTATTTATGTATCAATGACATCTAGGTGCATTTGTCAGTGACCAGGGTTTCATTGCGTAAGGTACCATATGAACACAGCAGGAATATGACACCTGCCCTAGGGAATTTAGAAATAAAATACAGAAAGAGAAGCTGGATAGAGAAGATGGGAGGCGCTGCTAAGAAAAAATCATATATTAGTCAGTATAAAAAGCATTTGAGTTGGTGAAGCAGTAATCTGTCACATCTTTTCTAGTTATTCCTGAAAGTGTGAGTTTTCAAAGAGGTATTGAATGGGACTGTCTCAGATCCTCATCTGTAAGGTTGAGGTAGTAATACTCTACTCAAAGGTGTTTTGTGTGTACAAGAGCATGTTCGCATTTCTAAAGCTCTTTCAGAGAAAAAAGGTTAACTCCAAGTCTCATGTCATAGGGCAGAGCCCTGCCGTGAGGATGTTATGCAGGTAGCCTTTGCTGTCTCCATGGTACCTAAACTGCGTGTGCAGGCAGGTGGGTTTGCAAGTACCTGGAGTCCCTGGTGCAGCCCCTTGTGTGCCATGTAAGCCCCAGGCAACACTTGCAGGTGAGGAGAAGCATTCACCTGGAGACCTAATGTATTCTGGTGAGTCAGTAGGAAACTGAAAATCATGAGACCTGGGAACTGAACCTGGCAGGCAGTGTCAACTCAAGCATTTCATTTTACCTTCTTTGCCTCAGTTTGCTGTTTGCAAAGCTGAGATAATATCCCCATACTTTCTGAAGTCAGTTCAGGAACAAAAGCACTGTGTAAATAGCAGGGTGCACATATAGTATACAGTGTGAGCACTGGCATGGGAGGAGCCGAAGTATGCTGCTTCTGATGAGAAGATAGCCCTTTCAGCAGCAGCACAGTCTTCCTCATGGTGTATGGCTTCACTTAGGTGAGACTGCATGTACGTTTACACCTGACAACTTGGGTCAAAATAGCTGATCTGAACATTTATCCTATGGTGGATCCTCTCTGATCATAATTCCAAATGGAAATTCTTAACCCTGTGTGACCCAGTGGTACCAGAAACCATGGTCTGCAACAAGGCCTGTTACCTCATAGTCCCAGCCTGAAAGTTGGCACGGAGAAATGTGGCAAATCTGATAGGTGTTTGCCATATAAAAGAGCTCTAACATCTCACAAAAGGAACAGTTATATTGAACAGGGATACCACTGATGTATCTAATTACTGTACTTTAATGTTCATATGCTGTGTATAGCTAGAAGTGTGTAGGACAGTCATAACATCCTAAAAAGTTGGGTCTTCCTCATGTGTAGCAGTCAGTACAGCTTGGGTCCACATGTCGTGTTTGATGATGATAATAATAGTAATCATAATAACGATCAGAATATCCTGTGTCATTCTTCTTCATGTATCACCCTTCTTCATTCTATGAAGGTGAGCATGTGAGCATGGATATAGGGCTGGTGGCTGTCAGCAGCTATTTTACATCAGCTGCCATCTGAGTTCCACGAGGTCTTGCAACACATACTGTTTAGGTGGTCCCTGGTGCCAGATGTATTGGTACAGCTTTTCTCTCTTATGCCCTCCATATTGCCAGGTAAAAAGAGACATGAGTCACCGTTCATGCTTCAGTGTTTGCTGTCAGTGACCACACTGCGTTGTCCTGATACATTATTGTTGTCTCCAATTCTGACTTCAGGGGGGTGGTGCTCTGTATCTGTTACTCATAATTCAAAAGTAAATGTTGACTTTTAAGTTGTGACCATAAGGAAAAATACTCACATGGACAAAAGCTTTAAATTGCACAGCAAGCAGTGGATAAAAACCTATCATTTTTTTTTTACACTCTCCTTAAAAAAAAAAAAAAAGAAGTTACAAATTAACAAAAGGACCATTCCAGATTTCTGTTGTCTTCCAATAAATGATGACTTATAGGGGGTAAAAAAAAAAAAAAAGTGGTGAGTCCTACTGACAAGAGGAAAAGTGTTAATGGTACTTTCCAGAGTCCTTATTTCAGAGTTCATAGAAATCCCACAGAGAGATTAAGAGAAAGGAAGAGAGCAAATGGAGGAAAAGAAGAGCAAAAAAAGAAGGGAAAAGGGGAAAGAGGAAGAAGGGAATGAAGAAGGAAAGGAGGGAGGAGGGAGAAAGTTTGCAAATGAGACACAATTGGCACTTGTGCAGCTTCTGTTTATCTCATGTTCTTTAAGTTTGGTGCTGCTGCAGTCTGCAACTACTCGCCATTTGTAACTACTAGAAAAGGAGACTGGAGAAGGCAGTTAAATTACTCCTGCTGTGACTTTTACAGGCATCGCATCACCAAACCTGGAGAGAAATGAAATGTAGTCACTGAAGCCCAAGCTTTCAATCTCAGTTGTTTTTAATGACTGGCTTCCACATAGTGAGGAAAATGAAGAGGGTAATGCTACCAATTTCTTCTTTTTTAAAAAAATGCAGCCAGATGGAGTTTATTGCAGAGCAGTTTGATATGTTCATTCATCACAACAGAGAAAAAAATTGTTCAGAGCAAGAGATGAGGAGTTTTTCTATATTTGCTTTTAACAGGAATTGTTTATATATCTTTCTTGGCATCATCACCACAGTGATCACTAATGATACACAGGTATGTAATACTTCTAGCAAATACATAGTGAATGAGTTATAGAAAGACACTTGTTGACACTTGTAAGGAGAAGTTAAGTGATGCAACGAGAGGAGCAATGATGGGTTTGGGGAAGGAAGAGACACCACTCCCTTGCCCCCTTAAGTGCACTTCCACACTTCCTTGGCCTGCGTCTGTGAGTGACCCACAACCCCTCCTCTGTTCTGCTGCTCATGGGGGACGTTATGCACTGCCCTTCCCCTCCTTCTCTTCCTCAGCCCCACATGTGGATGTGACCCAGATTTCCCTTCAGAAAATCCTGTTCTTTTAGAGGCAAGGAGAGTTCTTGTCTGACAGGGGAGAAGGGAGTCCTGCAAAGCAGATTCTGGGTAATTGTCACTTCATGCCTGTGGCAAGCATCCATGTCTGAGATTATCATTTAAATTCTGTTTATACAACATGCAGTCCCAATGCAGATAGAGTTCTGTGGATGTTCTGGCAATATTACAAATAAATGATAGTAATAGTTGTTAATAATTGAGTGCTGACAGTGATATTCAGGCCCTAATGACCATTGTAACCTAAAAATACCCCAAGGAGCTTTATTGTTTTCCAAAGACAAATGTGTATTCTTAGGCTGAAGGTACACAATATGCAAAACTAAGATTTGACAGCAAAACCCAGTGCTACTGAGCATGGCACACTGCTGCCTCTATGGACAGAATATAGTTATGCATTACAGATCAAACAGGGACTTTGCTGGTTTTCCTCAAAATGTATAGACGTTTGGTAATAACTTGTTTTTGTGAGGGAACATCTGAAGAGGAGTTAAAAACCTTGGACTTGCAAGGACCATGGCCAGGAAGAGTTTTAGCATGCAAGGGGGAACAGACAGGCTGGCATGGTGTGTAAATTCTGTAAATTTAAGTTCTTTTTCAGGGAGACAATATTTGGAAATAAGTTTCCACTAAATTTCACAACTATTTTAATTGGAGAAAGCAACTCTAAATTCTTTTTGATGCGATATCTATAATGAGTGCTATTTTAAGAATCCACCCAAGGCTTCAGTTGTGAAGAAACATGTGCTTGACTGGGTTGCATTCTCTCTCAAAAATAAAATTGGTGTTCTGCTTGCAGCTCTAAAGAGAAGATCTTTGTTCTTTTTCCTCCAAGCCAGAATTCCATGATGGCTGTGATGAATATCCTAGTTTTATGGGGAAAAAAATTTAAAAGAGAAACAAGTTGTCATTTCTTATGGAAAACATTTAAAAAAAATAACATGATGTTGTCAGGCAAAAAGGCATACTAGTGCAAATCCTGATCACAATAAATTCTTCTACTCAGTTCCAAACTGTGTCCATCAACTTTTTGATGTACATCTATTAGGCAATATGCTTTTTCTGACATAAACTATGTAACAAAAATTTGTTGTATAATAACTTATAATTCGTTGTGTAAATTTGTAAGAGTAAGATAATATTAGGGTAAGGACTGGTATCCAAGAGCTACGCTTGAATTTAAGTGACTCAGATGCTCAGAAAGAAATTAGAAAAAGCTAACTGCTCATGCAAATGACCATATAGCAAACTAAATAATATTGTTCCAAGTATACATAAGCATCTACTTTCTTTAATGTAGGAAAGTATCCAAAACATGGCCAAAAATGTGGAGTAATCAGTGCTTGAATGAGAACCACCTATTATTCAACATACACCAACGTAGCCTCCCAAGTACTATAAAGATAAAAATAGAAATTAAGATACCAATAAAACCAACAGAACCTTTTTTCTTAGTTATATTCTTCCATCTCCTTTCTTTCCAGTGCTAATATGGAGTTCATAAGAGTCCAGATATGTTTTAGTGAACGAATAAAACTTAATCCTAACATAAATAAACTAGTAAGCTGCCAGTATAAGAGCAGTGAGCCCATTCATTTGGCAATAAACCAGGCATTTCTGGATAAATTAAAATGCAACCCTTTCATCACTGCTTGATTTAGCAATTAGTTGACATCAAACTAGCAAACATGCACTAGACAGAGAATACAGAATGTGATTTCTCCATATTAATACTCTAATCTCTCTTTCATTGCATACCTTCATAGTAGGCAGAATTAATACTGATAGAATTTCCATTATTTGTTCAAAAACCTCCCAGTCATGTTAAAGTGTTAGTTTGCACTTACCTGACACTCAGCACAGATTAGATTTTCCTTCAACCTTATCTAATTATAACAAAATTAATAATGACAAGCCTTGAGAAAGTAAGTGCATGACAATTAATAAAGAAGTCGTTTAGATATGAATGAGTTTGCTTTGCTGATGGTGACAGGGCTCAGCCTATGAATCAGCAGTATGAGAGGATATGCTGAGAAAAGACAACCATGAAGATAAAGGTAAATTATGAAGTCCAGATGAGACCCTGGGGACTAGGAAGATAATATTGGGTAAATCAAATTTGAGATGTGGGCTGAAGCACAAACATATAGGTGAAAAGAGGATCTTCAGTTTGATACAAGAAAAAGGGAATGTTCGAGCAATGATCTGTGTGTTATATGCAGTCTCAGAGAATGATTCATCCATCATTCAGCCCATTGCTGGCAGCTTTCTTTCCCTGGGGAGTTAATTTGATGGCAACAGCCTGCCCTTAGCTGTCACTTTTACCAGGGCTGAGAAGCCTGTTCCTGTGGCACTGAGCTTACCGTGCTTGCCTGACACCATGTGTGCACATAAATAGGTGTCTGCCTGCTCTGGAGTAGATAGCCACTTAAGAGCAGGCCAGAGCAATTTGGCCATTAAAAACCTCTTGGTCTGTTCCCAGAATGACCTTAGGAAAAAGGGTCTGACTGCTTTGACGACTGCAGCTGTCTTTCAGCCATTGCCTATACGGATTTTTCAGTGACACGTGAACCTGCCCTGGCAGCAGATGAAGTTACAGGCCCTGCCCACTGAGTTGGACTTTGCATGATAAGGTGTATGAAAACAGATTAAATAGAGCAACTAAAACATTAGAAATCTGGAAAGAAGTGCATATAGAATGATGCTGGCAGGAAGGTTAACCATACAACTTAAAGTTAGCAAAAACCAGATGAAAACTTCTGAGCCATAAAATAAAGCAAAAAGAAAACAGAAAAATTATGAATTAAAGGAATGAGAGAAGGACAAATAGAAACTAGAAGACAGCAGAGTGAAGGCTTGGGTCCTATTCTCAATTAATAAAGAACTTCCTCCAGAAAACTTTTTTTTTTTTTCCAAAAGCTCTATTTTCATTTATACTTTAGGCTTCACATACACACGATAGTTTTAATTCCCTTTCTTGTGGAAAGAGAGATGAAACATGTCCTGTTTTGGAAAGGTGTGATGACTTCATTTTGATCTTCAGCCCAGGAGTGTTTTACCAATAGAGAAATAAAAATGGCCAGATACACACTCTGTGGTCTTCTGCACACTGACCTCAAAAGTGGGTGGGTTCAGGTATTTATGAAAAGCCATGGTCCCCTGAGAACTCTTATAATGAAAGCCAAGCATTTATATGAAACTTGGAATTACAGTAGAAGGCTAGACCTTTGTTAGTTTTTTCTTCCTAACCTCAGCTGTAAGATGTGTAGGAGATTCATGCTGCCATGGGTCCTTTCTTCTATTCTGCCTTGGAGTACAACAGAGGAGAGTTATTGCTGATCCATATGTTCTAGCCATTCAGGGACTAAATATCTTTCCTTTTTGGGGTGAAGGTTAGAACTTTTCTAATGTAGACTTTGATACAGTTATCTATTTCTTGTTGAATTCAGTTACCTGTAATACATGCCTCATGAGAACTTTCAAAAGGCACTGTTAGCGCAGATCGTAGCCAGCACACTAACAAGAGGTGTGCCTTACTCCTGCAAAGAGAGCGCTTATTTCTTCCTGCTTACTTCCATATGTCATTCTCTTCGAGTGAAAAAAAATGTTTGATTTCTCATTTTCTTCTCTTTTCTTGCTTTGGTATACCTGTACAGAAACCCATGGTTTGGAAAGAGGCAGTATTCTTCATCATAGGTTATATATAACTTCAAATAATCAACACTTGTAGCTTGGAGAATTTACATTTCCCATAAATGAAGCAGTATATAATTTATATATTGCTTTTTCACAGCAAAGCTATTTCCTTTTTATTGGGAGACTTATTTTGATGAAAGTCCCTTGAAGCTGATGGTAAAACTGAAGTAACAAGTTAATGATATGGAGTACCAGAGAATATTGCGTGAAGTATTGAATGCTGGAATGCAGAAAGCTATGTGGATATATGAAATATATTTGTTGTTAGTGGTAGGTATTTATGGACTGAAGAAAAGATTTTTCCAGTTTCTTTTCCCAGCTATCATATATTCTGTGCATGCCCTTGGACAATCACTTAGAAACTCAGGATTCATGTCTTTTTCAGATGAGTGTCAGGATGCTTGATTTCTTCCCAGATTCACTTTAAGAGCAGAGTTTAAGGTACAGCCTCAAGATTAGTTTTGAAGTCCCAGACAGAGGTCACTACAGACATGCATGCATGATTATTAATGTCAGCTCAAGGATTTTTACTTGCTAGCATTCTTTCACACACAGAATAAATGATTGAATAATTTACTCAGAAAAAAACAGTGCCTCTTACTAACTTCTCTATTTTCTTTTACTAAGAAATGTATTTTATTGTTTGGAAATAACTGTTAAACCCTGTATTGGGATGAGGAGATAATTTAAAGCACAAGGGGTGCTTTGCTTTAAAGGAGAATAAGGTAAGGGAAAAGTTTCTTCCAGGTCATTTGTGGAAATTGTGTTATAAGCTATCTGAATTGAGGCATTTTAGATAATGTTATGATTCTTTTGTACTCTCAGATCACAGCTAAGCTTAATGGTCTCAGCAAAATCCATGGCAAAACTTCCTGTTCCTTTAATGGAGCTACAGTTTCTGGCAGGGAGGTTTGGGTGGGTAAGGGAGACAAGAAGGAGCTTTGTAATTAGAATTGTTACATGGTAGTCTGACTTAAAAATAATTCACAGCTTGTCAGAGAAACTAGCAATTATCTCTGAACTCTGTAAAATTTCCATCCTTAAATATAAAAGAGAAATCTGTTCAATTTGTAATTATCTTTATGGGCTGTAAAAATAGGCTCCAGATAAAGAAAAAAATAGAATTTCTTTCATTAAAAACCACGAGTTTGTTAGATGGAAAGAGCTTTACTATGAAAATGTTGGTCAACTTAAAACCTCAAAGTGATTGTGTTAGGGGGAAAAAAAAAAGTATTTCATGATTAGAAATTCCTTCAGCATGTACACAACAGAGTCACAAGAAGGGTTTTGCAGGAGTAGAAGCTACTGAGAAAGGTTTGGAAGCCAGCAGAGGGAGGGTTGTGTGGAGGGAAGACACAATGTTGGTTAGCCCTAAATGAACTGAGAAGGGTGGAAGATTAAGGATTAGATGGCTCAGAAATATAAACTGAAGCGTTTGGGACAGGCTGTGCATCCATCGGTGCCTTTGGAGTAAGAGAATGTTCAAGTAAGACACTGACCTTCATGCTGTAACATACACATCACCAAGAGGTTAGCCTAACAGGACCTATCCAGATTCCTCAGAAAGAGCTGGAATTCTCCTCAAGAGGCACTTTGTAACAGCAGGTGTACTGCTGCTTTTTAAGAAAAGGTTCACGGTGAGCATTAGGAGCATTTGAATTTAGAAGACTAGAATCTCCCAAGCTCTTTTTAAAAATTAATTCCTAATAATGGTATATAAACATAGTTGCAATAAATTCAATATCTGGTAGACCTTGTCCTGAACTCTCCTCATTCAGAATCCTTGAATGCAAAATTACAGTGGTGTTTTATGGACCAAAACTGATTTCAATGAAATTTTTTAAACAAACTTTATAAGAATGATCTAGGGGGAGTAGAAGTACCCTCCTTATGTTCACAAGAGTCTGGTTATGTCAAAAATGCCTGTCATTTTTAAAAAGGTCAGCAAATCCAAACTGCATTGAGGACACTTATTGGTCATGTGAAGATATCATATCTTCATTTTGTTTTATGAGTGACAGATGCACTACTGTGACTTGCAGAGTAATTTTTTTGACATAAAAAAGCTCACTATTGTGGCATAGCAGAGTAGCATTTTTATTGTACATAGGATATTTCCAAACTGGTTTGATTTTGCAGCAAATTAGCCTAATGCAGTTGGATAATGATTATTTATTTTAAAATACCATTTTAAACAGTTACCTAAAATATTTTTTCCTTACTGTTTAACTAATTTGCAAGTTTTTACTGTAAACTGTATTTTAGGAGACAAAAGTATGTATTGTTTGAAAGTTTCATCACAATATTCATGCCAGTGAAAGCTTGGCTGCCTGTTTTCTCTGCAGACTTATGTAAATTTCTAGGGACCTTGTGTGAATGGAAGGAGTCTGAATTTGTGTCCATGGTAATCTGTTCAGTGTGTAGAGGAAGTTACAATGGCAGTAACCCATGAAAAGGATCAGTTGTTTTCATGGAGAGCAGTCAAGACATGCTTTGAATTCAGATAGTCAACTTAATCAGAGCTGGACATCGTTTTTTAAGGGTTTCTCTTTGAAAGAGCTTAATGCCAGTCACCTGCTACCGTCAAAATACATCATTTATCTGTAAAGGGGCATAAAAATTTAACAGTTAGCGGAAGAATGGATACATCCCTGAAACAAAGAAAAAAAATAATCCTGCAGTTATTTACGACCTCCACTTTGGCATCTAGAAGCATGAAAATGCCATAGTTGTCCTGTCTCATTACCTGCCTGCTGCCACTGGGAGCTGAGTGAATTCACGCAGTGCTTCTTTAGGCCTGGATTTTCAGCAGCGCCAGCCCTCTCTGCCTTCCCAGGTGTCGTGGGAGTGCTGCCTGAGCAGGGGTGGCCAACACATCTGGGAGGCAAGAAATAGAGGAGTTTGAGCAAATGTGGTGATTCAGAGTCTTACATCAACCTTCACAGGACATGACAAGAATTCAGGTCTAGGCCCCAACTCACCTTGCTTCTCCTCAGATATAAATGGTTCTGCTGGTACCGCTGCCCTGATAAGAAGAAAGTGACTGAGACTATATTCCCCTTTACGTTTACCAGGAGAAATCGTATGTAGCATCCTCATTTGGGTCTTCCTCCTGCATTTAAATTAAATTACTGTACAAGGAATAGTAGGATTGGGCAACCTATGTTTATTTGGCTATTCAGCAGAGACTTAATTTGCAAGATTAAATAATACCTATCTTAGCTACATCTGTTTCAGCTAGTGAAAGTAAAAGATCCCTCTGATCCATATCTTAACTAATTTCCTACAGGATATTTGCACAGTTTAATGATAGACTTGTATTAGGGATGGCTTGCTTTTGATGCTGATGAGGATGTCAAGGTTAAAAATAATAAATACAATTAATGTGAGGAAAAAAAAGTTCAGTGTCTATAATTCATATAAGTTTTTTTACAGTATCTGTCTGCTGCTACTTGAACATTTTATACCAGTGTTAGCTAAATGAATTTGCTATATTGCTGCGTGAAGCTGCATTTAGAGAGCATTGTAACTTCATTTCCTGGCCTTCCTTGGAAATGGCATTATCCAACAGATTTCCAGTGGGAAGAGGCAGGTCTTGCAATGCAAAGCTCTGAATTAACACAGCAAGAACAGCTGGTACTTGCCCTTAATCCAATTTAAGAGCTGTAAATTCCCAGAATTATTTTCATAAGAGCTACTACGCCCTGTGTATGTTCACCAGTGGAGATGTTTGGACATTAAAACTATAATGGGAAACATGGTAACTGCTCAAGGCACGAGGGAAAAGACCATTGATAGATGATCATGGTGTAAGCAACATCATCATTTCATCAAGATAGAGGAAGAACAGTTAGGTAAGTACTGTAATGGCTGGCATTTTTACTGGACATTCAAATTGTCTTTCTCCATGGGAGCAGACAGTAGCAGCAAGGATTTCCTTACAAGTTGCAATAAAAAGTAAGAATAGACAGAAGTCTACTGTTCAGGAATATTACTTGCCTTTACAGGAGGCATATGGTTCAATGGCCAGTTGAGGCTATTCTTCTGGTTCTCCAAGTCAAACACATTTAGATAAAGAAGAATGTCTAGAAACTATCCAGAGGAAAAAGCAGTATTAATAATAGCAGTAGTCACCTAAATAAGTGTTTGTAGATGAACTGGGTTTTGAGGATGAACTGTACAGTGAGGAGTCACAGAAGTGTGCCATTTGAAAATACCACTGCCTGTGAACTTATAGAAGGTGTACTCTGTAGTGTTGGTTGGGCCAAAATCTACTCTATCCTACTCTCTTACAAGGGGAGTGAAAGGCAGTACTATCTAAAAACAGCATTTGCTCTTTGAACGTGGTGGATATTCCAACACAAAAGTAAGAGTCACATAATCCCCAGTTCTGTAAGGAGGCTGCAACTGATGCATCTGAGATTTTTCAGTTAATTAGGTGTATCAATTCACAGTCATATTCTGCTGTCCCTGACAGAATTTCAGACTGTTAAGGGAGACATTGCTGAAAAGCATCTAGGGACACATTCCCTTGAACCCAAGCAAAGGAAGAGTCAGTCAATCATATCGCTTGCTCCAGCCAACGTCTCAAAGTTAACTTTGTTGTTTACCTAGATGCAAGTAGAGTATCTGTTATGGAACAGTAAGTGATACTTATTTTAAGTTTTAATAGTAGCTGCATTTCATCTAGGACAAGTACTACCACTGTTTCAAATGCCGTGGATCATTCATATGTAGTATGGAGATAGGAGGAATAGCCATGTTGGGTCATACCTGAATTCAGTATTGTCTGACAGAGGCCAGTGCAGATGCTTCAGAAGAACAGGCATGAAATCCCACAGTAGGTAGAAGTGAGATACTTCCCCAGTCTTTTCTCACACATCTCATCTATGCCAGGTGCCTTTCTATTGTGATAACTCCACATATTATTGATATCTTTATAACTATTTCAGTCTTCATTTGAAGGCTGTTAGCCTCAGTGGTTTCCTGCAGTGATAATTGGCTAGATGTGAAAAAAAAGTGTATCCTTTCACTGATTTTCTTGCTTTCAGCCTTCTCATTAATGCCCCTGGGTGTTCTTGTTCTTCTAGAGAGAGGGAGAACAAAAGTTCCCAGTTTTCATCTTAGCAACACTCATTATTCTTTATATTTGTTTTCTTCCCAAAATAAGCATTCTTAACCTTTTCCATCTCCCTTTATTTGGAACTTTTCCATGGTCACTTTCATCAGTGTTCCCTCTCACACATGTTATTGTGCTTAATTGTTTTTGAGAAGGCAAGACAACACAGAGTGCAGTTTTCCAGATGAAGCAACTCTGGTGATTTGTGTTAAGGGGCAATAATGTTCTTTTTTCACCATTTCTGACATATTTCCAAATTTCTGCTTGGACTCCAGCTATACACAGAATTAATAACTTGATTTAGCTGTTCAGCGATGCCCTGGTCTCTTCTTTCAGCTGATAGAATTAATTGAAAACCCAACAAAGTAAAAGTAATTTAGTCTTTCTCAGTGCCTTTTTTTCAATTATTTTTGCTGCTATAATGTCAAAGCCGAACATAATTTGGCATTGTTACATGTTTGCCTTGCTTGTTACAGGTCTCTGAACTTCCTTGAAACCATAGTCCTACCCAGTCTAAATAACTGAAACATCAGTGCATCACAACATTTTGGCATATCTTCTTGAATCTTTTAGTTTAACCATCTGTTTCCCTTTCTGGAAAATTAATAGACATTTTGAAGACTTCTAAAAAATGGCATTGCTATCAAAACTGGAAATATTTTTATTTTGGAGATCTTTTAAAAAACTTGTGCATTTTATTTGCTAAAGGTTGCTGTCAGTGTACTAATTTGGCACCCTTGCTGTTCCTTGAATGTCATTTCAAATTATATTGCAGTCATCACTCTAATGGCTCATTTGCTGTTCTCTAGGTGACCTGTCAGCTGAGCATGCTATATGAGTTTCTCAAGAAAGGCCTCTGCTCATTTGTGTTCAAGAGCTACTTTTCAGATTTGCACCTTCATTGTTTCTCTAAGCTTTATCCTGTTGGGTCATTTGGCCATTTTACATGTGGTCATTGAAATCTTATACATTGTGCTGACTGTTTCATCCTGCTACCCCTTAGGAATTAAATTTGCTTTTCTGTGCTAGGCTCTGTGGTATAGCTGTATTTATATATATATATCCATGTATTATTAGGGCTCACAGTTTGTTCTGATATGGAGTCAGCTGTATGTTCCTCTCCTCTCAGCAGTTTTATTTTCCCCACGGTGTTCTCCAGGGCCTAGAAATTTAAACCCTACTTACTCACTCAAGGAAGGGAGTTTTAACACTCTGTTCATTTTCTCTGTTTGGGCCTGCACCCTTAATTGGAAGTATTTGTAAGAAAACAGGCAGTGAGAGAGCTTCCAAGTCTATATGTAAACTTCCAGGCTATCCCCTATTCATAACTCTGCATTACTAGGCGTGATGTGTAAGCCAGGCTTCCTCCCTAGCACAATGGCAGAAGTGTCTAAATGGCTCTAGGACAAAGCGTCCTAATTACGTGCCCAAAGAATATTCACAGAAGACACTCGGATTCCAGCCTGTTGAAGTTTTTCCCCATACCATAAAACCTTTATATAAATATTCATAAGAGAGGGGGAGACAGGCTGACACACTTCACAGGCTGCTAATTAATGCCTTTACCCAGGGTTTTAGTGGTCTACACCTAGACCAAGGACAGGTGTCTGTTTACAAAGGGCTTTGAGGATTTTGAGAGCCTGCAATGGGAGTTCAGTGTTAAACCCCTTTCTAGAACTAATTCTTCATCACTTAAGAGCCTAAACCCCTTAGTTTTGTTGGGAGTTGAGATCCAAACCAGCAAAGAGTTTAGGCAGGTGAATTTCCAATGTGGGAGTGACTTTATCAGTCCTCTTGTAAGTTCACAAATCACTTTAGGTGCTTTGAAACCTACTTACAAGATTTAAGCATGCTCAAACCATTAACTCACTATACATTTTTAGATAATGTTTTCCCCTGATTCTGGTTGCTGTTAATTGACAGAGCAATTCGTTACTTTATTAATTGGCAATAAAAATAATTTAATCTTGGTAGATGAGTCATTGCAATTAACTGAAAACAAATTTAATAGGTATGTTGTATTTAATTTCTTGATGTTACAGCATTTAGTTTGTAGTAAAAATTTGCCAATGAATCATAATGACATTCTCAGGCTTCCTGATTTTTGTTTCAAAGATTTAATTTCTTACTGTTAGAAAGTCACAGTCAATTTGCAGTTGGTTATTGAGTGTTGACAGCTGACTGCCACAATATATGAACTTTCAGTTGCATTGAACTAATCTGAACCTAGGAGGATTGCTGCAGTGAGATTCTCAGTTCAAACTGTGTTATACACTCAGTGTAGGATTGCAAGTAACAAGAGGTCAGAACCTCCATTTTGTGGTTCAGTGCACAAATTAAGGCTTTTCATGGAGTGCTACCACCACCTGAGACCTGGGAAAAGGCTTTTTACTGTGTTAGTGAAAGGTTGGATTATATGGGGAATGGTTTTTGCAGTAAGGTGAAATTTCACGATTACAATGATTGATTAAACCATGTATCTATCATCTTATGGGGCTATTATTTCCACATTTTGGGTCAAACCTTGTTCAACTAGGTTTATGTCTGCTGACAGAATTCAACAGGGATTAGAACTGAAAGAATATGAACTAACAAAACAATATTGTGGTGTTTTTTTCTGAAATCACAAAGCTGTATTCTATCTCCTATTACTGTTATGTAAAATGTGCATAAATGAGATATTAGGAGGATGGGTGGGCGAGGGATGTATGCCTATATGGTGGTTTTGTGTTCACATGGGGCTTACATAGCTTCCCAGGCAGATTTACCTCCCCTCTCCAAGATGAAGATCATATTGATTAAATACAAATGAGCAAGGTACATGACTATATAGATCATGCAACTATCTGGTCAAAACATCTGAGTCTCCACTTCCAAATGTTATTTCTGTCTGAATTCCAAAATCACCTGTGAAGTTCCAGTTTTGTGGGTGATGTGGGACAGGACTAGGATGGGAGTCCTGTTTCCCTCATGGTACTCTCTTGGACATACATAAAACATGACACAGAATTTGACCTCAAAACTATATCAAATAGTAGATACAGCATAGATAATAAGGTACTGAAGAGAATAAAAAATGAAGTCAAGAAAGGAAATGTGAAGAAAATAGATTTTAAATTGGCATGAGCTTACCTTATTTGACATGTCCTATATTTTTTTTTTAAATCTGACAGAGTAAATAAATCAAGTGTTAATATTGGTGTAGTTAGCTACCATAAACACCTCCAGCAGCAATCAGTACACCTTTTTGTTTTCAGCAGTCTATGAAAGTAAAAATATTGTTCTATAGAGTAATATACCACATTTGTGTATGTTTGATGAAGCAGAGGACCAGATACTGACCATTTGCTTTTCCAAACAACGTGAAATATGCTGGCTAGCAAGAGCCTAGTGTGAGCAGCAAGTGCCTGGACTCTATGAGAACACAGCTGTGGTGTGGCTCTCTATTTACATAGCGCAGGATTTGGCAAATGTGGGGGAAAACCCAGACCATCCACTTCCCTGTGGAGGTACTATTCTTACATAAATCCTCTTAAACCCAAGATTAAATCTGGATTCCTTAAGGAACGTCAAGATATCCCCTTTTTTTGGTATTGTTTTAACTTTATGTGATTTCTTTTCCCCAAAAAAATCATAGGAAACTAAAATGATGATCTGTTCATACTGACTTACAAATTTTTGAAATCAAGTTCAGAATTGCTGGAGCGAAATGAGTTACCCCAGCAAAAGCAGAGGCCTCACTAATTGAATTTGGGGCTGTGTCCTTGGTAGCTGTAAGGTCTGGATGAGGGTTTTGGGAACCCCAGCCCCATCCAACAGCACCAGTCCTCCAACAAACAGCCAGCCCTTTCCCACTGCTACCACCTCTGAGCAAAGCTCAAAGATCTGGGAAAAACTCTGGTTGAGTGCACTAGAATTTTTTTTCTGGATCTATGTGACATGTATCTCTTTTTCCAATCATTTCTGGTTTTAGGTTGTGCCATAAAGGTTAAATTCCATATACATTCCAAATATGTCGGCGTGAAATCTCTGTTAGTATTAAACTGTCCTTAGAGTCAACAATTGTGGTTTGGCCTATTCAACAGTGAGTTTTCCAAAGGCTTTTCTAATTTTAAACAGCAGGAGTCAGATTAAAAAGGGAAACTTAGGTAGAAGACAGACACCCAAGTCCACAGTTACCCAAGTCCTGAAAATACTGAAAAATAGTTGCCTGACTTCACAGAAACCCCAGTTCTTAACCTGAAAGTCTCTCAAATGCTTAAAATTCTGCTCTAGAGTTTGCTGAGAATTTCTCAGTTTGGAAGTGTGGAGCAGCTTGGAGCCTACTTCATATCTAAAATATGCTTCTAATTTTAAAAATTAGTCATCTTTCAGGCACCCTTTCAAAATTAAACCTTGTCAGAACATGCTAAAACACACATTGGTAGTGTTAAGCTCCATGTAAGGTATTACTGACACTAATTCTCCTTTTCATGGACATCAGGAGACAAGTTCACTTCCTTCCTCTGCCTGGGGAGGTGTGAATTTATGTGGCAATTGCTCCTCAAGAGCACCCAAAGGCAGATACACACTATCTGCAGGAATAGGATAGAGGGTACTGCCCTGTGCTCCGGGTGAGGGGAACCTGAATGGGGTAGGAGAGAACACAAGTGGCCATCCGAATCTCTAGTCCCACAGTCAAAGAAGCTGTAGGGAAGGAGGGAGCATTCATTTTAGTTCCTCACCTCAGTGTATTTGGAAATACAGTGTTATGAATTAATTTAAAAGTAATTGCATTTATTCTGATTATTTTATCTGTGTAATTTAAAAGTAATTGCATTTATTCTGATTATTTTGTCTGTGATCTCCCTTATTAATAATTCTGCTATATTCTTGTGAAAAGAAACCTTTTTTTTTTAAAAAAAATGCCAAACATACATTAAGTGTCTTTGTTTTGCCTTTGGTTTGTGTTTTTAGCATGCCAGTGTTTGTCACATTTTTCTCTGTTGTCTCTAGCAATCATGAGACACCTGGTTTTCTTTTTCAAATGATATGTTTATGTAATCAGTTGCAATAAGGAAATGGCTAAAGGAAAAGAGTAAACATGAGATTTATAACATGGCACAATCATAAGAAATTGCAATATGTATGCATATATATTTATATGCCCCTTTTGACAAATCCTGATAGCTATACATATATCCAGACATAGCTATGCATATATATGACATAATTGTTAGGATTTGTCAAAAAATGTCAGGTTTTTCATCGTATTGTTTGCATTATGTTCATATATTTTTTATCAAATAGAGACACATAGGCAGTTGATATCAGGTGTCCATGATGAGCTTTGGATTTTTTCAGTCTTGATGTTGTGAGTGTAGAGCTTCCTCAAGGGAGTAGATTGGTTTTGGTAGGGCTTTATAAAAGGTATGTGGCATAATAAGAATACTTACACAAAAATCAGCCGGGCAACCTCTGTCTTCCCCTTTGTTATTGAAAAAAGAAATGTACCAAGACATTTTGAGTAAATACCTCCCTGAAGCAAAAGAAGATATTGCTATCTAAAGAACCACCTTTTAAGAAACTTACTGTAACAGAACTGGAGCAATAATGGTGGAGTAGAATTTGTAATTCCAGCCTCAAATAAATGAGAAAGGAAAATATTTAATAATTAAAGACTTCCTCCTTCAGAGAATATATTTCTCTCAATATCTCCCCCACCAGTACCTTCATAGGATTCAGCCTAAGGCTGTTCATTAGGGTCCACAAGATTATTTTAATTATTGAAATAGTTCACAAAAGAGAAAGTTTCTAGTAGCTTGGCTTCACAGTGCTACTGTGCTAAAAAGCATTTATTTCAGTAAATGCTCCTTTGAGATGATGTGCATAAGGTCTACTCTCAAGAGTTTTAAATATTGCCAAAGCTGTAGAGCTTTACTGATCTGTAGATGTTAACATTAACAGGCAGAGAGGCGTTGGAGAAACACAGTAAAGATTTTTAAAAACCTTTCCAAGAGCCAGTTAAGTGTGAACTCTGAGATTTTGGGTATAGGAGTTAAATTTGGTTTATTTTTCACTGCACTTCTGAAATGTCTATTGCAATGTTTCTTCTTTGTTGGAAAGGGGATTGTAAATGTTTTTACACTTAGGTCCTAAATATAAGAGGTAAAGCACATATTCTTCATTCCTAATTATATTTATTACAGTTCTTGACATGCAATTTTGCTAGAATTCTGAATCATAGAAGTTTGTCTGTGAAGTACCTAGAACATTGAAGAGGATCATTCAAATAAAATTCAATTACCATTATTATTGATGTTTAAACAAAGTCCAGTTCTGTTTTAACTCTACCTCTTTCCTACTTCTCTGGTACTGCTAACAGAGAAGTAAATTCATTTTGAAACTAAATGCCTATGGTTTCACTGACTTGATTGAGTTTTTGTTTGTTCATGTCTGGTCTGGATTTACTTTATATGATTCCATGAATTTACATGTGGTGCATTAAAAGACTATCTGGGTATGGGGAAAGGACTTTGGGTAGCAGCAGAGTTACATGAAAGCGTGTCCTAGGAGTCACTGCTTGATACCTGTTTTTTTTAGTAGCAGTTCAAATTTCTATCGTAAACACCAGTTTGCCTTACTTCATACGTGGGACAATAGTGTTACATCTTTGGGGAAATTACAATCCTCCCAAGTCCCTTCTGGTTTTGGCTTTGCACACCTTTTTAGGTGCTTCAGCAGCAAGCCAGTTATCTAGCTTTTCTGGGTTACCTAGTTCTGTAGGTTCTTAAATTACTGAGATATCTTTGTGTTTAGCCCAAGAGCTTCACATGCACTTAATTTCACTCACTTGTGCATGTTCAGAAATATCCGTTCTGGAAAGATAAGCACCACTCTCCCACATAAAACCTGTACTGTCAGCTTTGTTTGAGTGAGCAGACACTTGAATGCTACTTTGGTTACCAGAGAAGCCTTAACACTTACTATAGCCAATGCTTCAGCTAACTGCTAATGGCTATGTAGGAAGCTGAAGTGTATCAGACAATTTTGCTCCATCTTCAGATGATGTCTAGGTGCACAAGATCACAAATGGAAGGAGATATCTAACATTTCCTACTACTTTGCTTGTAGTCAGAATGAAGGTGGAAGCAAGTAACTTAAACAGATTGGATCATAGCCCATGGAATCCTGAGATCACTCCCACTTTCCACTGGCTCCTTAGGAATTTCAGGGGCCCTGTAAACCCCAGGCATGTAAAATTCCAATGGGGTAGAACATAAATTGGCCAAACTGAAGTCCTTGTTGCTTTTGCATATACAAATATACTGGAAAATTGTGATTAAATGTGATTTATAAACCTCAGCTGATACTGTAGGGATTAGCCTTTTAATTCGTAGAACTATTCACTGTAAAGTTGTGACAGGTTAAGTAAGCAGAGTGTGTATTAATACTCTGGTGCTTAATGATAACTGCTTTTAAATTAAACCAATTTATCTTTTTCTTCTTTTAAAGATTTAAACACAATTTTTGTTAGTAAATACACACAACAATTGTCAAATTGTAAGAGGACTTCTGTTTTGGCTTTATATTTAGTGCAGGAAAAGTCTCACTTTTTCAATCTGTATTGGAATGAACAGCCTACACTCAAGCATAATGAAAGGAACTGACTCTCTTTATAGACACCCGAACATCTACCGATGCATAAAATAAACCTACACAGAAGGAACTGTGGGTAAAAAAAAATTTAATATTTTTCTAAGGCTGTGAGAATTCTCAGACCCATCTTGACAAAAGATTTAAACACGACGACTTTCAGGGAGAAAGAATATATGAAATTGTAGAGGTGGGTTATTAAAGCATTTTGGTGATTTTAAGGATTTTACAGATGTCATTACAAAACTAAATAAATCCATAAGAGAGAGACTTTACTCAGGCAAATGTGGATCATTCTCTCAAAGGGATTTATAGATAGCTCCTGTCAGTTGGAACTTCAAGACTGTTAGCAGGTTGTGCTCTGAATCTTTTCAGTTCCTCCAGTATAAATCAAGAATTATTTCAGTTGAGGCAATGAAGCTACACCATCATAAGATAGATGAAAGGTATAGAAGTGGGTCCTGTGACCTTCCTGTCAATGGAAGGAGCTAAAATAAGGAGATGACGATTGTTGAAGAAGCAGTCCATTTATCATCAGAGGTGATTTTGCAGATTTAGCTGTGTTTAAGGTTCTGTGTTTACTTTCAAAAGTAGAACCTGCATAATAAATGTCTATCCAATCTATTTAATTGTATTCTTTTCATATTTGAAAAGCACTGAGCATCTGTTTTGCTAATCACATATAGCTTCTTTTTTGAATTTATTATTATTCCAGTTTTGCAGTTTGTCTTCCTCTCTTTGACTTCTTTGCAGCAACTTTGTCTGGTGTCCCACTTCTTAGCCACTAGCCCTGTACAGATTTTCTTTCAGCTACCCTGTATAACCATTGTTCTTATCATACCATTTCAGCTTGTTCTACAAGTTGTAATTCTTCTCCAGTGAAGAGATTTGTGTCTTAATCTAAAAATATGACTTTCAAAATGTTTTACAGTGTATAAAAGTGCTGATGAAGAGTAGAGATAGTAGATCAAGTAGGGCATAAAGACTGAGCTACCTCCCTCTGTTTGAATGAGCAGCATCCAAGACATTCACATGTAGAAATAAGCTGGTGCATCTTTGTAGCCTTCAGTGGAGTTGGGTCAGTTTGTGCGGTGGAAAATCTGAACCTTGGTGAATAGTCTTGTCCTTCTAAACAGTTCACTGGGCAAACACAATAGTATTTGAATAAAAATTTTAAAACTGCTTTGCTAGCTCAAGCCACTTTTTAATAACCTGTCTCTGACAATGACCAGTAGCAAATGCCTGGGCATTAAAATAGGGCAAATATACAATGAGAATTTCCCGGTATAATCCTCCCAATTTCATCAGTGGACTTAGTGAGCCAAAAGTGGTGTCACTGTGTTTAAGAGGTGTTTGTGGATTTCTCCATGGATTTTAAGAACCTTTTCAAAACCTGAGTAAGCTTCTGGTATTCATAGCTTCCAGTTTCTGCAGATTCAGTAATAACAGGTGAACATAGTAGAGATTTCATGAGACACAATTTATTTAAAACAAGAACTTCTGTATTTATCAAAAATTATCACTTATTTTCAGTGATTGCTCACATCCTTGCTGGCATAAGAGTTCCTGTGCTCTTCCTTGGCCTAAGAACCAGAGGTTGAATCCTGCCCATGTAAATTGAAATTCTCATCAGTTATAATACCAACACAGTCTTTATCTCCATGACTGTAATACATTGCCATTATCCACTTATACTAGATGAATGCTTATGACTTTGGAACCTGTCCTGTTTCCTCCCAAATTAGATTTTGGGACAGGAGAAAAATACTGAGTGACACCTGACTTCCCAGGACCAAACCATGTTGGCAATCTAAATGTGTAGTTAATAGTGCCTACCCCTGCTGTACATGCAGAGCATCAGTGCCCTGTTTGTAGAAAATCTCACAAATGCAGACGTTACTTAATGGTCCCAAGTCCCATAAATATCATTGTAATGCCAAAATCTCCTAAATGCTGGCTCCACTGCAGGTGCAACTCACAAAGTTCAGGCCAAGTGGAGGTAAAACCACAAGGAGGTTGTCCTTTTGTCCTCTTGAGTCTAGCAGCTGCTGTCTCTTTACACTGTTGTGGCAAAAAGGACAGACATAGAGGGCTGGTAAAATTACAGCATCCTGGTATAAATGACAGTGCCACATTACGTCTGAGCTGGTATCCTGCATAGCAAAGCAGCATGTTGAGTGCAGCGTCCCCAAACATAGCTTGTGTCTCAGGCACCATCCTCAGAATACCCTTTTTACCAACGCTTAGGAGAGGGGTCTCTGCTGGACACTATGGGCTTGTTGCCTCAGCATCTCGGAGAGGATTTTCCCTGACAGAATTCCAAGGTTTAAGGTCCCATTTCCACTTCTCTGACTCATTTTCGTGACACACAGTGCCAAGTGAAGAGGGTCTTCCTCACAGACATTTCTTTCTGTTAATCGTTAAAGCTATTCATTTTTTACCTTTACGTATGAATAAATACTGAGGATCAGACTGTTTCATTCACAGTGGTAAATCAAAAGCAACTCAACTGAGGTCAGTAAGTGCAAAACGAATATCAGACTCATGTCAGAAGGAATAAAACCTGGTTATTTATACTTTTTAAACTGGAAAAAATATGTACAAGATCTTATTAGTCCCAGCACTATGCTTTAACCAGAAACCCATCTTACCTGTTTGCCCCTATGAGACAAGGTCAGACACAAATCGGTCAGTCCCTGTAGTGCTAGGGCCTGAATAGTAGGCCCTGAAACAAAGTTACCTCTAGATGAACCTCACAACCAAATGTTATCCATTATTAGTATCTGCTAATTAGTAAAATCTATATTACCATTAGCATTTATTAATTGGTATCTGATCATTAACAAAATATGTATGCTCACTAGTGAAAGATGTAGCTTAGACAAAATGTAATCAGTAGTGAGGATGAAATGTTGTGAGAATGTGTATCCAGCTTCCCTTGTTTAGCCTTGTTCAAGGCTGAGAACCCAAGTGTTTGACCTTGTTAGAAACTCCCTTGGTTCTCCCCCTGAGCCCTGGCCAGGCTTTGGGTGGAATCCAACAGGAGGATGAAACCAGATGTTTCTGCTCAAAGAAAAGTGCAAGTCATTCTGACTTGCTGATTATTGGTATATAAGGCTGGACCCTCTTGCAGCGACTTTGGAAGCCTCACTTACGGATGGACGCACCACGTAGGTCTTCCCACTTGCAGAGAAAGGTTGTCCAAATCCTTGCTGCAGCTGGGGCTCCCCAGCAACTGCAGATGTGGATGTTGGTAACATATGCAAGTGGTGATGGATCTTTCTTAATCACTATTCTCCCCATCGTGTAGTAATGATTAGGTGCATTACCTTGCTTGTTCTTATTTTCTATAATTAACTGTATGTAGTAATAATTAAGTGTACTATTCTGTATTTTTCTTATTGCTTATTTTCTGTTTTACTTGGTTATATCCTTTAATTATTAACAGTAAAATAAGCCTACTTTTTTCACTCTGGTGTCTTAATTGGCATCCTCGATGAGCAAAACAGTCCTGCTACCCCTCAGGAGCAGGGAAGCATTTGCCACTTATTCCTGACTTCATGGGCCTTGGGCACTGGGGTGCACGCTGTTTGGAGACAATGTAAAAGGAAATAAGTCTCACAGCCTCAGACAAAAAACTGGCTTTGAAGGAGGGTAGAAAAAGGGAACAAAAAGCATTTAATGATATCTTGCATGTCTCCTTGACAGGCATAGAAAGATAACCTTAAAACTTTAAAATGTGATCCCACAATTGAGCTGCCTTGTTCTATGAATAAATCAACAATCTATGGAAACATGTTCAACAACTTCCTGGAAGCAGAAGAGAACATTAAGGACTTTTTTGCTTCATAAAGTAGCACCTCAGCCAGTAAAATTCAAACTATTTTGGGGACTGGCTGGAGATGTCAGTCAATGTCACAGGAGTCATGATGACTGTCAAGCTGATCAAACTCAAGTATCAGTCTCATAGATTTACATATAAATCCACAAATTTAACATCACTTTTGCCTTCTCTTTTGTGAAGATGTTCTCATTATTACTATATTAATTTAAATTAAATGTAAGGAATTTAAATATTTAAACAGAAGTACCTGCTATCATACCATGAGCAAAAGGGATCTCAATTTGTTAACTCAAAATACTATTTTTTAAAAATTAAAATATTTTCCTTCCAGCTGATCTCTACACTGTTAGCTGGTCAATACTGACAGTTTACACAGCAATGCTTTATAGGATGCATGGTTGCATTTTGCCAGGGCAGTTTACAGAAGTAGCTCAAGGGAAGAATTGTTACATTCACTCGTCCTCATACACTCACACACAGCTTTTCTCTGACACCCGTGCTAGCTAAGATTCTTCAGTCGCTTCCTTCCCCAGATGAAATGTGCTTTCCTTCCCCAATTTTCCCACATATTTGTGGTGGAAACAAGACCAAAACCACTGACTATCCCTGCAAATGTGAGAAGGGGCATGGCTGTGAGTGTGCTGTGAAGGGGCTGTGAAGCACAATAGGTGAATAGCAGAGGAAAGAAGGTGTGTGAACTCCTAACGTCTCCTGGCATTTATAAAGACTTTTCGTAAGATTTACTGGGTCTATAAGTGTGTAATGCACCAAAAAAAGTGAACCTTGCCCCTTTTTTTCTTGTTCATTGAAGCTATCGCTCCTTGTCCATCAGACCTCCGTGTGGAATTTTAAAAGTGGTGGGACACTCTCACGCCCAAACCCTTCTTAGTTAGCATATGAATGCTCAACTGATTGTTTGAAGTAACAATTAGAAGGACAATGGATAAAGGAGGAAACTGGAGACAGCAACTAACACCTGTGAATCAGAACTTAAACAGCTTTCTTTTACATAATTAATTAAAGAAGCAGACACAATGCACATTGACTTGAAAATGTGGTCCAAAGACAATGCTGGTGCATGTAAATCCCTTTTCAGTGCCATTACTTACATGTGAGGTTTGATCTTTTTGTAAAAATCTTAGTCATCAGTGAATGTTGCAAAGTGTTGCAAAAAAGGGGTTTTTTTTGGCTGGGAGGGAGAAAGGGAAGAGAAAAACATTTAAGGGCAATCGCAATTTAATGGAGGAGGCAGAAGTCCTGATGAAGTTATTAAAACACTTGGACTTCAGATAGGTAGCAGAAAGTCATTATAAGACATAGGCCGTTTCTAACCTTGCAAGTACCAATTATGATTTAACATCCTGTAATAAACTACTACATACATTTCTGCATTAAGGAAAAAGAAATGGATGCTATGAAACTGTTTCGTTAAATTGTATTTATTACAGAATGTGAGCAGAATTCTACAGTGCTTTCTCAAGGAAGTAATCCATATATGTGCCCAACGTGCTCATATGCAATTATTTCTTCAGTAGGTTATATTGCACTTCTCTAGACCAGTATTTAATGAAGCTAGTTAACATTATGACTCTCGAAATGACAGTCTCACAAAACCTATATCTGCAATTTACATATATTAATAAGTATTAGGGGGCATAGTCTATTTGCACACATCAGTAGTGTTGCTAGAGTTGTGCTGGCATAAAAAGGATGACAGTGAAGGTTATTCAGTAGTCAGAATAAATCAGTATTTATACAGTTAGATATTTCTCTCTGGAGAAATATGATGTCATTGAAAAGCATCTAATATCTAGCCTTCTCTCTGTATAAAGTTTATGGAGATACAAGTAACTTCACATACTTCAGCTACAATGTTGCTGATGATAGTACACAGTGAAATACCACTTTAGAATATTTTGTTCACTATCTTTAAATGATATCTATTACAAAGTTAGAGAAAATATGTGAAGTCCTGAGCACACTGAAGCAAAAGTTTAACTCACATTGACTTCCAAGTAATCTAGATTGGTTCTCTCTAAAGGATATTACAGAACATGGTTTCTTCAAGGGGGAGTTGTATTAATTTTAAAAGGGAAAGCAAGGTTGTGATGAAAAATGGAAAAGCAGAAAGACAGAAATAAAGGAGGGGAGGGAGAGAGAGAAGAAAGAGGAAGAAAGAAAAAAGAAAACGAAGGAGAGAAAGATAGAGAGGAAGGAAAGAAAAGAAGGAAAGAAAAATAAACTGAAATGCACTTGTTTGCTTTGTGTCCTTTGTTGATGGTATTTCTATTCTGGTTAACCAATAATTACCATTGAAGGTCCAAGATAAAGACAAAGTAAATAATTAATCAGTAATTAAAACAATGATTATCATGTTGGAGGGGGAGTATGTCATCTACACTTTATGGTCCTGTTAGGCTTCCAGTTTTTATATTGTAAATTCATTGCTATTTTGCAGATTTGGTGTACGGATACTATAGACAACAGCGGAAATTAATTGAAGAGATTGATTGGTCATATACAGGTAAGCAAAACTGTCTATTGAAGAACTTACTTCACTTTGATATTCTCATGTTTATTATTATAACTTCAAGAACCTGTTGTGTTTGTATACCATTTAACATATGCCTATACAATTGGTAAAGTAAAAATGCAGGAAATGGAATCTGAGAAGCTGCAGGAACAACAGGAGAGACTATTTTAATTTCTCACATCTGTTACCTTTGGAAAGTCCTCATTCTTAAAACCTTAACCTGAGACATGACTTACTTGATGAAGGCTGGGCCAATAAATGGTTAGATGCTCATTTATCATCTGAATATTACTGTTCTGGCAAGTTTGAAAAGCAGACAGAAAGGCTGAAACAAGGCACAGCACATTATGTGGGTAAGAACATATCCCTATACTGCATATGAACTTCTGCGCTTTGCTCCTGAGCACCTGAGCATCCTTTCCAGGTCCCCCCCTGATTCTCCTAAAAAAATCAGTTATTTGGGCTCTCTCATTTGCATAAGTAAGAAAGATATACCCTTAAATTCTGCACAACCTTTGCCTCATCACAGAAGGACTATGGGAAATCACAATTAGCCTCCTAGATTCTTCTGTAAAAGTCAAGCCACTTTCAGTAATACTGAAAAGGTAATTTGTCCTAAATGATAGGTATATTTTACCCAGAATATAAGACGTGGCTTCCTGAGGATGTGCATAGACTCTTACATTTTTAATGATGTAAGTTACTGTTACAAAAACAACCAATTTATGAAAAGAAATAAGGACTGACAAATTTCAGTCTTATATTTGGCTCAAAATATGTTCCTGTAGTTAAAGAAAGTTACACTATTCTTTTTTCTTTCTCTCACTCTCTCATTTTTGAGACAGCTTTTATCTTCCAGGGTAAAACATATCTAACAAGTTTTGAGCCTAGAGAGAATTGAAACAGGCTAGTCATAAACCCTTCAAAATGAGATTTATAATGAAAACTCTCACTTACACACATTGTACTGCAAAATCCAAGCATAAGATCAATCAGTACAGTATTTCGTGTTCAAAATCCATCAATTTTTTAATATTGCAGTTAGAGGAATGCAGGGATAAGCCTCCAGGATTACAGGTGACCAGAAGGCAATTTATGAGTTTACTTTAAAGAACAGCAAACAAGTTTTGCATAGGATATCAGAGGATAGAGCTCTTCCCTAGGCTGCACAGAGCACCCACCCACAGTGCAGCTACTGCAGCAGCCACAGGTCATGTTTGCTGGATATTTTGGATGGCAAAACAGCACAGACTCTGCAGGCCAGAGGATCCAGACCTGTTGGTTCTCTCCCTTAACAAGTGAGATACCTTTGTGTAGTCAATTCATGTGCTTTGCCCTACTGACTCTCCTGTTGGCAAAGCCTTTTCTCCGTCCAGACCTATATGGTCAGGTGCATGTGATGCACGGCGTGGCTGAATTCAAGAGGAGCCCAGCACTGTGCGCCCTGCCCCTGCAACCTCCTGCCTCTGCAGCATCCTGCCCCTGCAGCCTCCTGCCTCTGCAGCATCCTATCCCTGCTCCTGCCGCCTCACCAGACCCTCTGCCGAGCAGGCTCTGTGTGCCCCCAACACTCATAATACAGCTGGCTTCACGTGTGGTCAGATGTGGATTTTGAAAGCTTTTTGGGGGGGGCTGCATGTAGATCAGGTACTCAGTGTCTAGGTCTGGCACCTGTATTGTGAGCCATGTGGTATGTGGTACTTTCCTGAAAGACCAGGCAATTGGTTCATGGCATAAAGGGAATACAAAAATTCAGCTTTCACTTAAAATAAGAGAGTCTTCCTGAATGTGAAGAAAAATTACAAGTTTTAACATTATGTGTTGGAGGCACAAAAGTCTAGAGGCTGAGGCATGTTGATTTTGATCTCATTCATTTATTATATAATTTGTTTAATTTAATCTCATTATTTTATTCCTGGGGCAAGCAATATCAGGTACTGTATATATAACTACTATACCTAGCTCAGACTTAGGATTTTGAGACGTAGACCAACATGCATATTTCTGAATGGATGACCTGTGCTTTTTCAGTACATCCTTTCCTCAGACACCAGTTATATTCTTCTGTCTTATGACCTGCTCACAGAAAGACCTGAAAAATTAGCCTCTGTGTGCCAGTGAAGTGTTATGAGTGGGCCTGGGGATCCTGCAACCATAGAGTTTAATCCACCATAGCTAAGAAAAATCTGGCTTGGTAAAGACTGGCTTGGTGAAGTAATCTGAGTTTGAGCAGATGTAATTCTCTATATCAAATAACAAACTTCAGATACATTAGCCACAATGGGTCAATATACTCCTTTACTGGGATGGTGCTGTGAGATGAAAGTAAAATACAAGTAGAGAAATAACATTAATCTTACCTGCTGAAATCATGCAATTTCTGAAGGTGAAGTTTCATAATAAAGCAATTTCACATACTGTAAGTTAATGTGAGTCATCATCAAATTTTGATTCTTGGGTAAATGTCTAAAGGCATAAATGTTACTGGAAACATTTTGTAGTACTTCTAAGGGTTGTGCTTTAAGCCATAGACAAATCCTACTTTTGCAAGCATGAATTTAGTTTTTTTGTGTCCTGAGTTTGCATATATTTGCATAGACAAATACAGCATTAAAAAAGTAGAAGACACAAGTGCTCGCTACAGATACATCCAATTTTTTCAGGAATAAGTGGCTTCTAAGGCTAATTTATTAGTAAAATTATTTTAACCAACTTTCATTGTATTTTTCATTAAAACAGTGATAGAAATAAAAATTTTATGATCTCATAAATATTTTCAAATGATGTCATATACTAAAAGTGAATCAGCCATTTTTGTTGTAGAAAAACCAAGTGTTCTGACAAAGTTCATTTCCTCAAGTCAGTTACATACTAATAGATGACCAAAGATCATTTAGACAGTATTTAGCTGCACCACTAAGGTTAGGCAATCACATACTATTTCAAACCATAAAGTGAGCAATATGAGCTTCAATTATTTCTCTATCATAGAGATGAAAGATTAATTTTTATGATGCTTTGTTTATCTGCATTGGTTTTGCCAGAGGGAATGATATAATGCTCCTTTCTGTTTGTTTGGTTTTTTTTTTAACATGGCTGGTTTATTATAGTCTGTGAAAACTTCAAGTCTCAATGTTCACATGTAGAATTATCAAATGATACCACAAAGAAGTATTTTTTTCCCAGTGAAATTTCTTTCTGTTGTGGTTTCTTTCTTTTGGGATTTGGGTTCTTGTTCACAACAAACAAGTTATGTGGCTTAGGGATAAAAAACCAGCTGAATTCTGTTTAAAGCAAGAAATTCTAAACAGCCTTCCAGGAATTAGAAAAGCTGAGGGTTTTTAAAAAAAATTTTAAATTGAATTTACAATGTAAATGAGTAGCACAGCCAATTCAGTGTTCTTTGTCTCATCATTCACGAGTATTAAGTTCAGTTTGTTCTGACATTCATTATGTGATACACTGATACACAATTGCCGTATAAATACTGGCAACTCTGATCTTGAGGAAAGGGTGATTTTAGTATAAATTGTTGGGTCTCTGGGTATTCGAAGAACAATTTTGTTGTTTGCAAACACAATATGAATCATATTTCCTTTTTCTCTGGGGGGAAGCACCAGGAATCACAGAATCACAATGTAATTCAGTTTGAAGGGGCCCTTGGAGATCATTTGGTCCAACCCCCTGCTCAAAGAGGAGCGAACTTCAAAGGTGAAGCAGGTTGCTCAGACTTTGCCAATCAGAGTATTGAAAATCTCCAAGGAGGGAGATGCTGCAGCCTGGACAGTGTGTTCCACCGCCATTTTGAAGAATTTTTTGCATTTAGCCAAATGCAGTAGCTCTTACTGTAACTTGTGACCATTGCCTCTTGCCCTTTCCCTGTGCACTGGTCTGTAGATTGCCTTTACATATCAGTAGACTTCAGCTAGGTTCCTCCTCTTGTCTCCAGCCTCAGCAAACTCAGATGCCTCAGCCTCTCCTTGTTCGTGATGTACTCGAACCCCCTGATCATCACAGCAGCCCTTAGGTTGTTAGTATCCATCTCATACTGGGCTGGGGAGAAAGTCAAAATTGGATTCCACATTCTCGATGTCACCTTACTAGTGTGCAGAAGAGGGAAGTAGTCACTTCTCTTGCCATGCTGGCTGCAATCTTGCTAATGTAGCCCATTATGTTGTCGGTCTTCCTGGCTGCAGGGACACACTGCTGACTCACACACAAGTCGTTGTCCATCGGGATAATTAATTATGATCTCTTCAGGTAATTTTTAATATCAGGTGTATCTCAGTAGTAAAACTTGGCAGTATGTTGATGATGCACTTCTGGCCCTTACACCAATACTTCACACAACGACAATGGCTAAATGTAATGGCTTGGTTTTGCTCCCATGTTGAACATTGAACTAATCTTGTTATCATTCTGTGTCTGATTCAACACCCGCTGGAGATATTCCCCTAGTTTATCATTCCCTATTACTATCGCTACACAGACAAAATCTTAGTTGTCATTTGAAAGGCTGTTTTTGCCACCCCAGGTCCTGGAAACTTGCACTGATGTTGTCAAATATCAATGCCTGTAGTTTGGCTCAGAAATTAAAATGGCCTTATTTTCAGTGGTACTGAGAAAATGTAATTCTCTTTCTTGCCCAAACAAGATCTAATCTTCTATTTTCAAATGTTGTTCTATCATCTTTCAGTACTGAGGAGATTCTATTACAAAGTCACTCCTCATAAAGTTTATAGGAAAGTAGGTTGTTGCTTATACTGATAATAATTTACAGTGTATTTTGCTTTTTACTCAGCCTAAAAAGTGATCAAGGATCTACACTACCTATCTCAGCTGTGGCTCAAGAGAATGATTTTAACCTTGGTAGCTGATTCTACTTATTCTGTAAAATGTCTGCTGCTTCTATTACCCCATAATTTAATCCAGGTAAACTGGAAGGTTTCAGGCTCTCCCCTCATCCTCACCCTGTCTCCCTCTTGAGCAGCCATCTGCTGGGAGGATGGACAAGGCCAGGCTTACAGGTGTTCTTTCTGTCATGCAGCTGCAGTAGAGTAGAAGCTGTGCTGAAGAGTGTGTGAGTGTGGGCGCCTGTGCATGCTCCTTATGCAACAGCTCCAGGAGCAGGGCAAAGGAAGCTAGAGCATAGAGGTGTGGGGTCAGGGTCCTATGCATTGCAGGTCAGGATGGAGTATGATAGAGGACCCATTTCGTGAGCCAAATCCTGACAATCGGGCAGTGTGGGAGAGCAGGAGGCATCAGCTGGAAGTGGGATCCGGGCGCTGCCTGCTGAACCAACTGATTTAATGGACAGTTCTACCAGACCAAACTGAAATGTCTCCAAGAGAGCTCTGGCCAAAAGCTGACGACACCTCCTTCCTTCACTGGCTGGGTAAAACCATGCTCTGGGGAGATGATGCATACCAAATTAAGTTCAAATTTTTTCTTGCTAGCTAACTACCATGGCAGTATCAGCATAACTTTGTGAGAAGATCTGGTCTTTTTATCACCTCCGGTGAAATAAATCAATTTGTGTTTTATATTCACCAAGTGTAATCATGACTGATGTGCTAAATCATTTGTGATTAATAAAGAAAAGCCTATACTCTTGGGCTCTGTTGGTTTCTCAGTAAAGAATGCAGCATAAGAAATCAAAATAACATGCATTCTTTTATTAACTCACATAAAAATAGCTCTGCAGAGGGTCTTTTCTAGTCGACCTTATGCTTCAGAGGCTGTCATGCCATTTCTTGCGTGATAGCTCATTGCATGTATTTACATCCCCCAGATCACAGTCACTCATGGTTCCAGTGTTTTGTCACTAAATTCACAGGCTCATTAATTAAAAAACCTATTACATTATTAAGGTTTAGGGAAGGCTGATGAATCAGCAACAGAAATTACAGTGTTACGCATCTGTTCACATCAAAGAGACATGGTGTCCTCAAGCAAGAAGCTACATGCTGGCATTGCTGGACATAGAGAAATTCCTTTAAAGATATCTCAGTGTACTGAATCAACAACACAAAACATGTTATTCAACACAAATAAGATATCTATTCAGTATATTTATGAATTTTGAATTCATATGAAGTGATATAGTTTGGAAGAGTCTGTTTCAAACATCCTTTCTTTTCAATCACGAGAGCTGATCATTGAGCAGTAGAAGGATACTAGCAGCAAAGTGTAATTTATTTAACTTTGATTCAGTCAATACTTGCAGGATAAACTGAGTGGAAAACTGTTGCAAGGGGTTTTTGGGGAGGAGGGAAGAGAATTGAACCCCATTTTCATGGACTTTTCAAAGTTGCATGCTTCTAGGATGGGTATGAAGAACCGCATGTTGGTATTCATATTTGGCTCACCACTGGTAAAATTACAGCATTTTTCTTTCAATAAATATTTAAGTGATCTGTTTGCCCGAGTTTCCTGATAAGTAACTGTGATAAGACCTGTTCCTTATGACATTTCACGCCTTTAATGCTATAAACAAAGGAAACAGCTGGGTCATTTTCAGAAACTGCACAGCATCTCATTCTGAGCATCAACTAGATTATTGAAACGCAGGAGGGTTGGTTTCTGAAGTATAGAAATCAAAGGATGATGTATTTGCATAGTGTGGCACTGCTGTTTTGATAAGGTCTGGCCAGGGGTCAGAAAGATGTAGAGACTACCCATTAAGTAAATGTGTTTGGAAATTAAAAGCTTTTTTAGAAGTGCTGTCTTTGGGAATACACCAAAGTAAAATGAAAAAAGCAGATTGTGGATATCTCGCAGTAGACCACAGCCTCTGGTTAAGCCCCTTTGCCCTTCAAAATGATCATAAAAGTATCCTCATGTATATACTACTGAATGATTTCTCAGTGCATTCAATCTATGCTGCAGTGGAAAGGATATGTTCTCGAGGAGTACTTGCTTACAAAATGCAAAGATGATTACTTTGAGATCATCATCACCTCCATATCAATATGATTTATGGATCTGTGAAGTTTAGACCCCAGCAAATAACTCTACCATTGCTTTATGTTTACAGAAGGCCTTGCTTTACTCACCTGCTACAGCCTATTTGTTTAGGACTTTCTTACAAACAATTTTACGCAGGGGCTATTCTGCTGTATTTATAACAGTTTTGGGTTTTTTTCTAATGTATTCAAATCCCATTCATTTCAGTATGCACAGTTTGCTGATGTACTGAAATAAGAGCAATAACTAATTCTGTGCAATGTACTCAAAAATTTGAAACCCTTCACAATCTTGCTCTAACTCATTAATTCAGTTGTAAACAAACCTTTCTAGATCGTTTTTCCATGGGTCAATGAGGGTTAAAGCAGTCCTCCAAAAGGCATGGTTAGACAAGTCTTCGTGGCTAGGAGCTCAGAGAGAAGGAAGATAAGGGTAAGAGGATCCTGAGAAGGAGGGGGCAAGAGGAGTGTGGCCTCCCCTGTTGACAGCAGAAAGCTCTCATGCAGGCTCAGGTGCCCCTGAAGCCACAACCACCACAGGCTCAGTGAGGGATGTATGCTTGGTATATTGCAAGTGTTAAGTATATTAATTAAGTATATTAATTAATTAGTTAAGTAGAGCATACTATTTCAATTTCTAAAATTTGAATGCTAAGTTACTGCAAATTATTGTAAATGAACTTAAACCACATTTTCCTGCTGTACTTTGGAATTTTATTTTCAAATGTTATGACCTTTTTCCCCAAAAATAATAATTTTTCCAAAACTTTTCAATTTGAGAAACTAGAGAAACCTATCAGCAGTTCTATTTTGGATGAATCAGCATTTGCTGAAAAAAAAACCCTAAACCAGTGAAAAATCCTGACCTTTCTAAAATTAAGTTGTAGAAAAGGCACAGTTTCAGTTCCACAGGTCTGCCCCTGCCATGTGTAAAGCATGTCACCTTCTCATTTCAGAGGTAAAAATAAGCTTCTGTTTATCTTCAGCTGGATGTTAGATCCAGCCCAGTTTGTAGCTTGGTGGCTGGACCCTGTGCTCTCCTTTGAAGCATTAGCACGGTTGTTGCGTTTCTTTCTACCTGCTCACTCGTATGTAGTCCAGGAGGTTATGCTGATGTTGGCAAAAGCTAGTTCAATCTGCAGGCTTGCTGTAAGTGGTGGTAATTTGCGATAAAGAGGGTAAATTATTAAGGGGCAGGAATCATTTTTATTTGTATGCAGAATACTTTCTGTCAAGAGTTTCTGAGGGATGATGTGTGGTGTTTATTTATATACAGTTGGTTTATATGCGGTATCATAACTTACATTGGCACAGTAACACAGTTCTAAGAAACATGAATTATACAGGCATGTTATACAGTTTATTATTTCCAATGGGGAGATCCACCCTAGGAAGTTTTCCCAAAGAAATCCGTGTTTGTTTCTCTACCAGGGTAACAAGCTTTTCACACCACCCCAAAGAAATAGTGGGCATGTTGAAAAGCTGCTTACATCACAGAGGAAGTATGTAATCCAAAATTAAGGCTCAGTGCCCCTGTACTTGTCCTTGAATTTCACAGCCTTTCTTCCCTTTGCCTTTTTTCTACAATTGTGGTGCATATGAAACCACTCTTCCACATTTAAAGTCATCCCTTCATGTGGAGAAAGCCTGCTGAAAGCTGCCAAAATATATAATTGTTAATTTGCAGCAGTCCGCAGGACAGTGGCTGCGGCACTGTGCATCCACTAGATTTATCAGCTGAACTCTTCCCTTCATTATTTGGTTGCAGAATCACAGATGTTCAGTTCTGAGCATCTCTTTCAGCTGTGAAAGGTGCACAAAGTCCTTTTCATGAAAAGCCAGCTCAGGACATCTAGCTGTATACATATTTAGCTCAGCTCTTGCTATACTTCAACAGTTGTGCTTACAACAAACTCCATATTTGTCCTGTGGCAGCCTCTTTCTGTTCTCTTCCAAGAGCTTTCTTTATGAGAAATTAAACTATGGCTTGATCTGATATTGCCTGGTATTGATCCTATTTTAGGAGCCACAGAAACAGTTGACTGTCTTCTTCCATCCTTTATCATAGATGCCTCATTTAAGAGTTAAGCTGTTTTCCCTCTGAATGTGGTGTTTCTCTGTCAGGTTTACCTGATGAAAACTGTTAATCAGAGACATTTTTAAAAGGCAGTTAAGAAAATGAAGATATTAAAATAGAAAAGCAAAGACAGGGACAATGTGTTGAATGCTGGAAAATAGAAAGAGGTATGATGGTACTCATCCAGAGTACCATCTTACAACACATGCAGGACAACCAGATGATCAGGCCCAGTCAGCATGGGTTTATGAAAGGCAGGTCCTGCTTGACAAACCTGATCTCCTTCTACGACAGAGTGACCTGCTTATTGGATGAGGGTAAGGCTGTGGATGTTGTCTACCTTGACTCTAGTAAGGCCTTTGACACCATTCCCACAGCATTCTCCTGGCGAAACTGGCTGCTTGCGGCTTAGATGATCGCATGCTTTGCTGGGTAAAAAACTGGCTGGATGGCCGGGCCCAAAAGAGTTGTGGTGAATGGAGTTAAATCCAGTTGGAGGCCGGTCACAAGTGGTGTCCCCCAGGGCTTGGTTTTGGGGCCACTCCTGTTTAACATCTTTATTGATGATCTAGACGAGGGGATCGAGTGCACCCTCAGTAAGTTTGCAGACGACACCAAGTTGGGTGGGAGTGTTGATCTGCTCGAGGGTAGGGAGGCTCTGCAGAGAGACCTGGACAGGCTGGAGCGATGGGCTAAGGCCAAGTGTAGGAGTTTCAATAAGGCCAAATGCCGGGTGCTGCACTTTGGCCACAACAACCCCCAGCAGCGCTACAGGCTTGGAGAGGAGTGGCTGGAGAGCTGCCAGTCAGAGAGGGACCTGGGGGGGTGATTGACAGCTGGCTGAACATGAGCCAGCAGTGTGCCCAGGTGGCCAAGAAGGCCAATGGCATCCTGGCTTGCCTCAGAAATAGCGTGGCCAGCAGGGACAGGGAAGTGATCTTACCCCTGTACTCAGCACTGGTGAGGCCGCACCTCGATTCCTGTGTTCGGTTTCGGGCCCCTCACTACAAAAAGGACATTGAATTACTCGAGCGTGTCCAGAGAAGGGCAACAAAGCTGGTGAAGGGTCTGGAGCACATGTCGTACGAGGAGCGCCTGAGGGAACTGGGGTTGTTTAGTCTGGAGAAGAGGAGGCTGAGGGGAGACCTCATTGCCCTCTACAACTACCTGAAAGGAGGTTGCAGAGAGCTGGGGATGAGTCTCTTTAATGAAGTAACAAGCGATAGGACAAGAGGGAATGGCCTCAAGTTGCTCCAGGGAAGGTTTAGACCAGATGTCAGGAAGTATTTCTTTACAGAACGGGTTATTAGGCAGTGGAATGGGCTGCCCAGGGAGGTGGTAGAGTCCCCATCCCTGGAGGTGTTTAAGAGTAGGGTCGACATAGCGCTGAGAGATATGGTTAATGGTTGGACTAGATGATCTTCAAGGTCCTTTCCAACCTAGTTGATTCTGTGATTCTGTGATTCTGTGATTTACATGTAAGGACTTGGAAATCTGGTTTCAAACTCCTGGAATTTCCCTAGCTGTGTAAGGAGTCAATTCAGGGCTTGGGTGCATGATCATAGACTGACAAGAATTATTTTTACTGAGTTAATGGCAAAAACAAGCACACACCAACAAAACCCCCACCTAGCATTACCCCACCTGAAAAAAAAAACCAAACAAAAAATACCGTTGCTGAAGTATTTAGGAATACTGGATCAATGGTCCATAAGTTCTTTTATCTCAGAAAGATTGGATTTTCTGCCTGCTTGTACATGTTCTGACCACTTTGCATATACACAGAACAGTATGATCAATCTTTTTTTTTCAGCTATATTTTTTCTGTCAGTTTTCAGGAAGGCAAATTTTTATGGCTGGAGTGCTAGTCAGTGAAAAATTGCAAGCAAAGAGGTTTTTTTAATTATTACTCAAATGCATCCTCTTGAAAGCTAACTTTACAGTAGTATGCATGTTATGTGTGAACAGAGCTCTCTGAATAGGAGCACTAGCACACTACCTCTTTAATCTGTATTTTACCTGCTTTCAGAGTATCCAGAACAGATCAAAGGCGACCAGCACAAACACACAATAGACAATATGTAACATGTTTTCTTGGGCAGGGAGCACATATTTTAAATAATGCAACCATTCATTTTCTTCAGCTGTAAGTACCCACTTCAAACAGATTCAGCACGATATTGTAACTAACCTCTACCAATACATTTAACCACCAAGAAGAGATCTGTATACCTGCCAGTCCTAATGTGACCATACCATGTGTCTCTGATCAAAATGAGAACAATACTCATTCTCCTCTGCATAAAAGGAACTGATGATAATCTGTTGCAGTGACTTGATCACACATCTGAAGTTCCCTTTGAAATCATTTGTTTTGTCTAGGAAGCTGTGGAGCATATGCTAAAAAGAGCTTTTCTGGATGACTTCCTGTGTCTTCTCACTCCATCCCTTTCTTCCTACCCTTTCCATTTGACACTCTTTGACATATTGGCTTATTTCCTCTCTCATGGTGCTGCCACAACTTGTTTCCCTTTAGCATTATAAAATTTGACTTTTTCCCACCATCAAATGATTGTATAGGGTTTTGTGGCCTACTTCTTCCTGAGATTCATTAATGGCTGCACGAAGTAACTGTCAGTTTGGCACTTTATCTCCTGTGTTTCCAAGAGAAACTCTTTCTCCTCCCAAGTAACTAATGGAGAAAGAGCCAGCTGAGTGTTTCCCTGACTATCTTGCAATCTCTTCCAGCTGTCTTTTCCTAAATGTCAGGGACACTCTCCAGCGTGGTTACCATGGTGCATTCAGTTGACATGCCTGCAAGGGTTCACAAAAGCAGCACACCCACTGCACATTTTATAGGAACATACGATGAGGGAAAGCACTTACCTGCTGTATCACGGTTAAATAGAACGTAGCAAAAGGTGCTTTTTGGTACATACTCTGTATAAGATTGGCCCCAAGTTGGTACCATAAAAACCATCAATTAATTAAGAATATTCTCTCTGTCCCTCTGTTTGTAGTGTTGGTGTACCTATAGAGGTTTTACAAGCTAAGTATATAACCTTGCTGATGAGCTTGTGAGCTCAACAGGTCAATACATAAATGCTGATGAAGAACAGTGATATTTACACTGTGCTATATTCATTAACTACCTTCTATAAAAAGATTTGAAGGTGTTTTATATTTCCTTATAATTTATTATTCAATCTGAAACATTGTTATTAGCAAAAAAGCTTTTCTTTGATGTGGCTTCCTGGTGTGAAAGTCAATACAAATAAAGAACATCCTGCATCCAGCCATTGGAAAACATTATTTTTTAAACCTCAGGTTATAGCTAGCAGCCTGTAGACAGATTTGTAGTTGAAATAGCAAAACCCTTTTTAAAATGCTGACATATTTAAAAACTCACTTTGAAATCCTATGCAACTGAGTCATATTGTTGTATCTAAAATATATCATTCACTTCATAAACAGAGTTCAAACATAAACATGAATAAATTACTTTCTTACAAATAATAAGCTTTTTCCTTCTTTTTCTGTGTCCCAGTAAGTTCTGTTCCAGTTACTTGTTTCAGGTTAAGTAAGTTGGTCATACTTGGTTCAACAAATGCTTTGGTAGACTGGAAACTCGTTGCTTCAGATTCAGTGATCATAGAGAGAAGAGCTTTGAACTACAGTTACTTTGGTCTGTCTCTTTGATAAAAGTTTCATAGAAACAAAATATTCTCCCAGTTGCTCAACTTTAGCCCTTGTCAATGAAGTCAGTAGAATTTTACAGTATTCATTGAACTGCTCAGGTTTTTCTTATTGGGACCAGATATGGACTCCCCGACTCCAACACCCTGCTGTTACAAGCAATTGTGCCATCTAACTCTTGCATAAAATTAATCAAACTCTGTTTTAAAAGTAGTCGTGATATTTTGCTTCATAGTTTCACTGAAAGACTATCTCAGAACTCACTCTTTACTTTTAAACCTTATCTGGATTTCCAAGCTAGCTATATTAGCAGACCTTTGAGATCATCTGGTTCTTCTGATAGAATTGGGGGGTTAGTTTGTTTTTTGGAGAGTTCTTTTCTATTGTGGATATTTACCTGCACTGATATCCCTCTCCTGTTCTTTTTTTAAATTAAACCAAGATAGTCTAGTCTGTTGTCCCCTTTTGATCATTGCACAAGCTTTTTCTGCTCACCCATGATTCAGCTAAAATTCTTTTGTCTTCAACATGGGTGACGAGCATCTCATGCACTTATACCAGATGAACTGTCCCCAGGACTTCATGCAGAAATATTAATACTTTCCTACCTTTACTAGGAGTTGCTTGGTTAGAGTTTCAGAATACACTTCCCTTTCCATCATACTGTCTCTTTAGAGTTCTCTGAGACTGCCAGACGTGGTCTGATTCTCCTCCTCCCCCATGTTTTTCCTATGGTAAGATTCTCATTAGTAACGAAAACTCCCACTAGTAGTCTCTAAATGTATGATTTTACAAATTGCATTGTTAAATTTCATGCCACTTTTACAACTTCAGTTATCAAGGTCAGCTGTTTTTCGCATATGCTATACTGGACCTCCTTGTGATGGCATGTTTTCACACGTCATGTCATCAGTAGGTGTAATTAGCAGAACTGAGAAACTCCAGAGTTGCCCACACACCCACAGCCTACTGTCTCTCATTTATTGATGCTTACTATTTTTCTCCTTCTCTCATATTTACTAAACAAGAGAAAGTACTGAGTTGTTAGATACTATGGTAACAATTTTGGCTATTTACTGATCAATGACTTCCAGTTATTTCCTTCCTTCCTTCCTTCCTTCCTTCCTTCCTTCCTTCCTTCCTTCCTTCCTTCCTTCCTTCCTTCCTTCCTTCCTTCCTTCCTTCCTTCCTTCCTTCCTTCCTTCCTTCCTTCCTTCCTTCCTTCCTTCCTTCCTTCCTTCCTTCCTTCCTTCCTTCCTTCCTTCCTTCCTTCCTTCCTTCCTTCCTCCCTCCCTCCCTCCCTCCCCCCCTCCCTCCCTCCCTCCCTCCCTTCCTTCCTTCCTTCCTCCCTCCCTCCCTCCCTCCCTCCCTCCCTCCCTCCCTCCCTCCCTCCCTTCCTTCCTTCCTTCCTTCCTTCCTTCCTTCCTTCCTTCCTTCCTTCCTTCCTTCCTCCCTCCCTCCCTCCGTCCCTCCCTCCCTCCCTCCCTTCCTGTGTCCCAAGATATCTGAACTTGGATACCAGCTAAATAGCCGACTATGTTCTCATTCATATTCTACGGCTGGATTCAGCCTCACTTTAACTCCATTGACTTTATAAGCATGAGTCAATATAAGGAAGTTGGCTTGTAAAGTGTTCTGTATCCTAGGAAAAATATCGCTTATGTTGAAAGTTTATTTCCTGTTCAAGCATCATTAAATTGCAGTGATTTATAGTCTTAAAATAAATGCTCATATGAATATTAAATACTCAGCAGCTTTATTATGCTATCACCCACAGATAAATCCTATTTTGATAAATTCCTATGTAACTTTTTAATTATTGCTGTGTGAGTACTAAATTTTACAACTGCAATTACCTATATTCAAATTTCAAACTTTAGTCTAACAGCCTGAACTGAAGCCAGCCGAAATCAGTGAAAAGATATCCCTTAACTTAAAATTGAACTTTGAATCCATCCTACCTTACAGTTACAACCAATTTATGTCACATTAACAATGGTGTATATTTCTAAACAAAATTTAAATGTGTGGATTTTAGCCCTGATGGATTGGGTAGCACAATTTCTTCTACTTTCAGTGTGTAGAAATTATTAAATGATAGGAAAAAATCATAGCAAAACTTGGAATGTTTGGCAATTAGGTGAGGAATCACTCTATAATACCCAATGGCAATTAGCTGTGCCTATGCAGACCCCTCATTATTTTACATTATAAGAGAAATTACAGGCGTATTATCTTGATTCTACAAAGTTGATCATCAGTGAAAATTAATGTTGACATTTAATTGTCCTGAAGCTTCATATTCAATGTCTCACTAAGATGAATGGCTCAGTTTACACTTTCCAGAGCTATTGTTTCAGTCTAAGGTAGTACCAGATCCAAATTAATGCATGCAAGTATAGCTTTTTCTGCCCAACCAAGAATGATGTAGACTTTTACAAAGTTGATGGTAATGTGAAAATATAATTTCATAGAGCCTATCAATATATATATCCAACAAAGCTTCTCCCTGGATGTGGTATTCTTCAGTATTTTCACTAATATCTCGGATGACCAAAGGGGGAGAGGGTATTTGCAAATTCAGGGAGGACACCATGCTGGAAGTTGCAGGAATATTGGGTGACATAATCAGAATTCAAAATGAGTTTGGTGAATTGGAGAAAGGTTCTGAAATCAATCAAATAGAATTTGTCAATACAATGGTAACAGTAAGCACAAAATACTCCAATCGGGAAAGAAAATCAAGCATATAGATGCAAAATGGAGCCTATCTGGTTAAGTGGCTATATAGAAAGTTAGCTATAACTGCATCTGAATTAACAATACGCTGTTGTTGCAAAAAAGGCAATCCCATTTTGAGATGAATTAACAGGAATGATGTATGAGGCATGGGAGGCAATTATTCTGCTCTACTTGTCACTAGGAAGGTCTCAGCTGTACTTCTGCATTCATCCTTGGGCCACACACTTGCAGAAAAGACAGTGACAGATTGAGAGAAGGTCCAGAGAAGAAGCAAAAAGAATGATAGGCGTCTAAGAAAACCCAAACTCCTTGGAAAAAAATCAAGAAAGTAAGTTAGTATAGAAAAGGAAGTTATGATAATAGTCTTCAAATATTCAGAAGTTGTTATAAAGTGATCAGTTGCTCTCCATTCCACTGAAGTGACAAGGATGAATCAGTTTAATTTGTAGACGAGAAGGTCTAGGTGCAATATTAGGAAAAACTAACTCTGAGAGTAGCTAAACTCAGGTTGCTTAGGAAGGCTGTGGAATCCCTCTCATTGAAGCTCTTTCCAAAAAATGGGGAAGACAAAGCATTAGTGAGGGATAGTCTAATTATACTTGATCCTGTAATGAAAGAAAGGACCCAGATGACCTTTCAGTTTTACACATCTGTGATGCTTTGGGGCAACTTAAGATCCTATTGAATCATCTTTCACACAGCACCTAGTGTATATGTTGTTACATAGACAAAGAGAATACTACCAACCATTCCTGAGGTTACCGAGATTTTCAGTCCATTACTACTTTGTTAATCATCAACTATTTGTCTAAGAAAATTATGTTCTATGCTAGGTCATTTCCCCATTTTTGACTGTTTGAGCTGTGGGAGGAAGGACTGCAGGGACTATTCCAGACAAAAATGTGCTTTTTATAAGGAGACCCAGAAAAATGTATAACTTCTGTCTTCTGGAAAAAAAAAAATGGCAATCTTTTATCTGAAAGCCCTAGTATGTCCTCATTTTGGATCTGGAACCTTGAAGAAAGAGGTAGCTTTTATTTTATCAACTCACTTTCTGTCTAGGGCAAGTTTCTTGGGCAAGCTCTTACCATCATGCACTGACATACAATATGTGTTGAATTAATTTAATGTTATTTGGGTGATTGAGACTACTGTAATTATTTTGAGTGGAAATGCAGTAGGACCCAATGGGGCAGAAACTTCTGTGTGAGGGCAGTAATTTCTTAAGCCACTCAGACTTGTTTCTAGGTCTTGTCTCATTTGTACCTACAATTCAAATTTGACGTGGAAAATTTCTTGTAACTCTTAAGTTCATAACTTTTTGTGGGTCTTATCAATCACCCCTCCAAAGTTTTTGGATACGATTTTGAAACCCGAACTCATTTGCTTTACATGGATATTAAAAAGTGTTTTGTTTTCCTTTGGACTTTTATTGCAGACAATTTGAGATTAAATTGATTTCATTTTCTGTCTCTTGGACTACTGCAAGCCTGCAGTCATGCATGCTCATTGCTTCTGTCTAATGGAAAAGCTCTTTATGGTGGAGCACTGAGGGCTGACAGCACTTTCTTTTTCGTGCTGCTGAGCACCTCTGACCAGCTGGACTGTCAGCAGCTGGAACTTGCTAAATTTACTGTTGGAGCAGTCCGAGGGTTGGATATTCTGCATTTGTACAGCTTTTAGCCTCCTCTGTATTCGTGGGCACAGTGTGGACTAGCAGAGCCTATTGTTTCATTCAGCCTTCTGCAGTCCTGCCATAGCAGTGCAGCTGCACAGTGTCACCTGTTCACCCAACTAATGGCTTCTAGTGGATGCTCTGTATTCGTCCTAGCAATCACATTTTATGTTAATGTGATAATCTGAAAAATCGACTTTGCCAGCATGCTATCTCAGAATACCTCCACAGCTTCCTTCAAGCAGCACAGTGCATCACTGGTGCTCACACATTTGTCCTTGGTGAATCAGTTTTCTTCATGTCACACTTTTTTGTTTTCTGCCTAGCTGATGAGTTCCTTATAATATTCCCAGAGGTGACTGTACTGTGGTGTATGATGAATCCGTGTCCCTGGGAGGATAATGTTAGGTTTCTTTTTGTGTGTCATAATGATACTGCATAATGGAGCCAGAATATATGCCTACAGATGGAATAGTTACAAACAAAACCAAACAAAACTCAACAATAGCAGTTGTAGTCACTTTTTAAAATGTCAGGCTTGCACGTGCATGCCCCCATCAACCTTTCCTACATGTTCTTTAAAATACAAACCACTTTCTGTTTGCTGAGCAGGCCAGAGCAGTGACATCATTGTGTAAGTTTGGTGCATGCATTTATAATAAACTGACATGGTATAGGAGTACATTTAAGTAGATGCTCTTTTAACCTAAGATATAATAATACACACATTTAGGACCTTATTTCAGCTGAGCAGTTCCTTGAGGTTACTGGGAACCGAAGACACTGCAATTTACAGGCTTACACACTTGGCTGATTTAAAGACAGAGATGCAGTCAGGAAAAAACTGTCTCTGGCACTCCCAAACATCTTTCTTCTACCCTTTGACATCTTTCTATAACCCATGAAGTGGCTATTCTAGTTGTCAAAAATCACTGGCTTTTTTCTGGAAGCAGAGCACAGAAGTGCTGGTGTGTATGAGGAGCAGAGCTGTCTGTCTCTGCATAAGGGTATCATGTTCATCCAGATCAAGTATCACTTGTCCTTTTTTATTTTCAAAGGAAACATCCAGTGCTATTAATTAGTTAAAGTGAAATGAAATATACAGTCAAACAATAGTTTTCCATTAAAATGACCTTTGGAAATACATTCAATTTTCTTTTCACCTGTTTGTGCTCTCCATCTTACACACTCCAAAGTTTACAGCTTACAGTCTCCAAAGTTGCAAGCTCCTACATGAACTGTGACTACTCTATCTAATCTCCTACAGCTCCTTTTTTCTTCCTGGATTATGGTGCAATTTTCCTGCAAATCACCACAGCTCACTGGAATTGAGGTTCCAAATGCAGCTTCCCCACATCTCAAATTAGATTGTCTCTGAATAGAAGGCAAAAACTAGACCTAGAAGGAGAGACCAGACTTCAGGCTGGGCCCTTGCCCTCCTTCCCCTCCACTAAATGTTATAACTACAATGTGAGAGTCAGGCTTCTTTTTGCCTTGAGAGATGAGGTCTCTTGCTGTCCAGAGGCCACAGCAGCATAGCCTTCTTTGAAAGGACAGACACTTCTCTCTTTTACTGGTTAGGCGGCCTTTTCCTAATGTCTTGGCATAACTCCTTCAGGAAGAATAAACCCAAGAGTTCAAGTCACTGCTTCCTCACACAGTGCTCTAACCACTAGTGCAGAGGCAGTGGTATACTATCTGTGGCGATCATCCTCATTACCATTAAAAGAAAATCAATTGAACTGGACAGATTGGACTGCCCTTTAAAAGGTGCCTGTCTTCATTATAGCCAGCGAAGAGAGAGGCATTTAATTTATGAACATTGGATCTCCCCCTGCAAGTCCTTTCGCCTTCAGCTGTGTAGCGTATTTCACCGGTTGCATTAGATGCATTGCAGTAAGCCTGTGCACTGCCACAGAGAGATGGCCAAAAACTTCAGTGCCTTTTCCTTCTCAGTTTCCTCTTTATGTTTGAGTGAAAATATAGCATATGGATGCTCAGGAGAAAAACATCCTTTAAAAATAGGCAATGTGATTTTCAAACCTCAAAGGCTGACAAATGTGATCCCTCAGCCAAGTAATCTGTTTTTCTTGAAAATGACTGTCCAGGTTTCAAGTTGGCAGCAAGCATCTTTTAAACTCTATGCAGGGCAGCAAACCTGCAGTTTAAAAGCCAAAATCATAAGCACAGATGCAGCTTATGAAATGTTGAAATGGCTAAATGCTTCTTAAAGGTTATTTATATACCCAGTTACCCACTTCTTATTTTTAATCCTCTGCTTCAATGAAGGTTGTTTTTACATTCCACATCTCATGTAGGAGGCTGTGCAAGAAGTTATTAATAAAATATTAATGCTGTCATCCCACAGGACATATTGTTTATACCATCACAGATGCAGATTACATCTCAGATCAATGGACCAATTTTTTAAAAGCCTCTTTCTAAAGCAGCAGTTGGAGTATGATTACAGTTGTCCACAGTAGTTATATCATACAGCAAATTAGGAAATATATGTCAGGACCCATTATTCTAATGGGGGTCTTGTAAGATTTTTAAACAATGTAAGTAAATGCCAGACTTGCAAACCAATGACCCTCTTTGAAACAATATCCCGAGTCGAGAGGAGAGAACAAAAATATTGTTGACTTGTGCGTGACTGTCAAGTTAATGCTTCACAGGAACCCACAACACTAATAGCCCTTCTTGAATACAAGTTCTTCCTTTCTTTAGCTCCATCATAAGGTATCTCTTAAGCACTCATTAGACCAACACAGATGAAAATTGGTATATTTGTTTTCAGTGTCAGCTACCACCATTTCAGTCCTGGACAGATACAAAAGAGACAGCACTATACTGCTCATGACACTTTGTTTCTCGCAATATTTGTAAAGAAACATTTTGTTTTCAAAACCCGTTAAAACAGAGTAAGATCTTCTATATTTATGCTTCATCAAATGCCCAATATGTACAAGGATGAGAACTATAAAACTGTATAAGGCAGAGGATGAAAATTCTCCATCCTAAATGGCCATTTAAGTAGCACATCTGGAGAACTGCAACTGCCAAATTTTTAGCAAGCAGCAGCAGCAGCATTAACAAAGGAACCATTGTGGTATGTGTAATGGCAATATTTATTTTATGCAACTAGGAGTTTGTCCTAATACCAAATTAAATTATGTACCAAATTAAATTATGTACCAAATTAAAGGCAAGATCATGCTTTACAGTCTTTCAATGGGCTCTACTTATTATGGGACAGGGACTTGTCGTACCTAATCTGAAGGGGTGAGTTTATGCAGATATACAGCTGCAGTAAAGTCAAATGGCATGGGAATGCAGAGTGGGCATAGGCTGGGAGTAAAGCTCCCTTAGTACTCTGTGCCTGCAAGCTGAGGATTATTTGAACAGTGATCGAATGTTCTCAGGAAATGTGTTTTAATTAAATTCTGCTCAGCTAAGAAGTGAGACAAGGACACAATTGTCAACAAAATCCATTCTTGATGGGAGACTGAAAGCTAGTATCATGAGTCCCTCACAGTGTCTCTCAGTATTTTGCTTTGGCAGGATGGCAGTAATATTACAGGTTGACAGCACAGAGGCTGGCAAGGACAGCGCTCTTCAGGCTCTGCTTACTGATATTGCCAATGTGGTTACGGAATATAATTTTCCAACCTGTGGAGTAGTATGCACAACTCATCCCAAGGTTTTGTGGATCGCGTAAATGAGATGGGGTGCCCAGAATGGCCGTGCAGAACACTTGTAATGCCCCAGGAGCTCTGAGCTCTGGTATAGCTTATGGCAGCTCTGGTGAAGAGCTTTTCTTTCTGACTTGGCTTCACAAGTCCATACTATTTTTTCTTTACAACATCCAGAATAATGGGAAAAGGGTACTACTGTATATCTTCATCAGCAGCCTAGATGATGGGGCAGAGTGTACCCTCAGCAAGTTTGCTGATGATATAAAACTGGGAGGAGTGCTGAGGGACCTCAGCAGGCTAGAGAAATGGGCTGACAGCAACCTCATGAAATTCCACAAGAGAAAGTGAAAAGTCCTGCACCTGGGGCGGAACAACTCCAGGCACTGGTACATGCTGAGAGCCAACAAGCTGGAAAGCAGCTTTGCAGAAAAGGACCTCAGAGTCCTGGTGGACACCAAGTTGAACATGAGCCAGCAATGTGCCCTTGCAGAACAAAAAAAGGTTAATGGTAACCTGCGCTGAATTAGGAGGAGTGTTGCCAGCAGGTCATAGAATCATAGAATCATTCAGGTTGGAAAAGACCCTTGGGATCATCAAGTCCAGCCATCAGCCCTACTCTACAAAGTTCTCCCCTACACCATATCCCCCAACATCCCATCTAAACGACCCTTAAACACATCCAGGAATGGTGACTCCACCACCTCCCTGGGCAGCCTATTCTACTGTCTGACCACTCTTTCTGTGAAATTTTTTTTCCTAATGTCCAGTCTAAACCTCCCCTGTTGGAGTTTAAAGCCATTCCCTCTTGTTCTGTCACTAATTACCTGTGAGAAGAAACCAGCGCCCACCTCTCTACAATGTCCTTTCAGGTAGGTGTAGAGAGTGATGAAGTCTCCCCTCAGCCTTCTCTTCCTCAAACTGAACAGTCCCAGCTCCTTCAATCACTCCTCATAGTATTTGTTCTCCAGGCCTCGTTAAGGTCGAGGGAGGTGATCCTTCCCCTCTACTCAGCCCTGGTGAGGCCATACCTGGAGTACTGTTCTGGGTTCCTCAGTGCAAAAGAGTCATGGACATATTGAAGAGGGTCCAGTGAAGGCGATGGGCACAAACTGAAACACAGGAGGTTCCCTCAGAACATCAGGAAACACTTTTTACCTGTGAGGGTGACTAAGCACTGACACAGGTTGACCAGGGAAGTTGTAGAGTCTCCATCCTTGGAGATATTCAAAAGCTGTCTAAACATGGGCCTGGGCAATTGGCTGTAGGTGGCTTTGTTTGAGCAGTGGGGTTGGACAATGACCTCCAGAGGTCCCTTCCACCCTCAACTATTCTGTGGTTCTGTGACTCTGAGTAACAGTCTCACACAAAAGACAGATCATTACTAAACTGGAGAAGGAAGGAAATGAAAGAACATGGCAAGCTAAGAAATGACAAGGGTGAGTGAATCTCAATAAAAGTTTGTATGGCAACTCTGCAGAGAGTAGGAGTTTCAGAGACAACCACCAGTGAAGGAATTATTTATCAGAGCTGTAGTGTGACAGGATATTTGTAAAAGCAGAGGCAATATAGAAAAAAACCTAATTTTCAACAGATCTCCTGTGACTCACGGTCACAGACTGGCAGTATTTTTTGTGAAGTCAAAAACATCTTTTCTTTGCAGAAACAATTCCATGGAAACTCCACTCACTGAGTCTTCTAGATTTGATGTTTCCCCACAGGGAGGTAGGCTGTACTGGAAACAAGAGATTCAGGGTATTATTCTGATGAAGGGTATTATTCTGAATTAAGCTGATTCTGATGAAGGGAAAGGTTGTTGCTGCCTACAGCAGAGAGAAATTATTAAAAAAAATAGTTCACAATTACATATGCAAGAAGCTGTCTCTGCATTTTCTCAGAAACTTTCATTTACATAGTGCTTTTGCCTTGCTTTCCCACCCCCGAGCTCCCATCTTTTTCTAATCTAATATGTTATTCACTATCTTAGAATTGATGCTGAAGAACCATATAATTCATCTACAGGTTTTTTTGGTCAGCCCCTTCAGATAGAAGTCTTTGTGTAAATGTCATGCAAGTTGTTCACGAGTGAGACTAATATTTTCATATCTTCCAAACTATACCAAGAGATACAGATTCGGTACTTGGACTTTAGTATGCCTTGCCTCTGCGATATGCCTTAGCTAGAAACTCTGGCCTTCTGTCTCCTCTTTAACCATCATAATCTTTTGTCACACTTTTCCACCTCAGTTGCAACCAATGCCTGCATTAGTCATCCACAGCTACCCTGGTTAGGGAGAAATTTTACACAGGTCCTCAAAGAATGAGAGCACCGGGAGACTGTGACACATACACTGTGGTGTAGAGTGCACATGGTAAGCACAAGGGAAGTTCTTCCAGAAAAAAAAAAAAAAAGAAAAAATGTTTTAAAAGAGTAAGTAGTTGGTTTATACCTTGCATAACCTAGGTGAGGTTTTCTTCTCTGATTTCCCTGCAATCTGAGTTTCTTGTTTGAGAATATAAAAATTAAACATCTTCATTTGATATAGACTTCGGTCAATAGAGGTTTTGTGACTTTGGTTATAAGAGGAAATTTTTTCACAATGAGAACAATCAGCCATTGGAATAATCTCCCCAGGGAAGTGGTGGATTCGCCAACATTGCACACTTCTAAGATTCAGCTGGGCAGGATGCTGGGCCATCTTGTTTAGACCATGCCTTTGCCGGGAAAGGTTGGACCAAAGGATCCTTGAGGTCCCTTCCAACCTGTTATTCTATGATTGAATAGTCATGGAACTGTGTCAGAAATCTCTTAATGCATGCGATGCTATTTGGTGCTAAGTGCCATATGACATACACTAGCCATTGTGCTGGAATAGCAAATATAAAACAACCAGAAATGCATTATATTTAATTATTTGTAACAATTACTTGCTCTAATTGCTTTAGTAATAGTGGAGTTTGATTTGCCACAGAAACATGATGTATTTACATGAACAGACTAGTGATATACAAGGTGTTCTGTACGTTCTGTGACCAGAATAGCTGGCTGCTCACATGGATCTGGTTGTGGGACTGAGGTCTAATTCAAATGAGAACCAAAATACCAGAAAATAGAAGAATTAGACTGTGATTTAGGGTTTATGTGTGCCAGTAGAAGCTACATGAAGTAAATTTAAAGCAATATTGATATGAAAACTGGAATCCCCACTATGAACTTTTGGCTCAGAGGGATAGGCTAGGCAACAGTTTCTATTTGTTTCTCAGTACAAGCAGTGCAATGATTTAATTCTTAGTTTCAGAAAATATGAAGTAAAAAACAGGGGTCCTAACAGCAGCAAGACATTTTAGGCCAGTTTTATCACCACAAGACTCACAGAGGGACAAGAACTTACTGGCTGACTGAGATAGATGTGAGACCACAATTGCCCAGAGATGCATGAATTAAGTGTGTGCCTCTGTAGCAATTAATGCTGTTTCCATCCTCATTTCAAACAATTTCCACTGTAGGATAGAATGGAAAAGCTGTGAAGGTAAATGTTGTTAATGGACAGTGAGTTCCCCATCTGAGGTTACACCTACTACTCAATAGCTATTAGCTATGCACTCTTAAGAATACTCAGCATTGAAAGTGGCTTTGAAAGTTCTTAATACTGAAAGATTTTAAAAACTGGTTAGGCCTTTTTATAGATCTGTAACAGAAGAAATACTTGCAAGAAATGCCTACTGTGTAATTTACATAATGCTGTTATCACATCAAGGCTGGGTAAAACCTTACTCAGTGGAAGAGTTGGTAGTGTTTTTGAGGATACAGTAGTCTCAAAAAAAGACCAATCACATAATAGTATTATTTAAATTTAACATGGAATATTATCAGAGGAAGTCATATATGTCCATTGACATTGGTATAGCAGTTATGAAAGTTATCTGTAATAAAGTCTGTGGACAAAATGAAAACATAATGGTAACACTGAAATTATACTTAGTCCAAGTAAAGTAATAACGTGAGTGCTGAAGGGTTTGTGGAATGTTAGGAGGGGGTTGGTTTTTAACATTTTTGGAAGGATTTTTTATTTTTGGGGGAAAAGGGAAAGAGAATTAAAGTTTTTGCTATTGCAGTCAAAGTCCTTGCTAAAAAGCCATTTTGTGAACTAGAATTGGCTTTCTAAAGTACAAAATAAGATAAGAAATTGTGTAGATGAGCACACATAAAGCTATGGCTCCGTGTAAGAAATCCATATGGCTCGATATAATAGTATATAACAGATTCTTGCCCATTACCTCCTGTTATCCTTACCATTATGCAAACATAATATGTATTGAAATTCCCATAGAAGTGTGATACCAAATCCTGCTAAAAGATGCTAAAAAGAAATCCCACTTTTCTATGGCATTACGTTCTTCTAGAGATATGTGGGAGCTTCATTTTATAAAAATTGCAGCTCTATAAAAATGAGAACCTGGGGAGCAAAAAACCAGAATTACTTCTAATGTCCTTTTGGACATTAGGGTAATTTATCTGCTGGCATCTGCTGGGACTGACTGGCCAGTGATGTAATCCAGTAGTCTTTTATCCTTATATTTGTCTTGCTTTGGTTTATTTCTGTTTAGTCCTTGCTTTTCAGGATCTGTATGTAATTGTTGAAATAAATGCCTTTTGCTATTCAAGGATAAATGCCAACCTTTTTCATGGCTGTTCGTGGAGTTTTTGCATCTACAGTTCCACTAGTGTCGTTTAGTAGTGATTTTTCATGTATGCACAGCTGATATGATCCAAAGCTCAGAGAATCTTCTTGTGATTTATTTATATACTTCAGCAGGCTTTGGATCAGAACTTATGACTGTGGCCTTTATGAGATGTATTATTCTTGTAGATAGGCTAGTACTGACAGAAGTTATTTTCCTAGGTGATAGCAACATAATAATGCACATGTTTGGTAACAGGAAAAAGCACCCCTGTGGTATACTGCCACAGGACTTTTCAGGGAACTGAACAAACTGCTCATTAACATTTAATGGTCCAGGAGGGAGGGAGGAAAGAGGGAAGAAAGGGAGGAAAGGAAGGAAAAAAGAAAGAGGGAAGAGAGGAAGTGGAGTGGGGGAAGGAGGGATGTCATACCACAACAGGACAAAAAAGGGAACCATATTGATTTTCTCAGTGAAAACCAATACTGTTAGATCCATTGATCTGTTGAGAAGCTGAGAAGGAGGAAATTGCATGTTCTCTTTTAAAATTTGTTGTTGCATTTTGATTTTGTACTGAGTGCCTGGTTCTGCCACCCAGGATAATTTCTAAAATACAGCAGAGCCTGCCTTGTAGTAATGAGGACTGAAAAGTGAAGACTGTCTTAGTGCAATTCATTAGAGTTAGATGGTGATCTGTACTCTTGTAAAAATGAGGTTTCTTGCTGTTGAAGATGGGTTTCATTGTGCTCATCTCCTGGGACTGCATCAACTATCACTTATCAGACAGACACTAAATGCTGCACTTGACATAGATTATTGCTTCCTCTTTCTTTGCTCCAGCTGATGGTCCTTTAAAGTGCATTTTTTTGGTCTGTTTAAAATTGGTGCAAGCTTTGAGTCTACACAATTTTTGCCATATGCAGCCATTACATTTCTAACAGAATGGTACTTTCATGATATGGGACAGAGGGAGATACCTCCATAAGCTTCATTTATGCCCATGTTCACCAACAGAAGGACAATATACATCCACTTGTTCTCTCTGCAGTAGCTGTAAGTTTGGGAGTAAGCTTTACTTAACAGTAGTACAGCTGAACAGTGATGGGGCTGTACCATGTTGGAAAGCTGTTGCTTTTATTTTGCAAATCAGGCTGGCCTTAGAGGACAAAGCCTGTGATCCTCCCATTTTATTTGTCCTTCCTTGCTAGCAGTAGGCCAAACAGCTCAAAATCAGGTGGGGAGTCCTCTTCTCGTGGAAGACAAAACAGGCCTTTGACATTGCCATGACACAAAATGGACAGCTAATTCTATGATATCCAGCATGAAAAAAAGTGCAGCTGTCAGTATATGAAATAAAGTCATAGGCTACGTTCCTCAGCTCTGGCCAAAAGGCATTACCTATTTCTTAGGCCGGAAGTGAGTCAGCTCCATGTATTCCAGTTCTGTTTTCAGCTCTGGTTATTTGTGATCTTGGAATGATCTTTGTCCCTTAACAGTGTTGTATTCAGTTCCATGATCTTAAGTATTACTAAAGGTAAAGGAAATCTTTGTTACAACCTGAATTCCTTGGAGCAAGGTTTGTAATTATTCAGGCCTTCCAATTAGAGCTTCACATATTGTCAAAAATGAAATAAAAGCACGAGAAAGAATGTGTTTCTTTTTTACTGGACATTTACCGATTTGGCACTGTACCCAATTTCCTTTCTTAATACTTACTTGAAAAATATAGCTTAGATCTTAACACTACATTAATTATAAAAGATTACTTGGCAAGTTTTCATTATATATTGCTACATAATTTGCTAGCAGCACTTATATGCAAATTCAGGAGCAATGGAATGAGAATAATAGAAAAGAGGTATCCTAAAAGGTTGACTGAGTTTCTCCCATAATCCTTGTGCCAGTCTAAACAGCTATCACATTGAGTGCACTGCAAGTGGAGCATCAGTGATAATCTGCATTTCTCTGTCATAGAAGTGTTTGATTATATATTTTCTAACTAGCCTGCAATGGCCAGATTTATTGGGGAATGAAAGAAGGAGAAGAAAAACAGCAAACAGTTGCTGTATTGAAAGAAAGCTGTCCATTGGCATTTATCCTCCTACGCATTTTGCTCAGTAATTTGCTTAGTCTGACTATGAATCATCAGACTGACTCCCAGGAAGAAAAATCACCAGGCAGCCACTGTATTAATAATAGTGATTACAGTTTTCCGTAGTATCTCAACAACTGTAGTTTATTCTATCAGATTTTTTTTTTTTTCTGGGGGGATAAAGTAAAAAAACAAAACATTTTTCTTACTCAGTTGCTTTTTGGTTATTTTATTCAGCGATGTCTCAGTGACCATAGATGTGAAGGAAGCATAAAGTTTATGTTCAAATAAATAAACAAAAGATGAAAGAAGGATCTGATAATCCAAAAATAACAAAATGTTTCATCAGAATTTTCCTGACTTACAGTCTATGTTAGATTTTAATAAGGGGTAAGTGGTCCAACACATTTTAGATGAGGAACAAAGAAGATTACTATACCAGAGTTCAGCTGAAGTCAGGTTAGTGCTGTGCCGTGTTTAGGGTATTCTCAGTAAAAGTCCATATTTGTCTGTGTTTATACAGTACATATTGTCTTCTTTGCGTGCACATACACACAATACACAGAATACAATGTAGGTATGTTGATACTTAGATAAAAAAATGAAAAATAAGGCACTAAACAAAATAATAGATTAGGTGTTGTGGCTTGCCTGAATGCATCTAGTTGCAAAGCAGCTAGAATTTTTTGTTGATTCTGTTTGCTTTATTTGAAATATTACACCCTACAGTAAGAAACTGTATTTCATTAATTTCTCTGTCAGTACATATGTGCCAAAAAAAAATCTGTGTGACAGATATATTTGGCTCCTGCTCATTTAGAAGCAAGTTACTTTATTAGTGTTGAACTTTGTTTCAGTGCTATTAAAGTTTTTTGGAGTGGCCATCCAGTTACTCTGTGGGCTGACTCTCTTTAACCAGTATAATTTCATTTTTGAACGCTTGACCTAGACATTGACAAGCAATCCAGTCTTGGAAAACCCACAATTAAGTCACTGAGATGGGTGTAATAATTGACTAAGCCCAAACCCTTTCACCCGTTAAAGTCTGGCCTTTTTCAATCTGAAGAATTTTTATAAACTTTATGAGGCTGATCACGAACAAACTATAGGGGTAATTGGGGCTTTTGGAGGGGAAAAACACAAAACCCAAAAATCCTTACAATGAAGAGCAAGATGAAGCAGAAATGTTGTCTTCTGTTCAGTAATATATAAAATTTAAGCCTTCCACTTTTTTGATGACCAAAATGTTTCCCTAGAATGCAATGTGTTAGGTCATGGCCTTTGTAATATGAGCTATGGTAACATTCACAGTATTAGTATTAGCAATACATCTCTCTTTGGGCCAGTAGTGCACCCATCCAGAATGTGAATTGAAATAATTTTTCTGCCTTGGAGGATTAGAGACTGCATTGTGCAACTTTTGGTAATAAGCTAAATGCCATAGCTATTAATGGTATGAAGCATCCTGAGGTTTGTTGTTCTCCATCTCCTCTGTTCATCCAGTTTGGATGCACTGTATAAATAGTGAAGCAGAAATGAAGAGGGAAAAAAAAAATAGCTCTACAGTTTAGTGTTCAGAGCAGTGTTGATTTGGCATCTAAATTTAAACTTTGTCTGAGTATAAGTACCCACATTTTCATGGCCTTATTTCTGATTTCTCATATCTCAGATAAAATGCATCTGCTCTAAAAAAAACCAACTTTGAAATCACTTAACACTTCAAAGTGGTAGTTCAATAACATTTTTGATAAGGCAAATCCGTTATTAACAGTCCACACAGAGGGGATATCCTTCGTCTTCTATATGTGTCCAATCTGTATTTATAAAAGTAATGATATCATTGTGAAAGCAAAAGCTGATGAAAGATGGAAAGGAGGGAATTAAGCAGAGGTAAAGAATCCATCTCTCTTTTCTGCTGTCTTTCATCTATAACATAAACCTTAGGGTTCACATCAGTTTAAATCATGAAATAATAAATGAGGTAGGAGCAATGGAAAACCTGAATCAGACCTGTAAGTATTTCTGTACTACCCATTATTGTCAGTCTGAGAAGCAATGTTTATACTCTGTAACTGGTTAGAGTCTAAAACTTACATGGTCTTATATTGTAGCCCTATTTCTAACTAACAGTAGGTATCTAACGGCAATGATGTTAATCTCCCAGTGTTTCAAAGCTTACGCTTGTGAAGGAAGTATGGCTTCTCCACCAATATTTAAAGCATTTCTTTTTCTGTAACTGTCATTAAAGCTAAAGCTTCTTACAGTTCCTGAGGGAGCACATCCTAGGAGTATGCCTATTCACAAGAAACATGATCCTAATAAGAGCTAAGAATGCAAACTCTGTGATGTCAAAACAACAGTTACTGAAGTGCTGGGAAGTAGAATTTTCCAAGTAAAAAATCTCCTCACTAATGCAATTTTCTGACATTGTTATTAATCCCATAAAGCTCAAAGTATTATTTTTAAGATCGTATTTCTTCAGAAACTACATCCATATTCAGTATGAAGAAGTGCAGAGTATTCGTTTCACATATTAAGAATCTCATTCATTGGACTTGAGGTTTACATTTTAAGTTCTTTATGTATATTTTCCATTGATTCAAAAAGATATCTTCCATTTTTCGTAAATTGTATATTACATTCAGCCAGTACTGATACGTGGTAGTAAATAGCAGTACTCCTAATGAAGGTTTATAGCCCAGCAGACACGCATGTAGTAGTCTGTGAGCATGCTGAGAAACCCCTTTCCTGGCAAATTGCTGGGAGGACCACAGCCTACTCAGTTTCACAGTTTCTCTTCAGCCCTGCTCACTCTTTCTGCTTGCATGGGATACTGACACACAGAGAATTGTCTGACAGATGCTTTTCTTTCAAGTATTTTTACAAAAGACAGAAGTGCAGTAACACCTTGTGGGTCAGATCTTCTAAAGGCAGCAGCAGATGTAACTGGAGACCAAAAGGAGAATTGGACACTCATTGCAGGGATGGGATCATTGAGACTAAGAGTGAGGAGCAGAGTTAGGTATGAACGTTTCCTAGAAGGAAAGGGTAGGAATATTTTCTTTGGACATTCTGCCCTGGGCAAGAGTGGTAAAGATTGTGGTATAGGCAGTCTTCTATTACCTTGTAATCTGCTTTGTTCAGGCTCATTTTCATTCATTGTGAATTGTCAGTTACTTCTTCAGAGCTGACAGCTTTGACAAACATTGCTTCCTCTGTGCACTCTTCAAGATATATTGTGCACAATTTATTCTCCTCAGATTTCCAAAGCACAGTTTGGAGGAATTCATTTTCAAAGCTCAGTTTCAACAATATTTTTCAAAATGGCTGGCATGGCTTTGATTTATGATTTCCATCATAACACCTACAGTAAAACAATCTGCTCTTGTTTAAAAACATTTGGTTCTTTCGCTTTTACTTTGGCTTTCTGCAAGTCATGTAAACTGCAGCAGTTTCACCACCTGCTGCCTACACTGGATGCGTTTACATTAATGCTTTAGTTCAGATCAGGAGTGGACTTCTGAAGCAAATCTCCTGGCTGCACCCCACTTGCCAAGCTTTGGTTTGCAAGGTAGAGTTGTCTCACAGTGCATGACATGCGTTCATCTCAACTAATACTAAACAGGAGATGTGCTGCAGGAACGTGCCTAATGCACTTCAGTAGCTGATGGGCATTCAGCCCATGGGACCAGACAGAGCTAGGCTGAGGTTAAAACCTTCTGAGAGACATATGGTATGGACATCTGGTCCTCAACCCCAACTGTTTCACTCTATAAATCCACTTGTATTGGTCTGCACTACTTGCTAATACAGACACAACCATTATCTGCTCCAACATTTGCAGAATTTATGCATAAACATGTATTTTGGAGCTCAAATATAATTTGGATCATTATGACTGATCTCCAGTTCCTCCTGGAATTCTCTGTTTTCCTGCCCCAGACTGGAGCCTGTCATTGTTTTCCTGTACATTTCATTCCATAGCTTTTGATTAATGCTACAACTTCTCAGTAGTTATGCAAGTGTGATTTTCCACTTGACATGCGAAATGTACACAGATCTTGTTCCTCGTTACTGAGCTCAATATCATTTTTGCCTTAGAAAGAGAGCTTCCACATTGCCTGTGCTCCTCAGTGCTGAGATCACTTGCACTTGTTGTAAGCAATAATAGTATCCTTGCTTCTGTAACTTTTACAGCTACATCAGCTTCTGGACCACAAAGAATAAAACTGATTAAAAGTTGTCAAATGCCTCTTCAGATTTGCCAGCAGGAGCATTGATTTGGAGCATTCAGTTAATTTGTTGTAGCTGGAAGTCTTACCTGTTTTCCTCTGCAACCATGGAATACTTTTTTTCATTTATCCTTGGTTGATTTCAAGCTAGCATTCATGCAGGTATGACAGATATTTTTCTTTTTGTCAGCCAGAGAGTAGCTGAAACAGTATTTACATCTTTTTCATACATAATATACATAGGTCAGCTTCTTACCACGACTGTTGATGAGTGTATAGCAATATGTAATTACTTGAAAATAAACTGTTCTAAAAGTTCCTTTGGGGCACAAAATTCATAGATGCTGTAAGATTTTAGTAAGGTGTAAACAACAAAGTTCTTTATGAAACAAGAAACTTTTTATTATAATCAATTACTTCACTGAATTACCTTTGTTTCTACACAGAAAAAAGATTATAAAATCTTTTTAGTAAGCTCATCTCATAGGTTTGAGACCTTTCTGGGGGACAGGAAATAATGTTCATCTCACCAAGCATTCTAATTTCCCTCATTTCTTTCTGGTAATACTTACAAAAAGCTTCATATCCAGACTGAAAGAAGAAACTACCTTGGTCAGACCACAGCATCACCATACTGCCTACAACCAGCATCCTATGTAACTCTGCATGCCCTGGCTCAGGATGTTGTGATGGATTACAGTGTTGACATGACACTGTCTTCAGGACTGAACTAAGATTACTGTTGTTATCATTAGCTTCATGCTAGGGATTTGTTATTTTCTATGCTGAGGCACAGATAATGACTATCAAGTCAAAGAATTTACATTCTGCATAAAAAAAACCACAAAATATGAAATGAGAGTTGGAAGGAGATTATAGTTTCTCTGATTTTAATGTATTTGTTTTAACTGAACCTGATAGTAAGGAGGTTAAAGGGAAGGTGCAAAAATGGGATATCTGCATTCATCAAAAGAAGCATGGAAGAAAGTACCCAAAACTACACTAGTAGGAGAGAGAAAAGAGTAGTATTTTCAGTGACTTCTAATGTCAGTGGTAGAAAGAGCAGAATAAAGGGAATGTATGTTGGGAAAAGATTCATGATGATGTTCTGAAGGAGGGACTGCAGTTGAGCAATGGGAATCAGTATGTCAGTGAAAAGAGAAAGGAGATTTCTACTGCCTTGGGGCAACAGCAGGAGCTGGGCAAGTCTTGGGCTGTGGTGAAAGGAAGGAGCAAACGAAACAGAGCGTGGAGTGGGGAGCGCAGCCTAACTCTGAGGAGCAACCATGAACAGCTACCCTGGCCCAAACTGGCAGAGACTTTCAAAGAGCCAGGGAGGGCTCTAAAGAGTTTGCTGCAGCTTGGAAAATCACTGAGCTGGCTGAAAGCAGACCTGGAAACAAGGGCCTGTCTACAACGATGCACAGGGCAAGCCCAGAATTGTTCTTTCTGTCCTGTCTGACCATGTTTGGAGGCTTTTCTGTTTAAAAAGTTAATTGTTCTAGTTTATATTTAATTAAAAATGGCTTTTTTAAAAAAAAGTCCTTCAGTATTTGTTAGAAAATTCACTATAGAAGATCTGAGCAGATTCATCTCCAAGTTTTGGCTGACTTGGGTTCAGAATTCCTTAAGGTAAGCTTTTGAGAGAGAAGGTGAAATATTAGCCACTCTTCTTAGGAAAAGCACATTAGAAAACAGGATATTGCATTATTTGCCCAGGTGATAAACTGTAACTGACTGCTAATGTGCAGGAGAAGCCTGACTTGAGGAGCTGGAAGCTTACCCCATGTGCCATTCCCAAAGGGATCACTGCTTGCTCGGTACAGAGCCCTAATCCCCACCTGTGGGATATTCAGATTCATAACCCTATGATTTAAACTCATTTTGGTATGCTTGGCTGTTGTGCCTAACAGTTTCTTCTGTTGCTGTTTACAAGAAGTAAATAGGCTTATATACCATCTGACTTGCAGTACTTCTGATGCGGCAAGGTGATATTGGTAACTTGCTTGACTTGATACTTGTTGAATAATTTAGCTCAGGCTTGTTTCTAGGTAGCTAGCTATCCAGATGAGCATCTTGAATTACTGCCTATTGTCATGGTTACAGGACTGGCTGCATCTCTTCTTCCTTCTCTGAGTTTTCTGAGTGCAATATGAGGGCTGTCCTTGCCTGGGGTACAATATAGCAAATCTTCCACTAACAGAGTTGGATGTAGCACAGCAGCCTGTAAATGAGCACTGGATCTTTTCAACACGTCTAATAGAATTCAAATGTGTGCATTGGATGCACTAATATTATCTCTTAACTACTAGTAAGTGGGAAGCTAACTGAAGCAATTATGTTTTCCTAGGTCTGTGCAGTCAACTCTTGGTTTTAATTAGCCCTTTGAAGTGTTACCAGAATTCTCTGTCAGGAAGAAATATTTATATGTATGCAAACACATGAACATACACAAAATATTGTATTATTTATATTACTATATTATATAAACAAAATAATCTCAGAGCAGCTGCTAACCCCCCACACTGACCTGTAGAGTACTTGAGCATTTCTTATGGAAAATAAGTCTTTGGTGAAAGACATATCATAGAATCACAGAATCATAAAATGGTTTGGGTCGGAAGGGACCTTAAAGATCATCTAGTTCCAACCCCCCTGCCAGGAGCAGGGACACCTTCCACCAGATCAGGTTGCTCGAAGCCCCGTCCAGCCTGGCCTTGAACACTTTCAGGGAGGGGGCATCCACAACCTCTCTGGGCAATCTGGTCCAGTGTCTCACCACCCTCACAGTGAAGAATTTCTTCCTTATATCTAATCTAAATCTACTCTCTTTCAGTTTAAAGCTATTACCCCTTGTCCTATCATTGCATGTCCTTGTAAAAAGTCCCTCCCCATCTTTCCTGTAGGCCCTCTTTAGGTACTGGAAGGCCGTTATAAGGTGTCCCTGGAGCCTTCTCTTCTCCAGGCTGAACAACACCAACTCTCTCAGCCTGTCCTCATAGGGGAGGTGCTCCAGTCCCTGATCATCTTTATAGCCTCCTCTGGACCCACTCAAGTGGGTCTCCTTCCTATGTTGGAGGCCCCAGAGCTGGACACAGTACTGTAGGTGGGGTCTCACGAGAGCAGAGTGGAGGGGGAGAATCACCTCCCACAACCTGCTGGCTACGGTTCTCTTGATGCAGCCCAGGGCAATTGGCTTTCTGGGCTGTGAGCGCACATTGTTGGCTCGTATTCAGTTTTTCATCCACCAGACATGCTGTCCATGTCTATGTTGTCTATGTCTGAACTGGCCACAGTGAAATGCCATGCTGGCCCCTGTGCCCTGGAGAAGGTGCCCTGCTGCAGCTCAGGACATCATGGCTGCTCTCATGCTCTCACCCGGCAGCTGCAAAGGTTGATGGCTGGAGTGTGCATGCATGGCCCTCCATGGGCAAGGCTGGGCCATACAGCCAGGCTCTTCAGCCAGAGCATCACTAACCTTTTTACTTTTTCAGAGTAGAATCACTTTACCTTCTTCCCTCTGTGCAAGGATTTTTTTAAAGATCTTACTGCTTTTATTTATTTAAAAATCTCATTGAATGGCTGACTTCATTGGACAGAAGGAATGTTAATGACATTCATATGATTAAAAGAGTTATTTGGAAAGGAGGGTTTTGCAGTAATTCCCAAGGTTTTTTTGAACACCAATTCATTTCACCTGAAAGAGCTTTTTTTCCCCATTTTATTTATTATTTCTGCATATTGTGTGTGAGAGGGGTTTTGTTGTTTTCCTCCTTCCCTAGGGATTCATAAGCATTTATGCATGATGTCTAAAATGAGGCTTAACTGTTGAAGGTACAATGCAATGGTAGGTGTGCTAAGTATTGCTAGATGAGGCCTAAAAGAAGGGCAGGTACTCTGGCTGCAGATTGTAAACTGTGTTTTAACATTCCCACATTAAAAAATACATGGATGCCAGTTTAGATTTTAAATGTATTTACCCAAAATGTTTTTCTCTAGGAACTTTGAACCAAAAGAACTGGGGAAAGAAATATTCAGCCTGCAATGGTGCCAAACAATCTCCTATTAATATAGATGAAGATCTTACCCAAGTAAATGTGAATCTGAAGAAACTTAAATTCCATGGATGGGAAAAGGAAACTCTGGAAGATACTTTCATTCACAACACTGGCAAAACAGGTATAAAGTCATGTTTGGAGTTAAATGAGGTCAGAAAAGTGGTATAGGACAGACAATCAACCAAGGACTTTTAAGGAAACATTTTCATTTCACTTTTCCTTAGCTTGTGCATTCTGAATTTATCCATTAAATAAATAAAAAAAAAAAAAAAAAAGGTAATGACAATAGCCAAGCATAATAAAGAAATCATTAAAACACAAATTAGAAGTACGTGCACAGACAGATAGTCAAAGCAATCACATCATTACTATCATTCCATCATGAACACTTCATTGAAGCTAAACAGTAATTTAGCATTTGCTATGAAATAATGTTAATTATTACTACATATCTAGAATCTGTAAAAAGTATACAAAAATGATTTTTTAGAAGTATGAATACCTTACCTACTCATCTGGATTAGCATGGATGAGTTGTGATTTCAAAAAACTCAGGATGGGATTCATCTCACCTACACGTAGACACCTATAATGTAGATACTTGTGTCTGAATTAGACTTCTTACATTCAAATAAGAGATATAGGTGCTTTTATGGTCTGATTTGTCTTACCTACCTTAGAAATATATTTTAGAAAGAAATCATTTATGCCTACAAGTGCCTATTTCTCCCAGCTATATAAGAAGCTTATGGTGGCATTTACACTGTAAGATAAATTTTTTCGCAAGCACTTTGCTGTATAAATCCAGGATAGCAGTAACTAAAAGCTGCTTCTTGGAAATACTGTTTCTTGTTTGGGGCACAGGTATGGAGTATGGAATCTCTTAACAACTGTCTTTGACCTTCTATCAGTTCCAGTGGGATCCCTAGACCAACATTTTATTTTATTTTATTTTATTTTATTTTATTTTATTTTATTTTATTTTATTTTATTTTATTTTATTTTATATGATTTTATATGATTTTATTTTATTTTTCCTAATTTCTGATCTTGGCCCCATCATGTACTTCCTACATACTAGTCCACAAATGACTGACTTCCCTCTTGCTTTACTAGTTGAGATAAATAATGCATTTGTCTTTTCAAGAGATCCCCAAGCAAACATTCTTCAAAGTCCATAAAAGTGAACTGAACTCTTCCTCATCTACAACAATTCAGATATTATAAAAGCAACCACTAAACTCTGCAGTTAAAATAGTCTTCAAGGTCTTGAGGAAAGGAATGTAATGAAACTGAACTTCATTAGTGCTGTTTTAGCAAAAGGTCAAACAATTCACAATCACTGGAGGTGGGAAAGCCAAATGTGGGGCTTTGGTCTATTCCACCCTGCTCATTCCTTCCAGAAGACAAATGCTTCATCCCATCTGGTGTTTGTGTATAGTTATGTCCAGCTGAAGACCTTGTCATCACCTTCTCCCATGGGAGATTGCTCCACAGTTAAGGGGTCTCACAGACAGGACAGTCCTTCTAGGAGCTGGCTAAAATTTCTTTTCATGTGTTGCCTCATGATTTGTATCTAGAATTATGATAATAATGGTGGGGGATGCTTTCAGGAAGCTATGTATTTCAGGAATTTTTCTTAGACAGTCAGATTGGTGGCTAAACCAGTTTTCTGAGCTTCTTAATGTAGTTCTGTGGCTAGTTTCAGACAACAGGAGACCAGTATAATAGTGCATTTCACTAGATTAATATTTTATGAATTGCAACATGAAATGAAACATATTTCTCCATGCTAATAGTGAATTAGCCAACTTCTTATTTTGTTTAAATAACCAATTCCCTGTCAAATTCCTTATAAAATACAGGGAAAAAGGTGTATCATATTTACCTTTTAGCACATAATATTGAACTATGAGAGTCATAGATGCCTTGGCTGGCTTTTATATTGACACTCCTTTTTATTCCCTCTCTCTCTCTCTTTGTTCAGTGGAAATTAACCTGACAAATGATTATTATGTAAGTGGAGGTGGCTTAGACACCGTATTCAAAGCAAGCAAGATCACTTTTCACTGGGGAAAATGCAACGTGTCGTCAGATGGATCAGAACACAGTTTAGAAGGACAAAAATTTCCTCTTGAGGTAAAGTACAAAATAGATTTTGACAACTTGTCATTCTGCAAAAAGTAATACTGGTTACTAAATACTTTTGTTTATCACTTGATTAAAGTCTATTTGCGAATATAATCATTCACTTTATTTTTATTAGTAATCCAAATTACTAATAATTAAATGATGCATTTGAGAAGGGCAATGTAAAGCATTATTCCGTGACACGTTGAGGATGTCTAAACTGTGCATTTTCGCACATGGCTTCTAAGATGACATAAAGAGTCAGTTCTGCTAATTTGACAAAATTCAAGCTGCCTCTAACAGTTAAGCTTCTACAAGTTTGGCCCATCATATTCCACAGCAGTCGGTTGTTTAAAGTGTAAATGGACTTTTCAAAGCTGGGGCTTTGCTGAGAGCCCATGGGAGCTGCTGGACCTCACCAAGACAAAGTGCGGCCCGTGTCGCTGGGCTGGAAAGAGAGCTGGCAGTGGCATGCCAGGAGCCACCATGTCAGACCAGGTCCTGGGTGCAGCCACATTCATGGGCAGCCAGCACAGTGTACCCCTGGATGGTTTGGCAGAATAGCTTGCAGCAGCATAGGGATGAGGTGGAGGAGAGGAGCAGCTCTTACTGAGATCCATGAGGGCATTCTGCAGACCAACCTTTCAAGCCTCAGCATGGCATTGTGATCATTTTCCAGCTAAGAAGACCTAGTTGTGGCAGGCAACTGTCCTGCTCCTCACTCCGAGCACTTTGGACTTCTATGTCAGAGCAAAGCAATAGAGCCAAGGTTGTCCTATACTCTGTGGAGAAGTGTGAGCCAGAAGCTTTCCCTGGTCATTGTTGTTTCCTTTACCTCATTAGCCATTTAAAAATTCCCACTCACACTCCACCTGTCCTGCCAAGGTATCAAAGAGAATGTTCTCATCCATCATCATCACATCAAAAGGTAGTAGGAGCAGGACACTCCCCCATTCATGTTGGTGACGCAGCGCTGGAGGGATTTCCCAACTGCATCTGGAGAAAGAGAGGAAGGGGTGCAACAAACCCAGTGCCCATGACAGCAGTCAAATGTGGGCACAAAATACCTGGTAATCTTTTATTACCGATACTTCACTTACTGCAAGTCAGATGAAGTAGAGACATCCTGCCTTATTATCCATGTTTTACCACTGATTTCAAGATTCATCTCACCTGAGTACGCCAAGTTAGATGTCCAGTATCAGCAAGTTATCTCAGTTTACTGTATTTTCTGTGGAGACCATTGTGCTCCTTGAAAGGATAACTCCTGCATACTTAGTGGTTCTCCAAGAGAGGTCGTTTTTAGATAGCTAACAACTGGTGAATTCCATTCTATACCTTCAGATCATGCATGTGACATAGATAAAAAATCCATATATTTGTAATAAAACTTATTGTTTGGACATTTTTTCTCAAAATGGGAACATAAATAAATAACTGCATTGATTTTTTTTTTTAATTTTTGGTATATATAACATTTTAATAATTTTTTATTTGCAGATGCAAATCTACTGCTATGATGCAGATCAGTTTACAGATTTTGAAGAGGCAATTAAAGGAAATGGAAAGTTAAGAGCTTTATCAATTTTGTTTGAGGTAAACAAAATATATCTTTGTGTCATTAAACAAGCTTTGAAACATGACAGATGTTCAAACTTAACCAGAATTTAACTGGTTCTAATGTGTGATTGCTGAGTTAAAAATTTGCATATGTCTTTCTAATTTATTCTCACAGAAAAGCAAATGGGCAAAATACATTTGCTCTGCTTTAAGTCATCTATAATTCTCGTGGTAAACTGCAACTTTCAGTTTTTTTTCATGAAGCCTATACTGTTAAAAAAATGAAATTTCTTTTTAACAGATTGGACTAGAAGATAATCCGGATTATAATCCAATCATTAATGGCGTAGATAGTGTTAGTCGTTTTGGTAAGTCTGCCTAAATGTTTTATTAACTACTGATTAGACTAAATTCCATTTCACTGTAACTATGAAACCTTAAAGACATTGGGGAGCACACTTCTTTAGAGCTCAGCCATGTCTATTTTGTTAGAAAAAGCAAGTCATCTGGATAGACTAGAGAGTTGAGCAGTCACTGACCGTATGAAATTTAACATGAGCAAGTGCCAGATTCTGCACCTGGGACAGGGTGATCCTGGTTGTACGTACAAATTAGGGATGAGAGGCTGGAGAGAAGCCCCGCAGAAAGAGAGCTGCAGGGTTGCATTGATGGCAAGTTGAGTAAGTGTCAACAGTGTGCCGTGACACCAAAAAGGGCCAGCTGTGTCCTGGGATGCATCAAGCACAGCATAGCTAGCTGGTCAAGGGAGGTGATCGTCCCACTCTACAATACACTGGTGCAGCCCCTCCTTGAGTACTGTGTGCAGTTCTGGGTACCTCCGTATAAGAAGGACATCAAACTATTAGAGTGTGTCCGGAGAAGGGTGACCAAGAGGGTGAGAGGTCTCAAAGATGACACTTAGGAGGAGCAGCTGAGGACTCTTGGTTTGTTCAGCTTGAAGAAGAGAAGGCTGAGAGATGACCTCATCACAATCTACAACTTCCTCAAGGGGGGAACCGGAGGTGAAGGTGCTGATCTCCTCTCTCTGAGGACCAGCGATAAAACATGAGGAAATAGAATGAAGCTGACTCAGGAGAAGTTCAGCTTGGACATTAGGAAAAGGTTCTTCACTGAGAGGGTGGCCGGTCGCTGTAACAGGCTCCTCAGGGAAGGAGCACCTGGAGCATGGCACCAAGCCTGTCAGTGTTCAAGGAGCATCTGGACAATGCACTTAGTCATATGGTTTAGTTTTAGGCAGTCTTGCGAGGAGCAGGGAGTTGGACTTGATGATCCTTATGGGTCCCTTCCAACTTGAAATACTCTATGATTCTGATTTATTTATGCCAAGACTGAGTATTTGTAACAACAGCAGTAAGTGTATAAATAGAACTATCATGAGGAATTTGCAACTCTTTAAATACTAAATCAAGAGGAATGCCTGATTTATTCTGTGAGTTTTCTTAGTCATTCATTTCTGGGTTTTTATATGTGATTGGAAGCCAAATAACCCTGTTGCAGCCGTCTTAAGATGTGTTTTACAAGTGTGAAACCATATGAATATCAGTATTCGGTAGACTCAGTGGAGATGAGTTCTTTTTTAGTAGCTCCTGGGTAAATCTGAAATAGTATAATTATATTTATACTAGCATTATTCAAACCAAACGTTGACACTTTGGTATTTAGGAATTGCTCGTGGTTTTATGTCAGAACACATGGACTTCGGAGTGGTGCATGAGGAGATCGGGGCTCTGTTCTAACTCAGATTCACTATGGCTTCACAGAAGAATAAACATGAATGAGCCCTTTCTTGAACAGGGATAATTTCTTACATCATGGCAATGACCTTAAGTAAATGGCTAACTTTGTCTCAGTTTTCCTGTATGTAGTGACACTTGAGCTTTGTAAAGCCTCTTAAGATCAATAGGTTGAAAGTGTAAAAAGCTATTAGTCCACTATTTTAAAAGCTTTCAAAAGTATGATACTAAAATCAAGATTGTTTTTCTACAGAAAACAAACACCATTCAGCAAATACAAAAGGGAGCAACTTTCATAAATTGCAAAGACAGAGGAGGGGGAATTATAGAGCAGTTAAGATTCATTATCTTTGTGTGCCATCTTCTATGAAACACAAAGCAGAACAAGTAATACATCAAGGCAGACACTGTCCTACAGCCTTGGAAGGAGCTGTAAAACTGTCAGCAGTAAGATTCAAGATACAGCCACTACATGGCTCTTCAACAATCAGTAGAATATCGTTATCTTGAATAAAATGCAAATGAGCTTTGAAAATTCAGGTCATGACTAAATCAAGTTATTCCTCCTGAAGAAAAGTGAATAGCACACAATCTGTCCTTGTCTGCGATGTACATGATCTGTCCTTGTCTGTCATATCTGTATTGTGCTTATTTGAATCACAGTTGCTGAGTTCTTAAGCTCTGCAGAGGAGCAGTCCTGTTCCTTCTGGACAAACTCTGTTTCTCATCTTTCTCATCATTAAAGGGCATTTTAAAATCCAAAGTTGCAAAACGTATAGCAGGATTCTTAATATAAATGAGACATTTCATGTCCCCAAGCATCTATATAAGTGGCCATATATTTTTACTGAAGGAAGAATGCATTAACTAGACACATACCAGATAGCAATGATAGCTTCTGACTGAAGGTTGATTAACATGTTGACAGGAGAAATAGAAGGATGGGCTTTGCTCAACCCTGCTAAATGTTCCCTTTTCATAACACATGGATAAGAGAGAGAGGAGGAGCTAACTCTTAAACCATAACTCAGTGGAACAGTCGCTGCACAGAAGAAAAGCATCAATAATTTGAAGTAAACTCTTAATGTAATTTGATGCTCTCATCAAATTTGTCAGGAATTATGAAGTCAAAAGCAGGTCAGAAATCCATACAGGGCTTAAGAAGTAACATATCTGTAAAACCACAAGTTAATGCACAGTCTGAAAATTCATTAGATATTCATAATTGAATACTTATCAAATAGGGAGAAATTTAAAATCAGTAACTTTAGACTGAAATAAGGTATATAAGGTTCTACATTATTCCAAGGTGTAAAAACCCAAATATTTTGGATGCACCAGAAAAAAATGCAGATAATTGTCACAAGACTGATAATTGTCACAGACTGAAAAAATCTGCTTTGAGAAAGTTGGTACCATTTCTGCCGATTTTTGTTGCTGGACTTTACTGTCATACCAGCATGAACTTAGCTTCCTGTGGATGGACTCCCAGCAATTTCTCATGCATGCTCCCAGCTGACAAGGTACCAGCTAAACTGCTGACCTGAAAGACATGATAGTATTTTCACAGGACAATAAACAGAATGGTCATATGCTCCTGGAGGAGGTCTTTGCATCATTCTCTGCTTTGTGTAAAGCTGTTACCGTTTTTCGCTGTATTATCACCATTTTAAAAATCCCTGTTCCACAGAAATTCTGCTTCTGCCATCATGAGTAATATAACTCCCTGGTCCAACATGATGACAATTTCCCCAGGCAGTGGTTTTCTGCAGAGGTTAAGATCCTGAGAGAAACTCAACACCTTGACCAAGTTCAGGGAGACTTTGAAGCCATGTCATGAGACCAAAAACAGAGATTTAACATATTTTTTCTGTGAAGTTCACGGGTGAGACAAAGATTTGGCATCTTGGACATTTACAAGTAAACTTACAGGTGAACAGATTCTTGTGAACCAATGTACTGATTATTTATTACTGGAATAACTCATTACACCTTCCCAAGTAAACAAAGTTGCTATTGAACAATACTTACTCAAACTAAATAGAAAAGGCTCAGCAATTTATTTGTATGCTAGTCTCTCTAGAGGCCAAATTGTGAATAGCTTCAAAATTAACATGTTCCTATAATGATAATTCTTTTGGAGAGTGTGATTTCTATTTATTCATTGCTTCGGAAGTATTTAACCTATCTGACTCTAAAATAATTTTTTTCAGGAAAACAGGCTGCCTTAGAACCATTTACTTTGCTGAACCTTTTGCCAAATGCAACAGACAAATATTACACTTATAATGGGTCTTTATCAACTCCTCCATGCTCTGAAACGGTTGAATGGATTGTGTTTAAAGATACCATAAGTATTTCTGAAGACCAGGTAATTTGTTTAATGTATTAAAACCAAACAATTGTACATAATACCAAAGAAAAGCAGTTGCCATATATATGGTAAAAGCTTATGTGGCATTCATTCCCAGCCCAACAACATAGCTTTTCTTTTATCTAGTTGCAAATTTTTCATGTAGCCATTAAATTAGAAAGCCTGTATATTACTTATGAGTGTGTTATCTTTTCCCGTTTTTAGTTCAGGACTAGATTCTGAGTCATTTATTGCCTGAGAAGGGAGTAAGAACACACTTCCTAACTCTGCAGGCTGTCTGGACTTCTAGCCTCGATAAAAAGAGGAGTGCAAAACACTCTTTCCATATTCCCCCAGCCAAATGGTGGTGACTGGGCAGAGCATAGCTCCAACAGTAGAGGGGTTGAGAAATACAGGTGGAATAAAACATTAGATATACTGTTGGTACAGAGGAACAAAAGTTCAGTGCCACCCGGGAGAGCTCAACTGGGAGACTTTACCCAACATTTTTTCCCCAGGGTTTTTGCTTGTTGGCAGAATCTGATTAATTTGTTATGACTTCTGACTTCTTTTTCCCTCACCTCTTCTAGTTAGCAGTATTCTGTGAAGTCCTTACAATGCAGCAGTCTGGCTATGTCATGCTGATGGACTACCTGCAAAACAACTTTCGAGAGCAGCAATATAAGTTCTTTGGGCAAGTGTTTTCCTCTTACACTGGACAAGAAGAAATTCATGAAGCAGGTATTTACTGAATAGTCATTCCTGTCTTCACAGTTTGAAAGACAATTTTCAGTAAAAGATTCATCCTAGTATGAAGATACTCATTTTAAATTGTGTAGAAAGTAGCATGCTGTATTATTACTCATAAATCTATCACTTCAGGGAAAAAAACTAGCAATCATAAAACATGTCAGATTAAATGGAGCAGAAAATTAAATGCTTGTCTTGACCAAACGTTCAGTGAAGATCACATCAGTTCAAGCTTTCTTGCACTGTCCTTTTGATGTGTTTCAGACTTAAACAAAGCTGCCTTTACAGGAGGTGCAAGAGGATTTTGCTTTACAAACCCATTTGGTTCTTTGTTGTGTAATGTGGATGCTTTTCCAACAGAGGCTGAAGTGAGGTCACCAAATTCATTTCATGTAGTCTGCTGAGAAATTGATGAAGAGAATCCCAGAAGCCAGATTCTGTTCTCTGTTTTACCTAAAACCTCAGGGAAGTTTGTGAAGGTTACATGACCAAAACAGTCCGTTATGTAATGGGAAACAAGATCTAGCACTAAATATGGAAGTCGATGAGTTCTACACTCACAAACACAGAAGAATAAATAGTAAACATCTAATTTTGGGGCATTGTGTTGCTACTTTCCCTGGAGGTGTTTAAGAGTAGAATTGACATAGCGCTTAGGGATATGGTGTAGTTGGGAACTGTCAGTGTTAGGTTAATGGTTGGGCTGGATGATCTTCAAGGTCTTTTCCAACCTAGATGATTCTGTGATACTTGGGTAGGGATACCTTTAGATTCTTAAACTCAGTTGCGCTGTGAACTGTGCTTAATTAGACATCAGACAGATGCCTGAAGCATGCGGCATAGGTGTTCTCCAGATTAGAAAGAAGTGTGGTTTCATTTTAATTCATCTTGGTTGGGTGGATATTTTTTTTTCCTACTGGAAGGATCCTGTGTATGAAACCTGTGTGCAAGCTAGGGGATGTTCATCATTCAGAACTGCTGTTGTTCCCAGCAGGTCCCCTGCACAAGTACATCACACTATTTTGCCACAGTGCTGCACAGGATAACTTTACTGCTTCATTTCTGTAACCAGTCAATGACACTTCTGTTTTGACCTCAGCCTGTCATGAGCTCCTCAGATGTAGGCCCAGGATATGAATTTTTTTGCGTTGGTCTAAGCCAAGAAATACCTGTTCTGGCAGGGTTTTTTTGTTTAGGTACTAAGTAGCACTTGAAATTTTGAAGCTTGGGCAAGGAGTGTGGAATTGAGCTGTAGCAATCAAGTAAATTATCACAATTAAATTCATTGCTGTTTCCAAATAGACTTACAATGGACATTGCTGATTTGGCCTAACTTAAAGAAAGATCATCCTTCCCCAAATCACGCTGTTTAATGAAAGTCTCTGAGAGACAGGTCACTGTAATACAGACCACCTGTTCTTATGTCCATGCTGTCAGAAGGAAACAAATTTTCTCAGTCCTTTATAAATAGACGTCAATCTACAGTGAAGAAATGCCATAGGCAAAGGAACCTGTGAAGACAGAGACCAGGACTTCTTCTGCCACCTGCAATCCACTTGCCTCCCAGGTGGTTGCACTACAGTCATGGCCTTGACCCTTCACCTCAGTCACTGCAACAGAAGGAAACTACTTTGAACTGTGCCATCCTAATCTATATTTCCATAGAGACTGACAAGAAGAAAAGCTGGATAATACTGTTTAAGATAGGCCTCTGCTTCCTTCTGTCCACTTCATGTGCTGACACCTGAAGGAGCTTCCCATGTGCTGTCCAAAGCAGTGTGTGCATTAAAACTGCATAGCAGGTTGCTTCCAACCAGTTCCATTTCTGCACTATATCGAAGAGACATTCTATGAATTTTCTATCTTATCTGTGAGTTTGGTATCCATGCAGATAAGTAAAGCGCGTCCAGACTAAAGATAATAGGATCCTTTCTGCATCGAGTTATACCATTTAAATTAGAACACCCTTCCATTTCATGTAATGATAAAATGTGTTGTACAGAGCATCCAAAATTTCTGTGTGTGTAGACTTGTATAATACCAGATAAATGGGTTTCAGTCTACCAAGTTTAAGAAAAAAGTGTCCTGCACTCACATTGCTGTGACAGCAAACACATGTAGTATCTATTTCAAACTAGGTATTTAAAGTAAGAAATTGTGGGTTAAAAATTCTGGTTTGGCCATAAACAAGGAGGGACAGAAAGGGATCATGAAAATTTCAAGTCTTCCTGTATATATTTTACATTTGTGTTAACATTTATGTGCACTATGTAAATGCAACAACATCACGTACACATACATATGCATATTTGTGTACACACACACGTATATACAGACCCACAAATGCAATTATAGGATTTGTTTAATCTACAACATTAGAGAAACATTTGTATTTTCACCTCCATTTTAAGAGAAGAAAAATAAAAAGCCCTTAGAAATCATTAAACTTAAATGTTGAGATGTAAAAACTGTAACATGAATGCCTGAGTCCCCAAGAGTAAATAGGCTTATGTGTGTCATATTGCAGAGTTCTTGTAGTCAACAGAGAAAAAATAATCTTTGAAATCCCTTTAGACAACGCAAGAGAAATGACAAGAGAGGGCCTTACTCAGGTAGATAACTGAAAAATTACATTGTGTTGTGAAACCTAGAATCCCAATTTTCTCCTGTTGGATTCAGTGTAAACTCTCATTAGGCAGTAGGATTAAGTGCTTGTTTTATTGCTGTTATTAACACATGGCATTTCTTAAGTAGATCGGTTTCCTTAGAAGGGCTAAAACATTCTTTCTATTCAATTATAAACTAATTTCAGCAATGTATTGTCAGAAATTTTCACACAGTGACAACCTCAACATTCTTGGTATACAAACACTACTGAGGACATGGCAGATATTTCATTGCTCAAGCCTGCTTAGTGATACATGTAATTTTCCCGTGTGATATGTATGTATGCATATATGTATGTATATATTTAAGAAGATTAAAATAGCTAATCCTTACAGCCATACTTGAGGACTCAACTCAAAAAGGGTTTTGAAATTGTAATGCTTTATCTCCACCAACCTCAGCTGGCGTGAAAATCCATTTATAATAGAAATCATTGTTTATTCCTATAAACCTGAGAATCATCGTGGTAGCTGCTGGGCCCGTTACATAACTTCCCATCCGCTCCACTCTTCCTGTGAGTAAGTGCAGAAACACTATTCTTGTTAATCTTCATTGATTTAGTAAAGTTATAAAAAGCAATGGGTTCTTAAAATTCAAGGCTGACAATATAGAATCCTAGAGTCATTTAGGTTGGAAAAGACCTTTAAGATCATCTAGTCCAACCATAAACCTAACATTGCTAAGCCCACCACTAAACCATGTCCTTAAGTGTCACATCTACACATCTTTTCAATACCTCCAGGGATGGTGACTCCATCACTTTCCTGAGCAGCGTGTTCCAATGTTTGACAACCCTTTTGGTAGCGACATATTTCCTAATATCCAGTCTAAACCTTCCCTGGTGCAACTTGAGGTCATTTTGTCTTCTCCTATTGCTTGTTACTTGGGAGAAGAGACCGACACCCACCTTGCTACAACCTCCTTTCAGGTAGTTGTAGAGAGCAATAAGGTCTACCCTGAGCCTCCTTTTCTTCAGGCTAAACAATCCCAGTTCCCTCAGCTGCTCCTCATACAACTTGTGCTCCAGACCCTTCAGCAGCTTCATTGCCCTTCTTTGGACACACTCCAGCACTCAGTGTGTTGTAGTGAGGGGCCCAAAAGTGAACACAGTATTCAAAGTGTGCCCTCACCAGTGCCGAGTACAGGGGGACAATCACTTCCCTAGTCCTGCTGACCACAGTCTTTCTGATACAAGCCAGGATGCTATTGGCTTTCTTGGCCACCTGGGCACACTGCCGGCTCATACTCAGCTGGCTGTCGACCAACACCCCTGGGTCCTTTTCTGCCAGGCAACTTTCCAGCCGCTCTTCCCCAAGCCTGTAGAGTTGCATGGGGTTGTTGTGACCCAAGTGTCGGACCTGACACTCAGCCTTGTTGAGCCTCATACAATTGGCCTCAGCCCATTGATCCAGCCTGTCGAGATCCCTCTGTAGAGCCTTCCTACCCTCAAGCAGATCAATACTCCTGTCCAACTTGGTGTCATCTGCAAATTTGCTGAGGGTGCACTTGATTCCTGCATCCACATCACTGATAAAGATAATAAACAGAACTGTCCCCAGTACTGAGCTCTGGGGAGCACCACTTGTAACCGGTCACCAACTGGAGTTAACTCCAGTCACCACCACTCTTTGGGTCTGGCCATCCAGCCAATTTTCTTATATTCTGGTAAAAAATATTTCTCAACATATTTTCCCATGCAAAATGCAACTATGTAAAGCTCAGCAGCTATTTTAGTTAAATATTCTTGCAAGACCAAGGGTAAGGACTGACACCCTTACCATTTCACATACCACAGACAACATAAATTCCATTCTCAGATTCTCTCAAGACATTTCCTCTTGTTCAGGATACTTTCTACTCGCATAATGTACCAGGTGTCTGTGGCAAGCTGTTGGCAGCGGGGTCTGCAGGGCAGCCTCTGTGAGGAGAGGCCAGGGCTACCCCATGCCAGACATTGACCCACCACAGGGCACAGCTGAATCCCTCGGCCAAGATGGTGGCCTCTGGGAATAAAAAGTAAAGAAGGGGCAAAACGCTGCAGGACAGTGGGGAGTGAGGAAAAAAGTTTGAGAAACAGCCCTGCATACACCAAGGTCAGTGAAGAAGGAGGGGGCGGAGGTGCTCCAGGCACCGGCACAGGGATTCCTCTGCAACCTGTGGAGAAGACCATGGTGAAGCAGGGTGTCTTGCTGCAGCCCATGGAGACCCCAGGCAGGAGCCGGCTCCTGGCAGGAGCTACAGCCTGTGGAGAGTTGCCCATGCAGGAGAGGTGTTCTGGCAGTATCTGTGATCCCATGGGGGACCCACACTGTAGCAGTCTTTTCCTGAAGGACTGTACCCCATGGAAAGGACCCATGCTGGAGAAGGTTGTGAAGGATGGGACCCCATGCTGGTGCAGGGGAACAGCATGACAAGGAAGGAGTGGCAGGGACAAAGCATTATGAACTGACCACAACCCCCATTCCCTGTCCCCCTGCGCCACTCGGGGTGAGGAGATGGAAGAATCAGAAGTCAAGTTGAGGCTGGGATAAAGGGAAGAGCGAGGAGAAGATGGTTTTAGTTTTTGTTTCTCACTATCCTACTCTATTTTAATTGGTGATAAATTAATTTCCCCAAGTTAAGTCTGTTTTCCATGATGGTGATTAGTGAGCAGTCTCCTTCTCTTTATCTTGACATACGAGCTTTTTCATCTTATTTTCTTCACCTGTCCTGCTGAGGAGCATGAGTCAGAGAGTGTCTGGGTGGACTAGCCAAGGTCAACCCAGCACACCCATCTACTGTGGTGCTCTACCTCCATTGTAGAGATACAGTAGATGGAATATTGAAGAACTGCTAGGACTACTTGCCACACACTGCTGCAGAGAGCTGAAAAGCCCTTGAATGTCTTAATGTAAATGAAGTGGTTTCACAGCTTCCACAATTGAAGATCTGGATTTAAAAGATAAAAATCTCAAACACAGATTCAACTAGAAGTAGAAGAAAGAAACAAATATAGAAAAAAATCCCCTGAGTTATCCAGTGCTGCCTCAGAACTACACCTGGTTTTATTCCAAGCTCAGAGAAGCTTAAATCCAGGCATAATTATTTTTTTAATATATATATAAATAAAGGGCTTTTTGTCAAAACCACAGCCCAGACAGTTTTTGACAATGATTTGGCTAATGTACCCTGGTGCTTCCCAATGATGCAATTCTGTTTAGATTAAAAACTTCTAAGTTATATGGGTAGCATTTTATTCCACAGAAGAATAAGCAAAGACAGGTGCATTATAATGATCTGGTATGCAAAACCAGCATCTAAGTATTCACCCAAGGAAAGCAGAGACCTGAATTCAAGCCCAGCAGGGGTTTGAATAGGTCTCTTACTTCCTGTGAATAGCACTTTGCTGCCTGAGACTTGTAATCCAGCTGAGTGTACCTGTGATTTACTAGTAACAGACTCGAGAACTCCCTTTCTTGCAATCTCTTCGCCCAGATTTTCTAAAAGTCAGTATCAGAGCAGAAATCTTTAATTAGGTAAGTTGTTATGTGATCTCTGCTTTTCTCAGTCTCTGGAGAGGGAAAATGGGAAATGGCAGGAGCAAACTACCTCTGTGTTACTAAGACTGGCAGAAGAGGAAAGGAAACAGCACAGGCAGGGTGGCTGATGAAGAGGCATCAGAAGAAGGGCAAGAGACAACAGCTTGGGAAGGTACCAAGGTGAAATAATATGCAACTGACTGTCATGTAGGAGTATGATTGGTCACTGCTGACATGAACAGGATCAAGAATCAAAAGGAAGTGAACAAAAGGGAAGATAATTTTTTCTTGGAAAATAGTTGGAAGAACCGTCTGGAAAGAAAACAAATAATATTGGAGACACCAATCTTGTATCTTGAAAAGTTTCATAATACTTTTCAGTTAGTATGAATACAGTCAGAGATTTCAGAACCAAATTCACTCACAGACGAAAAAGAGAAAGGGAGGAAAAAGGACAGCATTGAAGAGTTTGGAACAGGGAGAAGCTTGGTACTTATACTGTGAAAAAGCATTTGGAGAGTTATTTTAAACACCTTCGAAAAGAAATAGCTGAAAAATATTTTGATTCATTAAAAAGGAATGAAATCGGAATTTAAGTCATCTTTAACGCTCAGAACTGAGAAGGGACTCATCTTTGCTGGTCTAGTGATTCCCTTTGGCCATCTGGTGGAAATGGGGTGGAATGGCAAGTTTTAGTAATGGAATGGAATGGACACAATTTGAGAGTATTTTCTTTTTTAAAATTTGGTCTTCCTTTCCATCAGTTAAAAGAATTCAGTGTAGTAAATAAAATGGCATGTCAGATACATAGCACAGTAGATTCAAAACCTGGCAAGCTACAGAATTCAGCTAAATTGCACAGACTAATACTGCCTCTACCATTAGCTCACACACACAAAAAAAAATAAAAGAAAAAAATTTTTTTTTGTTTATTTTCCGTTGACTAGTTCAGACTAGAGCCGCTCAAAACTGCCCACCTGCATACAGAACGGAAGTAATTTTTTCAAAATATTTTTTGAGGGGTTTGAATGCCCTCCTGTGTTCAAGTGGTAAATTGCAGAGTTAATGGAAAGATTTTTTTTCCTTTTTCAAAATGCAGTATTGTCCACCAAAAGCGTTGTAGTATCATAGTGTTTGCTTCCCTTAAGAGAACTCCAAAGAATCTACACTTGTTTCCTTAATTAGCTAGGTAGTTTGTTTTGCTTGCTTTTGCTAGATACTCAAAGTTTGTTTTAAACAGATTATGAGATTTGAAAAATTATGTTTCCTCATTTATTCCAAATAGGGAGTGATTATGTAATTACTTGTGCAAAAGTCAATCTAAAATTTTTGTAATAAAAATATATCCATGCATGGGGTTTCAACTTTGGTTGAAATGGTCAGTGGCTATCTGTCCCTGCTCTAGCTTTTGGGAAGGTCCTTTCTCATGTACTGAATTTTCTTTCATATGTGCCTTTTCAGTACCTACCATTTCAACCAAAGTTCAAACCCCATGCAGTTTCAAAGAGATGTAACAGGAAATGCCAGGGACCCCTGGCCCTCATTCTGAGACATCAAAACAAATCTAGTTGCTGTGCTTTCAAGTTGGGAATCAAAAGTTAATGAACACTTTTGACAGTCATCTCTGTTCTTCAGTGCTGTGTCCAAAACCACGGTTGCCCCACCAGCAGAGGGGATGATGAGAGCAAGGAAGGAGAATGAGGTCTCAACCCAAACCCAAATCAATCATGAATGATGCAGCTGTACATGATGTTACTTTATTTTTCATGTAGCACAACTTACTGGTAATTTTTCAGTGAGCTTCAGCTAAATAATTTACATTTTCTGCTAATGTAATTTTTTCATACATGTTAATCTACCTTTGACCTTGTATATTATCTTTAAGTCACACACAGGTACTTGGGCAATTTAAAAAACAACTGTCAGAGTCTCAGTAGATTTCTACACTGGTAATCAGTACATCTGATTGTCTAGAAATGTATCAAAATATTCAGCTTACTTGAATAAGATGAAAAGAGTATTGGAGAGAAAAGGCTGGAAGACATGCAAGGGTAGCTGCCTGACCAGGCTTCTTCTGGAGTGCCTAAAATGATTAGGTTCCAGACTCACAAAGAAGGTGTGCATGAGCCAGGCCCAGGACTGCAACAGTCTGATCAGACTTCTTCAACAGATGTCTACATGGTGCCTTAAAACAATAACAACGTGAAATCACTACCTGCTCACCTAATCATTTCTTACCCTCTCCCCGTTTTCCTTTTGTCTCTTCTTTAGGTACTATGAAAAGATTCAAACATCCTTGAGAGGAAATTCAAGTGTGATAGTTTAACCTTTAAAAACAATCTACTATAGATTACAGTCTATTGTAGCTTGTGAGAGAGTATGCAGCTTGTATTAATGTTCTCAGGAGGTGGCTCAAGATCTTAGTAGTCATTTGTACTGTTTAATAAATATCATATTCTTTCATCTTTTCTTTCTTCCAGTTTGCAGCTCAGAACCTGAAAATGTTCAATCTGATCCGAAGAATTATACTAGCCTTCTTGTTACATGGGAAAGACCTCGGGTTGTATACGATACCACAATTGAGAGATTTGCTGTCTTTTATCAACAGTTGGATGGAGAAGACCAGACTAAGCATGAGTTTCTGACAGACGGGTATCAGGACTTGGTAACTGTAAACTCTTCAAGATTCATACAAAGGGGGTGATGGCATAGCACTCACTGTTAATTACCTTAAGGGATTAAACAGTAGCTGGGAGCTGATTCAATGAAAAATTACTTCTTTGGCTGCAGCTCACAGAAGCTGTACTTCATTTTTTGACTGTGAAGCCACAAAGACAATTAAAAAAAAAAAAAAAGCGTCTCTTGCCCAGAAGAGATGAAGCTTTTGCGGATTACTGTTCTGATTTGGCTATACTATCCCTGAAAGTTTATGACCGTGTCAATCTTAGAACTCCTTAGCCATAAAACGCTTAGTCAATTAATAGTGATCTGTGCTTTATTGCTCACTGGTGTGCAAAGAATGACCTACACAAGCAACTAATAAGATTCAGTACAATCATATTGCTATAAATACTAAGTTACTGATTACAGCTTCATGCTGTTTTCCTAATGTGATCTGGTCCTCTAAACCTCTTTAAAGACTCATAACTTATCAGAGATAGTGTTATCTAAACTAGTGTTCATCATTAAATAATTACGTAGTTTGGTGTCTTCCATGTAAAAATTCACAAGATTTTCTTTAAAGTTGACTGAAAAACAATTGTGGCATAAAATATAAAAAACAAACATTAGAGGCCTAGAAGAAAGGAGCTTTATAGTTCATATGAAAAATGTGTTATGAAAAAATTAACATTTTCACATATTTGCTACTTACTTGTAAGTAAATGATTAAACATGTTTTTTCTTTTAGGGGGCTATTCTAAATAATCTGCTGCCCAATACAAGTTATGTTCTTCAGATAGTTGCTGTTTGCTCTAATGGTCTATATGGAAAATACAGTGACCAAGTCATTGTTGATATGCCTTTAGAGGACCCAGGTAAGTGGTCTTTTGAGCTTAGTGATCACTTATAGCTGAAAATCTGTACTTGAAGAAGTAGTTTGTTTGCAAACCAGTTAAAATGCGTGGCTATCAAAGTATGCTAAAATGAAATTTCAAAATCGCTGCAGTTAACCTTCAGCATGTTCTTTGCTACTGATATTTTACATGATGTAATTCTCCATTCCTTGTAAACATTACCTATGAAAGACTGCATATTAATTTTTTTAACTCTTAAGAATATTCTGAAAAACACCTTCCTGATTTCAAATCTCACAAGTGTATCATTCAGCAATATAATGTAGGGAAATAAAACCGTGTTTGGTATTATTTCTCTATGGCTCAAACATCATCCCAAAATTAATTCATACAGCCAAAGTATTAAGGAAACAAGTAATACAAACCAAATTTATGACTTATAAATATGTATCAATTGATTTTGAAATTTGATTTCTTATGATTACTTGGAGTTTGATTTCAAAGGGACTTGTGGCGATGGAATTCCCTTGCTTCTTAATGCTGCCTCGCAAAAAATCAAAAGGCCTAACAACCAAATCTTACTGATTTCACAGCCAGATTTAATTCTTCTGCCTGCTGGTAAATATGAAATAATTTGAAACTATAGCATGAAGCTTGATCTTGTCCTTAATAATTCCTCAAATTCAGTGGAAGTTTTAGCATCAGACCCAGTTCTTATCAAAGTGAGTGAGAGCTGTGTTTTTAATTAAGAACCCTGTTACTAATCATAGGAAAAAAATCAAAGATTTTCTGATCATCCAAGAAACCATTTTTTATCTAAAGGCCTGGATTCTTATTGTTTATTTATGGATTCTGTAAGTGCAGTTTTACACTTCATTAAGTCTGTTTAGCTACAGCAAAGTTCTTAGCAATGTTGTGATGTACTTGGGAAAATAGGTCAATTTTTCATTTCAAGGGAACCACATTCCTTTACACCGGGAAAGAATATGATTCTTAACAGTCTCTATCACATGAATTATGAACTAATAATGGTAATAGGCTTATAACAGTGCGTTTTTGTCTGAAGGAGGGGGACACAGGTTCAGGTACAGTACATAAAAATTTTCAATAAACATTTAACTTGTCTTTCAAACACAGTGTATTAAGAAGAATGCATTTTTTGGAGTCCTATGCTAATATCTACCAGAATTTTCCTATTCCTCTTCAGTTTTCTGACAAGTCCACAACAAGGTTCTGATATTCTGCCTGACATTCCACTTTTCTGTTTATCCTTTATCTACCTCTTAGATACTATTTCCTCCACTTCCTTTCCAGAATTTGCTGGTTTTGTGTTTGAAGAATTTTCTCAGATGAGAGTTCATCTACATACCCCCACATCCATTTCTACATGGAATGACAAATAAGCAGCATAGTGTTGTCATTATTAAACAATAGTTCAACAAATCAAGTCAGTGCCGTGCTGCCATCACAACTTTAAACTCTGAAAATAGACATTGCAAAACAAAATCCAATGTAGGCAGTATCCATAGACTAAACTGCCCTACTACTCCTGTTGTATCCCTGCTTTAAGGACAAGTTACATACCACTCTGCTATGTGCTGTGGCTCCTGTTGGAAGGAAGGGTGGATGCAGAGGCAGGAGGGAGGTGGGAGCGCAGGGGCTGGGTAACCACGGAGCCAGCACTGCAGGCAGCACTGCACAGTGCACCTGAGTTGCAAGCACATACTGCTGGGGAACAAACTCAGTGAGAGGGCAATGGGGTGTTCGGTAGTCTGCAGCTAGCCAGTGGTGTAGATACAGCCACTGATCATGGCATCACTGGTGTGTTTTCTGTTGAAGTCATGCAAAAAAAGCAGTGGCTTTGCATTCATCTCAGTAGAAGAAAGAGGGCCTTACATTGGAAATACACACTAAAAAACTAATTTCATCTTCCAGTATATCATCAGAAATCTCTCTGAGATTTGTATTCTCAGATGAGAATTTGGTGCAATAAATGTTATATTTAGCAGTTCTGAGTGAAGGTCTGATATTCTCATGCCTTTTCACACAGAAACACCACTCATTTCTTTTTGTTAAAGAAATGAGAAAATGTAATGGAAGGACACCTAGAAAGCATAACAATGTAAAGATGTGTCTGTATAAAATATGAACAGGTTAGTGTAACTACGAAAATGGTATTTTTGTGTTTTCTGTCATTTGAACATTTAAATATGTCTCCTTAATGTTGCATTAAAACAAATTAATGTATATAAGTATATTCTTATCCTGTGTTTTCTTGGTTTTAAATAAAGCATTGTAAAGAGGAGAGTTAAATAATCTGCCTATCAGAACTGTATAAACACCTGGGTTTTTTTTCAAATTTCAGGCAGTTCTGAAAATTTGCAATAGCTTCAGGTCTGCCTAAGGTTTTTATTTTAGTTTTCTAAAAGCTTCAAAATTGAGGAAGATTATTTCAGGTCAAATTAAGCATTTCAAGGATATTTTAAACTCAAAAAAAACCCAAAATTAAAAGAGAGAGAAATTTATAAATAAAAATGAAATACCAAAATTAATATTTTGCGTGTTTCAGAAAAATTGTTTCTTTGGGATGCTTCCTATCTGAAATGGACACAAAGTTATTAAATGTCTTTGTCTTCTTTTGACACTTCCACAGCAGCACATCTGAAAGCATTGGATAAGGAAAATTCAGGGGAAAATCTCTCCCATGTAATTAGTATGATTCCTGTAAGTGCACATTGCTCTATAAATAAGTTTTCTAGGTGCTGTCTCAACCCTGGATATAATTCTAAAATATGAAAAAAACTTCCATTCATTCCTAATATTAATGTTTATTTGCATACTTACTTTTACTAATTATTTACATCTGAATTAACTGTTGCAAATATTGAAAATATTTGTATATTTAATATTTTAATATTGCAAATATTAGACAACAGAGATATGAGAATGTAGATATCTAATGAGAAAGATTTGTTCAGATAAACTTGCTGGTTACAACTATAACATCAAATTGGTTTTGTGATCTGCTTTATAGATCTTGAGGCAAAAGGGGATTTCTTGGAGCTCCTGCTTGTGAATTTATGAAAGAAAAGTTATCTTCACCATGAAGACATGAAATAGAATTGATTCACATAAAGCATAAGCTAAAACTTTCATTTGCAAGAATTACTCTAAGTAAGACAGTTGAATTAAGATTAAATTCTTTGCAGTCACCTCCAGATAAGTTATCTTCCTGTAAAGAGCTAAGAGCTAAAAATCATGCAGAAGCATTAGATGGGCCCTTTTCCGGGAAGAATTCCGCTTTTAATGAGGGCAGTTTCAGTACACTGTGCAATATAAATCTGGTGTTCAAAAAACTCACAACCATTGTTTTAGCCTTTTCTTTTTGAGATGCTTGCAGGAGAGGGTGTTTCTCATGCCTTCTCCCCACCCTGTGTGGGTGCCTCCCATATGTGGTTAGTGAGGGCTCTGCAGGCTCTGGGTGATCCACAGACCAGATTTAAACCCTCTTGTTCTCATCAGTAAGAGGGAGGACCTCTTTCAGGGCGTGCTCTCTGCCTCAGTTTGTGGAAGCTTCAGGAGCTCTGATATGACATTGGGCAAATGATCATAGTTAAGACCTCTGCTCTTTGGGTTTTTCCTAAACTGTTCAGAATGGCAGCCTTTCATCTTGTGATATAGCATGTGTGAACATTAAAATTGTTTCCAGTTAGTTTCCATTTAGTAAAGCTCACCAGATTCCCTACATGATGTAGATGCACAACCTCCATTGAAAATTAAGGGAATCATGCACATGATTTAGTCAGCTTTGATAAAAATCCAACCTTTATTTTCCAATTTTTTGTTTGCTATTAGAATTGGATTTTGAATGACTATCTAAATGTGTGCTTTGAGTTTCTAGATAACATCTGTATAGCTCTGAAAGTTCTGCAGTAGTTTGTTGTGTAGTTAATATCGATGTTACGTGCTTTTGCTGACACAGGAAATGAAAAATAAGACTATATCTCTCCTCTCATCTTCCTTTGTGTAGACTTTGATTGGTGTTTATCAAAAAAACCCATGCTGGGATATGGCTCTCAAATGCCATCTCCTGCACAACAGCTCATGCTGTCAGCAATGCTTTGTGACGGTCTAACTATGCAATTTCTTTGTAACTTGTCTTCATGATTTTTGTCCCAAAAACCACTAAGCATATCTTAAATGTTTCATTTAGGAGATGCTTTTTTCTAATTTTGTACTGATAAATGTAGAAACTGAAAACTAATTCAATCAGAAGAAACAGGCTTTACTTTTGTTCTTACCATGGTGTTTATTACATAAGACAGTACAGAAATGAAAACAGTTTATGTTGTGCGCATTATTCTACAATTACAAATCAGATCGAGGCTTTTAAAAAGATTTGCATTGAACATAAATATAGGGAAATAGTTACCTTTTTTGTCTTTGTTCTATCATTTCTTCATCTGTCATTAAAATGAACTGTGAAAAGACCTCTACAAAACTTTCTAACTAATGATTTAATTATTTTATTTTAAAATGTAAGCTATAGAATAATCAATATGTGGTTCCAGAAAAAATAAACAAGCTTGTTCATCAACCTACATCAATGGGTTGTTTTTTGGAGGGTGCGGTTCTTCTCCTTGGTTTGGGATCTTAGCAGATTTCTGTAGTCTCCCATCAAATAAAAAACTCAGCCACAGGATTAACAGAGCTTCTGTAAGTGTGTGTCTAATGCTTTTGACAAATACATTTTCTGTGACCAACTAAATATAAATAGGGTTTGTAAAATGCCTGAAGATTTAGTGTTCTTAATATATACATTTTTTATATATGTATGTTAATGCCACTCCATGGAGACAACAGCAAGAAACTACAGATTTCTGCTGGTGGAATTTGAGAGCACATACCCTACTGTATACTCTAGCACAATTAGCACGTTTTATTTTTCTGATTGAATCTGATTAAAGATCAACTCAAGAATAGTGACCACAGAAAGAATGGATAGACTTTCTCTGTACTAAAAACATTTTTCAGATAATTCTATTGATTACATAATACATGGTATGGGTCTACTGTAGGAAGACTTTCAAACTACTGTCTACCATATTTGATTTATATCATTGAGAAGCCAGGGAATATCATTATCTCCTCCACCCTTTCCTCCCCTCTGCTCCCCTCCCCACCCTGTCCCGGAGCCTCCTAGGCTTCCAGGAGTCAGAGGTAAGAATTTTTCTCTATCTTGTTAATGAAAGGTTAATTCAGTACTTGGTAATTTATAAATGTTTGTTACAGAAGAACAATTTATGAAGATTTTGTGCAGCATTGTTTAGTCAAAAGTTTTTTGCATGCTATAATCTACAAATGAAACTGTATAAGCTTGTTAGTTTGATAAACTTTATCTAGTGTATGTTGCATATAATAAGTGTCTCAATTTGTTTTGAAAGGTAGATACGGACAGATCAAAGAGAATACAAATTAAGTCATAGATTCCCATCTGACTTTGCAGAGAGGAGAAGTATAAAGATGACATCTAGTGTATTGAGGAAACTTCATTTGGGAATTGTGGAAGAAATGCAGATGTGGCACTCTCTGTGACGCTGTTGTTAGAACCACTCCCCAGATTGAGACTGGCATTATCCCTTAGTGCAGATCAGCCCTCAGAACACATGCTAGCACTGACGTACAGACAGAGTGCTAGAACATTGCTTAGGAGAAAGCCTTAGGCAGATTCAGAAAGGGAATGGATATTTCTGTGGACAAACAGAGCAGTAAGATGAGTTAATGCTGTGGAAGGGGTATTAGATTTCATCACTGGACACCTATGCCAGTTCCTACCAGAGATTTGTAGGTTTCTTGCAACCTGTTTTGAAGCCTCTCCATCATCAGAAGTACGATATTGGATTTGGCCAAAAAGACAGAGAAAGAAGGTGAGAGACTAAACTCTCTAAACTTAGAGAGAAGAATTTTCATCTGTGCTGTAGGAAATTAATTTCTTGATACTGCTTCAGCTGTTACTTATTTATGAAAAGTGGGGAGGCCTCAAAAGCCTTTAATGTAGTTCTTCACAGAGCGCCGAGTACCTGTTTATTAGGGACTTTTTGTGGCATGTGGTACAACTGGGTTCATGTCCTTACATTAAATCAAGTGAAGTGGGAGTTTGAAAAAGACCTTAAGCACTGGACTCTAGGAAGGCTGGGTCTCCTTGGTCTGCCCTGATGGAGGCAGGCAGCCTCCTGCATGCTGAATATGATAGCATGGCTGTTGTGCTGGTACCTAACTCCAAGCCTGGGCGCAGAAAAGAGGAATTTGCTGCATGAAAATTATAGAACAGATCATTTTACAAGAATATCTTCAGGGCTTTCAGATTAAATGTAGAGAAATAGTTGATTCCCAGACTTATCTTTTTTCTCTCTTCTGTATTTCTGCATTAAACTGTACTTTCTCAGAAAACATGCTCATAAACTTGATTCTCCCTGGCCAGAATGTGGTTCCTCAGTGCAGATCCAACATGTGCTGCAGTATCAAATTAGAGCCAGGCAAATCTGTTGTGTCTGAACATGTCCTGTCTCGATGAGCATTGCTACCCTTAGAGCTAGTCCTCAACCCAGGTGGTAGGCCACTTCTCCAAACACAATCCTACAAAACATCTTAGACTGGGTCTCAATAAACATATTAACTAATCAGTTGAGTCCTTGCAGAATTATAATTCTGTGAATTTAAAATGTTGGATGATATGCTGTGTATTTTTGTTTTATAGAGGCTGATCTCATTCCTGAACTGAATGAAACTGAAGAATATGAGGTATAGCATTCATTCATTTTTAAGAGAGTATTTCAACTACATAGATTTCAACTTAAATTGAAAGGGTATTCTTTGAAAATTTACAAAACTGTGTCACCAACTGAACATATTATCTGCATTTATATATACAAACATATATATTCATATACATACAGCCTTCTCTTTCAGCTAGATTTCTTCATAGATAACTCTGGAGATACCTCACTATTTAGTTCTCTGGGGCTGGAGATACACAGAGAAGTAAGGGATATCTCAGGATATGCCTAAATATTTTTGAAAATGGGGCACCAAGTTACTTTCACCTCCAAGTGAAGTCTGACAAAATTGTTTATTTAACATAATCAAAGCTGTCACCCAGTGTTAGGCTTTTTAGTTTGTTTGAAGAGAAATCTGACTTGGACTTGCTTATAATGGTCTTAGCATATAGTAAACTAAAGTAGGGAGGAAGGTAGTTGTGCTGAAGAGTGAGATTCATGTGTGTCTGCTATCAGCTGAATTTAACAGTCATTCCAAAATTCTTGGAGAGTCATTTACTTTTCTTGAACTCAAGTTAAACTTTACAGTATAACTCTATTTTACACAATTTTGGATGTTTTTATGATAAACTCTGCAGACTTCATATTTGGTGACCAGGTTTCCGGTGTCCCGTCAAGGAGAGAGGTGAAAATACCACAGTGAGGTTTTTAACAGTCACTAATACCAATTTTACAACATGGACAGTTCCTTCAGTAAGACCTACATTTGTATCAAGTAATCCCTCAGAATTTTTATTTTATATTTTCAGTCTATGACCACAATATTCTCACTGAGTGGCAAGTCCTTGTTAGTTAAATAGACAGCCTGTGCTTCCCTGTCTATCTGTTTACCCTCTCTTGTGCTTGTGGACACTGAATAACCAGTAATACAGTTATTTTTCTGTTGATGTGAGCTACGTATCTAGATTATTGTATTGTGTCTGTCAGGACAGTAAGTGAGTGCCAGTGAACGGCAATTTATTTTTACTTGAACCAAGAAAGTTTAAAAGCACAGACATTGCCATACAGAAAGTAGTTTTTCAGAAACAAGGGCCCGTCCAGTCCAGTCGAGGTTTGAGGACACACAGTCTAGGTGTTGCTGTCCCTACATTTTAGGTGTTTAGCCCTTGGAATGAAATCTAAACCTGAGAGTCATGTCTGAGGTACTGTATATTGTGTGAGTGCACTAGAGGTTCCTGGTACAAAAAAGGGACTGCAGTGTGAAGCATGGCTCTAGCCTAGTGGTTAAAGCCCCCACTCTGGGGAGGCTGGATAAAAGCTAACAATTCTTATTAGCTGGGTGCCCCACTTGATATTTATTCGTCAGTGCTTCATCTTGGGCACTTTCTTTCCAAGGCTGTTGATTTTACATTCTTCTCTCTGCTGTGCCCTGTTCACTTCAGTGCAGGAGTGGGAGATCTACTCAGCCTAAAATATAGTGGAAACTGAGGATTTCTTAGACTAATATCTGTGTCCCAGTCTCCTATCTTTTGTGTGTTTTCTCTCAACATCATGCTTTTGAATAAAAACAGGTGGGTATTGCCACCACATCACCAAGCCAGATCTTCAAAAGAAAGAGGTTGCCAACTGTATTTTGAAGAGGCTCTGTCCTGCTGGTGCCTCTTAGGACTATGTGTGCCTATCAGATCAAGTCCCTTCAGAAACTGAAGGTTCCCCTCAATCTAGTTTGCAGAGTTGTGCTCAGACAGGTTTGTTCTGGTGCATTTCTAGATGGTGGCACAGCACAGAGCTGTGAGCGCTGCTGTGTCTTGGTCAAAACGAAAATGCTGAGCAAGTTAGATGCTTCCACATTAGGTTTTTTGATTTGGAGCAGGGAAAGTTGGAGAGGAGACGAAAAGATTTGAACTTAGATCCTCAAGGACGGCCTAAATCCTGATTGAATTTAGGGATGTAATTTTTTGTTTTTTTCTTTTTGGATCTGTCCTTAAAAGTCAAAACTCTAACACAGATTTTTCACAAAGTATCATTACTCATGTTCAGCAAACTAAGGGTCATAACAAGGACTACGTGGTATCACTCAAAACACTTGGGAAACTGTTACACTCATGTGGATCATCCTGAAATCTTTTCCAGAAAACTGAAGATTCAGCGGATTTAAGGACAGGTCATAAATATATTTTACAAATTCTGTTACAATGACAATTTAATTAACATCAGGATATTTGTGCAAATCTCTTAAGACATTCTGATAGCAAAACCATTTTTTCATTGATGTGTACTGCATATACAGTTGCATTTTATTAGGAAAGAGGTAGAGCTTTTTAATGAAGTAAATAAATACTATGAGTGGATTTTGTTTCTCAAACAGAGTAAAAGTAACACAATATTTAAGAAGTTGTAACAGAGGATTTTCTTGTTTGTATTGCAAATAAGTAATATTTTCCAGAGAGAAGGATACATGTTCTTGCAGCTAAATATTTTGCTTTAAGACCAACAGTCTCCTCAAGTGTTGTCCTGTTTTTCCTCTCTTATTTTTATGGAGCCCGGAAAATGTATTATTGCAGTTTTGGTTTTCGTTTGTGTACAGTGTCTATAAACGTTTTTAATTGTCTTTGGCTATGATATTTTTTCAAAGGATGAAGTTGATGAAAAGGAAACAGAGGTGGATGAAGAAACTGCAGTGATTCCTAGCACTGTCAGTACAATAAACCAAATGAGGAAAGCTTTCCAGGTGACTACATCCAGCTACAGTCAAGAAAAAATGGGGACAAAACCCAGTGCAGCTAAAGCAAATAGATACTTAACAAGAGAAGAATTGCATGGTAAGGATGTTTTCAAAGCAGTTTATTACCCTACTTCTCCACCTGTTAGTGAAATTTCTGACGAAGAGGAAGATCCTTTTTTGGAATCCCGAGCAATTACTGGAATTCCTCCTCAACTCATTGACTCCACCAAAGGCGTAGAAGAAGAATACATATACCTTTCTTCAGGCACTGAACCAACAAGAATAACCACTACTGGCCATAGTGACGAAGACTTCTTACTGTCTCCTTTTAAACCTCATCAGAAATCTGATGACTTTTGGAGTTCAGTTCTTACCACTTCTTCAGCACAGCTGATTACAGAGGAGACCTCCCAAGAAGACACCCTTCCTTCAGGAAGCCCAGATATAAGCATGAATGATCTTCTTTCCCAAAGCTCCATTAAGTATGTTTCAGAAGGTGTAGCACCCTCAAGCTCTGATGAGCCTACAAAGCATACTTCTTCCACTGATGGAAATTTATGGTTTCATAATGCTACAGATCTGACAACTCAATCTGTTGATACATCGGATAGCAGGCAATTGTCTCAGACCAGTTACACTGATGTAGAGGGATTAAAGCCAGCAACAGTGCCCTATTCCAGCAGCCCTGTGATTTCACAAGACACCTCAGATGCGGATTTAGAATTGCCACATTATTCTACCTTTGCTTTCTCCTCTGCTGAATTATCACCTCACTCTGTCTCTTCAAGCTCTGGAGAATATGGTTCTGCTTCTGCTGCCAGTGAGGTACTCTCTCAGACAACTCAACCAGTCTATAATGGTGAGATACCTCTTCAACCTTCCTACAGTAGTGAAGTGTTTCCTCTAGTCACCCCTTTATTGTTTGACTCTCAGATGCTCGACACTACCCCTGCTACATCAGATAGTGATGTGACCTTGCATGCTACACCTGTATTTCCCAGTGTTGATGTGTCATTTGAACCCACCCTGTCTTCCTATGATGATGTACCTTTGCTTACATTTTCCTCTGCTTCCTCAAGTAGTAAAATGTTTCACCGTTTGTATACAGTTTCTCAGATGTTTCCACAAAGTGCTACTCCAGCTGTTGCAAGTGATAAGGTGTCCCTGCATGCTTCTTTGACATTGGCAGAGGGTGATACATTAATACAGCCAAGCCTTGCTCAATATGCTGATGTGGTGTCACATCAGAGTACTCATGCTGCTTCAGAGACACTGATATTTGGTCATAATAGAACTCACATATTTTCTCAAGTTGAACCATCCAGCAGTGATTTAAATATGCATGTACTATCTACAATGTCTGAACTTCCTTATGCTTTGTCTAGTAATGTGGGCTCCCTCCAAAGCTTTACTGTTTCCTATGACTCCGCAGAATTTGTGCATGATTCTGTTGACGTATTTCGTCAAGATCCTTTATTTAGCAGCTATAACAATGTACTGGTGCATAAACCTTCTTCTGTAATGTCACAAGCTGATACTTTGCTACAGCCTACGCGCTCTCTATCTAGTGATATGGATTGGTCTGAAGCATATTCTGGTAGTGAGTCCCTTTTGCCTGATACAGATACTTTGACGGTACTTAACGTTTCTTCCTCTGATTCTGTAGATGAAATTACATATGAATCATCTGGGTTTAGTAATGTTAATAAGATGCTTCAAAAAGGTGATGTTATATATGGAGATGAGAGAGAACTGAAAATTTCCTCTTCTTTAAGTGAAATGGCTTCCAGTGCTGAAAGTAAAGGGATACCTGAACTTTCTACATCTGTTTCTAATAATGATGTAATTAAGCAGAATACGTCTCTGCAAGAAAGCCCACTTCCTGTTTCTAGCACAAAGGGAATCCTTCCAGTCTCTCTTGCTTTTCCCACTACTAAGATATTCGATCATGATATTAGTAAACTTACAGAAAATCACCTTTCCGTTCAGCCTTTGCATGTTACAACTCCGGCCTTTGATGACACTTTGCTTAAACCTATGCTTAGTGCAAGCTCAGATCAAGCTCTCTCTGCCCCTGCTTATAGCAAAATGTTATCCTCGACTCAGCCGTACTTTTATGAGACCTCAACTACATTAAATAATGAAGCATTACCGCAGTCCTCCTTCCAATCTTCTGGTGATGGCACTCTGCTTAACACAGCTGCAGTTGTGCCTAGTGATCCAATATTGGCTGAAAGCTCCAGGGTTCATAAAGATAGTTCTACATTTGACCAAATATTGCATCAAATGGCACCAGGTTCTGCTACAACTGAAACCATGCTGCATTCTACATCTGCACCTTCTGTTGCTGATACGTTGCCAAACACTTTTAGTAAGCCCACAGCGTCACTTCAAGGTTTACCTGTTTCTTATGCAAGTGAGGAATATGTTTCATCCAGTTTGTTTAACAGTGAAGATGTTCAGCAGGTTATGCCTTCATTGTACAGTAGTGATGTTTCATTACAGCTGACCAGTTTAGAAAGTACAAATGCCTTTCCCCCCCAAGCAGTGAATGCTGTAACAACTCCTTTCCTAATAGGTGATACATTATCACATGTAGCTACTCCTGCAGACAGTCATATCTCTTCAAGTGTTTTTGAAAGAAGTGAGGCTGCCAGTGTCTCTTCAAGTTCTACATTTGGTTTTGATCCTGTACATATGCCTGCAGTTGTTTCTGATTCTGACGTGTCCATTCATCACACTCTTCCTTTACCAAATGTACATATTTCTGTTACGGCTGTTCCTGCCAAAAGTGAGATCCCTGTAAGTTTGAGTAGGTTGCTGGTTCCTTCTAGAGAATCCTCTGGGTTGTCTCCCAGTATCATGTCCAGTACCGATTTGTGGCCTTCTGTAGTTGAGGATGACTACGATGAATATGATGATGGCTTCCCTGTAAGTAACTGTATCTCATGCACTTCCCATAGAGAAGCTCAGGATATGGTAGTAGAGGAAGAAAATACAAAGGTAAACAATAACAAGGATCAGAGTAACCTAATTATAAGCTCACATTCTGAGAAACCCGAAGAAGAAGAGAAAATTTCAACTGCTGCATCAGACAGTCAGATAAACCATGCCATGGACAGACATAATTATACATCCGTACCAACTTTGACAGCAAGTGTGATACCTAAGAAGCACAACGAATCAACAGTTTTGGAGAACCACATTCAGACTGCTAGTGTCCAGTTGCAAAACACATCAGAGTCTAAGTCTTGGGCTGTTTTTACAAGTGATGAAGAAAGTGGTTCTGGCCAAGGTACCTCAGATAGCCTTAATGATAACGAAACTTCAACAGATTTCAGTTTTCCTGACCTTAATGAGAGAGACACTGAAGGGGCAGTTGAAGCAGGTAACTCAGAATTAACTCCTGGATCATCACAGTCATCAACCTCATCTGTTACTAGTGATCACTCATCAGTATTCAACATCTCTGAGGCAGGTTAGTTATGGATAAGTCTAATGAATGCCGTGGAAAGCTGTGAGGGGATACTTTTGTGCCATAGAGAATGAGAAGGTTTATCTACATATAATAAAAGGAGAATATCACAGTGCCAGTGGGTGTGATTAAGGAAGCATTGGGGAACAGGGGGTGCATGCTGAGCTGGCTATCTTGTGAATGCTACTTCTGGCTACTTAAAACTGCACCTGAGATATTCTTCAGTAAAAAGACTCATGCTCTGCTTTTGGATAGATGTGTACTGTCAGCAGAAGTTGGGTGATGCATAATCTAAAATCAGAATTTGTTTCAATGTTAATTGTTTAATTTTAGTTTTAAAGGTTTGAAGGATGTAAGTTCTCTGTACAAATATAAGTGCTGCCCTTATGGAAATACACCAGAGGAAACCATGCCTCTGCCAGAGGAAACATACCTCTGAGATTCTGGTTTTTAACTTACAGCAGCACATTTCCTCCTTGTGGGTTTTTTTGTTTTTTCTAAGATGTATTGAGCAAGGAATAAGATGCTTCAGTTTGATTCTGATTCATCTTAACTCATAAAAACATTCATTTGCATTCTTACTCTGTATGCCACCTTCAAATTTCAGTGAGATGCAGACTTTTTGTGCCAGATTTGCATATTTCCAAAATACTTAGAGCCAGATTCTCCTGTACCTGCTTATATTTAGTGCTGTTTTCCTATGTAGTCCTCTTAAAGTCAGTGAGAGTATTTGTGATCTGTGATTCCAAGGATAAGGTCAGAAGGCAAAACTGAACCTCACATAGATAAAAACCTGATAAAGCATTTCTTTTGTATTTAAAAATGCATTGTGGAATACCTGAAATATTCAGACACATAATTTGCATTGCCTCTTGCTAGACTATTGAAGAGCCATGAGTAAAATCAGAAACAATCTATGGTGTTTGAAAAGAAAACAAAAAAACAGCAAGCAAGGTTAAATTGGTATTTTAGAAAATAAACTGAACTTCCATTAAGTACTCACAGCATCTGTAGAGGGCAGTATTATTCAGCTAAACCCACTAAGAAATGGAATCCACAAGGCTTGGGAAATTTTCAGCCCAGTGCTACAAGTACACAGTTAAATCACATGAGGTCGTATTACTCATGAGCAACAGAATACTAATACGAAAAGGTAATAAACTGATACTCTGTGTAGCTAGGGCTAGTAGAATGTGAAAAATAGAAAATAAAATAAAATAGAAAACATACTGAAATTAGTAGGAGTCCTAACAAGGTAGGTATTATAAAACTGAATCAATAAGTGAATTAGTAGGTAAGTAGTTACCACATTGTGTAAAATGCATAACATTGCTTTAAAAATCAGCAAAAAGAACATCAGTATTTCAGAATTTATGTTACTAATGTGAATGAGTGTTACCATAAGAGATTTATAGTTTACATAATGGGTGTTATTTGAATTGTTACTGATAGTAACTCAGAAGGGATTATACATTCCTGGAGTAGTAGTAATAGTAGTACAACAGACTTAGAGTTTGTCTTCTAGATATCATTGAAAGACACTATACAGTATCATTTCATGTACATTATTCTTTCCAATAAATGATGCCACATATTGTCTTTTAATAAACTGGAAATTCAATGTGAGCATGTCTAACATAGTCTCCTGTAAATCAAAGACATCTTTGCTTAATTAAATTATAAAGAAATGAAACAAAACCAAACCAAACAAAAAACCCTCTCAGCTGAGAATTTGTTTATGCATTGCAGTGAATTCACCAGAAACTGATGAAATATCTTCTTGTGACCGTTACAGAAAAAATTGTCGTTTAAACTTTTCCCCATCTTTGTAGTTGTTAATGCATATTTATGCTTGTTCTGAACTAGGGCTTTCTCCGTAAGACCTCTATGGCTACCTAAACCTTTCAACTTCAGTTGAAAAACTGTAAGAGAAATTAATATAAACAAATATGCAGAGGATCCAAACACATCAATTATTAAGAAGTGATGGAATCTACTATAGATGAGACCACCTTTTCAGCTGCCATCATTAGAGCGATGGCCAAGAAACACCCCATTACAGGAGAAGCCTGCTTTTCATTCCTCATAGAAAGAATCCTAATAGGGTTTGGTCATGCAGCTTGCAGGAACCCTGTCATCACACAGATAAGACTGGGTTTTACTCTGTGAATTAGTCCAGAGTTGGATAAGCAAGTGTGAGTGCTTCAAAGGGATTATATTCTGATCTCTTGTGCATACCCATAGTTTCTTCTTAAATCAGTAGAAAATTCTGATTTTAGCCTACTCACCAGAAACTGAGGGACAGATTTTTCAGAAGCAACTTGTGCCTGCAATCGCTTTGGCCACTGAGCTACAGGATTTAAAGAGTAGTGATTGATTTGGGTGTTAGAGTACTTTGAAATAAAACCAAGAAAATATCTGCAAGGTCAGAGCCTAAACCTTTCTGCATATAAAGCCCTGAAAGTCCCTAAACTCAAGAAAATAAAAGCAATCAGAGAGCTGCCTTGAAATCTGTACTGTGTGAAGCTATTTGGTTTTTGACATCCTATTTAGCACGTGTGATTTGTTGTCTTTTTTTTCAGATCCAACTCCATTCCCTCCTCCCTTTTGTCAGAAAGATTTTTATTCATGTAGAATTGGTCCCTTGAAATCCCAGTGAAGTGCAGCTGATTTCTAGACAGCAAAATCTGCTCCCATGCAGAACATTCATTGAATTTGGACTGTTCACAAAAGTAGAAAACATTCTTAGAAAATCTAGGGCTACAATTCTAGCAAATGCAAAAGTGGTTATTTCTGTGTTTTAATTCATATAATGGTCACAGATCACAGTAAACTGCACAGATTGAAAAGAATCAGTCATTTTTTGTCAAAATCACAGTTTTAAACTGTTTACTTCTTGAATTATGACGAAAGTTAAAAACGCAGGATTGGTCTTGTCTACCATTGTGCTCCCTTATTTAATGAGATTATGAAATTCATTGTTTTAATCTTCATACACATTCCTATGCCCAAATATTTCTGTCACCCGGCATTACAAGGCTAACAGAAACGTGAAATCTAGACAATATCTAAATAATATTTTGATCACCTGTAAAGATGTAGGTGGAGGTAGGAAATTTAATTCTGGCTCCAGTATAGTTGGGGGAGGAAGTACTGCAATTGGATTCAAGGGAAGGAGGATATAGCTGTAAAGCAAGTTACAGAATGGGTATTAAAATACTGAAGGCTTAACTGCAATGCAGCAAGCACACAGGGACTATTGTAAAAAAATTTTCCTGTTAAAATATTAGCCAGAGAAGTGATTTGCATTATATGAGAGACAGTTTAATATAAAAATGTTCTTTACCCATTCCCATTTTATATATTCAGATTCCTTAACTCAGTTGGCTTTCAGCTAATAAACAGATGAAAATAAAAAACATTCTTCTCCTATATTTTAACAACAATCTGCTATTCTTACAAAGAGATGTCTCCACTGCTGGAAGGCTGAATCACATAAGCTTGAACACTTTGCTTTACCCTCTTCTGCTTATTTTCTGTAAGCTGGTTTGCAAATATATGCACTTTCTGCAGTACCTAGTAAAAAATAGAGGTAAGTGGTTTTAAGTAGGCTCATAAGACACATTCACTTGTGCTGTGCATTTCTCAGAATTTAAACATGGACTGTTTCAATTTTCTCTGACTGCAGAGGCAAGTAATAGTAGCCATGAGTCTCGTATCGGTCTAGCTGAGAGTCTGGAATCAGAGAAGAAGACAGTTATACCACTTGTGGTCGTATCAGCCCTGACTTTTATCTGTCTAGTGATTCTTGTGGGTATTCTCATATACTGGAGGTAAGTTGTTTTTTGGTTGTTTTTTTTTTTCAGTTCTAAAGAGCTCTGATTTGAAAAATGTGATTGACATTATTGAGCTGGTTTACAGGAGGGAGACTGGATCTTGTCTCTCACTGTCTTTGTATTGTTTCCAGTGCTGCAGTGACATAAAGCTGGCAAAATAGGGTGGTTTCTCTCCGAAATGCTTAACTACAGTTCTTTTTGGTTGCAGAGGATGAAACCATTGCAAATAGTTTATTTCCATGTTGAGAGATTTTAGTAAACAATTACTTGTGATAATTAATGCCTAGAGGTCAAGTGACTTAACAGAGCACTGGGAAGAACAGGAGGAGGAAGAAAAATAAATAGGATGATATGGTTTGTTTCCTATCTTTCTAATCTTTTAACAGTTAGAAAAGGTAGTTGTCAATTTAGGATTAGAATCTATGATCAACAGGACAATGTGAATAAGCAATTCATATAGGACTGTAGGAGTGTGCTGTAGCTGACATTGTGTGCAAGACAGAAATGGGATAGTTTAATTATAGTGTAACAGTATAAATGCTTTAAGATCATTTACTGAGTAGCTCTTACAATGTGCTGTGATTAAAAGGTTGTTCTACTTTGTGATTCTGCCAAAACAAGATTTACCCCCTAGCCTTGCAAACCATTCAGCAGGTAGCTAAGGATGCATTTCATGTGTGCACACATGCTCAGGTTCCCTCATGGGCATGTTTCTGTGTGATTTGTTAAACTGATAAGACAGAAAAAAATATTAGGCTAAAGAGATATGATAGCTATAAGAAGTCATGATAACATAAGCAGTGAGGGCAAAAGACTGTATCTATACTGTGAAATAAAGCAGACCAGCTGGCATGGCACAGCTGTCTTCCACACAGCTTAAGTCTCTTCCCTCACAGGGGGAAAAAAACGGAGTGGCTACATTCACATCGCCTACTGGGGATGGTCTGTGCCCTGTGCCAACCCCAAACTGTGTCAAGTGTCATACAAAATAATGCAAGTTGGCCTGAGCTAAAAGCATACCAGGAGTCTAGTTAGCCATGTGACAGTATGTGGCAGTGCTTAAGCCTTTGGCTCTGTTTCATTGGTTCTAGATAAAGCCAGAGAGTCTTCCTAGGGACATGTCTGCTTAAGCTCTCATAGGGCTCATAGTTCATGCACAGCCCTAACACCTTCTTGAGTGTGCAGGTTGCCAGAGAGGAAACACAGTGGTGGTCCAGAAGAGGGAACTAAGTTGCAAAAGCTTCCTGCCATGGAGATTCTTGCCATTTGGTGATTGTCAGGCATCTGATCCTGTTAGTGCTTCTGCAGTGCTAACACGTAAACTGGCAGCAAGAAACAGGACCTTGCTCTTCCAGAACCTCTACGAACAAGGGGGAAGGCAGGACTAAACATCTCACAGATGCTTCCAGTGCTTGTTTCTTCTTTTTTTTTTCGCTACTCAATCCTGCTTAATCTAAAATGTATAAAAGCGATGAAGAACCAGGAACTAGACCCCAGACTGCCCTTTCCAAGCTACTGACTACTGTAATCTCTAGGCCGTGATGTCAGGGTTGTGCTTACTGACTTTTCTTCTAGTCTCCTGACACTGGTTTTCTATCGGCCCAGCAGGGTATGTCCCACATGGTGACAGAGTACAACCCATCCCTGAACAGACTAGGCTTAAGAAATTGAGTTTCAGCTTCCTTTGTTCCAGTCAAGTGTGCTAGCGAGCCAGACAGCCTTCAGCTTGATTAAAGACACTTTTGAGCACTGAATTTTCATATAGATTTCTTCCTTCCAAAGAAGTAGTTAATTGCCTTAAGAATCGCACAACTCATTTCTTAGTTTATGTCTAGTTGGATAATTAAACTGTCCATCACAGGATTTCCAGCGAACCACTTTCATACTGAGAACCTTTTCCTGTCTTTCATGTTACATGACATCAACATTCATATTCATCTTACTATCCCTGATGCTAACTAGTATGTGAAATCTCTTCTATTTGCCAAAGAACACCATCCATTTTAAGACCCAGATTGTACAGTGCAGTTCTAGTAATCCTGCACGTTACAAGCTTGTTTTTGTCAAATAACATTGTGTTCATTTTGTATTCTTTCTCTGGGAATGAACAATTCTGTAACATAGGTCTTTCAAAATAAAACAAAAATCCCTTTAGCAGTAATATCTTCTTGACTTGAATTTAATCTTTTCTGTATTTCTTATGTACTACAAAATAAAATATGGAGCTCTTTTTTTGTTAATCCTCAAGAAAATTTTCTTGGCATTATGATAACACCAGTGACATGTTTCTTATTTCAGAGGAATGAAACATAAAGAGTACGTATTGTAGGTAGGACTTTGTGGCCCTCTTTCAAAGCTGCTAAGACCCTCATTTCTTTTTAAAGCCTGGGAAAAATCAGAACTTCATTGCTATGCAGTTTTTATTAAGCCTGGAAAATATTATTATAAAGTTGATAGGAACTTTTATTGTTAGATTTAGGGGGTTTTTAAATAATTGATGTAAGCGGTCAGTGTTTCTTTTTATAATGCTTTTTTTTAATGTGGGCCAATTATTTTCACTTATTAAAGTTCATAAAAAGTTTAGGTTTGCAAGAAGTTATTCTATATTCCTTTGGCAATGGTACTCAAAAAATTGCATTGGTATATCCTAGCTGGGTATTTGAGTGAATAGTGCTTTGAGTTGTTTCTGCTATTACCTCCTAATTTGAATATGCAAAAGGTGTATTTAGTATGGAAAACTTGTGTTATTTGGTTTAAAAACAAATAACTACCAAGAGCAACAAGTTCTAGTTCCTCAAGGTTAAAAAAAAAGGCAAAATTATTTTGTTCTTCACTTGAATGACTTGTATTAGAAAAATAATTCTGTACCATCTGTTGTTTGGGTTTGGATTGTTTTTTTTTTTACATGAAATTGTTAATCAGCACTAGAGGAAATTCCCCAATCTCTTCACTATCTCATTAGGCACAACTTCAAGCTTTCTGTGATAAAATATTCATTTCTCTGACAGGGATGAAAACTTTTAATGGCAATATTGTCTAAAGATTGTCTAATTGCCGGTAGGAAAATACGCAATTTTGAACTACGCTAGTTCTGTCTATTGAATCTTTTGTAATTCAAACAATTTTCAAGCAATGTCATTTTCCTTTCATTTCTTCAGCATGATTAAGATTACAGTGGAATAAACAAGGAGAAGATTCTTTTGCCTGTTTAGCGGCCTTGTTGTCCGGATAGATTTTTTGCAGCTTTAGAGAGAATTGTCTGTCCAAATCTAGTGTCTATCCATCTCTCTCAGTATCTATCTACTTGATTGACTCCTTGCAGCAGATATGCAGCAGGGATATTTGAATCTCCTTGCTCTCTTATTTTCATTTCTAGATGGCTTCATCATTCCTATATTGCTGAATTAACCATATCTGTTAAGGTGACTTAAATTGAAAGTTTCTCTGTGCCGACATATAATAAACTGGAATTGCTTATATGTACTGTTTTGGAACAGTTCATAGAAGTGATGAATGAAAATAAACTTGATGAAATATGTATAGGAAGAAATGTCAGGCTAGTTGTGCAGGCCAATTTTTATAATGGTTATCATAAGAGCTTGGAAAGTAGTAAAATTGTAACAGTTGTCAGTGGGAGTTGTACCATTTAAGATTATTTTTCAACAAATATATGTGAATCTCAGTAAGACACTATCTCTAATAATGTGACCAGCAAACTGCTAATGCAGTTCCAGCTACATTTGCATCTGTAGACATACTGAATATCAACTAACTGACATGAAGTCTCCTAGAAGTAACATGACAGCAATGCTTCAAAAATGACCAACCCAATGACAGACAGAACCCTGAGTAGTCATTTAAATTTTAGCTTTCCTCTACCACCCTGTGTCTTTGAAACACAACTGTCAGAGAATGTTCATTTTCTTATCCATGACCTGAACTGATATGTTGAGTCCTGTGTTAGCTTTATGGGAACTGAGTTGAGAACCCTCTGTAAGGATAGTTAAACTCGCACATGCAGAGACACACTATAAACGTATTTAAATTTACAAAGACCACACTCATCCATTCATGAAGGAAAAACTTGTCAACCATGTGACGTCAAATTATAAATGTGTTAATAAAATTTTAAAAATGAAATTTCAGCTGACAAGCACTTAAAAATTAATTGGAACCATTTGAAAATGGAATAATTGGAATTGTTGGATTCACTGAGGATCCATTTAAAGATCCTTTGGATCCATCAGATCTTTAAATGATTGGAAACATTTAAAAATAAATTCTAATAAGTGTTTGAGAATACCTACTGGCAGATATCCTGTGAGCACAAAGACCCTGAAATTCTCAGAGAAAGAAGCAGTCGTGCCTCTAAGACCATTCTGGGCGAGCAGTGGATGTGCAAACCCATCCTGTCTCAGATGCCTCTGACTTCCGGGGTTCAACTCCCTTCCTCAGCTGACACAAGCAGTGAACACCCTGCACGTGTGCACACTCACACACGCTCAGCACTTCGCTGACAATCCCAGTCAAGCTCTGAGTAGTCCCTGCCCCAGGGGAGAAGTAGGCAGCACATATCCTCGGCCAAGGTCCAAGGACTTGCATGCCAGAGAAAGTGTCCTCCAGTCTGAGGCATAGTCTTGTCCCAAGTAGTTCACATTTAAGTGTTCATTCAGATCCTGTTAAACTGAAGAGCTGCTGCTGCATACCTTCCTGTACAGATACAAACACTCTAATTAATTCAGTGGCTTAGCACTATCTCCATATGTAAAGTGTGTGTTCAAAGAAGTGTGGTGTCTAAATTACAAATTACAGTTTTAGGTTGAAGATCTAAATGCTGTGATGAAAGGTGTAAATTAAATAATCAGGTTAACATTGAGTGATGGGACCTTTGTCTGGAAGTTTGAAATAGTCATCACTTTTTTCATTAACAACAAGTGATAATTAACGAGACATGATTATTAACATTAGGTTTAGTCATGAAGGCTTTCACTGCGGATGCAGAAGCAGATGGAGTGCCTATTTATGAGTCTTATTACAGGTTAAGTCAACTGCTATGAATTTGTCTCCCAAATGTGCTAAGGGTGTAATTTATTTTCAGTCACAATTAACTTGTTAAAGATTAAAGATACAGTGGCTCAGTGAGGGATAGTGAATGTATGGCATATTATGAAGACATTTTAAGTAATGCTTTAGATGTGAAAGCCATTATGCTAATTAAATTCTTTTTACCTCAATCTTTTCTCAAGCAAGGAGGTGACAAAACTCTGTAATGTTAGTCCATAAACTTTATGTATGATCATTGTTCATAAGCAGTAGGCGTTAGAGGGAGGGCATTTTTTGGCTTTAGAGCTCCAGTGTCAGGCTGTTTGGCAAGTTTGGTTGGTTGGTGTTGTTTTTAATGAACACAGTACATCAGCATTCTCTGTGCCCAGCAGGCAGGGCCAGACTTTCTGAAAGTGTTTAGTGATTTGAAGTAACTTTGATACTTGCCTACCTCTCACAGACATTTCACACACAGTCCTGAGACTAACTCTTGGGTGTTATGCTAACATTGAGACAGCCTCTCTCACTTCAGCAACCGCTAACTCTATGGGGTGCTAATGTTAGAGCCTCTTTGAAAATTAGAAAGATGTTCCCAAGCACATCCTGAATGTGTTCTTGGTCTTCATCCAAAATTGCCATTTCTACATAAAACTAAGTACATAATGGATAGTCTTACTTCAGACATGTAATACAGAGCCAAAGCTCCTCTATGAACATCACAAATATGTTTTTAGAGGATTCTAGCTGGACTCCAAATTAGTCATGTGAATCACCAGAACTATTTTGCATGCCATGATTTTCCCTTCGATGTAGCTGTCCACTTTTTCTTGTGTTTTAAGAGAATCTGGATTGTACACAGACAGAAAATGCCCAACAAATTCCAAAAGTAGGGGTATGTTTCCCAGAGGTTTAATGCAAATAAGCTTACCAAAGTCTTTATGATTTACATTAATGGTTCTAGAAAGAATGACAACATCCACATGTTCCCTATCTATTTCTCAAAGTAACTTCAAAATTTCTTTTTGATTATAACAATTATATGAGGAGTTTTATCAGTGCAGTGATACAGGAACAGTACAGAAGAATTTAAAATAACAGTGATTACACAAACTAGCAAACGATCATACAATAGCTTCAGCCAACAACTTTGAAGAAGCAGAATCTTATAAATATAAAATGAGATTAATATTTTCCTGATGTGTATATTTCCTTTTAAATGTAATGATGAGTGAATAATGTTTCAAATAGACTAAGTGACCCAGAGTAAAGATTGTTATTAGCATGTCTAATCATATGGAGATTTTTTTAATTAAGGAGGCTTTGCAATGCTTACAACAGCAGTTGGTTATTTAGTCCCTTGAATAGCTTGGACTCTTAACAGATGCTATTCTTATTATCTTCACATCTGGATTACAGCACAGATACACATAATGTTGTGGGTCATATTTCAGGTTGATTCCATTTGTATTCATACTTCAGTGTTTTTGCAACAGTGGTAGCATCTCCTGGAGTTATAAATTCAACTCCGGGAAGTCCTCCGTGGTTAAGGTGTCCTTCAGTGTTGTGATTACATTATGAAAAAATTGTTTAGCCCCAGTGAGAGTAGTTCCAGAGACACCTTTTTGTCTGTTACAGAGCATGTTGTCTTTTATTGCATTTCCGTGTCTGCAGTAGGATCTATCGATGAATTACCAGAACTGATCTCGTACACTGTTCCATCTTCAGGCTAGCATAATCACATGAAAGGGAACAGTAATGTGTGCAAACTTGGATAAGCAAGGAAGACCATGGCATTTTTTATACTTGGAGTTGTGCAGCATCTACAATAGCTCCTGATACAGAGTTCCTCTTACAGCTTTCACTATGTCTGATGTGTGCTCTGTCTTCTGCCTCTGGTATAGGTAAAGATGTATGAACTATGTATTATGCTGAATTAATGTAGCATCTTCAGGTTGTATGCAGAATTTGGTGGTGTGCTGGGGGAATATTTATATTATAGCAGTAGTATTTGACACTCCATTAAAAATGGTTTGCAAAACCATGATTTTCTTTCTTACTCAATAATGCCAGAATTCCAAAATGTCTCAGATAATTTTTTTTTTTTGCAATATTTATTTATGTTTCTTCCCCTCTAGGAAATGTTTCCAGACTGCTCACTTTTATTTAGAAGATAATACATCACCTCGAGTGATTTCTGCTCCCCCAGCTCCAGTCTTCCCAGTCTCAGGTATTTTTTGTCAACTGTTCTGTGGATTGGTGTTAGCCGTTGGAAGGTGCTGCTTTGTGTGTGTCCATATAAATTCTTCACATACTGTAACATCTGTAAATCGGAGATTTATACCCTCTTGTACTAATAAACACCGGTGCACTTGATGTAGGCAGTGACTAGTGTTACTAATATTCTCTCCTGTAGGTAGCTCAGAAGAGAAATGTCCTCACCTTACAGAGTTGTCTCAAAGATACGCTGTGCCATCTAGCCATTTGAGGTGTAGTCTCACTAGAGGTTTACACCAGCAATATAGAGGATTACACCAGGAATATATTCTGCTGTATTTCTGCCTTTAGTTGAATTTGTCACATATGTATAAAACATGACTTATTCTTTTTACCATCAAGACCAATACATGCCTCATCTATCTGCATTTCATTTGCAATTACAACGTTTTCTTTAATTTATAGATTTTACTAGTATAGTTACTACCAGTAAAGTTCTCTGTGAGCCTCTCATACAAATGATACACAAGTGCAAAATATTATTAGCATCTTCTGGTTCCATATCCACCACAGTTACTTGGAGAAACTGCTGCTTTTCTTTCCTCCTCAAAGAGTATCACAGGAGCACATGCAGCCCTCACAGCTTTTTTCAATCTGAGTAGAATGAAAAGTACTTTAAGTAGATTAATTCTACAGCAGATCCCAAGCCATGAGAAAAGGATATCTTGTTCCACAAGTAATGTTTTTGCAAACTGTTCTGTTACGCAGGGGGATGGGTTCCCTTGGAATGACTAAGGGAAACAAAATCAGCCCTTGTGTAGACAACTAGTAAACACATTTAATTAAGTAAATCCCAAACAATAGACTTCTGTTGTAAGTGAATTATAGGCATCTTTACATGCCTCTTGTATTGACTGCTATTGTTAGGAGATGCATAACCTTTTTCTAAATGGTTAATAGGCAGAGATATAGCTTGATTTCAGAAAACGTGATTATATATGAATGTCAAGTGGCAATCATTATAGGAAATCTCTGCTCTTACTCTGTGTCATTAACTATATTGCAGTACAACTGTATCATTTTCTTGCATTTCTTCCTGACCAGCTCACCTCAGGGAGATAATGTTTTCCATTGTCATAAGACAGAATTGTCCTTACAATTATTCTGAGCACTTAAAATATGTGTTTTCATGCTGGAGGTTTTCCTTCTGAAATAGTGATAAATATTAGCTTAACGAGAAAAGTGTTTCTAAGTGACTGAAAGATACATAAAATATTTATGGAAAAAGCTGCAAGCACTGAGGAAATATATTTGTTTTATTTTGCATGCAACAGACGTCAAGTGAGCAACTTTTGTGTTTTCTATTGCACAGGTGTTTCAGCAATGTACTTTTACAGCAATTGAGACTAACTGCAATATAATGGCAAAGAGCATAGAGCAGGAAGATCATTTTGTAACTGCTAAGTTTAATTTTTTATTATGACTAAAAGCACACTCCACATATCTCATTATATATTAAGTTTTCCTTTTCTGGGGTTTCATTGGCAGAGATAGGAGAATTGCAGTTATTCACAGAAAATGCCCTGGCATTTCACAGCATGATTCAAAGATGCATTCAGAACAAATAATGAATTACAGGGTAATATTAGGACCCACTATCAACCTTTAAGTAGTTTCAAGTGGTACCTGCCATTCAGATATAAAATATATTCCTGGAGTCAGAAGTGATTGAATTGGGAGATTAACACTGGCAAGGAAATAAAACAGTAATTACACCAAAACCTGAGATCTCTTTCTCCCTTACTGTCCTTGCTCTTAGGGTCATTTACCTTCCCTTCTGGTTTTGTATTTGCATATCATTAGAGTAAACATTTTATGCCAGGTTTCATGTCTGAAGTGTGAAGATAGTGTTACACACTTGTTCAGCTTCTCTTAGGCTTGACTGAATAAATTCACTTTTTGTATCCAGATCCATTCATGTAAGTGATGGATCTTAATACAAATCAACAAATTCTTGGTAACTGAAACCTAAAATTATTAGGTGGCCTAAATACTAAACATTTGTTGATGTAAATAACAGGTCCTTGTTCAATGTTTTTGGTGTTTCTTTTTCATATGAAACAGTGATTAAATTACAAATTGTTAAATAAACATATTTTTAATCCATGAAAGGCTTTGGAAAAAAAAAATACAACCAAAATTATTCTTCAGAACCAAAACTAGTCAAAATAATATCATCCTTTAACAGGTAATTAACAGATGACTTTGTTTACATAGCATATTTGCAGGAAAAAGAAGATTAAAAGTCCCAAAGGTTTTTGAGATGATCCCTAATGGATGTTCTACGCAAGAGTATTTTTCTGTATTAGTATAAAGTAAAAAGGAGATGTCCTGAAATATAAACATCAGATGGAAAATTCAGACTCAGTATCAGGACCCAGAAGTTGCATGAATCACGTTTATTGGTTGAGAATGTAGATATTGTCTTTGTGGGTGTCCAGAAATTCTTAAATTTAAATCCTTCACTTAAAAATAGAAGTATAAAGCCTGATGTGAAAATTTGCAGTCAGTACTCCCAGGATCAGACATAGGATTATTATCAATAGGTAATCACAGTATCATGGGGAGAATGGGGTAAAAAGCCCCTACTGGAAGTACTCACTAATGCAATAAAAGATGAAAATTGGTTATTGTTTCCTTTGGATGCCAATGCAAACATGCCACACATCAGTTAAAATTACACTACTACTAGCATGGTGTAATGCTGCATTAATTTAGTAGGTTTGGGACTATGCAGCTAGTCCATGTACTGTATCATAGTCCCACTACAACACTAATCAGCCTAAAGAACCCAGATGACTCTGCCTGATCATTATTTCTTTATCAGTATTATTCAGAGCTCTGAACCCTCTCCCTTTGAACATCTTGTAGCAGACTGCTAATCCTCCCATTTCCCCTTGACTTCACAGGGAGTTCTGAGTGCTCTTCAATTTACAGGCAAGCTCAGCATCTTGCAGAGTCAGCACCTTGATTTTGGGGCTTAAAGACAGAGCAAGACCTAGCAAGACATTTTTTATATCTTCTTTCCAAATAGTCATTTAGAAATGTGTAAGTGTTAAAGAATGATTTTAGAAATGTCAATGGTGTTAAAGATTGTTTTTATTCTTGTGGGAGTTGTTCATGCCAAAAATTTCATTTCAGGATGTTGTGTGGATTGCCTACATATAAACTTCTTCATATGTCACTGGCTTTTTATTCCTCATAAATATATTTTTTGTCTTTTCCCATCCCTAAGATGATGTTGGAGCAATTCCAATAAAGCATTTTCCAAAACATGTTGCAGATTTACATGCAAGTAATGGTTTTTCTGAAGAATTTGAGGTATGGCTCTATGACGTCATCTTTCTTCTTAGCACATACAAATAATGTTAAGTTTAAATACCTGGAAACAACTGGGCATGACATTCTGACTTAGGGACCAATTTCATAAACGCATGTAAATACAAGTACTGTGAGCCCAGTAAGGACTGTTTATGCATAAAGACTAGGGAGATTTATAAAAGCTAACAGGACTGGGATGCAAATGGGAATGTTTATCACTGATAAAATACTAAATGATTGTGTGAATAAACTATGCAAAGATAATGCAATCTATATGGCTTATCAGATACAGGTGTAGATCTAAAGCTTTTCCAACACTAATGCAAATTGAATTTTTCAGAAGCTACCCACATTTGCTTGTTCCATTTACAGAGAAAAAACAAAAGAAAGTAATAATGAGTACACTTGGCAAGACTTCTGATTAACAGGGGAGCTAATGTAGTCTTCATATGTGGTAGTGAAAGCTTTACAGTTCCTTTCCTAAAGTATATGGTTCATAAGAGGTATTTCAAAATTTTGAAACATATGCTCTCATGATATAATGTTACTATCACCATATGTAATTAATGAACTTCATTGTTTTTCACATTCATACACATTACAAGCAATTTAAAGATAGATGTGTTCTAACTTAAGCCACATATAATAAACATAAACCCAAACTCTGTAATTTAGAATTCTTGACACGTGATTTCTAACAAAATCAGTTAGTTGGTATGGAAACAAGTTTTTTAATTGATCTCTATTAATTTAAAATATGACTGTAATACTCCTGCTGCATAAACAACAATACTGAAAGTAAAAAACATAGTTCTGCATCTTTTGGTTTTGCTTTTGTTTCCCCAGTCAATGTATTGTGATCTAATGGACGAAAAATTCCATGACATTCACCTAACTTTCTTCATCAGCATTTCTTCTCCAATTCATTTAACATTCATAATATCCATCTGATTGTGGGACCAAACTTGTAAATACTTGTGAATGTCCAGTACACGTTCATAGGTTACGCACGTGCATACGCACTGACAAGACTGGGCTCCAGCTAGACTGGCTGTTAATAAGAGCAGATGTTGAAGGACTATGTGTAAATATGATGGTAACGAAGTTATTTCACCATTAGTGAGGACAGCAATACAGAAATCAAACTGTTCATCCTAAATTGTTCTTTTCCTAAAATTGTTCTTTTACTAAATTACAGCAGTGACACGAAGACCAAATATACTATGTCTCACTGAGCTACACCTGCACCATCTGAAATATTTCATGCTTGTTTTAACTATTACAAAAAACTTGATGTTCTCCTCATTTCTTGGACATCCTTTTTGGCTTTGCAGACTACTCCAGAATTAGTGTCCTGGTCTTTTCTCTACCAATAAAAAACTTAGAAGATGTGAAAAAATTGAAATATAGTCATTGTCTTTGCAGAGTTGGCATACATTTGGAGAGTACAGGGGTCATTCAGGTTTTTAATTTATATTACTATAAAACAACTCATATTTAAAATCTAATTTTCAGACTGGTAACTACTTTTCATAGATATGTATTTAAATAGCTGAAGGCAATCAATATTAAAATAAATCCTAAAAAGTGTTGGGAAACATTATTATAGTACTTTTAGTGATGATAACGTATTTCCTACTTAACAATGTGGACCTTATAAATGCTTGAGTTTCCTGTCAGTTAAAATAATCAATAAAATAGATTAATTTTGTGAGTCTTATATAATTTGTGCCTGTCTTCTTAAGCCTGTCTCTCTCTTTATAGAAACATTGGGTTCATTGAGAAACTGCTGGCAGACTGAGGGCTGTAATGCTGTCCTTCACTAGAGTGCCATGAGGCTGGCTGAGTGGCACGCTGTCCTGCTCCAGAGGTTTTACAGCTGAATGCAAAGAGAGCAAAAGCATTCCACAGAGAAACTAAAGCATTTATAAGGACCAGTAACAAATCCAATGAACAGTTAAATATATAAATAATCTGGCTAAAGTCAGTGATGTTGCTCCTATGTATAAGCTTTCACTGGCCTAAGGTCTAACATGAAAGCTAAAGACAGGAAAACAGATGCCAGTATTTTACCAGGAAAATTATCTGTTTCCTTTAAGAGTTACGTCAAAATATTCAGCTTTGTTGTTATTATGGAGATATATATTGCATGACCATAACTGTTTTTTCCATATAGTAATTGTAATCTGTATAAACACTTTTATCCATTTGTTCTGTGCTGTGCAATTTGATTTTTTTTTACTTTTTTTGCATTCATTCCCTCATTAGACACTGAAAGAGTTTTATCAGGTAAGGAATTATTTCACTGCATTTTTTTTAGCAATGAAGTAGTTGTAAAATGTCATAGATAATTGGGCATAAGGTTGTGGTTCTTTTTGTGCTGATTTACTGTATTTTAAGACATTTTATGTATCTTAATCCTTACTAAAGTATGACATACTTTTTATTTTCAGGAAATCCAGAGCTGTACTGTAGATCTAGGTATTACATCAGACAGCTCTAATCACCCCGACAACAAGAATAAGAATCGATACATAAACATTGTTGCTTGTAAGTAAATGCATCGAGTGGTGTTATAGACAAGTATAGATTTATATGTTATTAGAGGAAAAAAAATACCTCTGCACTGAAAGCTCTGGCTTCTGTTCAGCAAAATGCTTGGAGAGGAGTAGCATGATATTTCACATCTCTTCAAGTTAGTCCTCTGGCATTCTGCTGTTTTGATGAACATGTGTTAGCAAGACATATTTGTGTCTTCTGTGATGACCCAGAGGGAGTTGGGAGATTTCATTATAATGCCATTATAAAGCCAAAGAAGCTGTGTTTTGATTGCCAAAATTAATCCATCTTTGATCTGGAGTAATGATGATTTATCCTCTCTAGGAGCTTCACAATCCCTGGATATATATTTACTGTCGTATAAATATACTGGTTTTATGTTGTATTGTACCCTGCCACAAAGTAATAGATCAGCTTCACTAGCCAGGACACATTTTCCCATTGCATCACCCTTCTTCACTACCCCAGATTTTTCTTTTCTGAAACACATCTATTCAGTTTTGTTAATCTCTCTTCGAAGCTATTGCCTCTGGGATCTTGATCATTTTGGTGGCTTAATACATTTTTCCTAACTCTCTATAGTATTTAAAATTTGTTCTGATAACAAGAAGCTCTAAATGAAATATACGTTCAGCATTCAGCATCATTAGACCTTAATAGAAAAAGAGAGAGAATCAGCCCATCTGGCAGAAGACAATGTAAACCAGCATCAAGAAATCCCATTCCACCTGGCTGAAGATACCTCTAGAGGGGCGGAAAGTCAGGGCTTTTCCTCTGCCACTCTGTGTTTGTACCTGATTGTACAAAAGGTGCCAACCCAAGCAGCTTTTTTATCAAAGGGCAGTGTGCAAGCAGCTTAGGGCAGCTCAGGTAGCAAGAATTGCCCTGTGCAACTGGATCAAGTCTTTAGTCCTTATAATCAGTGCAGGCTACAGAAAGCTTCAGCTCTCCCTGAGGTAGCCACTGCTGACCAGTTTCTCCAAGGTCCCATTGCTCTCCAGTCCTCGTTCTTTGACTTGGAATTACTGGTGCCTACTGTCATTTGAGACATCCCACTGTGCAGGCTTGGCAGTCATGACACAGGATTTACAGAAGACCCATGCCCCTTCACAAGCAGCAGCTGGAGGCTGTAGGGGAATATGTCACAGTGCCTAAAATGACCCCAGGTGCTGCTGTTCAGGCAACTAAATTCTGAATCCCATGAATCCTTGGATTCATTAGTTTATGCAAACTAGAATTTTGAATCTGATTCATACCTAAGCAGAAGATGTTTCATATGTGATTGTCACTATATTAGTCTTGTGTAATGTAAAAATCCATTTCAGTATTTTTTTAAAAGATTTCTTATAGACAGAATATAATTCTTGCAGAAAACTATGCTTATTTTCTCCCTTGTTTTACTACAGATGATCATACTAGGGTTAAATTAGCACAGCTTGCAGAAAAGGATGGAAAACTGACTGATTACATTAATGCCAACTACGTGGATGTAAGTGCCTTTTCTACCTGCCAGCCTATTCATCTGTCCGCCTTTTCTGTAAATTCTGACATATGAAGGTGAATAGACTTTTTTAAAAAAGTAGCACAATATTACAGATTTTGTTAAAAAAACCTTTGATGATCTAAGTTAAGCCTATGAAGTTAAAACACAGGTAAAACTCCAATTCTTTCTTGAATCCATCTTGATATTGTAGCAGCTGAAGCTTAGTGAAGAGTTTTATGAAGCAGAAAATGTTCTGTCACATCTGAGTCGTTTCAAAAGCATTTCGCATCTGAATGTTTGTTCTTTTATACATTTTTGGTAAGTGGTTAATTCTTCTGTCTGAGATAATCTCATGAGAGGAAGATGCCATTTGGCTGAGAGCCTCACCTAGATACTATTTATTCAGTTTTTGTTACCCAGTAATTTACATGTGAATGATCTTGATTCATTTTTTAAACCACTATCATAACAGATGTCTCATAATCACTATCATGTCATGTTCTGCTGGAACACAGGCACTTGAACATACATCCTATTTGGTGGAATGATAAACACTGGCATAGCAGTTGCATTTGTATGTCATCTGGTACCGCAGGGTTTCTGCGATTTGGATAGTTATAAATTCAAAAGTACTTAAAAGCCTTTGAGATTCTTTAAAAATAGATTCATAAAATGTCATGTACTCCTCCCAACCTCCTTTTGTTTGCGGACTGTGATTTGACAAGTGTCATTTGTTACATTTCAATTTAGGGCTACAACAAGCCAAAAGCCTACATTGCAGCTCAAGGACCTCTAAAATCGACAGCAGAAGATTTCTGGAGAATGATATGGGAACATAACGTAGAAGTTATTGTGATGATAACTAATCTCGTTGAGAAAGGAAGGGTATGAGTACCTTTGTCTGTTGTTTATTTCTCTGATGTTGATAGATCTACCTCTAGCAGAGTCCTTTCTCTCTTTTAAAAATCTGTATTAGGCATATATTGAGCAAAAAGCACGTTTATAGTAGTTGCTTGTACTAAGATTGGCTATAGAAGTATAAAGTTGAGGATTTGTAGTATGAAACTAAAGAAAACCCTTAAACTTAATTGTTAACAACTGAAGTCTTGAAAATAGCATGTTCTAACTACAAAAAAATTGTCTTATACTGAGAAAAATACTTCTTGTATGTATTTAGGACTGTGGACCTTGCGCCACATTCTGCTAGCAATCTGCTCTCTGTCATTCTTTCTCAGGGGCACCTTAGACCCTGGAAAGGAGAAGGTCATAGTTCAGGTGAATTTTTCTGGATATTCACTGGCTGCTCACTGTTACATTCCATGGGACCCACAGTTCCTTTCCTACTACATGACTAACTACATGTTTGTCCAGTGAGACAAACTGAGGTCAAACCCCATCACAGGATTTGTGTTTCTCTGTTATGTGATGGGAGTATGCATGTACACTGGGGTCACATGAGGAGACATTGCCTCACACTTGCCACACACTGACAGCAATGTGTAAAATGCATGTAAGTCTTGTCATATGACCAATTAAGCATCTATCAGATGATGCAGACACAGCAAATGCAGATGAGGGCCGCACTGGGAGTACTTTATTTACAATACCATGCCTCACGGTTTAACCCCAGCCAGCCACTAAGCACCACGCAGCCACTCACTCACTGCTCCCCCCTTCCCAATGGGATGGGAAGGAGAATTGGAAAGAAAGTAAAACTCACAGCTTGAGATAAGAACAGTTTAGTAACTAAAAATATATATATATAAAATAATTACAATAATAATAAAAAACTATAATAATAATTGTAATGAAAAGGAATATAATAAAAAAGAGAGAGAGAAGTAAAACCCGAGAAAAGACAAGTGATGCACAATGCAATTGGTCACCACCCAGTGATCAATGCAGACAGTCTCCAAGCAGAGATCTGCCCCTCCCATCCAACTCCTCCCAGTTTATATACTGAGCATGATGTTCTATGTTATGGAATATCTGTTTGGCTAGTTTGGGTCAGCTGTCCTGGCCATGCTCCCTCCCCACTTCTTGTCCACCTGCTCGCTAGCAGAACACGGGAAACTGAAAAATTCTTGGCTTAGGATAAGCGCTACTTAGCAACAACTAAAACATCAGTGTGTTACCAACATTATTCTCACACTAAATCCAAAACACAGCACTGTACCAACTACTAGGGAGAAAATTATCCCAGCTGAAACCAGGACACCATGCTATAAACATGTACTCTTCTAGTATTGCTAGAGAAGGCTATATGGCTGCCCAGCCAAGAGGCTGGACATCACAGCTCTCTCCTGTATATTCTGGCCACACACAAGCTCGCCCTTACCCTCGCTGATCAGATATAAGTATACTCTCCCCATGCTGTGAACCAACCAAAAGCCACATATGACTTCACTGACTTGAATGTGTTCCTATTATTCCTGTAGACTATTATTTTCTAGATTTTGGAGTGCCTACAGAATTGCAGGTTCCACAGTATTAGAGTGCTGTAGCTCTGATAGTATATATTAAACCTCTCTTTTTTTTGAGTATTCCAAATAAACAGCCATCTCTCTTTACAGCAGAAAATAAATACACATTATTTGTTCTCTTGCACTGAAGATCACGTCTATTATAAACTGGGTATATTGAGAGTCCCTGTATGTTTTTGTGGTTGACTGGGCTCTTAAATTTGAACATTTCAGCTTGCTAGTTCGACATTTTGTTTTATTTCTCTTTTTCTCTGTTTTTCATTTGCTTTCTAACAGAGAAAATGTGACCAGTACTGGCCTGCCGAAGGTAGTGAAGAATATGGGAACTTCTTGGTTACTCAGAAGAGTTTTCATGTACTTGCCTATTACACTGTGAGGAATTTTACTCTTCGAAACACCAAGATCAAAAAGGTTTGTGGCATCCTGAAAACATAGTTGGGCAAAAGGGAATGTTAAAAGTTGCTCAGAATATTTTTAAGGCAGTTTGCAGCTCTTTTCTGTTGTATACATAAAGCTGAATCCTGTAGGTGTCAGCCAGCCAAGGTGCTTGTCAACTTCAGTTAATTTGACCAGACCAACAAACTGAGAAGACTGTAGTACTGGTGTGATGTAGGACCATCAGGGAAAAAGCAGTGAGAACATTGGAGAACTGATGTGGACTTTGCCTGCCTGGTGAGCAGGAAGATACTTTTTCAGAAAGAGAGCAGCTAGTAGAAAATGTGGTATGAATTAAATTATCCACCTCAGCTATCCATTTTCCTTTTTAAGGACAGGGGAATCCACGCCTTGTTTTATTGTAATCAGAACCAGCATGCTCTGAGCTCAGCTGTGTGACACTGGCTCCTTTGAGGGGCATTCTGAAAGCTTAATTTACTTCAGCCACCAAGACAGACATCTAGTCTCTCAGCCTCCCCATACAATTAATGGCTGAGTACAACGCTTACTGTCAAGTAATTTATTCTGCCTATTTTAGGAACCAATCTTTGAATGAGATGACCTGCTCTCTGAAGGTGTCCCTGCCCCTGGGTTGCTACTGAGGGAGGGAGCTTAGAAAAGCAGCCTACACAAGACTGCTTCCCTTGTAGATCACTAAAGCTGAGTGAGGTGAATCCTATTCTTTCTGTCCACACACCAGAGAAGCAAAGTGGCAGAAATAGCTGGTGGCTTTTAAGAGCAGCTGTAATTTGTTATCCCTCCAATGCTCTTAACCTTTCTCTATGGCTTTCTAAGGGACAGTGCCAGGTCACTCTTCCATTCAGAGGGCAAGCTGATGGGGAGAAGCACAGGCCCTTCCTCTTCTGTTTGAAAGCTGGAATATTCAGAGCTAGGTGGCATGCTGTTAACTAAATAGGGACGCTGCTAATTCAAGAGCTATCAATCAGGTACAGAAATAAAATTATGAAGAGTTGCTGTTCAGATGTTGTCTGCTCACATGTAGAATTCTTTTTCTGTTGCAGGGTTCCCAGAAAGGGAGGTCTAGTGGACGTATAGTAACTCAGTACCATTATACCCAGTGGCCTGACATGGGTGTTCCAGAATACACGCTGCCCGTGCTCACCTTCGTGAGGAAGGCATCGCATGCCAAGCGCCATGCTGTCGGGCCTGTTGTGGTTCATTGCAGGTGTGGTTTTTATTGCCGTAAGGTTCGCTCTGCTTTTGTTTTGCAGAAAAAATAATTTTTCAGTGGTGGGTTAAGCAAAATTTCACTATCACATTTAACAATTCCTGATGAAATAAGATTAATTTCTTAGCTGATATTTCTATCCTTGGTAAGGCCAACTAACCAACTGTGTGTGCCACTTCTATAAATCTGTAAACAAGATGATGCTGCTCTGCACTGTTCCTTTTTTTCACAAAAAAGCTTTTCTTTTTACTTTTTTGCACACTTTTCTATACTATTCTTTTGATTGCTATGAGCTTACCAGATACATATATCGCAGTAATTGTTTCATTTCTGCAAATATATCATTAGGATGTTTTTGGCTCATGCTTTCTTTGGTGCAGGGATACTCTGTAATCCTAAAAGGAGCTCTGTCCACAAGAGAAGATTCACTCTATTCCTGGCTGAACTACAACTCTGCTGTTTTTAACATTACTCTGCACTCTAGCAGTCATTTGCAATGGAGGAGCATTCTGGGGAGCGGTTTGAGGTCTGCATGTGCCGCAGTGTGCAGGCAGGTGGTCTGTCAGTGCTCACTAAAACTGGGCAGCTCAGGGAAAATTGGTTAAAAAGGGCTTGTAGGGCCTGGAATGACTTCACAATGCCCGTGAAGGACCGGGTTATTGTAAAATATATAAGCAGGTTCTGGTTTTCCACTGTAGTACCTCACCTTTGATGGAACATTTGGAAAGAGAACCTCCTCATGAATTCTGTCCTTCTGGAGCTGACTCTGAGGAAGCCAACAGGTAAAGTCTCCTCACAAATGCTGCAAATGAAGATATTTTCTTTCTGGGATGATCTAATCTGACTGAAATCTGTTTTTAGCTTGGAAAATGAAAATTCCACATTTTGGTTGTTCTGCTGCTATCTAGATCCTGCCTGTTCCTGGGATGTTCAAAATAAGTTTCCCCAAAATACCAAGTCTGAGATCTGTGCCAGTGGGCTGAGAGATCAGTAATACAGTATAAGTCCATTAAATTGAGTTTTTAAAGAGTGAACAGTGGTAAGTCGTGTGGCTTCAGTCAGACCTCTCCATTGGGTCATAGATATAGATCACCTCTGTCTGTTAGACAGTTTTATTTGGCTTTTAGTTCACCTGTCCCCATGCACAATGGAATTTCAAAGGAGTCATCTCATGTTAGAAATGTAACTTTTATTTATCTTTACAGGCTATATGGAGGACACAGATGACGAACTTCATGAAACTTTTTTTAGCTATTTTTATGTTTTGGTACTTTTCATGTTTTGTCTTTCATAACAAGTACAGATGGTGTCTGGTAATCTTTACACTTTTTGTGTCTAATAGTGTGTCAATAACCTGGACCTTACAGTTTTATATCATGTTTATTTAGACAGTTTATTACAGCAATCTGAGCTCACACTACCCATGCTTTGTGCCACCTCTGTGGAAGAAATTAGGTGACTGAATTAGCATGTACAGACTGAGCTTGGATCTGCCCGTAAGGGACCATGCAGACCCAGCACAGTGTTGCTGTCAAGTGACATGGACGAATACACATAATGTTTCCTCATAACATAGGGGGGAATTACATCTATTTCCCATATATGACTAAATTACAAAAAATGACCTCTTGACCTTGTACTGCCTACCCAGATATTTTATAAAATAAAAAGTTGGGTTTTAATCTTATGATACAGCTGGTTTTGTGCTAAATGAGTCAGAGTTCATAACAAAAGTGCGTTGATTAACCCTTTCTTCTGTATCTTCCCTATTTTAAAAGGGTTTCAACCATTGCTTGCCATCTTAACTGTACCTGGAGAGCCCTAAGCTTGTTCTTTTACAGATAGTCCTTCAGCAGCTCTGCCACTTCCTGGGGTTTTCCTCAGTCTGGTATCTTTGAAATCTCCTGTACCTGCAATAGGTGGCATAATGCAACATCCCCTTTAAAGTGATGTGTGTTTCAACAGAAGAACTTGGGCACGTAAACTGTTCCCAAATGTTGATATATGCCACTCTTTCTAGGTATACTTGACAAAGTATCCTAAGAAATATCAGAGACCTGAAAATTGCAGATTTGCAGGAAACACCTTAGTTCTATTTCAATTGATACTTCAAAAATTGATAAAAATCTATACTCTAAAACTATTTGAGAAATTATCTTTAGTCTTTTCTTGCGCAGAGAAAAGATGAGTTGTATTTTGATTCGTTACCAGCCTTGAAGCTTTAGCAAAGTAATAGAATATATACAATTTGTAGAGGAAAACCGTCTCTACACAGCAGTTTGTTGAAAAAGCTATGTATAAAAAATAGTTCTTTTCATTATTGTTTTACTTCAGGCTCAAGACTGGTTTTTTGTTTTATAGTGCTGGTGTTGGAAGGACAGGCACATACATAGTGTTAGACAGCATGCTGCAGCAAATTCAGCATGAAGGGACAGTCAACATATTTGGATTCTTAAAACACATACGTACCCAAAGGAACTACTTGGTGCAGACTGAGGTAAGACAAAAATATATATAGCGAGAGACTATTACAGACTATTTCTGTTTGCAGGAGGAGAGATGATACAGTCTTCTTTTTTGGCACCAGACAGACTGACAACCAGTCACCAGACTGGACTTTCCCTTCTGCTTCCCTTGTTTTCATACAGGCATCTAGTCTCGCTTAGAGCAATGCACTAGAAATTATCCATCTCTGGGCTCTTGCCTATTTATTAGGGAGGCCTCAGAAGAGAGGAAGTCCCACAGCAGCACTTTCTTTGCAGGACATGCATTTTTGTCATAGATTTTTTTTAAGGAAACACCATTGTCAGATGTTCAGATCTTCACGGAATCTGATCAAAGAGTTGATATCAGGCAATAAAAAGTAGGAAAAAAAGCTATTTCAGACAGGTGATTATCTATAGCTGCTTTAAGCAGAAGATTATATATAGAATAGTGAAAGACCAGAAGAAAACAGTAAGGACAACAGCAGGGCATTTGAAAGTCTATTTCAGGTTTCAAGAACAGGTGTTAGATTCCCCAGTGACTTTCAATAGAAAAAAAGGTAATCAACAGCAGCATGGGCACTTGTTCCAAAGGATGTGAGAGAGAAAATAGAGGATAGCGGTAGGAACTGGGAGTGATCGCTTTATTGCAAGAAAGACAGGGAGAGTCGCATAACAAGCTGACTTGAAAATTTGACTCAAGGCTATGCTTGTGTTTTTAACTCTGTTCTGCGAACATGAAATACCACAGGTGGTGGGGATTTAGTATTATATCATATATACATTGCATGTGTAGTTCAATTGTGCTTGTAAATGTGTACTGTCACTGCGGAAAGACAGTTTTCACTGTAGACGATCACTTTTGAGAAAACTCCCCTACAGCAGCATGCTGTGAAGAAGTACTGACCACATCAGAAGTGGCAGCTTAGCCAGAGTTGTCATGAGGAATCTGAAAATAATTAGAGCTTGGATGTTTGGGTTTATTTTCCTAGGAACAATACATCTTCATTCATGATGCACTGGTTGAAGCGATACTCAGTAAAGAAACAGAAGTCCTTGAGACTCACATTCATGCCTACGTTAATTCTCTCTTGATACCTGGACCAACAGGAAAGACCAGACTGGAGAAGCAATTCAAGGTGAGCTTTAGGCTTGCAAGCTGGAATGACTTAAAAGTAGGTACCTCAATACAACTTTCATTAGCTTTCTCTATCTAAAATTTAACTGCTGATCTTAAATTCAGAGCAGGTTAACAAATGCATGCAGTCAGTTGGGACAGAAGAATTATTTGCATACTCTTAAACAAGGAATTTAAAAAAAAAAAAAAAAACAACTCAAGAGCATGAGAAATAGGCCAGTAAGTAGATTTTGGAAAATATAACTACATGCCTTTGCATGAAGATCCTAAAGGTAAAACAACAGTCTGGAAAGATGTGTCATTCTGGCTAAAATGTCATGAGCTATATTGGTCAACCAGCATATTCGCATCAGTGTACAGCACTGACTAGAAGACAGACTTCACCTCAGCAGGCGATAAGTGAACATTTTGGTGCTTGTGGATGTGGAGATCAGTGTGTACATGCACAGGACTTTGAGTCACCCAGAGAAAGAGCAGACCTAGCCAGGTAACAATTCACTGACTCTTGGGGAGAATGGGAAGTCTAGCTCGCTCACTGGGTCACTTACAGAGGAAACACAGAAAATCATACCTTTGCAAATGAATTTGAATTCAGAGAAGTAAAATCACACTTAAATGTTTTCCAGATTATGTGGCAAAACAGACTTTGCTCTCCCTAATTTAACAGGAAAATGATTAGAACATTTCTCTCTAAGGATTTTATTTCTGAGGAGGACTGCATAGGATAATGTGTATTCTTTCTACAATTAGCTATTGGATCATAAGTAAAAAAGCAGATAAGTCTGTAGATAATGTCAGTAGATAATGAGGCTATGAAAAATCTTAATGTGTTTATTTTCTGAAGTATTTAGGTCACACAGGCACAGTAACTAGTATTTCTTCAAGATAACGAACAGAACAGAATAGGAACAACATACCAAAGGATTTTACATTTTGCTGCTATCCTGGCTTGAATGATCCAACAGTGTTGCACTCCTTTTCCTAGGAAAAAGTAGGGACTCTTATCTCAGCTGTGATATTCTTGGAGAAATAAGCATCCCACCTTTCCTACATGGATGAAAGAATAAAACACGTAATATATACAAACAGAGTGTGTAAATAAATATTATTAGAAAGGGACATGTCTCATTCAATCTCATTTTCCTTTGCAAGCTAAAATTATGAGAATAATAACAAAAGTGTGGAGTCTTGTTTTACTGAAGAACTGGTTTAGATGAAAAAAATTGTGGTCTCATTTGTTTTGATGGAACTCCCTGTTTTGCTGTCTGTTTTTCCAAAGCAGGCAGCTTCTGAAAGCTACACATGCCCAGACCAAAACATCACAGAAGAGTCCTTTGAATTCTTTTGAACATTCTGATTAATCTGGTTTATTCTACTAGCAATTAAACCTCCCCCCTAAAACTAGGAAAAACCTGCTTTCCAAACTTATTTCATGCCTAAGCCATGTATATACACCATTGTGGTATATATATATATACTCTCGTTCCTTCTCATACTCTCGTCTGTTTGAATTGTGTTAATTGAAACAAGTAAGTCAATGAGACCCGCCCAGATCATTCCTATTTTCCTCTCACAGGTTTGGAGAGAAAACTGGGAAGCTCAGAACTGGGATATCTAGAACTGCATTGCACCAGGAGCTATACTATCTGTATAGCAAGGCAGATTTTTCTGCATAGGCATTTACTGTTTTCCAAAAGTATGAAAAGTTACAGAAAGAGCTGTGCAGGCAAAATTGAAGTGACACTGGGGTGAAAACAAGCGGTGGGGGTCTGCATGTGGGAAAAACATGAAGTGACATCTCCTTCAATTACATGCTTATGGACCAAGGGCTCAAGAATATTTTGAACTGATAAAATAGTGAAAAGATTCTGATGACTTGCTAACTAGTTTAGCCAGATAACTAGATGCCTGAAGTTAACCTGCAGTATGTGCACCCTTCTGTTTAATGCAGCTAAGGAAGGAATGGCTTTTGTGCAGTGACCTGGGTTTTTTTTAATTAATTGTTTCAGTTACTGAGCCAGTCTAACACACAGCAATGTGATTATTCAACTGCACTCAAACAGTGTAACAGAGAAAAGAACCGAACTTCATCCATCATTCCTGGTAAGCTTGTTCAAATCAGCTTCTTGGGGTGGAAAAATGTTTACAAACTGTGTGTGTGTCAGACTTTTAACTTTTGCTCAGAAGGAGCTGAAGACATCTGCACTGGTGTGGAGCAGTGTTTTGTAAAGTACTTTTAGTGAAGAATTTGTCTAAGTACTACATACATAGGAAAACAAAATAGACAGCTGGATAACGCTTTATCCTATCTTAGTGTTATCATTACTGTGAGATAAGTGAGATAATTGCTATAATTGCTTTAATATATGAGCCATTGCAACTGTACCATGCTTTTTTTTTACAGTGGAAAGATCTAGAGTGGGTATCTCATCACTGTCTGGTGAAGGGACAGACTACATCAATGCTTCCTATATTATGGTAAGTCATTTAACTGTGATGCTGAAAAACAGTGTCCCATTGTATAGCTGTTGCCAGAGCTGCCATGTGTCCGCATTAGGGAGGCACAGTACTGATTTTGAAAGTTCCTTTCTTCCATTATTCACTCTGCCTGAAAGAGTTACTTCCCCCAGGAAGTATGATTACTGTTACTATTTTTTTAAAGTTTGGTTAAGTGCATTGAATTTTGACAATCTGTAGAACCAGAAATTCCATCATAGTTTTAAAAGCTAGCAAAGCCAAATGCCAGCTATGGAAGAATCTTTTGAGATGAACTAAAAGTGTTAAATAACAAGTTAGTTTTTAATGACTGTACTGTGGTTTGCCTTCCAACCTGCTCATCTTACAGAGCTTTTGCAACTGGCATAGCCCAAGGCACCATAGCTCATCAGCTTTCCATTATCTTTTTGTTCCCTGGGTTTTCTTCAACTCTTTTCCCCTCCATTAGCTGAGAGGGAGGAGTAAAGGCTTCCTGGACATTCAGGAAAGATATGGGAAAGCTCCCTGCAGTGCTCTGTATGCCTGATCCTTCATCAGGTGCATTAGTGCAAAGGAACTCCCCTTTGTGGCAGGAAGTTGATTTGGGACATCTGTACAAATTAAGAGACTGCTTGGGATTTTTGCAGATCTTTCAAGTATTCTTTTGTTTGTTTTGGGTTACCGGCTCCTCTGGAGCTCTGGCTAATGTAGAACAATTAGCATGTGTGTATAAATTCATGTATTTTCATTCTGAGTTGGCTGTTCAAGTCTCCACTGATTTCTTTTGTCTTTTTTTTTTTGATCAAATGTTTTAAAGTTTTAAAAATTATTTCAATGTAATTGATTTTATTCTTTTCATCTGGAAAATACCGCAATGGAAGTTTTATATTCTTCTAATATTTACAGGAAGCCAAAGGAAGCACAAGTCTGCAATTTATTTTCTGAGTCTGTTGATTTTGTTTTGCAGGGTTATTATCAAAGTAATGAATTCATTATTACCCAACATCCCTTACTACACACTATCAAGGATTTCTGGAGAATGATATGGGACCATAATGCCCAGCTAATAGTCATGCTTCCTGATAGCCAGAACATGGTAAGTTTTGTGGCTGATTGTTATGGGTTTATGTATGAATATTATCAGTATTACCATTTTGAAATATGCAGGACATCAGACAATATCTTGGATTTTGAAAAAAAAAAAAAATTAGTAATACTGTATTGAGTGTAAAATCCCCAAATAATCTAGTGGAAATCTGGAGATCCTTCTCTGGGCCGATTGCAAATGTCATGAGAAAGTATTGAATCATTCCTGTATAATTTATAAAAAGCGAGAAATAGCAGAAGCAACCATTATACAAGGTTAGTTTTCTCTCCAGGACTTTTACTTTAGTTGTAATATGGCTCCTTCAGCCATTATTAGGTAAGGGGAGAAATATGAGGTTGTTTCTCTTGCTCATCTCCTGTAATTACAAGCAAATGTTTAGCAGAGATTTATCTGACTCTAAACAGCAAAGGAAGCTCACATGTTCATCCTGCAGGTGTAATTTAATAACAAATGAATATGTTTTTCAGTTACTAGAAATGCAGGAATATCTGAGAGCTTTTAGCCTGGTACTTAGAGAAACCTTGAGGTGTGAGAGGGCATCATGTTTGGTAATAAGTTTGGAGGAAAGCCATGCAAAGGCTTTGAAGAGTCTTTCATGATTGGAAAAACATGTACAACCAAGACAATGTTTGTTTTTTTCCTTCTCATCAAATGTTTTATGAATGTTACACTTGCTATAAAACAGATGGATTTTTGAGTGAGCCTTTGTAATAAGGGAGGTAGTTTCGCCAGGAGGTGCTGATTCATTATGATCCCAGTAAGAAAGGCACTCAGACTCAGTATCATTTAAAATGCTATTTATTAGAGCTAACACTATAAAGGAGAGGGTAGTATAGATAATCTTACATCCCTTCAGATGCTGGGAACCCCAAGTTGTGCAGCATTGAACATATCTCTGGTCAAGGTACACCACGCCATGCAGCTCCCATCCATAGAAGAGTTACCCCCATTTTGGTCATTCAGGCTGTTATAGGATTTTCTTAAAAGAAAGCTCTGTTCATCATTTTTGCTATCAAACAGGACAGATGTTCTCATGAGAACTTCTTGCTGCACTTTAGATAATTCCAAGGCCGTGCAGGTGGCATAGTCACCAGTACTGAGTAGGAGGTGCGTGCAGGCTCCTCCTGCAGTCAACTGGCTAAGTTTATCCTGTGGCCATGGGCTCTGGGCAGCACAACACAGCCTGAAGGCCAGGCCAAATGGATGGCACAGTGCAGCACAGCACACGTTGACTGTTATGTGGATCGCTATCTCCATGGGGTACAGTGGTCTTCTGGTCAGGTTCACTACAGAGGTGTCTGAAAACCATCACTTGTGACGTTTGTAATCCTACTCAAATTTTGATTTGTCAATTTAATTCCAGCTGGCTGCATTGATTATGTATGTGGCACATTATTTATTATGTGAGATTAAGTTTTATTTGAAGTGCTGAACACTAATTACTTTTATATTGGTTGTTTTTTTTTCCTGGAGGCTGAAGATGAATTTGTATACTGGCCAAACAAAGATGAGCCTATAAACTGTGAGAGTTTCAAAGTTACTATGATTGCTGAAGAGCACAAGTGTCTGTCTAACGAGGAGAAACTCATAATCCAAGACTTTATTTTAGAAGCTACACAGGTAACACTGTCATAAGCCTGTAACTCAGGATTTGATTTGTTAAAGGTAATGCCTACCTTTTGTTACATTTTCTGTGGTAAATCAGTGGTAAAACACGCAGGGAGAAAGTAGCCTCTATGGGTATTTTGGTGACATTGTGAATAGGATAGTCCAGCCTCCACAGCGGTAGGATTATGTGTCTGGAAACTGGAGCTGGTCTAAAACAGGGTGAAGAATAAAGACAGTCAATCTTTTACCAAATTGATTTATGCTTTTTTCCCCTCTTTTAGGATGACTATGTACTTGAAGTGAGGCATTTTCAGTGTCCAAAATGGCCAAATCCTGATAGTCCTATTAGTAAAACATTTGAACTGATTAGCATCATCAAAGAGGAAACTTCCAACCGTGATGGACCCATGATTGTACATGATGAGTAAGAACTGCAGCTTTCAGTTTGTTTTGATGTTTTTCCATAAAATCATCCTTTCATCTAATTTAGAGTGAAAGCTGCTGAAACAAGGCACAGAGTCTGCACCTAACAATATTGCTGCTGCTTCTGTTTCAGCTGCAACAAGAGAAATGTTTTTATTTTATCACACTTCAATGTTCTCTTTTCAGTTCTATCATTCTGATACTTCAGATGATTGTCAAGTAGGGCACTGGAAAGGAAAATCAATCAGGACTTCATTGTCTATTATTGAAAGAAGTAAGACTATTTAGATGAGGCACCTTATGCTTCTCCAGCTGCTTAATAAAGACCAAAAATACTGAAATGTTGAAATACTGAGGGACCTGAGGCCTTCAGAATTTGGTTAGTAGAGGATTGTAAGGAAATAACTCTAAGACTGGCTTTAAAGACTCTTCAGAAGTTGTAGCCAGGTGTTGTGGACGTTGTGTTAAGGCACTGCTGGGCAGGCCTATTTTAGAAAGTGTAAAGATCACATGACAGAAATTTATCATTCAGTTTACCTGGGATTTTCTATTTTCTCCAGCTGTAGAAACTCGCTTCAGTTTCCAGAGACTTTTTTTGTTGGTTTTTTTTTTTTGTTTTACTTTACAAAGGCATGGAGGGGTGACAGCAGGCACTTTCTGTGCATTAACAACACTGATGCATCAACTGGAAAATGAGAATTCAGTGGATGTTTACCAGGTAGCGAAGATGATAAATTTGATGAGGCCTGGAGTCTTTACAGACATTGTAAGTAATAAGCAAAATGTGTGCATAGGTTTTTTTCCTATGTGTGGTATTATTAGCATGCTTAGATCTCAGGGCAACATTACTGAACCTTTGGCATCTTAGTTTCTGCAGGAGTTCATCAAAACTGTCTTGTAGAGGTGCTGTAGTGGACCTGCAGCTTATTTCAAAACAAAGTATTTCCCGTGAAAACCTGTTATGTGGTTATCAAGTGGTCATATTCAAAATGTGCAGAGCTGCCACCATCATCATAAAAACTGCACTATGTCATCTAAATGAAGATTTTAATTCAGCAGGAATAAATTTGTACTCCAAGTAGGCCCTGAAGTGGTTACCCTAGTTTTCCATTTCAGGATGGACTTTAATCTTTCATGATCTGTTGAATGGTCACTTGACACCATTGTCACTGTGCTTACAGAAAGAAAAAAAACATGAAAAGTATAATAAATAAGAATTACTTACTAAGTCAGCATCATACAAATGAAAATTCATCACAGAAATTATAAACTACAAACCCTGCCCCTTTGGTCATACCACTACTACAGATCTGACTGCTATAGAGCTACAATGAGTGTAATAAGGAGGACACTTTTAAGAGTGAAACATTAGGGTTACCATTATCACATTTTTGACAGCAAAAACAGGACATGGCACAGGACTGACAGATGTGTCTGCCCCTTGCCCTGCCCAGCTAGCCCAAACTGAGGAGCCTGGCGGACAGTGGAGTGAAAATGGGAACTCTTCCAACCTCAGCAGCACCATCAGGACCTTCATTCCTCTTGCCCCAGGAGCTTGCAGCAAATACCTGGGCCCTTTATCTCAGACTTCTAGTTTCCCATCCTCCTACTGCAGATTTTCAAATTCATTGCTCTTTCTATCCCATATCTCTTAGTCCAACCTAATAGTCTGGACCCTAAACCCCACTCTATTTAGTTTGTCTTACTGCTCCTCACTCCTTCCATCACAGAAATTCTTTATCCTCATATATCCATCCTAGAACCCAAAATATTCCTCTGCCCTTTCAGACCACCCGCTGTTACCTGGTGCAGCACAGCCTTCGCTGTGTCTGCTCTCCCTGCACAGAGCATCCAGCTGTTTCCTCCTTCCTAGCCACACTGCAGTCCCGCTGGCTTCTGGCACTCCCCATGTCCCACTGCTCCCAACTGAGACCCTCCACTCCCTCTAGGCAGTGGCCTCCTCAGTGAATCTTTCCAGAAAGTCTCATCTCTCTTCTACCTTCTCTTCCTGGCAGGATCCTCAAAAACATAAAACAGTAACTGCAAGTACCAAAAAGAAAAAAGAAAATAAAAAATCTGCCTGTATAGATTTCAGAGCACAAAAGATGAGAATGTATTCAAGGAGGAAAAAAGCCAACAGGCAAACAGTTGCCCTAATCCTGACCCCATTCAGTCAATGGGAACTTTGCAATTGACTTTAACAAGGATGAGATTCAGCACATAATATTTCTTTTAAAATAGTTTTCTCCCCTACCTGTTTTGCATTCCTTAGTGTTGTGCTTTACATTGTGTGCAGGGGGAGCCATTAGTCAGAAAATTAATAAAGCTGCTAAGTAACATGATAAATTGTGGAGCACAGTGCATTAACAGACTGACACATCAGCTGTTAATTAATTTTGAGTAACAGGTAATCTAGTGTTATTATTTCTGACAACACACTGACTATATCCTCCTTTCTTCTCCAGGAACAGTACCAGTTTCTGTACAAAGCTATTCTCAGCCTTGTCAGCACAAGGCAAGAAGAAAACCCTTCCGCATCTATGGACAGTAATGGCTCAGCTTTACCCGACGGAAATGCAGCTGAAAGTTTAGAATCTTTAGTTTAATTGACACATCAAATTAAACACATACATACCTACATCACACCAGTCACACCTGGAATTTACCATTATTATTTTCAGTTTTATACTTTGTGGGGGGTGAGGAAATCTGTCCAGTCACTATATATATAATCAGATCCCAACAGTTGCTCAAAGTCATTTCTGTTACATATGACTTTACTGTGGAACTTTTATCATTAACAATGTGTGCCTTTTCTTGAAAGATTTCTTGTAATACGTTGTTACGTCTGGACTAACTTGATTGACTTTTACAGTGTTTCTAAGAATTGAATTGTGGTATGTTTTTTCAGTATTAGTTTTTGATTTCTCTGGCTTTACTTTTAACTTAAAATTATCATATTTATAGATGTTAGGGGATTCTCAGTTACAAACATGTCGTGGGTTTAGTATTTGATTTATTTGCTGTATTTATAACATTTTACATTTGCTAGAAAGATAACTTTTAATATAGTAGAATGTAAATAAAATACTGTTCTCCGTAACATTCAACATTTTAAGACTACAATTAGACATTTAGAATAGTAATCTGATACTTACTGTAAATACTGCTACTTCTGTAGTGATCCATGGACCAAATTTATATTTATAATTGTAGATTTTTATATTTTACTACAGAGTCAGTTTTCTAGTTCTGTGTAATTGCCTTGTTAAAATGATGTAGTCCAGTATGTTTTTATTTTAACAGTCTTCTGATATATAATTGTGCATCTTAAGCAATTAACCTTCATATAGCTGCATGTGATTTTAACTTTTTGTGGGAAATAGAAATCATTTGTTTTGAAATGAGAAGTTTTTATGAGAATAACACCTGTACTTGGCATTGTTAAATTGTTTTTACCTATGGCATTGAAAAAATAAATATAAATATTCCAGTCTGTGCTTAGTGGTCTTCCACATATGGTAAACAGTCTTCACTGACATGTAAGAGATTTTTTACTTAGAAGAATAAGGACTCAAGGCTGACCTGGAGACAGCTGCTCCTCCCGTGGAATCTGTGAGTTCAGAAGACACTTCCGGAAAACTGTTTTGTTATTTGATCTCTACTCCACTTCTACCCGTACCCATAGTGTCCACATTTGCTCCTTTTTTAGGCTTTCCTTGCACGTCTCCCATTCTGGTCGCCCACAGGCTAATGGGCTGTCCCCAGCTTCCAAATTGCTGTAATTGCCCCCTCACAAGACTTCTCCATGCTGTCTTTGCTTCAGATCATTCATTCAGCTGCTGAGCTCTTTGCTGCCTCCTGTGGCAAAGCAAAAGCCAAATTCTGGCAAAAGCAATAAAGCAAGTAATCTCTGCAAGAACAAAAGCAAAATGTTTCAATTTGGCCACTCAATTATTTTCTGCAACCTTCTGAACTGGCAAGAAAAGATACTGATTGTACTGCACGTTGCAGCACAGATGAGGATGGAGGAACCTGGAGCAGAATAGGTCTTTGTTTAAAAGTAACGCAGGCCGTTGGAGTAGCTGTTTTCTCACTTTGGTACATCTAGTTGCTACATAGAAATACTAAGAGCAGAGATGCTGTTCTGGACTAGAATGCCACAAAAGCTAATGCACACTACCTTAGATGAAAACTGAGGATCGGAGAAGACAACCTGATGTGGACTTGGAGATTTTAGTCAACCAAGTCCTAAGGCAACAGTGTGTGAGGGATCTCAGTGTGTGAGCAGATAAATCTAGACTCCTTCAGCAGTGTGGGATTGAGGATAGGTGGAGCTGCAACAAAGCCAAAGCAAATTTAGGTTTAAAGGAACCTAAACAGTGGAAACTTCAAAAAATCCTCATCCTGTTGATACGTGAAATGAGAAGGTGCTAGACCAGGAGACAGAATGGCACAGAATGACACAATAGCTAGCAGAAAGCAGACTTTTTCCTGCTCTTTTCCTCTTAAAAAAAAATAAATCATATAGACAAAACAATCAAAAGAATGTAATGTAGAGTTTCTTTTGTAAAACTGTGTTAATGTGTTTGAATTCTCTTTTACACTTTGACCACTTCTGTTGATAACCACAGCAGTGCAGTCCCAGAGGTTATGGAGTGGCTGAATCCATTTGGCTTGGGGCCCTGGGGGTTTCCCCTTCCCTGTCCACCAGAGCCAAATGCAGGATGATTCTCCTGTCTCAGCCCAATCCCCCTTGGCAGATCTGGCCAGGGACCATGCAGGACACGTGTTCCACACAGGGAGATATACACACGTACATGCACACACACACACACACTGAGGCATGGATTTAAGAAGAGGGCAGCAATCAGGCAGAGGGCATGAACAAGCAGGGGTACTGCCCAGCAGCCCACGTACATGCATGCAGCCCCTTTTACCCCTCTTCTCTCCATTTTCCCTTGCTTATTCTTTCCCTATCCACCTTGATCTCTCTGTTTCTCCACCCTCATCCCTCTGTCTCTTTGCAGATAAACGACCTAATTACGTTTTCTTCATGCGTCTCAGTTTAGTTACAGCCATACAGAAATGTGAAATCTCTGGTGCTGCCACTTAGATCATCTCAGCTGTACATGGTATTATCAACATGGTTACCTGGTACTTCTGGCCTTGCAAGCTTTTCTTTCCAAAAGGTCTCCACCAGAGTTTGGCCTTCCCTCACATAATTCTCCATGAACTGTCTGTGAAATGCAGCCAGACTTCATGCCACTCATTATAGCATCTGTCAGCTGCTCACTCTTGCTCTCTTCAGCAGTTTCCCCTCTCGTGCCCAACAGTTTCTTGGGATCTGTGCAAGTAGCTCAGCATCAGGCCAGGCGTGCAGATACTAGTACTTGCCACTTTACTTCAGAGACATAACTAGTTGATTGCATAATTCAGAAATGAGGCAACCTACTTTTCTGAGCCAAGATATCTTTATTCAGGTTTTACACTTCTTTTTTTTCCCTGTGGTCCTTGTCATACCTGCATATTTGCTAATTCTGAAGTCCCAGGAGAATGGGACTGAGATACGGCTTCTAAGTGCAAATGAATTTACAGTTTATCCCTAGCCAAATTAAACACCTTTGTAAAATAGGATCTAGACTTTATTTCTTACTATATTTGTGTTATTTTGGGGGTGATGCGAGGTACATACTTTTATAACTGTTGAATTACACATAAACTTTCTTCACAACTTTCAGGCACAAAGTTGGGTAACACAAAGGTGTGTAGTGATCACTCTTTGAGGAAGGGAAAATCTTTTCCCAGGTAGCCTGGGCGTTCCTTAATATTTCCTATAAACCACTCAGGTTGACCAACACCCTCCACTTGCACATCTAGTCTAATATAATGCCCCCCCTCTCATTCCAAAACCATAGACACAGTTTTTCCCTTCTTAATCTCTAGGGGTGCCTGTACGAGAGGTTAATTGTGATCTTATGGCCATGTGCAAACCATATTCCATAATCTTCTTACCATACATTTCTGCTCTTCACCACATTAGCACCCAACAAGAGAAACTGTTAATACTCATGTGCTACTTCTCCAGCCTCTTCTTTAGAAAAACTGACTTGTAGCCTCACGTAACTTCATGCTTTTTATTTTGATATCTTCTATTAATGTATTTACAGTTTCATATAGTTGTACATACAAAGTCTTTTTTAGGCCAATTAATTCTACTATGTTTTTCAAGCCTCTGTGGACCAAAAGCAAAAATGGGATCCTCCTTTCTAAAAATCCCATCTTGATATAACTGTTCCTTTCAACCTAAATGTTTTGCAGACATTTTAAAATGATAATACAAGGAATCAGCTGTCATTCAAGGTTTCTTCCAGAGATGTTTGTAATCACATTCATCATCTTAGCATGCTGACAAGTTATTTAAAACATAAGTGCTTAGGATAATCTCTTTACTCACACATATTGGTTCTGATCTAGAAAAAAATAAGAATCATAAAAAAATCTATAATCTTCAACCGTGATGGATTACAGATTTTAATAAATGCGTGTCAGTTCCTTTCTCAGACAAAGGCCATATTCTAATTAATTTTTTTCTTCTAATCCAAGATACAGACTAAAAAGACATATAGCCTGCCTTTCAAACTGGGTCAAGTGTGGAAAAGATATTATGTATCTCCTGTAAGAAATAGGATATAAATAAACAATGTCAGGTGTTTTATTTACAAAGCTCTAAGTCATGTGTGCCAAGGAAAACTTGTTTAGTGAGCTTCCTCCTAAGAAATCATAGGTGAGTAGAGAGTTAAAAAAATAATTTACTAACATCACCAACTTTTTAGTGATTGTGGTGTTGTGATTTAACACCTGTGGAAAAGCTTTACAAAAGTCATCAGTAAAGATGAGTAGAAGTTATACAAACTCATAGCTATTAGTACAACAGTGTATTAGTTAAAGACCTTAGTATGGACTTTGCAAATCTGTTGACTGAACTACTTAACGATCTTTTATCACAATGCTTTACCTGGCACACTTCATTGTGATATCCTAGGATAATGTATGTTATTTCAGATAGGTTGAAATTTTCTGTGGTAAATGTTTACTTCAAGATGAGTTTAGCAAAGTTAAACTCATTTCTCTCTCTAATTGTTCTGAAGCATAGAGCAAAGCAGGGCTGGGGAGTAGAGGGGCCATGTGGTCTTGTTGGGATTAAAAACAGAAATGGGGACCCAACTACTACTATAAGTCTGAGGCATCCTAGGTTACAGTCTTGGTTTTCACTGCTTCCCTGCAGCAAGGATTTGGTCTGACCACCCATTTCAGTTTCACAGGGCTGTGTTTTGGTGGATTAGGGACTTTACTTTCAAAGGGACAGGAGGGAAAAGAAGTCTTTCAGGACATTTGGCCACATTTCCCCCAATTTCCCTCTGTTTCCAATTGCATTCTTTTCTTTTTAGAACAAAAAAAAGTAGAAAAAAAGCCAAACCTTCTGGCTTACTGAACTCATTCCCTTGTTTTAGCAAAGTCAGATGCTGTGACCCAGTAATTAGTCACAGTGTATTTGAGATGGTCTGATTTGCCTTGATAAATTCTGTTGGACACTCAAAGCTAAATTTCTTTTTTCTTCCCCTCCTCATTAGTTTTCCAGCCTAATCACAATCACTTTACCCCAGATTTTTTTCCCCTTAAAAATAAGCTTATGCCCCTTGTCCGGCAGTCACACTTCTGTGCTTCTGTGTTATCATTGCTTCGAGAACAAGTATAGTGAAGACAGGGTGGAGTGTCTTTCCATTAGAATCAGGGGGAAGGCCAACAGGGCAGATGTTGTAGTAGGAGTCTACTATAGGCCACCCAACCAGGACAGAGAGGTGGATGAAATATTCTATAGGTATTTAGGTAAAATCTCATGATCACTTTCCCTTGTTCTTGTGGGAGACTTTAACTTCCCAGACATTTGCTGGGAATACAACACAGCAGAGCAGGACCAGTCCCAGAGATTCCTGGAATGTGTGGGAGATAACTTCCTGACACAGCTGGTGAGTGAACCGACCAGAGAAGGTGCCCTGCTGGATCTCCTCTTTGTGAACAGAGAAGGACTGGTCGATGATGTGACGGTTGGAGGCCAACTAGGGCAGAGCGATCATGAAATAATAGAGTTCGCTACTCTTAGAGAGGCCAGGAGAGGGGGCAGCAGAACTGCCATGCTGGACTTCCAAAGGGCTGACTTTGTCTTGTTTAGGCACCTGCTTGACAGGATCCTTTGGGAGACGATCCTGAAGGGTATAGGGGTCCAGGAAGGCTGGACACTCTTTAAGAAGGACATCTTAATGGCACAGGAGCAGGCTGTCCCCAGGTGCTGTAAGAAAAGCCAGCGGCAGAGAAGACCACCCTGGCTGAACAGGGAGCTTTGGCTGCAATTCAGGGAGAAAAGGAGAGTTTACAGCCTTTGGAAAATGGGGCTTGCCACTCACAATGATTACAAAGATGCTGTGAGGCTATGCAGGGAGGAAATCAGAAGGTCGAAAGCCCAGCTAGAAATTAATCTGGCTTCAGCAGTCAAGGGTAATAAGAAATGTTTCTATAAGTATGTGAGCATCAAAAGACAGACCAGGGAGAGCCTCCATCCCCTGCTAGACACAGGAGGAAACATGGTAACAAGTGATGAGGAAAAGGCTGAGGTGTTTAATGCCTTCTTTGCCTCAGTCTTTAATAGCAAGACTAGTTGTATTGAGGGAATCCAGCCTCCTCAGCCAGAAGACAGATAAGGGAGACCGACCTCGCCGCATTCCAGGAGGAGATAATCAGTGACCTACTGCATCACATAGACATACACAAGTCTGTGGGACTGGATGGGATACACCCGAGGGTGCTGAAGGAGCTAGCTGAGGTGCTTGCCAAGCCACTTTCCATCATTTACCAGCAGTCCTGGCTGACTGGGGAGGTCCCGACAGATTGGAAATTGCCAATGTGATGCCCATATATAAGAAGGGTTGGAAGAATGATCTGGAAAAGCCTGTCAGCTTGACTTCGGTGCCCGGGAAGCTGATGGAGCAGCTCATCCTGAGTACCATCACACAACACATGTGGGACAACCAGATGATCAGGCCCAGTCAGCATGGGTTTATGAAAGGCAGGTCCTGCTTGACAAACCTGATCTCCTTCTACGACAGGGCGACTTGCTTATAGGATGAGGGAAAGGCTGTGGATGTTGTCTACCTTGACTCTAGTAAGGCCTTTGACACCATTCCCACAGCATTCTCCTGGCGAAACTGGCTGCTTGCGGCTTGGATGATCACATGCTTTGCTGGGTAAAAAACTGGCTGGATAGCCGGACCCAAAGAGTTGTGGTGAATGGAGTTAAATCCAGTTGGTGGCCGGTCACGAGTGGTGTCCCCCAGGGCTCGGTTTTGGGGCCACTCCTGTTTAACATCTTTATTGATGATCTAGACGAAGGGATTGAGTGCACCCTCAGTAAGTTTGCAGATGACACTAAGTTGGGTGGGAGTGTTGATCTGCTCGAGGGTAGGGAGGCTCTGCAGAGAGATCTGGACAGGCTGGAGCGATGGGCTAAGGCCAACTGTAGGAGTTTCAATAAGGCCAAATGCTGGGTGCTGCACTTTGGCCACAACAACCTCCAGCAGCGCTACAGGCTTGGAGAGGAGTGGCTGGAGAGCTGCCAGTCAGAGAGGGACCTGGGGGGGTGATTGACAGCTGGCTGAACATGAGCCAGCAGTGTGCCCAGGTGGCCAAGAAGGCCAATGGCATCCTGGCTTGCCTCAGAAATAGCGTGGCCAGCAGGGACAGGGAAGTGATCTTACCCCTGTACTCGGCACTGGTGAGGCCGCACCTCGATTCCTGTGTTCGGTTTCGGGCCCCTCACTACAAAAAGGACATTGAATTACTCAAGAGTGTCCAGAGAAGGGCAACAAAGCTGGTGAAGGGTCTGGAGCACATGTCGTACGAGGAGCGGCTGAGGGAACTGGGGTTGTTTAGTCTGGAGAAGAGGAGGCTGAGGGGAGACCTCATTGCCCTCTACAACTACCTGAAAGGAGGTTGCAGAGAGCTGGGGATGAGTCTCTTTAATCAAGTAACAATTTATAGAACAAGAGGGAATGGCCTCAAGTTGTACCAGGGAAGGTTTAGACTGGATATTAGGAAGTATTTCTTTACAGAACGGGTTGTTAGGCATTGGAATGGGCTGCCCAGGGCAGTGGTGGAGTCCCCATCCCTGGAGGTGTTTAAGAGTTGGGTTGACATAGCACTGAGGGATATGGTGTAGTTGAGAACAGTCAGTGTTAGGTTAATGGTTGGACTGGATGATCTTCAAGGTCTTTTCCAACCTAGATGATTCTGTGATTCTGTGCTCCAGACCCTGGAAAGCAATGTAATTCTCACATACAGGAATATCCAAGGCAGAGAAAGTGTGAAACATTGAGGCAAGGAAGGGAGTCCAAATGTTAACGGGGCTCAAGCACCTTCAAAGAAACTGGGATTTCATCTGTCATGGAGAGCTGGCACTAGAATAAATTCGAAAATGAAAAAATAAGAGATACACAGTAACAAACAATCTGTTCCTTGGAGCCTGATGTGAACAAACAGCTTAAGAGCCTTTCAGCCCAGGCCGTGACAGCAGAAATCAAACCATGTATTCAGCCGAGCACGACCCTCAAGCTGAGTTAGGCAGTAAGACACCAAGCTTTCATTTCTTCCTGGGGCACAGGGAGACATTACACGCCTACTGTTCTATAGTTCTCCACTTAAGTAGTTGTCCTTGTGCCCAAGCACAAAACATGTGCTAAAAAAAATTGCATCTGTTAAGAGATGACGTCTAGGTACAGATATATATATACACATATATTTATATATATGGGTGTTAGATGTGGATGATTAAACAATCCTTGAAGAGTCTTCTCTTGCGAGTCTAGCAAGAAGTATAGGAACGTATTTCATGTACGTAGGGAAGTCCATACGTAGACACGCTTTCAGTATAACCATCTATGTAAAAAAACAAATTCCATTCGTATACATCTCATTAGACTGTAAAGATGACATGACAGCGAAACACAGGTTTTCAGATTTATTTTTCAATTGTATAAGATACAATTATCTTTCCAATAATATGCAAAGAGAACTCAGAAGTCTAATCTTCATACAAAAGCTGAGCAATAAATTCATTTAAGTCTAAACTTAGAAAACAAAAAGCAGCATTGCACTGGGAAACAGAAATATATTCTGATACAAAATTTCATATATAGTAGCAGTGTTTCTTGAAGAAAACACTGTAGTGCTCACTCTTTTTATGCTCCAAAGAGATTACATACTGTTTAAAAATTACAATATTCTTTGCATACTGCATTTCTTAGTCAGAAAAGCAAGCAAGGTGCATGCGTATATACAGAATCACAACTCCCTGGTTGTGAATTTGTGGGGTAAAGGAGGGAACAGAGAATTCTCGAGTGAAATCCTGGTCTCACCAAGCAACTGGCCTGGAAGGGACCAGAAGATACAAGTCTAATTTTAACCCTTAGTTGTAGGCCTTTAATCTGCCGGGGGAAGGAGGAAGCAGCAGAGAGCAAAACATTCACTGCAGGCTCCATCCTTACCCCAGCTGCGTGTACCAGCCATACAACAGGCCAACAGCCTGTAAGGTCAGTGGGAAGCAAAGCAACTTAGTGGAGCTAGGATTTCATCCAATACATGCATGGCACTGTAACAGAATCCAAATTTGACAGTACAAAAGCATTCAGTGGTTCAGTATAAAAAGCCCTCCTCTTTGACAATAGACTCTGCGCTTCATTCTTCCTTTTCCCTTTGGCTCCATTCACCCTCCTCTTTGTTGCAGTTGCTACTTCATTACATATGCACAAAGAAAATCCAAATCCTGAGTAGCAAGACTTGGAGATCAAAACTTCAGCTATTATTATGGCTGCTTTTCCTACCAGGCAGAGCAACACCTGGAATTCCAGCCACTCGGGACTGTGATAATAGCACTATACTCCTCAGGAGGTAAAGGGCTGTGCGTTTATCAGCAAAGTGCATTTGTGAGCAAAGCTGAAAGCAGACAGCTTCCAGCATCAGTATTCAGCTTTAGAAAAGGGGAGTTCTAGGCAGTTGCACAGGTACCAGCGCAAATGGTATCTGCCCACACATTACACCTCACAGACCTAACTGGTGAAGTCTAAGCCATGTTTCCATTGCAAGGTGATGCAGAAATCCCTGAGCAAAAGCCACAGAGGCAGCCCTGCACTGGAAGGAGGCAACTGCTGTTTTGTCAGAGCCTGCACTCAGGCTAAAGTTCAATTCTGGGCTGATGCGGTAAAACTGCCGCTAGAGCCAGACTGGCACATCTGTGCAGCACAGCACTTAGCATCAAATGAGCTGGTACGCTGGCAAACTCTCATCAGTCTAAAGTGGCACTGTATTGAGTAGTATGGATAGGCTCCCAAATGAACGCTTCAAAAGCATGATAGCAAAAGGACAGAAGCTAACTCAGAAAGTAGTGATTTAAACCTCTAAGCCTACTGCATTTCAAAGCTGCTTATACTACACAGCCTATTCCCTTTGTAACAGTACTTAACCTAGACAGGCACACAGTGTAAGTGGAAAGAGTAAACGTGTCATTTGGAGCTGCTTCTAAGCACATTAACTGTGTTGTATTTCAGAACATCCTCCCTAGCTGCAGAGCTAAATGCTCATGTTCTCTCTTCACAGCACAAGGCAACACGTAACAGCAGATATTTCAACATATTGCAACCAGCTTCCATAAGAATTTCAATAAGAAAGCATATCGGGGGAGGCTTGCTTTAAACTTCCTCCCTCCACCAATTAATTTAAGTTTACATTCCTAAGAGAGGGATTTCAAAAATATTAAGATCTAGATTTCAAATATTTAACAGCTGAACATTTTCAAGATTTAACAGGATCTTATTTGCTAGTAGTGCAGAATTTCTCAGCTATTTCTTGCATATTGTTATTGTGAAAGCATTTACAAATACTGTTAAAAGGGACAACAAGACTTAAATTTTAAGTATCACTTTCATGTCTGTTATTCTGATAGATTATTTTTACCACATGATCAAGCTTAATCAATGGAACTCATTAACCAGACTTTTCCACCACAAAAGAATTCACTAACAGATTTTTTCCTCTGCTTAAAGTTGTCTCAATAACAACCCTATACACTTAGGAGATAAATTCTATTAATCAAAAAAATAAAAACCAACACCCTCCCAAGATATTTTAGGAAAGATCTGATTGATGATGAAACATGTATATGATAGCATAACAGTTTTAAGAGGAAAATACCACAATTCATGCATCTGGGTATCTACAGTTTCTGCATCAAAGTCAGGCAACCAGTTTTATGGAAGGCATCATTTGTGTGGGAAACAGCAGGTCCAAACTGAGATTCTTAAAGCAGGGGCAGGAGGACAAACCAAACAAAGCCAAAACCCGATTCAATCCACTGCTTCCAATTACTGTTTGATAACACTGTGTGTACTGTACACGATGCCTTCTGCCCGAACACGTTCAAGTATTGGTCCATAAACATTCTTCGTCAATGGTATAACCATGCCTTTGGCATCTATTTCACCTGAAATAAAGATAGGGGGGGAAAAAGTGTTAAGTGCTCTACTGAGTTTACTCAGCAAGGCTTTGATAACTGGGGGGCTGCAGAGCGGCTTCTGTGGGGAGAGGCCGGGGCTGCCCCGTGCCGGACACAGCTGGTTCCAGCCGGCTCCAACTGACCCACCACAGGGCACGGCTGAGCCACTCGGCCACAGATCGGGCACCTCTGGGAAATTTACTTGAAAAAGGGCAAAACGCTTCACAGCATCGAGGACTGAGGAAAAAAATGTGAGAAACATCCCTGCAGCACCAACATCAGACAAGGAGGCAGGGAGGAGGTGCTCCAGGCACCGGAGCAGAGACTCCCCTGGTGAAAACTACGCTGGAGCAGGTGAAAAGCATGAGAAGGAAGGAGAAGCAGAGAGGAGCTCTTATGGACTGAGCACAGGCCCCCATTCCCCATTCCCCATTCCCCTGTGCCGCTTGGGGCAGAATGAAGAGGCTGACGAGTCAGGAATGGAGACGTGAATTTGAGCCTGGGAAAAAGGGGGGGAAAGGTGTTGTTTTAATTTGCCTTTTTAATTTTTGCCTATTTTAATTGGCAATAAATTAAACTAATTTTTCCCCAAGTTGAACCTGTTTTGCCCCTGATGGTAACTGGTAAGTGATGTCCCTGTCTTTACCGATAAACTCATGAGCTTCTTCATCTAGTTTTCTTCCCCTGTCCTGTTGAAGAGGAGGAGGAGTGAGAGAGTGGCTGAGTGGGTGTCTGGCAACCAGCCAAGGTCAACCCACCACAAATGCAAATATCAATTTGCAATTACATAAATTTTCATTTTTATACTTTTACATATCTATATGCAGATTTATCAAGCCCAGCATTATGTTCTTACACAGCATCAGTACTGTATCAAAGAATAAGGAAAAAAAAGTTTGAAACATAGTGGCATATACAGCTTAATTTGTGGAGCTGTGAAACTGCAGTTAGGTGAAAAGCATCTAAACTTCACAAGTTTGGATTGTTGTTTTTCTTAAATAACAACAAACAACCACCCAGTTCTTGCTCATTTCAGTTAGCCAGGACAAGAATGAAGTTCTAACGATTAAAAGCAAGCAAGGGGAGATCACACTATTTTCTTAAACATGGTGATGACCACAGAGTCTGCCTGCTTATATATACCCAACATGTATCAGGCAATATGCCTCAGGCCTCAAGTTTCATCAATCCAGAAAGCACCAGTGAAAGTTGCTAGCTTGTTCAGCACAGGTATACGTTAGCCTGCCTCACTGTGGCATAATCAAGTGTAATTAGATGTTAGCCTGCCTCACTGTGGCATAATCAAGTGTAATTTACCATGCTAAAGGTTTCCTTTACACGAGTGAAACATTTAAGATGTTAAATGACTAAAAATCTCTACAGATTAAGTAGTAAATTAACAGTTGTCACTGAAACATCCAAACATGCAGATCAAAAATTCCTGTAAAGAAGACAGGAAAAGTTTGATAAATTAAAAAAAAAAAAAAATACACACATATACACTTCAGAAACACTATACATCTGCTTTTTACAGGCAGGAAGATACAGAGGATTGAAATACTGTTACTGAAGTTTGAACAGTCACTTACCATCTAGAACCATCTTGGCAGCAATAGCTGTGGGATATCCTACTGTTTTAGCCATCGCAGAATATCCTTTGTTATCACCATAGACAACCAGATCGATAAATTTGTTTTCCAAATGACCAGAAGGATGCCTGAGACCGATTTCATTTCTCATAACAATCATATCTCTCTCTCCAGTACCTAAGAGAAAACCACACAAACTATTCATTACTTCTATTTCAGTCATATCAAGATAAGGTTCCTGATGAGAAAGGCACTATGCATACACAGCATGTATACGAGGGAAGTTACTTAAAATAGGGACTATTAAGGAGGACAGAATATCAGGATGAAACTAAAAATGTAACAGGGAAAGAAAAGGATGAATTGGGGGAGTAGAGAACATTACAAGACATTAAAAAAACCTAACATGAACGTTTACTAATGCAGGTGAACAAACCAACCCAGTTAAGGCTCAAAGCTGTGGAAAAAAAAAAAAAAAAAAGAATTTCTCACATACCAAAGGGCAGCTTCATCTCCATGTGCTTTGCAAGAGCACCCACAATGGAATCTGCTGCTGGAACTGGTTCATCTCCCAATAAACCTAGCCTGCCAGAAGAAATGAGACAGTTTTATACCATTGCCTATCGACAGCTTAGTCACAGTTTTGTAATTTCCAGCTTTTTCAGCATACCAGTTTAACAGTCTTGACATGGACCAAAATGGCTAGAATTGCAACCCCTTTTTTTTTTTTTTAATCTTTAAAAATAACTGGAATATTTTACCATTCCACTGCCTCCAGCTGACTTTTGTCCTTTTCCAGTTTGCTAAATACAGCTTCTTTAAGCACATGGTATTCAGCAGGCGGCTTAATTCCAACCAGTTTGCACATGAGCTCTTTCTGCATTAAAAGAAAAAAAAAGTTCCTGAAGGCCTGACATCTGTTCCCACTCCTTTTCAGTCAAGGTTTTGAGAACCCATTGCTCCACTAAGCTAAGTTAATATCCAGGGCTTCTGAGAAGACAGGTTATGTGTACAGGGAAAGCGAGATAGTTTGAAATTTTTAATTGCAACAAGTGAGAATAGGGGTCATCTTTTCCTGAAACACTTTGTACCCCACCACTCAGCTGCTTCCCCCTACTTTTTAGTCTTATCCCTTCCTCTGGCAGTGAAGAAAGAACACAGAAATCTGCATAAACAAAGGAACACTAGGATGATGTTAGGGTGAAAGAGAAGCCACCTGTTTAAGAGTAGGGTCGACATAGCGCTGAGGGATATGGTGTAGTTGGGAACTGTCAGTGTTAGGTTAGTGGTTGGACTGGATGATCTTCAAGGTCCTTTCCAACCTAGATGATTCTGTGATTCTGTGACAGACAGAGATTCAGGAACTTAAGGATATCTTTCAACTGGTCTAGAGATGGAGAATGTCCCTTTCAAAAGGAAGGAAACAGACTGATGAGATGAAAAAGGCTCTGGCAATCCTGGGCATATTACCAAAAAGCTTTCTGAAGTTTTTTTGTGCATATCTGAAGGCCATTTTGTGCTATCTAGATGCTAATTATTGCTTGCTTCATTCACAGCAAGACAGATAATAAACAGAGCTATGAAAAAGACATAGAGCAAGCAAGATCTGTTTAGAAGCTCAGGTTAGCCTATTTACAAGAAAACTAAAAACACAAGGCAGAGGTGATAAAAGGAAAGTACTAAGATGTAACAGCATTGCTGAGAAAAGGTTTGCACTGAGACTAATGAGTTTATAGTTATTTTCACAGATTATATGACACTCTCTTTAGCCACTGAGGCTAGAAGAACTGGAAATTCTAGCCATCTTTGTGTAGAAAACTTGAAGATATCAACATTAGAACTGAAAGTGGACAAAAATAATCTCAAAAAAAAAAATTCCTAACCCATTTTATGATGCTGGTGGACCATTTTACAGTCACTGAAATGGACACACTGATGAATTGGCAGCCCATAAACTCCTGAGTTTGGGAAGGTGGGAAGTGCTGTATGTTAGTCAAAGACAAGTAAGACTGGGCCTCTTCACCTTGTGCTTTTTTGCTTTTGAGAACACTAAAGAACACTTGAAATAATGGCATCAACAGAAAAATACTGTGCTCTCCTCAGATCATCACACAGCATAAGCCTGGTATCTTTTTCCAGATTAATGCTGATAAAAGCATGAGGAAGAAAACAGGAGGCAGATCTGAATTTTGTTCACCTGAGTAATAAACAAAGTTATTCTTTCAGGCATTTGCAAAATGGAAGAAAAATTTCTTACAAGACAGACAAACAGATCTGACAAGTAGCGGTAAATTCAGCTCTCTTTACACCACAGTGAAATATGAAATTCCCTGCTTTGCCCAGAGACAATCAAAATATTGATTGTCAAATGTAACAGCAGCACATCATAGGAGTCATACCTTGGCTGAGATTAAGATGAAGTGAGGCATCAGTAAGCAAGACAAAAAAGCAGGATAGCAGAAGAAAAAAAAAATGCTTGTACAGAAAAAAAGATTTTAATATACTCATATGGGCATGATCTCTTACTTCTTGATGCCCTAAAAAAGTACTTTTACACTGAAGATGATGGGCCAGTACAAATATGAACACTGCAAACACTGAGGGCTGGATTCTGACTAACAGAAAATTTAGGACAATTCATAAAAATATTGTATGGGTCCTCTGAGGGTCATCTAGCCTAATGCCCTACTTGAAGCAGGAGTACCACCAGCACTCAACTCAGTCATGGCTTTGTCTAGCTGAGTCCTGAAAGCCTCCGGTGTCAGAGACTCCAGAGTCTCTGTGGCAAATCTGTTCCAGCACTGTATTACATTCCTGCTGAAGAAAATCTTCCTAATTTCCCGGAACAAAAAGCAAAGACCACAATGCAGTACAAGATTCCCACTGCTAAGCACACCCAAGCCTAGCAATAAGAAAAATGTTAATAAAACAGAAGAGAGAAGGCAGAGTAACCAGAGTAACTCACCCAGGTGAGAGGTGGTGTGGTTGAGTTTAGCGAAGGATAAGGATCTGGGTTAATTAACCCTAATTTTACAAAGCCTCCCATAGTTTTGGAGTATCCCTGAAATAAAAGGATAACATGGTTAAAAATAAAAGTCCTTGGTTTTAATGTAGTGGTGGACACAACCACAGTAGCGTTGAGACTTATTCCCATGGAAGACAGCCACAGTAACATGGTGCCCGTGGGGTAACTGCTACAGAGCAGTACCTTCCTCAGTCCCTCTCCACTCCTCTCCCTACTTTTTCAATACCCTCTTTAATGACTTATTATTATTCTGCCATCAGTACTTCCATGGCAAGTACATTGGTTCATGAGATCAAAGGGCTAAGCTGGCCAGCACCAGTTCAAACTCCAGCACATCATTACAGATGGGGTTTTATCAGTCAGCTGGCCCATAAAAAAAACCTACTGAATACAGAGAGCCCAGCACTGAACTCACCTCACCCCAGTTTTACACCACTGTGATTGTACAGACATCAGGTAAACTGAGTTCAAATATTAGAATCCTGTATCTTTCCTTTAGGAATATCAGAGACAACCAGGACAGCAGTGGAATGGTATTTAAAAGGAACTGCAAAGCCTGCACAACAAAAGAAGTCTCAACTGTTTTCTGCTTATTTTTGTTTGTATCCCATTAACACTCCCACACAGTTGCCAGATACCTGGAAACACTTACATGAAAGTGACTAGAAACACTGTAAAAAAGCAGAATGGTGGAAAGAGGGCTAATTATTATAGGAGCCACCTTCACTAGCACTAAGTTATCAGCTCAGATGGCCTTCCAGCGAGATCCTTCTGTGACACCTCTTTTTAAACTGACTCCATTAGCTATGTGAACTTAATCTAGTAAAGGGATTCTGAGGAGATGTTAGCCTCCACACTGAATGCATTGCTTTCTGCTCTGCAACAGAGCAGCAAATGCAAAGGACCAACATTAACTTCTGCCCTGCTCAGGACTATGTTCTGGCATGTAGGTACCACACAGGCAGAGGTATGGCAAGCTCTTCCACGCAACCCTACCAACATCACCCCAACCCAAAGTGATGGGCCTGCTTTGGGCATTAAGAAAACAGCACTAACCACAGAAACATCATTCTTGCAGCACACTGATAACAACTCTTCGTGTCACCCTGACATTTTTGCTTTTTCTTGTGCTAACACTTATACAAAAGAAGAAAATTTTACCAGGCATCAAATGGAAGAGTAGATACTGTCCTATTAAGACTTCATGACAAAATAGATGCCTTCCACATATTTTTAGCTTCTGAACAAGAGATCGTATCTAGACTGACAAAAAGAGAGCTATTGCAATTTGTAACCCTTACTCCCTCACATCGGCCTTCCACCTTCTGTTGCTAAGCAAGCCTCCCTCCCTCCCAGAAATAAAGAAAAAAATCCTGTTGTATTGCAACAGAGGAATTAAGAGAGAAAGGACATATACATTCCTCAAGCCATGTACAAAACAACAACCTAAACCTTAACAGACATATCACAACATCCATAAAAGCTTTTTCAAACCTTCAATATGGTTTTTAGGTTTGTTCCTTCTTAATATATAATGATGAACTAAACAATAAAAAAAGAAATCTGAAAAAAAATACTGTTTTGATTCTGCTTTGTGCACCTAACAAATGAAAGGAAGAGAGTCTATCAGAAAAAACCCACATTTATCTCTTAACATTTTACTTAACTGGATAAAATGTTAAAGCTGCTCAAATTCAAGATTTCCAGTTACTTAATGAAAAACTTTCTCAGTTTGATGGAAAAACATAATTTTCTGTGAGATTTTTACATTATGTTTTTCACAGAAACATAAGCAAACTGTAAATTCAATTTATCAACTTTGAGAATAAATCAATTCTTAAAAATATGTAACAGCAACACACATCACACAAACGCATCAGATTTAATTTTTTTAAAATCTTCTATTGATTTGACACCAAATACAGAGCCAGAGAAAAAAAGAAACATAGATACAGACTATGCAAGCCAACTGACCAGCTGCCTAAACCAAGTGAAACTTATTTTTCTGGTTTGCAACAAACACCTGTTAAATAAACCAAGTAAAACTACATGGAAAAAAAATGAGAGAAGTGCTTTCAGTTATCTCTCAGTTGGGATACTGCAGAGCTCATAAATAGCACATACAGAGCTATAAAAGGGCGACTTTCAAATACACAGTTTTCTTGAAACAGCAACATTCATCTCTTGAGGAAAACAATAATTAATAACAACAACAACTTACTCTGTATCTTAAGGTGCCTCTCAACAAAGTGTGAGCTGTCTGAATACCATACGGCTCAGCATATTTTGTACTGTCTCTGTTAGGAAAACCTTCAAGATTTAATCCTGGGAAAAAATCCATCGGAGTAACAGTATCAAGTAATGATCCTCCAGCTGGAATATTGATAATCTAAATGTTGTGAAAGAACAGCAGAATTATTTCAGTGCACTGTTATTTAATAACAGAAAAGAGGAAGTATGCTCAAAATAGGAAGAATATGCATAGTGTTTCTGGTACAAACAAAGGCCCAACCTAAATAAAGCAGTTGCACAAGCCATTTAAGCATGTGCTGTGATGGAAGAGCGTGCACTATGTCAGCCATTACTAAACAAAGGGCTAAAACAAGCAACATCCACTGTTAGTTCCTGCTGCACTTATATTAAAATGTCAGGTTCCCATTTCACTGACATTAGTGTAAATTTGGAGCACCTCCCCAAACTACACCAGCATGAAGAGAGATTCTACCCATAGGCTCCCTGCTTTTCGGTCAATTTTTTTGTTCTCTTTTTGGGGGGGGAGGAGAAAGCAAATGTAAAGAGAAGGATGGGGTTTTGTTTCTTTTTTTTTTTTTAAAGATTAAAATAAATCAGGTGATATCACACTAATATAAAATTGCTGCCCATGTGCATCTTTACTCGCAGCTACAAAGCACAGAGAGAATGCACCGTTGAAGGAAAACAAAGTAAGGTTGACTAGTTCTATTATCACTCCCAACCAAAGCCTTGAACCCTGCTTCCTTCAAGCAGCTGATGCACAGATCTGCTATGCAGCATCAGTACAAACTCATTTTGTGACTTCTGAGCAAAGGGACAAGGTTTCCTTCTAGAAGAAAGACTAAAGCAATGAAGTCCGCAGCAATGCAGAAAGATCTTACTGTATTTGTCAGGCAAGACACCAGTGGGTAAGAACCCTGCACAATAGTCAAAGACAGCTAAGGATTTAGTGGCAAGGAGGAAAAATTGCACTTTTTACTGACAAGCTCACAAAGTGCTCTCATAATGGATCATTCATATTCATGATCTGATTTTTCCTAGCAATGGGTGAACCAGGTCAGAATTAAACAAGAAACATTTTCACATTCTCCAAGAGACCCTTTCATCTGAAACTTACGTGTTGTTGCTTTTTAAATAATGATCCAATGTACAATCCCTGAATTTCTCCTTTCTTACTGCAGTAAGAACACTAGAGCACCAAAATGTCATGATAAAACATCTCAAAAGATTTCTCAGTTTCACAGATCAAAAAGTTTAGACAATTAGCTAAACTTTACAGTAGTTATACAAGGCGGCCTCCTTGACATTTGAAGAGCTCAGTAACTACTCTGAGCAAGTGGGAGTGATCAAACAGATAGGACTGGAAAGCAGAAATGTGATAATGGCTTGCAACGGCTTTGCACAAATCATTTATGATCTTTCCATAAAACAAATGCAGTGACATTTGCTAGGTTAAGTATACTCTAATGACTCCTGCACAAACAGCAAAACGGAGCTTATATAAAACACATCAGTAAACACTGTACACTTTCACAAAACCCACTCAGTGGGTTATTGCTATTACAGACTGCACCAGAAGAAAAAGAAATCAAGAGTTCTGTCATATACTGTGCAAGTACAGAATGAAGCTGTTTGGTTTACAAACATGACTAGACAGAAAAGCAAGTAGAAGGATGCACTCTCACCTTTGTTTCACAGAGCCAAAGACAGGGCACTTAAGTGGCAAAAGCATCACACAACAGGGATGGAAGCTGAACCCAGAACACCAACCTCAGTCCTGTGCTTCAGTCATTAGAACATGCTCCTTCTTTGCTATCAGTTTCCATATAGTAATTAAGAATTAAGCTGGCAGCAGCCAGGCACCATCACGCTCCAAACATAGAATTAAGTGATATATATAACTTGCTTAGGCAATTGACTGTCACTGGTCTGAAAGTAAACACAGCACCTTACAAATCCCAAACCCCTCCTTAGCCTAATACCACCTTCTTTGTCTGGCTTTAAATAGAAATGTTAGTATTACTTCACCTCTCCATTTTTTAAATATGTAGCAGACTGAACTGTATTCAGCAACACTCCTTGTGGGCTCCAGCTGAACTTGTATCTCAGAGGATTGTCAGAGTGCTCTGGAGCTGGTAGGCCACCACAGAAAGAAGTGTAGGACACAACCTGTCAGATTTAGCCACAGGAAAGAAACAATGAAGAGCAGACAGACCAAGACGCAAACAGTACAGAGCTACCCTACAGAATCCCCATTAGTTCTTAAACTTTCTGTTGACATTATCTCCCAAATGGGCCAAATCAGATCTACAGTGGACAGGGAAAACCAAAGAATTTCACTGAGCAACAGTGTCAAGGTGTCACACTGCACGCACTGTCCGTCAAGGAGAGGAAACCAAAACATACACCGGGGCAAAGCCATCTTAGTTGATGGTCTCACCAATTGGACTAATTGGCACCAAATTCCCAGCATCAGAAGAAGTAAGGTGTCCAGAGTCCATTACACACCAGTGACATGCCCAAAAACTGGGTGGTGTTAAAGGAACAACTAATAAAATCTTGGCAGAACTATGCACTACCTGTCAACCTTACCGTAGCACCAACTTCTTTAGCCTTGTCAATACATTCCATCGCCAACATATGGTCAAGACCAGGATCCAAACCCATTTCGCTGATAACTGTAATACCAGCAGCTTCTACACTAAAAATAACAGAAATGCAGAGCTGTCAGAATATTCACTGTTACTGGCCTTTCATTCAGGAAGTTTGTCCAACAAAGGCCCAGTGAACCTTTCCCAGTACAGTAAATTCTGGGCTCTGCCTGCAGCTTGTGGAAAAAAAACAGAAGATGTTAACACCTGAAGAGTGACAAATGTGTAAGAGTCATTCTAGCCTTGGTTCCTCTTACTTTGCTGCAACATCTAGGAGCTGGTGGAAAAATAAATTCACACCCCACATTATCCTAGACAGTGCTATAATGCAGAAAGGTAGTAATGCAGAGGACAGCACAGAGCTAGTCGTAATTGCCCTAAACAGCTCTTGCAGGGGGAAGAGAGACTGAAAAGCCTACTTTCCCAAATTACAAGCATTTGGGTTTTCTTTTTGTAACAGTTGCTTACACTCCCAGAGCAGCTCACTTATCACAAACTGAGGTGATTTATTTTCGAAATCACTTTGTGTTTTGACAAATGAGAAGTGTCTTGTCTTTTTTTTTTTTTTTTTTTTTGACAGCATGATATGACCTCTTGGCATCACAGCAAGAATGGGAACAGAGGCCCCTAAAGCTCCCTCATTGCCTGCAGCACTGGTTCTCTACCTGTCTAGCTTTTATCTTTTGTAGAGACACAGCATGTACAACTCTCAACCCACTCACTTGAATTCACTTCAGAGTTTCCAGTACCGTGACTGAAAGTAGCACCTAGATGAACCTCCAGGCCCAAAACAACCTCCAATCATAAAATAAGTAGGACAAGAGAAATGTTAGAATAGTTAGAGCTGTCACCAATTTGAGACTAATACAGTGGGCCTGTCCAGAAGTTGTCATGAAGGAGGATATTACTGTAGATACAATAAGCCAAGAATGAGTTTTTATTAAGGGAATGCAAAGGGCAACAAACAAGCTTGCTGTCACTGGTAGAACAGGACAGTCCAGCTGCTCAGCTTGAATATTATCCCAGCTCAAACATCCTAACAGGTTTGAGAGGAGAGGGGAAGGCATAATAGCATGGAATAAGATGGGGCGTCCAGAAAAGTATGTTTCAGCGTTTAGAGCACTAGTCTGACCAAACTGCAGTATGCACTCATTTCTCTGCTCTGCTACAGCCTCCATATGGCAACTCTGTGGAAAGGTACTTAGTCCTCCATCATAGAAACAGGAAAAAGAATGCAGAAAACAATAATTCACAGTAAGTGTTGCACACGTAACAGCCGGCAAAATATTCAAATACACTAAATAAGGAAGCAACACCAGGGAGATACTACTCTCATACCTACCTCTCCTGGAGTTCCTTCATAGCTGGTGTTAAATAGCTGGCTGTTACCAAGTTCACTTTGTTGTCAATACATTTCTTAGCAACCAAAGGATGTGCTGAATAAGGCAGCAAACTACAAATGAAGGAGAATTATGCAACATCAAAATCCAATCAGTTACTTATGCTGTCACTGGAAAGTTGACAGCACACTCACAAATGTTTTTTGTATGCCTACAAAAGAGCTAAGTAAATGCAACAGTCATACCTGCCTTGCCCTGAGCAGTTTCATACCCACATAAGTGAAACACTACTCCATCTGAAGAGCATTGTTGTATACACTCAGAACAGGGCGCAGGACAATAGGGGAGTCATTCTTTAGACAGCATCTTTTGTCACACTTCTCTTTGTAAAAAACAAACCACTGACCTCTTTTCAAGGCCACCTTCTAAACAGACATGCTGGAGGTTTGGAAGATGCAAAACTGTAAAATCATCCTTGAGAAAGCTTGCATTACAATGATCTTGCTGAAGTACTTTGTGAAAAGCATGCTCTATATGTAAAGGAAACAATACTCATGACATCTGTGCCAAAATGGACAAAATGGCAAGGACTATGAAGTAATTTCCTCCCCTCTTTCAATACCTGGAAAGATATCTTTCTTAATGGCATATTCATGAGAAATGACCAAGATGTCAGAATTTTGCCTCCCCTTGCAAACATGCAGATTTGATCCCAGGAACACACATGCTGGTGGACACAACTGCCCCCTCACACTAAGAAGGCTGTCCACGTAACTGGTGAACACTTCTAAAGAGATGCTGCAGTCAAAGCCCCTTTGCAAGTCCTGATGCCACGCTACATGAGAAGGCAGTTGCCAGTTACAACTATTTACATGCACAAATATGACCCCAGTTCTTGGGCATTAAGAAAAAAGTTACCATGTTGATTTAGGTCAGTGAACTAGCAGAAAGAAGCAGCATCACTTAGGGTTGAGCCTGTCATGTTTTACACAGAATTCTGACCTGATCACAAGGTCGTGTTTCTTCACCAAAGAGGACAGCTTTTCCTCGTGTTTAATGACATCCATATGAACTGAAGTAACGTTCCTGTATTTTTTCATCAGTTGTTCAAGTTGTTCCTTCATGACAGATGCTGTTTTAAAAGTAAAGCACATCAACTGTTACCTAAAGATGAAGGTAAGACCAAAGCACTCCCATGTATAATTGCGCTTTACACACACCCCCTTCTTCCCAAAGAGAAGCAGCTGCATCGATGTTTTTCTTCACTAACAGTTGAAGAGAAATCTGACCTTACTTCCCCTAAAGTAGTCAATTTTATTATCAATTGTCAGTGTCAAGCCATAGCAGCTATAACTCAAGAATAAGAACCTACAAATACTTGCTCTCAGAAGTAAAGAAACACTCACTGCTAAATTGTGTAAGGAGAACAGACTTGTAACCAAGTAGCAACTTTGTGGGTGTACTTAAAAGTAACAGAAGTTTTAACTGCAGTTAAAACTATCAGCAGACTAGGTCCATACAAATTATTTATACAAAACTAGAAGTGATCTCCCTTCTTTTCCACTCTATCAAGAAGTAAATCTAGAACATGAGTACAGGACTGTTAAACCTGTCTTTGTGCAGTAGGAGACCCCAGAACCCACAGGCTCACTTGCATCATGTGCACATGTCCTCCCAGCATGGTTTTCTACAGCAGCACTGTCTACATTTGCCAGGTAACTGAGCACCCACATGGTGGGAAAACAAATAAACTAAACAGGAAGAAGCACACATTCACACCTAAGTGTTTTTTAGAGAGAGGTGGAAAAGTCTGCTGAATATATGCATCTCTTATGCAGAAATGGGTCACAAAAGTGTCATTAATTAGTCATAAAACCCCAACACTTTTATTAGAGGCTAGGCAGGGTTGTGATCCACCCCAAAAGCATAGTCCCATGTCTTTAATTCTGACACCTCATAAAAACCTGTGTCAAGGTATATTCTAGGTTTTAAAACACATACATACTGGAGGTTCAATCCATGATATCTCAGATGAACATCTGACACTCTTTGGTAATTGTCAAAATGTACTGAAAAAGACATTACAAAGTTTTCAAAGAACAAGTGACCAGACCACTGATGGAAGAACAAAAGCAGATTCTTTTAGAATCCTTAGAAATACACTGTTATCTCAGATCCAGAAGTAGATCAATTAAAGTGTTTGAGGGTGAAGAATACAAATAACAGTCACATAAGAGGGGTGCTTGGATGTGTATGTTCAGGCTCGAGAAAAGTTTTAGAGAAAGATCACAAGAAAGCGGAAAGAGCTGTAGAAAACACTTCTATTGATATAGGAGAAAGTGGCTCATCTGAACTAGAACAATAATCCTACCACATGAGGTCTGGGAAAAATAAAATAAAAATGACCATCAGAAAAACATAACAACAGCTCTACAATGCCAAATCAAAAGTACCACTAGCCCATTCAGGCAGACTAGTTTGGTTTTGGTTTTTTTTGGAGAGAGAGTATTAGTGGAAAAACTGTTAGGTGTAGGGGGTCAAAAGGATCAGACAAATGAAAAACTTCTAAAATGGAGAGAAAGAGAACCAGAGTTAGAGTAACGAGTGGGAACTCTGTGACATCCCACATACAGCACTATGAAACCAAGCAGCAATTTGTCTTTTCCTTATTTATTTGGTGGACAATCACACAGTAGAGTTGATCTTCATGCTTTGATTTGGGGAGACATCACCCCTTGGGTCTACCAACCCTTACTTAAATCAGTCATCCAGAGGTCTGCTTGGCAGAACAAGGTGTAGGAGAAAACTAGAATGCCAGAAACTCTCAAGATGCTCCTAGATGTATTAAATACTATTGGCATTCATGAGCTCATCCGTTTGCTGGAGAAGCACTACACAACTAGAAAGGTAGGGGGAAAAATAAAAAATAATTGCCTACCCCAGAAAGTGCCTTTCCTTGCAGGTTTACAACCTCATTTGAAACAGAATAATTAAATAGCATTAAAATAGGCAGAGGTTTTGTTCCTGCTTTGATTTTCACATGAAAATACAGAAAAGGTATGCCTGGTCCTTTCCAATTTGATGAAATACTGTATTGCATTGACTCTTAATGGAAGATGGCAGTGGGAAAATTGTATGCCCAATGTGTTTTAAAAGTAAACTGGTTTTGTATTAGCATCATCCTGCTGAAAAACAACCATTTTTAATTAGTGCAACAATTTATCTTAAGGCCTGAAGTGTTTTAGGTACATATTTTCTCCTGGTTTTAAAAATGGTCACTTCTCTAACCTGGCCAAATAAATGCAGAGGTGAAGTATTCCATCAGTTTTTCATGGTAGTAGCTGTTTCTGCAAAAGCACAAACTACTTCACTGAAAAGCAAGAAGCTGACAGAAGTCCAGGAGGGGAAAAAGTCCAAAGAGGAAAATTTGTTTCTCTTTTTCAGGCTGTGCTTGGTTTAAGTGACAGGAAAACCTTAACGTTTTAAGGTCTTGATGAACATACAGGTTCAACATAGCTAACTAAGAGATTTAGTAAATAAATACGTCCCCAGAAAAGCTTACCCCATCCCTCATTCCATGTAGCTAAATACTTATAGATAAATCTGGTTAAAAAAAAAATCTTTCAAAACTGTTTCCGTACATTTTAACAGAATTCCTATTTATAGCCAAGAACAGCTTAAATAACTTAAAAACAATTCACATCATTCACCATTTTTAACAAAACAAATATAAAAACATTGAGATTTTGCTCAGGCCCAGATTCAATCTGACTAGTTTCAATTCTTACCTTTGGCTTAGTCCTACCAATCTTGCATTTGCTAATATTATCACTAAAAGGGAGAAATCCAGTCTCCGCCTGCCTCCCCTTGTTCTTTCCTACTACCTTGCTCCTACTGTCATCAGCACTTCATATTACAAGGAAAGCAGAACTGAAAAAGATATTCAGGTTAAAGCAACCAGTATTTGCCACATCTGACTTAAAGTGAACTGGTTCCCTGTCCCAGCTCACCATGCTGCCAGCACAAGGACAGCAATGGGAACACAGCCAGGTGAAAGGAGTGGGCACTGAAGGCAGCAGGTGGGACACAGGCTTAAGAATTAAAAGCAACTGTGCCCCTAACTTAGGGCCTTACTTCCTTATGGTCTTTCCAAAGTCAATGGGAAATAATTATTGCCAGATGGTGATTCTCTGTACCCTACCAACCAACTTGTGCTGAGGGAAAAGAGGTAAGCAAAATCATCTCCAAATTCAAACCAAAAGAAGTCTGGGACCATGAAGGTTTCCCAATTAAGATTTTCACCATTTGGATTTAAAGTGGTGTAGCCTAACAGTAGGGAACCAAATGTGGCACTGTGATGTGCATTTCATGCTTTCTTCATCTACCTGCCTGCTGTCAAATATTAGACAAATATCATCTTTGTGTCTCTTTCCTTCTGAGCATTTTTTTTGGTGTGTGCTGTAGGAACTGCATGTTTATAAGCTTCCCAGATAAGAGGCACCTGCTGTGTTTGCTCAGTGTTTGCTTGGCAAAACAGATCTTTCAGTTCACCTGGTTTCCCTTACTGCTACTGTATTGCAGGGACTAGATGCAGCCTCCATACTAATGAGGGGATGGACACTGAACACTGCTGTAATCCTTCACCACACCAGGCGGTGCTAATAACAAGGGTGCAGCTTCCTTAAGAGTTCCCTTCTTCTTTCTAGTAAATCTTTTCCCAGGGGTTAAAAGTACTATGGTAAGCACCGCAAAGGGTAGCAAAAGCAGCCAAGTATGAAAGTAGCATGAAGGGAAAAAACAAACCAAAACAATAACAACAAAATTCAACAGAAATACAATGGTAAGTTTTAAAGGAAACCATTTCCCAGCAAAATATCTTTCAGACAATACAGCCTGAGTTTTAAATCTGAAATCACAGAATCAGGGTAAAGTCATCATCAAGGGTACAGAAGAGTGTTTCTGAGATGCCCAGCCTGAAATATGCTACAGATAAAACCAAAACAGAGGAATAAACAAGCAGGCATGTGGGGATGATGGGAAGGTCAGGGTCTGAAGGTTTACCACCACAGTACTGGTCATACCAACAGCAGGGGCTTCACTCATACAGCTGTCTATAAAAAACAATTTCCTCTTCAGTTTGTGTGAGGCTGAAAACACAGCCAAGCACCAATTAAAGTGACTAGTTACAAAACCAATTCCAAGTCCAAAGCAGGTTAAAAGGAAAAATACTTCTAATTTCCCTATAGGTTACACATGCAAACAGTAAACTTTTAATGTGGCTATATCATTTTCAAATCGATTATATAAACTCAAAATGCTCAGAAAGCTATAAAATCCTTTTCTGCTGTGCATAATAACAAAGATTTTCTTTACCTGTTCTCAGAATCAGATCCCTGTATTACTCATGAGAAAGGTTCTGCCACACTAGCAAGTTGAAATAAGAAAATTTTTCAATGAAAAACAAGCAAAGTCTTACATACCAACTGTGATGTCAACGTCAGAATCTCTAGTGAGATATTCAAGTACAGGGCCAGAAACATAGCCAGATCCGAGCAGTAAAACCCTCTTCTTATTACCCATCTTCAGTGACTGAGCATATTCCCTAGGAGGTGTTACAGGCAAAATTAAAAATCACACAGAAGAACGAAACTGTAAGATGCTAAAGCTAACAGAATAAGCATGTTTTAGTAATTCTACAAACCAAGAGCTCTATTCAGACCGAGTCAAGATCCTGGCTATCTAACCCAAGACTGACTAGTACTGCTTCCATTCTTATGCTGTGTAACTTCTAGTTTCTTTCCTCCAATACAAACATGATCAAATCCATCAACATCTCCACTGCTTTTCCAATTGCTACTGGCTGTTCAACAAATTTTTCCTCAGTTGTCACTGTACTTTTCCCAATAGCCAAATTACTGTAACCTGATCACTTGAGGACGACCAAGTTGTCTCTGTCACGTTGGGCTGTCAGAAAGGGATTCCAGGCTCTGCCTAGCTCCCTTTACGTCACGAGTAACTGTTAAAGTATACAAAACCATGTTGGTGAAAGTGTATTTTAGTTAAATTATACTAGGTTCATATTAGTCCATCATAGGAACATGATAGTCAATAAAAGTCAAATAAAAGTTAATGCCCAATTAAGAAATCTTGTTTGCAGACAAGAACTCAGATTTGAAAAATCATCACAGACTGTTTCAACTAAGCTTCTACTACTCTCGTAAATAAATTTAAGAAGTAGCTCTCCTGTTGACTTTCAATATAAAATGTATTCACAACAGATTTTGCATTTCTTTTTGCCAACCAGAATAACATAGTTCAGCAGTTGCCTAAATATGTTCTCATAAATGTATAAATTTTAGTAGGAAAACACATTTTGGTTATTTTTCCTTTTAGCTTAAATTTGCATTAGGTTGTAAAATAAGGATTGTAAAACTGTTTGTCTAAAGTGTCATCACTATGCAGATAAAAACTATTTAGCAAATAAAAAAAATTTTCTTAAAGCACTTTGTTGTTGAAGAAAAGGAAGCTGTTCATCGCCCTGTTGTTTAACCTAATTCATGGAGACTGAGGTTTGGCTTTTCTATCCCATATCCTGAAAACAAATTTCAATAAATAGGTAGGACCTTCAAGGATACAGACTTACGGGAAACTTCGTAAGTCTATAAGCAAGTTCCTCAATTTCCCCTTTATCTACGGAGAGTTTACACAGGCATATACTTCATTGTGGATTATGCCACCGAAAGAATACTGACCTCTAGCTGACAAGCTCATGTCCACTTTGCTTAAAGCTGTTGTCCTTAGGAGAGGACTAAACATATGTCTACTAAATAACATTTGGTTCAGACCTTTTGGGGGCTCGACGCAACATCCATAAATCAATTTTCAGTTGTGTTTTTTCAGTTCAAAAACCACCAAAATAATGAAGGATGGTGCTGCAGCCTGCCAGAACAATAACTAATAGCGTGACAGGAGTGGTATTGCATGACCTAAAGCATGGCATAAAGTACCCGACCACATATGGGGGAACAAGGTCTCAAACAATAGTGTTGAAAGACCACCCTGAGTGAAGAGAGTTAAATCAATACCAAATATGTTTATATCATCTGTCTGAAGCACATTCCAGCCTACTGTGTCTGAATATTTGTAAATCTTAAATTACTGTCCAAAATTCCAGATGTTTCATACTCCCTTCCTGCACTTTCAGGCTTAATTATTTTTTTTTATAAGTCATACTTTTCAATTCATTAAATCTGAATGGGATGTACCAACATATCACCTCTCTAATCTATCTAAATTATTACTACAGATTACTGTACATTTTCACTTTTTCTTAAAAAAGTTAAATCATTATTTAATCCATCCACAGAAAGCCTCCTAAGCCCATCATACCCTTTCATATGACAAACCCAACGACCTTCCTCCTCCTCCTATCAATTCTAATAGAACATCCTCTTCCACAGCTACATCCTCGTGGACAAGGGAGGAGAAAGAATTCCTCTCTACCCTTTACTTACAGGGAACAGCGGTGGTACGCAGGAGCTTGGAGCAATAGTGTTAACAAAAGGGAGACTTCCTATATGAAGCTGGATTTTGCAATCAAACTTCTTATCATATATATTAAAAACTTCTCCATTGTCTAGAATGAGGTCATACTTGGGTCAAACACAGCATGTCTGCCCTAGGACAGGCACAAACATAAGCTTCCAAATGACCCATCAAGAGTGGGAACAGAATCTATACAGTCCCAGAAAAGAACATTCCAGATTATGCTTATTCTCTACATACAAGTTTAAATAATACAGTTATGTCAATCTATGAATAAATAACAGTAATACTTAGAGGTCCATATTGTTAATGAGATATGCTATTGCAGCTGTGAATGAGGAACTGGGAGCAGGTATTAAGCAAGTAAAGGTGAAAGGATGGAGAAAAATTCAGTAAATCAAAACTGCTCCTGCATTCTAATGGCACCCAAGACAGTTCAGCTTATACAGTCTGGCAACCCTATGTCTGTTCATGGACTTCCAAAAGGTATAAACGTCTAAATAGAGCCCTCAGAAACTAAACTAGACACATAATACTTTGTTAGAGTAATAACACAAGCCACACAATTCCTACAGGCTCTAAACAAGAGCCTATCTCTAGCTAAACCATCACACCTTAAGCAGTAAAATCCCTGCTTTCATTTGCATTATCTCTACAGTTTGCAAAGTAAAGGAGGGTATTGTTAGCAGGTCTTGCTTTTCTGACAGCTAAGTGAGCAACACCAATGAAAAACTGAACATCACATGCAACACACAGGTCCACAGAAATATCAAAAATCTACCAGAAAAACCCCTTGGGAATGAAGTCTCTGGATTCTCAGGACAGTTAACACAAGACCATGCAAGTGATTATGGAGAAAGCAAAAAAACCCACCATAGCATCATGCTGTGTGAGGAATAAGAAAATTTGTTATTGAAACAGCTTCTTGAGGTGGTCTACCAAACAGCACACAACAAAAATCACTGTGAGCAGAAGTCTCTGAGAGGCAAACAGCATATTGCTTTGGGTGGAAAATGCACCTATAGTTCATCATGAACAAGTTCATAACCAGAACTCATGCAGTTCCCAAAGGGTTTTGGAGAAGTTTGGCATGCAAAAGTCAACACACTATGCTTTTAGTGCATAGCGCGTGCAGTGCTTGTGGTCAGACCAATTTCAACTTTTATATGATACACAGTGCAGCTGGGATTGAGGACGAACATGAAGCCAGAGGTACCCACTTATTGTCAAATTAACGTTTTTCATAGGTAAACTATAGGTGTTTGTAAATAATAGGGAGCAAGGAGAAGGGAAGGGATACCCAGGTTATTTATACTTTTGTTAGCTTAATCCACTCAATGCTACTTCTTTCATGTTACCACTGGCAGATAACTACTGACACAGGGTGTGGATGAAGTGGTAGCTAAAGCTGTAGCTACAGCAATATAATGAAAATCTGAGTCTCACAGAGGCTCCTAAATACATCCAGTCACAGAACAATGCTATACAACACAGCACTTGAGCCATAATAGAGGAAACTGGATTCAAGGTATATTAGAGAGCCTTGTCCTTTCAGCCATTCCTTTCAAAGGACTGTATGTTATATTCATTTTAAAAGGGCAAGGAGTAACAATACTACTGGTACATGGCTGTTTTCTGCCTCTGGTAAAGCAGTCTTCATAATGTATGAAAGAAAAATGACCGTATTCTCAACTTCAATATAAATTACTAACAACACATGTTAATGATTTAGGCAATGTGCATGAAGAAAGAAGGAAATCATCAAGCTAGGAGACATTTAGACACAGTGCAATGTAACAGTATTCCACCAAAACACAAGGAAATAAATGCAAAAGGGGAGACAGAATGCAGACAAGTTTTTTTAAAAAACCTGAACCAAATAAATTTTAAGAAGCTATACATTACCTGCTCTCCCTCAATTTCTGGATATATTCATACTTAGCTGTCAGTGAGCCATTGGACGCAATCACTGCCTATAAATACATGAAACAAATCTTGAGCATTTTTTGCACCTGTATGTTTTAAAGCAGAGGAAGACAACCAAAGTGCCAAATTGCAAAACTTACATCTCGAACAACAGATGAGTAATTCTGGCTTTCAAGAGGTTCTGAGCCTTCTGACAACAGCTGTGGAGATAAGTTATTTCAAATCAGGTCATTTTATTTCCCATAATTTTTTTTCAGAGTAAAACATCAAGATTTTAAGCAACATTTAAATTCATGCAACAATACCAACATCTTGTATATCCAAAATTCTCTTGGCCCTGATCAGTGTCATTTGCCCTTTATGAAAACATGCAAATTCAAACAGCAGTATGATTGTGAGTGATTGTTGAGTGTCCCAAGAAAATCTGATTTAGACCTCTACTGCAGGGTCAAGAAGCAATGAACTACCTGCCAGAGCCTGTTTCCTGCCTACAGAAAGTGTTCTTGACAAATCCCCAAGACATCCAGGTCACTAATGTCTCATTCACTGTTGCATTTTGAAAGTATTGCCTCAAGACTTAGAAAACTTTTTATTTTTTTGATGTACAAAGTCAGTTATGTTCTACAGCAGATTCCTTCTGAATGTATACAGGAGACCAGAAAAGCAACAAACAAGCAGAGCAAAGTTTGAGTCTTCCACCTTCTTGTTGGGACACATAAGACCTTACCATCTCTTCAATATATGGGAAAAGCATATCGCCAAAGTACTCTGTTGCTTCTATAGGAAGCTGTGCTGGCAGATTGTCGATGGTACACATCAGAATCCCAGAGCCTTCAACACTGAAAGAGAGAACACAGCTCTTCTAAACTACTTCTCCTTGGTACCTGAAAGGTACCACCTTTCGTGTTTTAAACGCATGATTTTGCAATATAAGGTTCCACTGTACAAATTACAGAGGAAAGCAATAAAAATTAAAGGCTCTCCCACCTGTCATGAATAATATGCTGGTCAGCATCATACATACAAAATGGACTGTCAATTGTTGTACACTCCGTCATAAATTCTATCGATCCCCCAGTGTCTGCTGAAATGTCACATATTGCCAGAAATCTAAAGCAATTAAACAAAGAAGATGAAGTAACAGAGCATTATCCAAATTACTAAAAAACATAGGTATAGAAGATCACAAGTGAATGGGAAATAAAAGAAATGTGAGAAGATCTATCAGTCTTGTAGTTACATTCATCTTAACCAATTTAGAAGTCAGCACAACACAAACAATGGCATCCAGAAACATAATGGAAATCCAGCCCTACTGTAGTCGTAAGATTTCCATTCATATCAACAAGATCCATATTTCATGCGTAACTTCTCAAAGACCAGAATCCACTCATCCATCATTTTTTCTCTGTACTCTGTGTGCTGCCAACACCTCCCATTCATTATCCATCTACCAATTCTCCTGAGCTGTCACTGGGCAGTCCTGCACTAGAATAACTTCACCATCATAAAGGGAAACATAAAGAAGTGGCTGTCTCCTTTCAGTTCACGGATAGCTGGCACAGGTGGAGCACTCATTAGCCTAACTCACTACCTCTGGCTCCACTCAAATTCTTTATTTGTCATGTGAGAGAAAGATGTCAAGAGTGGGCAGAAAAGAGACAAAGACGTGCTTCCTCACCATATCCTCCCCAAATTCATCCCCAGGCTGTCTCCCAGAGAACTATTACACAGGGCTGTTAGAGAAAGGGTGGCTCCCACTCACACTGAAAGGAGACTAACCCTGGATTTGCATCCCACACTCCATCCTTAAAGCTATTCAGGGTTGTGAAGGATTTCCGCTACCTGCTGGAACAGTTATTGAACTTGTACAAGCCAAATGACAGGGTAGGAAGAACTTAATCAACAAACTCTGCTCAGTCATAGAAACTTCTAGCAATAATGGTGCAGTAGGTACATTTCCCAGATGTCACACTGTTTGTATTGATTCTGCACAAGGATCAATGGCAGAACTACCTTTGCAGTAAGACAGCCGATACCTGTCAGTCATTTGTACTGTAATGTTTTCAAAAACTCCAAACTGTGAAAACAAGACTGCAAAGCACAGAAAAACAAAAGCAGAATCAATGGGGCATTGTGCAACAGCAAGGGGAACAACATAGGAAACAGAACATTTGGTAGATACTGTGGTGAAACTGCCCAACATTATGACTTAATCATGGTGCTGCAGAATTGTTACAAGTGAATTGAGGTGTCTTACTTGTGTGGTAACTCAGGACAGCCCTCTGTTGCACCAGCAGCAGATCTAACTGGCACCAGCAGGTTCTGAGCATCCTGTCGACTTAATAAGCGAGGAGTATGTTGTTCCCAGTATATGCCATTAATTAAACAAGTTGTGTAGGGTGCAATCTGCAAAGAAAGTTACAGATGCCTGATGTTCTCATCTATTACTTTAAGAAGTTGAAAGCACCTGGTCTAGTGTTTCAAATGAATGCTCTCTCAACCAATGGATATGCAAAGGTGTAGTAACTACCAACCCAGGGAAAACCTTTCATAAAAGAACAGAAGAGATGCTCACATCAGTGTTAAAGCGAGAAGTGTAAAGTTCTGGATGTTTATCATAGTCTACTGGATCATAAAGTCCATCACGTTTCCTTACAAGATGATGGTGACGACTTAACACTGTCCCATAGACTTTTCTGAGGTCTGAGGTTAAAAAAAAATAAAATAAAATAAAATTAGCTGTTATACTTGGACAAAAAGGGTTCAGTGTTTTCAATCACTTTATTGTCACAGCATACCTCCAGATCTGGAAACTTCCTTTAACTCATGTGGTTCCACAAACTCACATGGGAGGGCATTGAACATTTCTTGAGCACCCTGTAAACCATGAAGTAGGATTCAGAATGAGCAGAGAATATAAAGGTAGTGTAACACTGCTCATTTGGTGTGTGAAAACAAATATAAAAATGCCACACACAACTTGACAGTACTGCTAGAGAACATCTTCAGAGATGTACAAAGTGTTTCACACATACCCCCACTTATCCAAAACAAAGTCGCCTGGGCTCTATGTACGAGGAATTTACATCATTTCCCATTACTGCAGTATGCCTGACACATTACCCAATGCCTCATTTATATTTCTAATGGCAGAGCTGGGAGGCCTCAACTCAGCCACAACAGATGGTTTTGCTGCCATTCTGAGGAGCAGTTTCTCTTCAGGGAAGGCCCCTGAAGCCACTCCTCACCAACCAGCCTGTTCTAAAGGCAAAGAACTTCAAGATGACTTTCCCAATGAGCTGTGATCATAGAACAAAGGCCTTTGAGACATGCCATCCTTTTGTCCAGAAAGCACACATTTACATATGCAGTGATTCACTTTATAGCTGGATTTCACTTTATAGCTAGTTAACTGATCTTTCTTGGTAAAAACAGGGGTAAGTCTTTTTCCTGTGTTATAGAAAATAGCTCCAAAGTCCAGCACTTGTAAGCCAAGTCAATGCTATAAAAACAGATATAAAAACTCAGCATGTATTAGAAAAAATAATTCTTTAACCCTTACTTTAATGGGGTGATTCAACATATCTTGGGAGCCCAGAGTCAACAGAGAGGAGAGAGGGAGACAAAAATCATGCAGGTGGAAAAGGAGAGAGGAGCAGTAAGACTTAACCCATTTTTCATGATAAGAAGTTAGCATGATCAGCCTTGTCAGGCATTATCTCATCTTAAAGGCATTAGTTTAAGGTAGTTAAACTTTCTTACTGGCAAAGGAAAACCTGAAGGCCAAGCAAACAAAATGAACCCATCAACCCATTTAACCTGATATGTATCAAATGCCAATAAGTTCTATTAAAAATAATATAGCACTTCGTCTTGAGACAGAATTCTTACCTTAGAAACATTACCAGTGCCTGTGAACACAAATGTTAAGGGCCCAACAGACTTCGGCATCAATCCCAGCGAAATTTCATACCCAGCATCCCGTACTGCCTGCACAGCCTGACTGCTATTCCTGTAGTTATGTGCCATCCCAATGTGCTGAAATCAAAGACAAAGAACCAACAAGATATTTTCCATATTCAAATACAGATAATTAGCAGATGCTCGATTGTTATTTTGCTGAAGAAAAATACATACACGTGTACTCTTACCATGAAGGGAGTGTGATGTCCCAGGGCTAAAAATCGTAATCCCAATCCATGTAGAATGTTGATCATTCCTATTGTTAAAAAAAAGAAAAATCAGACCATCAGTGTTAATTATGAATATGCACGGTTAGAAACTGCAGAGACTGACTGAAGTCTAAAATCATCCTGGATATTTTTGCCCATGTTTTAATGTTAACATTTTACTTCTAAAGAAAGTCTACATAAAACCAGAAAAGCAGAAATTCAGTAGCAGATCATGACCTTAAACCTGCTCTTGGCCCACATTATTCAGTTCAGCACTGTTTAATACATGGATATCCTTTCATGAGATGCATCCACATCACCAGATTCCAAAGAAGGAGATAATAAAGAGAGTCTCCTGAAGAAACAGAGTTGAAGTTCAATAGAAAAGAATGAGAACCATGCCTCACAAAAATCAGTGTAAATGGATAACAGTGACAAACAGATGTTCAAACTCACAGGACTGACAGCAGCCGTTTTGTTCAAAAGCCTATTCAGTTGATCTCTTGATATTTAGTCTGATTTGGATTAGTTGAATAGACAAATGGGATTTCAGGACGACATAAAATAGTAGATTTGCCAGGAATCCACAAGACTATCTGACATGTAGTCTCATCAAAAGTAGGGAGCACAAAACAGAATGGAAAAAAGCTCTTAAAAGCAAGAGTTAAAAATGCAGTTAAAAACGCATTGCAAGCCTCAACTTTCAGGAAACGTAGACAACCAGAATTATTACAAGAAGTTACTTGTTGCAAGCCTGCCTTTACTTTATGCACTATACCTGCTACACCAGCCCACTTTCCAAAGGCCACAACTCGCATTCCTTTATGATCAACCATTTTTTCATAGTCAAACAGTCGAATTTCCTGAAAATACATAGCAAACTGAGTATTAAAATTTTCAGTGAATGCAGTCAGTGGCACGTTGCTCTCCTAGGAACTACCTTTTCATATGCCTTTGTCATCCTTCATGATAGAGGCTGATGGGCATGTATTAGAAAGGCAAATAACTCATAACAAGTATAAAAAAACCCACCTAGATGTTGCATTAAATTCTTGTTTTAAAGAATCTCTGCACTGCCGGTGCAGTCTTGGCACAGAGCTCCCAATGAGCCACTCCAGCTGCTGCAGAGCCACTCACATTCCCTGCCAAGGGGCTGCTCATTTCTCAGTAAACTGGCTGCCTCCCTCTGTAACAACCAATACACACTCTAGCTTAATAACTTTCCAACAATCCTTCGTGCTCACACAGCATGAATCTCTCCTGAGCATACCATGCTTGCAACTCATCTGCCTTATGCACATAAACCGAGTAGCACTGCAAGCACGAGATCCTCTGAGCAAGAAATACTGAGCTCCAGGAAAGGATACTGCAAACAATCCTCATTATCTATCTACAAATATGCATGCTGAAAGTAACCATACTAGGCAACAAGCTTTCGATCACACTTCAGCATTAAGTTCAGTTTCCACCCTATGCTAACAGCCAATTGTCTTCACTGTGACACAATTTACCTGTCTTAGAATCTCATCCAAAAGGGGCATGTTTGCCTCTTGGGCTTTAATAGTGTGAGAGAAGAAGGCATAGTTCTTTTTAGGGATTAATTTGTCCTCTGGAGGTCTCTTCACACCTATTATCAGAGAAGCCTCGGAAATATCTTCTTGAATAATGCCACCTGCTTTGACGTAATCCTATAAAAAACAAAAATCAAAGTGAATTCTTCTGTTTTTTCTCTATTCAGATCTCAGCACATATGCAACTAGAACAGAGGACAAATAGATAATTCTACAAAGCAGAAACAAGCTACTGCATGTGATACATTCATAAACCTCTTTATGAAAAGGGGTATCAAATATCAAACTGAATTTCCATGCTAATATCCTATTATACAAGGCCAAAACATAATTATGTGTTAGCAAAATCCTTCATCTTAAATTCACAGATGACAAAAACGATATTTTACTACATTTAAAGTATCTTATAGTATTGCAACAATGAACAGTCATTTGTAACGTCTTGAAATACTTGGAAATAACTGTAGAGAAATCTGACAAATTAATCCAAAGACTGATGACATGTGATTTTATAAAATTGTATATGACTAAGTCCAAGCTGAAGAGCAACTTCTAAAAGAATGTTTTTCTGTATCAAAATTGATTTCTGTTTTGCCTTATCTCAAAAACATATTAAAATTTCAGCCTTCAATATCGTAGTTGTGTACCTAATGTGATCTGTGCTTTGGTGAAAACCAGCACCGTGCCTTAATTAAAAGGTGGTATGTGCAAGTGATCACTAATTCCCTAATTATATTTCAATTTTTATCTGTTGGCTCAGATACCTTACAGCAGAGTATTACTGCTGCTACATGAAGTGTAAAAGCTCTCAGCCCTCAAGCTCACAGAATTAAAGAAAAAAAAAAACCTCTGTCCTCATTTTACATGAGGAATGGGACTGAAGTAGGAACGGGATTCACCAGACTCATCCTCTCTTTTTTTTAAAATATGCTTAAAGTGTTGTCTGCATACAAACAGAAGACAAAACCACCAATGTTAAATGAATTCCTAAGTTTCTACTTCAAGACCACTCAGAACTTCTTCAGAGACAGATGAAAGGGCAAGAAATCAATAAAAACAACTCCAAAAACCCACGAGTGTGCCAATACTACATTAAAAGGCTAAACAAACTACTCCTTTTTCTCTCGATGAGGACACAATGACTTCCCATTTAACAACAAAATTAGTAATATGTTTTCTCTTGTATAGCCTTTGAATATTATTTTTCCTGTACTATGGTTAATAACTGAACTACGGCTTTGCTTATCCCAAAATGGGACCTCACCTTTTCATGGATGGCTCTCCGGTTAGATGGCTGCACCAAGACCTTGTATCCCATCTGTGTCAATTCCTTAACATGCTTTGGTGCTAGAGGTGCTCTTCTTTCCCACGCATTAACGTCTTCTCTCCTGATTGCCAGCACAGACTTACGATGGTGCCAACACCTAGCGTGATGGAATGCACACCTACCATTTGTGTGACTAAAGGCTCGGAGCATGGTAAAGCCTGATGGCAGCAAAGACAAAGTAGTAAAATAATACATGTATATATATGCTTCAAACATTGTTTGCGCAAAAGTTCTGGTCTCCTTTTACATCTGCTGTAAAACACAAACCAGACACTTTATACTCTAGTTACACCCTATTTCTGGGAGACATGAATTTACTTTCAGCGTACTTTGTTGCATCTCAGTTTGGTGCGGTTATTACAGAAACTAATTGTTTCCACTAATGTAAAGGAAGGCTTTTAAAGTGTTTAACATACCAAGTTTTTAGTTACACAGCTTAAAAAGAATGCTGGAAACGTAAAAATGCTCTTCAGCATGCTAAGAGGATCCTCAGAGAGCATATCAGTACATCAAAAACAGAGGAAGTCTTGTCACACAGTCACTATTACTGCACACTAAAATATAACGATGAGAGCAGTTCATACCAATGCACTGTACCTCAAACCCAAGCCTGCAGTGAAGCAAACTTCCCTCACACAGAGGAGTTCTACAAGAAGAAAAATGCCACTTTCAAGAGGGAGTGAGCTGCCTTGCATTGCCAGCATGTGAGGGGAAATCAATGCAGTAAGCAAACACTCCCTTGTGACCTCTGGCAGGCCAGGAGTTACCCTCCCTGTGTATGCTCAGGCTTAGCCACAGAGACACTGATATCCTGTATCAGTGTAAAAGTGAAAGTAACTTTAGAATTCAAAGCCTGCAGAACTGGCGAACCCTCTCTGGCCTCCTCAGCACGGCTGACCCAGGGAGCCGAACTGCGCCAGTTCTTCATCACCCACGCTGTGGGAAATGCTCCACACAACTTTTGAGTTTCACTGGGACTGAAACAGTGCTGAGCAATACAGCAAAGGCAACAAAAATAACCAAAAAAAATGCATTTGATTACCGCACACAATTTGAATGTGATCCTATTTCTAGAGTGAGTTTAATACACTTATACGAGCAACTTGTGCCTCCACGTACTACTCGAGACCCAGCTGAACTAATGCGCCCAGCGCTGCCAGTGCGTTTCGCCCCCCTGAATCTGCAGCTGTGGGTCTCACAGGGCCCCTCCAGCCTCCTGCGAGGAGGGGCGACGCGCGGAAGGAAAATAAAAACCGTCAAGAGAGGCAGGGAGAGGCAGGGAGGAGAGGCAGGGAGAGGCGGGCAGGCAGGGGCAGAAGCGCACTGAGCGGGCGGCACCGGCCTCAGGAGACCGGGGCCGAGCGGCCGCCCTGCCGGCAGCGCTGCCCGCGCGGAGGGCACCAGGCCGCGCTCGCTGCCGCGGGGAGCGCCGGGGGCCGCTGGGTGCGCAGCGGGGCTGCGGGCAGCGCCGTACCTACCTCCGGGCGAGCGGGGCAGCGGGGCAGGCGCGGCGGGTCGGCCCGGCTCTCTCCTGCGGCCGACGGCCAGGCTCCGCCGACGCCCAGGGCGGCAGCCAACCGCGAGCCGCCCTCCAGCTACACCCTTCGCTGCCCGCCAATGGGGAAGGGCTCTGGCCGTGACGTCACGGCGGACGCTGTCGCGCCCCCTCACCGCCCCCGGTTCCTGGAAGGCCCGGCCCGATCCCCCCTACCCCCCCGGCGCCTGAGGGGCGCCCGGCGGCGGCCCGGGCAGGCGGGAGCGGGCGGCGCCGCGGCCTGCGGAGCCCCATGCGCCGCAGGGAGCCCCGCGGGCCCCACGCGAAGCCGTGCAGGCTCTCCGCCACGGCACAGCGGTGCCCGCAACGCCCCGCACCGGGGCCTCTCCCCCGCCGTGCCCGGGGCGAGCGAGCAGAGGCCGCACCTGACCCGTCACAGCCCTGCCCTCCCCAGGGTCTCCTGCTCAGACATTTTCCTGGTACACATCGGCTCAAATTAATTATGTACGTTCAGTCACGTTCTTCTGTTCAGTTGTATTTAACATGGTTTGGAAACGATGAAAGTTATTTTGTCTGACAAATAGAAATACCGGATTTGTTAGGTATGCGGTTGCCAATTTTCAGCTGGAACTCTGTCCTTGAATTAGCTCCTTTATGATGGGCCTCAACTGCTAAATGGGCTTATCACAAAGAATAATGAGATGTTGTAACTATAAATCATGAAAATCATGAGGTGTAAGAAACCAAAGTAAAACCAGAGTCGTGTACTGGGTTTGTGGGGTGAAGAAGAGCTTTTCTGTTACAGAAAGGCAGGCTGCATGCTGTGGAAAGTACACCTTGGCAAGTCTTCAAGGGGAAGATGTGGTTGCTGTTACCAGTCTCTGTTGGAAGACGTGAGGACATTGCTACCAAGTGTAAGAACCTGAGGCACCATGACTGCACTGGGCAGAAGCCACAAGGACCAAAAGGTCTGAGGAGAATTCATCTACGTCCCACTTTTCCACAGCAAGATCTTGCTGTGAGGAGGGAGAAGTTGGAACTGTGGCACAGCCCGCTCCAACTATACTAGCCACTACCACTTGACAACCACTCTTCTTAAGAGTTAAATTTTGAAGGTACTGCCACTACATGGTGGCACTTCAGAGGTACCTCTTCATAGGTTAATTTCTCCTTATAGTTTTCTTACTTTTCTTTAAAACATGCCCTTTTTTCATTATATTATCCTGAACTTTTCCCTCTCCTCCTCCTGCTTCTGGAGGCACTGTTCAACTGACAATGATAATCTGTGACGTCAGTTCCCTGATTTAGATCCAAGTATGTTCCTAACTCATCAAGGCAGGACAGGAGAGCTGGAAAACAGCATCAAGGCTTAACCTGCACTTCAAGTTTGCTACTGTAATACAAATTATACAGGGAGGTGAGTGTTAGGGAATGAGACCCAGAATGCATCAGCAGAGATTTTAGGGGTGAAAGAAGGTAAGGACTGGAGGGGAAGATCTGGGTTATATCATTTCAGACCGGGAGGTGAACATTAAGGAGTGAGACCTGGAATGGATCAGCAGAGATTCTGAGGGTTTAAGGCCTCAGTAGAATGGACAGAATCAGTGGGGTTTAGGGATACTGTACAAGTACAAACTCTTTCTCTCCACTCATGAACTCCCACTCTTCCCTGCCCAACTTCAATGTCCAGAATGTTTTACAATCTGCTTTACCTTCCTGCAGGTTCTTCATCCCTTTCCTTTCCTTGCTGGAGAAGAAAGTTATGACCTCCAACTAATTCCTGGACCCTTCTTCTCCCCATCTCACTGAGGTATGAGATCTACATCACACCTGGCCCTGCAGAAGTTCCTGTCCATCCTTCTGCTCTTCTTGGGAAGACATCCATTGCAGTAGGTAGGGGCTGGGTCCATAGGTGGGAAGAAGTGGTCAGGGAGAGCTGGCTAGAAGGACTTGAAGACCACTGGATTTGGGAATCCTTCTGCCATGAGAACAAGGACAGCAACTGCTCTTGGTTTCCAACCAAAAAGAAGTAAATTTAAAAGCTATAATAACAGCAACAACAACAAAAAGACTTTCTAGATCAGAAAACAGGTTATCAAGATACAGTCTGTGAACATACCATGGACTGCAAACTGCCCTCTTGTTTGGGGTCAGAGGATGATCGCATACCTCTCAACCACCTGTGGTGGTTTAGTCCCTGCCGGGGTTCGAGACCACGCGGCCGCTGCCCCTCCCCCACAAAGGGAGTGAAATACAAACCCCGAGGCTGAGATAAGGAAAGGTTTAATACAACAGCGCAACAGCGACAAAACAAACAACAATAACAGTAATAACAATGAACAGAGCAAGATATCTACCGATACAGCAGTGAGAGCAGAGAGATGGTATAACACACGCGCTCACCGATTCTCCCGCTCTCCGGCGCTTCGGCTCACGGACGTGATGTCAGCATGGTATATGAATAATCCGGCTAGAGCTTCCCCTCACTGCTGGGGAAACTTAACCCTATCCTAGCTAAACCAGGACACCACCCTACAGAGATCAGCTTGGGCAGGAAGCTAAGGCTCCAAAACCAGCTCCTACATATAACATTATTAAAACATATGAATCAGTTTCAAATGAACATTGAGGACCCAAAAGAATTGGGATAGATTTGTCTGTCAAGCAGTAAGAGACATGAAGAGTCTTATGTTCTCTTTGACCCCAAGAAACTGTGAGACACAATGAGCTTTTTGCTTGGTCCCAAACACCTTAGGAAATACTGCTATTGCACAAGGGCGTTGTGCATATGCCCCCATATTTCTCATTTCCACTTTGTGGGCCTATTAAAGCACATATAGTTCTATAAGCTACATGTGTATAGCATAAATATATCCATGCCTTTTAGAAATTTTGTCTTTTTTTCTGCCTTATTGATAAAATTTGCTGAAACTTCTTAATTGGAGGCAAATTCAATTGAACTCCAGAAAGTGTAAACTAAACAGAAAATTATAAGAATTATGCCGTTCTTCAGTTCTTGCACTGAGTGATTCTAAATTACTCGTAAGAACTGATTTTTCAGAGAGTTTTTTTCATTTTATGATTAAATGCAAATACAGACTTAGGCAAGAATGGAATTGTTAGTATGTGCAAAGTTGATTGTTCTTATCTTTACTCATTCACAAAATTCAACTGAAATATGACTATTCTTCTTGCAAAAGCATGTAATTATTTGGTGGTTGCAGAATTTAATTCAACCATGACACAGAAAAGATGCAATACTGGTGGTCCCTCATAATTTTGTGTCATTTCGTCATATTGATTACTTCATATTGTAAACTAGTAGAAAGTACATGACTGAATCCATCATTATACTCCTGCATAGCCTGTCTTTGACTAAATTAATGAAAGTACTTTAGGAGCTGCTTTGTTGAATGAATTGGGAACCCAACTTTTATCATCCCCAAATTTGCTTGAAGGGGGTTTTTGATTATTATTTCCTAAGTTTTCAATTCTTTTGGAAATTCTTTCTTTGAGTAAGTTGTTATCTCAAGGCTGTCTACAAGAGTTTCTTATAGGTTTAGTGCCAAATTATGTCTCAGCACTCTTTTAACTTTTGCAGATAGGAATCTGAACCCAGAGGAATGAAGGTTGAAACCTACAATATGCTCTGTCTTGCACTGCAGTTCCCAGGCCGGAGCTGGGAGCTCAGCCTTTGCGCTACAAGGAGATGCATGGAGAAAGGTATTTACAGAACCTGAGTGGGAGCCATCCTGGCAACTCAGCAGATCATGCCAGGAGAAGGCACTGTGCCTGAACCTAATGCTTCTCAGAAAGGAGCTGACTTCTTTTGCCAAGAGCTGTCAGCCATGAACTCTCTCTGGGAGTTTGGCACCTTTGTTGGGCCATGTCTGCCTTCCCAATGGAGATGTTACACAAATACCCTCCCTTGTCTCACATGCTCTGGTTTGGCCACTAGCCAAATGCTTAGAGCACTCTACTAGGAAGTTGAGGCCTGTTTTCAAAGTTGCAGTGTCATTCAAAACATTGACTTAAAAGCATGTGTCTGTAGCATAAGCACTAGAAAACTGTTGTTTCTAAGGGGACCCTCTCAGCTTTTTGCATTGGAAGATACTATGTGTAAATGACTACTTATAAGTGAATGGCCTTATATCTGAATCACCACTGAATGCCCTAACTACTGGGATGGTAGTGAAAAACTTTTTACAAGTTCCCACTGTCCTTTGTGGGGACCATGATATGATCTAGACACCTACTGGATTGGTTCCTGTAGATGAGAAAGGTAGGTTGGTTCCTAATTTGAGAGTGTTTCTTGGATATACGCAGGAATGAAGCTCCAGTCAGCTCTGCAGACACAGAACTGGATTTTAAAAAACAGTGGCTAAAACCTTTTTTTTGACACCGAAGCATTTCACTTTCAAAACATTTCTGTTTGAAAGAACTTCATTTTTAGATTCCTTCATGTGTATATAAAAGAGACTTCACTTTTAGCTAAAAATCTATATACACCACTTCACCTGGGGTCAAAGTATTCTTTGTATAATTTGAAATTATTTGGGTTTGTACATTTTAGTTTACTGATCCTTTTAGAGTGTTCATCTAGTGAAGTTCCAGGGTAGGCCAAAACAGTCAACAAACCGATGATCAATCCATCTCTAGTCACAGAGGTATATTTGGTGACCCTGGCTGTATCCAGCAGCAGAATTTTAAGTGCAAGTAGGAGGAGCGGAACCAATAACGATGTGCATGAGGTGCTCTGCCAAAATGCTAATCAGCGAGCTGATTCCTGCTACAGATTTGCCATCTCTCTGAAGGGAGACTGAGAATTTTATCAGCACCATTTAAGTCTTCTCCTGTATCTAAAACAGACCAGATGAACTGCACTCTGAAAGTGCCTATTGTGCTCCATAGAGAAAAAGGCAACCTAAGTAACCAGCGTGGACTCATGCTGGGACAGTGTAAAGCCAGGTAAGATGAATCTCACCTGCACTATGCCATGTTCCAGATAGGGAAGGCAGAATTGCTTAAAAAGAATAAAACGAATCTGAAATTCAGGCTTTACAAAATATGCTAATATGGAATTGGAGTTGTTTTCTGTAATAAATACCTCCTGGTTCGGGTGAACTGTGATTCCATCTGTCTGACTATCCCTAATTATAAGGTCTAATTCTTACCCAGCTGGAACGCTTTTTACTCAGCACTGTGGGGGGAGTGCTGACTTCCATTACAGTAACAATAAACTCCCAGAGCACCTAGAGAGAGGTGGACTTCATAGATTTTATTTTTAGAATATTAAGGATAAATCTTGAATCCACTGAAGTCAATGAAAAACTCACACCAACTTCTGCTGCGCTAAGGTTTCTCCCTAGGTCTCAAATGAACAGGTGAATTGGCATCCTGAAGAGATTTTTGTAGACTGTTATCTACCTGTCAAACTCTGTTTCTCATTTAATTCTGATTTTAAACTGCAGAGATCAAGAAGTTCCAAGAAGCTTTCAGGCTTTCAGTCAGAATGAGGCTATTGAAAAACATGACCTTTTATTCAAAAGCCACTACCTGCAGTGGCTGTTGACTGCCACTGTGAATACTGACCTCACAGCAGAGTACTCATCACTGAACAGAACAGAGTGTTGTGTTCTCTACAATCATGTAGAGAATATATTTACATTCCTATTGCCCAGCAGGGGAAATTGCCATCTCTCATGGCTTACATCACCCGCAAAGAAAGACCTTCTACTTTTAGTAACACCTAAGATGTACAGTATATCTGTTCACATTTCTACACACTGGAATTCACAGTAGCATCATATATGTCCCTGTTCACCATAAAACTTGGTACTTTTGCATTTGCAGTGCATATTCAGACTGCTGCATCAAATTGAGATGCCCTTTTAAGTCATTCTCATAATTCCTAATACCCCACATAAGTATTTTAAAATTGTTGTGCAAATAAACCTAAACACAGAAAATTACAGCCTGTGATATCAAATTAGTGAAGTTGACTCATTAGAAGACAAGTACTAGGTTGATTGCAAGAAACTGCAGCACCTCAGTTAAAATAATCTGTCTGAAATATACTTCCATAAGAATCTTCATTGAGTCTGTTAATTAGGCTTACCGATGCTCATGCTAGTAGGGCTTTCAAGTCAATAACAATCTACCACTAAGTATGGATCCATAGTGTGAATAAAATCAAAACCAGGGCCTTCTTTTGAGAGAATCAGGGTTTAGTGCTTAAAGAGTCCATTAAAGCAATTATGCCATAGCTGCATTAAAAGTGCAACCTTGCTTCTGAGGCTCCTTCAGCAAATAATGGTTGTCCCTGCCTCAGCTCCTCTAACAGCAGCTTGTCTCTGTCAGAAAGTGCTGACCTTCTAAAAAATCACAACAAAAACCAATATCTTTTTGTGTTTATTCAGCACTTTCCATTTTTGTACTATTAATGTCTTTATCAATTTGGCAGTAGGAGAATGTGTATTATTGACATTGCAAAGCTGGGAAAAATGACACAAAAATTATGGTTCAACCCACGATTCACATTCAGATCAATGTCAGAAGTTCAGGACTTCGTGACCAGTGTTATTTTGCAAGAGTTCTTGATTCTTTATGGGCCTTTAAAATCAGAGATTTAAAAATTATTTCAACAAAACCATGAAAATAATAGGAAGTATGTAACGTGTATAGTGACAGGTTCTAGACCAGCACAACTACCTCTGTAGCTGTGTAGTAAAAGAGTTGAACTGGCTAAAAAAAATAGCTATTTTTTTAATGAGGATACTTTTCATTCTCCAGTACCACTCAGCAGACTCAAGCTACTGAAGGTGTGTGCAGGCACAGGAACAAAGTGGGACAGGGATGGGAGGAAGGAAAGATGTCTGCTTAAGCCATGATTGCTGATAAAAAAAAATGCATGCTAGACTATTGCCTCAATATGCTGGGGTTCAGCCTTCAATGAGAAATACCTGTTGGAGCAGATCCTGAAGTACAGGGTGTAACCAAAATTTTACCCAAGAATAACAACCACCTGTTCCAAACTAGGTCCCCAATGTGTTCCCACATGTAATCCGGGTGACAGTACACAAAAGGGCCAGCCTGCTTTCAAATGACATGTAATTTCTGGGTGTCATAATAAGGCAATTCTAGAACATCTTTGGAAAAGATTAGTCAAAACATTTCTGTGAAGGCACTTCTACTTTGACCCAATTTGTGTGCATACTGAAACACAGAAATTACTCTTTAAATCTGGTTTTCAGTTTTGTTCAGTGGTTCAGCTGTAAACCAGACTGGTTAAATCGGAAGGAAAATTCTTACATCACCAGAAGCTATTGGTAAAAATCAGGACATGATCAAATGGGTCTTTTGCATTGCTAATTTCTGTGGTGCACTAAAGAAGAACAAACAAGGATGCAAATGGATGAAAATAGGCATATCATGAATTATCATGCTTCCATTGTTTCCTTTGTCTAGTAAGAAAAATATCAAGGTGCAGAAAAAGTTTACCTGTTTGATTATACATGTAAATAAAAACATTTCAATTGTCAGCCTGTGTGTAGTGAAGCTAGTATTGACCTCAGAGCTATATAAATAAAATGTGCAAATCACTTTATACAGTATCTCCCTGTGTAATAAATGGCTCTCACTGGTTATGGTTTATGACAGCCCACCAAAATGTAAGGTTGCATTGTATACAAATGACTGGGCTTGTTTTAGCTAGTCTATAATGTTATTGGAAAATGGAGATGAGGATCCAGTTGCCACCAGATTTTCCCATATTATGATCAAAATTCTTCTTTGAGATGAAAAGCAGTTGAAATCGATCCTACTGAGATTACCCATTACGTGTAATTGAGATTACCTTCATCTCTTCAAAGAAAGAGGCCACCTGGACACTTCCCCTCAGTTTTGGAGTTGCAGCTTCCCTGTAGCACAAGAAGCGCAACTGCATTTTGGCCTATACAAGGAAGTTTCTTTATGGTTGTCTACAGTTGTTTAAGGTAAAAACTGGTTCTTGAAATGTAACATGCAGTTTATTCATGCAAAGGTGCATAGCAAGCACAGATCAGTTACATGTATCCACATCTAATTAAACTTTCTTTCCCAAGTTTTGCCAGCCTCTGTGCAGGCAGCTGCTTACATTACTAGCAGGGAGACCAAACCGCTGATGGTGATTCTCTTCTCGTCAAAATGTCACCTCCAGCATCTGAAACCTGATGCTGTCTGCTGGAGAGGTAAATATCGAGTTACGTTCTTTTAATCCTAAACTCTGGCATTGTGAAGGAGGAATGAGAAAATAGACTTGCTATGCAGGATGTAAGTATGTCATTTGCCATTTCACAATTAATTGTTCTATTATTAGTGCTTCTTTAAGAAATGAGACCTTTGCTGTCTTTCTTTCCTCTGAAGTTCTTGGTAACTCTGTATAGTCCAGTAGAATCAAACTACTATGAGGAAGAAGATCTGATAGTCCTAAAAGTAATGAAATGTCATCCGTGTACCTACCTTTCCCTCCTGGTTATGGAAAGAACCAAATGAGTAAAAGAAGTGCAGAGAGTGTTAACCCCTCTGTCATGGGCAGAACATAATTGCAATACTTTTACTGGAATCACCATGAAGAATTATGGAGGACAAAACTCCACTCTCGTGTCATTATAACTACTTCACTTTTCTCTACCAGAGCATTAGCCATGTACTTCTTCTATGTCTGGACGAAAACACATTCATGTATGTCACAGTAATTTCTACATCCCTTCTGAGACAGAGAAGCTAGCTAGAACTTCTTTGAATCCACAAGATGAAACCAGGAATTCAGATAGTCCTTCAGAAGAGTGGAATACTGCTTGAAGCCTGCCTGCAAGTCCATCTTTGTACCTCTGTAAGATCAGACATAGAAAGATGCATGCATTTTGCCCAGTTGCAAGTCTGTCAGTGTCTTATCTGTTCTACCAGGGGCAACTCTGGTAGCCCTGCACTTCCTACAGATAGTCAGAACATTGCAGCCCCACCTTTTCTCAGCACCACCACCCTCACAAAAAGTGGCACAGATACCTGGTGTGTCACTGCCCTGCATAACAAGATGTATTGTAACCGTCTCCCCTTTGTGGAGTGCTGGGAATCAGCCAATTCTCTTGCCTTGTTTCTATTCTATAAAACTAAAGCCTTACCCAGACAGGTAGACAACGAAACTGCCTACATCCAGCATGACCAAAATTGCCTTCTCTAGAGTCAGTGCCTCCGCTTCTTAAAAAAGCTAGTGGATGGAGATTTGGGTCATATGTACATACTGGACTGGAAGGTGATCTTCAGGAAGCTGAGTATTTCTCTGACCTTGGATTGTTCAAGAACCACGTTTTCAGATTAGCAGCATGAAGGCCATCCAAAGTGTTTGCCTGGTATCTGTGTCACCAGCCTAACTAGGGTACTCTCTCTCCATCCTTCCCCCATCACATAGTTAGAACCACACTGCATTTTCATCTGTCTTTTATCCCTTAATCTTAGTTTTCGTTCATTGATTTGCTCCAATCATTGAGCTTCTTCTCTTTCAGTTTCAACCACTTGGAATAGCCCATTTTCTGACTCAAGCAAGAGGACTTTTTTGCCAAGTTGGAGTTTAGTTTAGGGCAAACTCTCAGAGATAGGGCCAGCTAATATGTTCCACCAACTTACTACTACAGTTGCTTTCAATATCTTCCTCCTCTGATACCACTGGCTAGTGTGTCCCCTGCCTACTACTTCTCACCAAGCGTCTTTGGTCTTTGTCCCAATCTGGTGTGATTCCCTGCTTGTTTACCTCAATACAGCAGAATGATTACATGAACCTTGCTTAGATTTTTTGAGTCTAGCCTGTGTTTCTTCACATGTCTACACCGACTGCATCTCATAAATTGTCTTTTCTGTGTGTCCTCTTTGTCCAGAGAAAACCCCAACTGTCTTTGCTGGTTTGGGCGGTACTTCCTCTTCACTGAACCTCTTTTGTCTCAAGCCTGGTGTCCCCAGCCTACAACAGCTGAAGCGCAAGTTTCACTTGAGATCGCACACAGATACACACCCACAGACATGCACACACACTCCCTCTAAAAGCTCACAGCTCAGGAAGCCAGCTTGGCTTTCCAATTAATAGCTCCTCTGTTATTCCCTAAAGGCTCTTAGTATTTTTCCCTGGTGAGATCTTATCCCTGGCATTGTTTTATTTCTTCCTTGCTCTGTCTTACAGTCTACTTCTATTTATCAGAGCAGTATTTTCAAGCTGAGGTAGACACCAACATGAATTAATGAATAAATCATACTAATCTCATCTTCTTTCTTCGCAATGTGAACTTTCCACCCCAAAATTTGTTAGCTGATGAAGCCTGCACTGAAATACTTTTTCCCTTCTTCCTCTCCAAAATATGAAGCGTTTTTACATGATTGTTAACTGTAAACTGTGGTACATCAGGGTAAGAACCTGAATAGTCTTGTAAGTGGGGCAAAGCCTGCTCTGCCTTCCCATCCATGTAGCTATGGAGATTCCTTTCACTCCACCATCTGGAGGAGTGCAGTGCAGATGAAAAAGAGCTCTCCACAGGGGGAATATGAGAGCCATGAACAGGACCTAGACTAAAAATTCTAATACTGTGAAGGTTTTGCCATCTTTTTAATCCCCCTATTTTACTATGTGAATTTTATGACCTGGTTCCTTTTCCCTTGGAGCTGATTCCACCTGCCCAGGAATCTGCCCAGGTGCCTGACACATAAAATGCTTCTTTTGTGCTGCCCTTTAAAAAATACTTTTGTACCCCATAAATACCTCATCAAACATCATATCATTAACCAAGGCACATTATCTTTCTATGTGATTTCCAATATTTAGACTTGAAATCTGGTATGTTTAAAAACACCATAGGAAAAATTATAGACCCACCACATAAGTATATGTGAACACATTTATATGCACATACACACACACATACAAACACATGTGCGTATGCATACTCATACTCTTATGTCTTCATCTTCTGCAGGAAAGCATTTAAAATACATCCATCATGCACACATTTGGAGAATAAAAAATGTACTGAAAACTAGTGTGCCACATAAATTGTTCAGTAAGAGTGAAAGGATTAAAAGCTTCACATTCTGTTTATGAAATCAAATCTTTGTGTGTCTGCTCTGTGCATCCCATATCATAAGATAATGAATAGTTCCATAGCAACAAAAGTCTACCACTAAACCACTACCTTGATTTCAATTCTTGAACAGAAAGAACACAAAAACAGAAATACCAGCCCTAAACTTGAGATAAAAGCAATGATTTAAATAGACTGGTTCAGAATATCTCTTTAATCAGAAAATTAAAATGTTTATCATTTTATCATTGGAAAGAAGGACATTAGAATGAATCAAATAAGGCTGCTTTTGGGTTCACAAATTAAATATGGTTTACACAATTATAAAGTTTTTGAGCCACCTCAGCAATTTTTAGCGATCAGGGTATTGCTTTAACATGATGTAGAATTCAAATTACTAATGGCTCTGACACTCTTCGGCAAAATACAGGAAAGGGTCCACCTATTAGGAAGATCAAGAAGGAAAACAGCAGCATGTATTAACTGACTTAAAAGCAAATGATTTTGCTACTAAAAGAGATTCTAATAAACTATCAAAGTCAAGGCACAGGATGCAACTCCATTTGTTAGTGGCCAAAAACAAGCCAAGAAAAATTCTCATGTTATTCAAAGTGATTATAGAACCATTTTCTCTCTCTGAAATATTAGAAACCAAACCACATTTCCAAAGAATTAAATAACAAGCTCCCCATTCCTTTTAACAAGAGTTCGCTGTTCTTCAGACATAAGGTCTTACAGTTTATATATTAGTTTCTATATGCATAAAAAACAGCTACATGCTTTCCTAACAGCAATATCCCTGGAGACTTCAAGAAGTAAGATACTGAAAGCAAAGACACACAATAAATACATAGTTAAATATACTTCATACATAAGATCCTTGAAGCATTTGGCCATGTCCTATCTGCTCTTTTTCCTAAAATACTCATGTACGTGTTATAGTTGGTTCCTCCTCCAGATACAACACTTGAAAATGCTTAAGTAAATTAGTATTTCAAGTACAGTTATACTATTCCCTTGAGATCCAACAGGCCCAATTCTCAGGATATTTATATCCTTTTAACCACTTTGCAATGTAGTGGGCTTCTAAAACCCTTCAAATCTGTATAAACAGCCCCTCTGAGAATAACCTTTGTTTAAGGAGTTTCTTTTTCTGGTACAGTACTGGGATAGGGCTCCAGAGCACCCTTCTTCCCAGAGCCCTGTGCCAGGAGACACAGCAAGAGGTGGTAGGTGGCACAGGAGCATGCCAGGAGCCTATCGGGCGTTCGGTGATCTAGAACTATGCTCTGGTTTCCAGGCCTCCTGCAGAACCTCTGTACATTTACAACATCCTTAACAATCACTGAGAAAAAAAAGCAGGAGTCAAACCTTATGGTGACAAAAGTATCAGTGATACTTTATTCACAAGTTGAACCCTTTAGCTATGTGCTTGAGGGGATGAAAACATGGCAACGACACGCTAGAGTTTGTCATACCTTCCCAGCTATTTTCCAGGGCAGAGTATAATATAGTATTTTGATCTAAATTGGACTCAATATTATAATGCTTCAGGAGAGTACTTTGCCAGAGATGCCAAACCATGGAGAGAATTTTTTTATAAATACATACATATGTGTGTATATATATGTTGTGTGTGTGCATGTGTGCGTGCATGTGTGTGTATACAGAGAGAACCATCTTCTGAATTTAATTAAAATACTACAGTCTACCAATTTTGCTTTCCTAGAAGAAAATGCAGTAGTTGATCATAGAATCATAGAATCATTTAGGTTGGAAAAGACCCTTAAGATCATCGAGTTCAACCATTACAAATACGTTATACTTTATATGCAATAACTGATGGCAAGAGTAAAATCCCTGATTATAACAGAAACAACATGCTTTGGTGTAATAACAGTTCAGAAATTGAAAAAAAAAAAAAAATTAGAAGTGACCAAAGTGAAGGGTTTTCCAATATTTTACTTAACAAAAGAGTTCAAAGATTTTGATCGCTCAGTTCAAACTGAAGAATCTTGATTCAGCAAAAATGAAACTTCTTTTATTTTGAATTATTATTAACATTCCAAAATCAAATTGCTTCAGTTTAGAAATAAAAGTTTTTTAAATAATAAATATCTAAATGTTTGTTTTTAAAACATTTAGGATAGCCATGGAAAAACTCAGTAAAAATAAAGTCCTGAGTTATTTAAGTTAATGTAGATGTCTTGATATTGAAAAAGAAGACTCCAGAGGGCGGGAAATGTATTTTTTAAGTGGCACAGGTCTCTGAAACCCGTGACTATTCTTTCTGTTGAGCTGAAGCTTATCCTGTGCAATTCCTCCCTGACATAAAGCCGAGGGATTTGATCAGCATTTGACATTCAGCAAACAAGCAGCTTAGGCAGTGTCAAGCATTACCCAACTCCAAGTGATGTTACACTCTGCCAGTTCCAGTGTGAAAGGAGGGTACATCCAGAACAGAGGTGAAACACTAAACAGCTTCTTGGACTGCTGCAAGGTGACTTGCCAGAGCGAGTTTCCCTCCTGTCAGGTGATCCTGTGTTGAAAACAAGTGTTTGCCATGAGAAATTTAGAAATGCAAGATGTGATTTTTAATTCCTTTGAAACAAATTCAACCCAGAGCATTGACTGCTGGCTGGCTCTGCGGAAGAGCTCCCTCAGAGGGACTGCTCTGGAACAGGGACCTGGAAATTGGCAGTGTTGCTGCTGGGAGCACGCTTGCCATGCCGACAGCAGGGAAATCACAAAACCAGAGAGGAGTAGTCTTTAATGACAGCCGATTTCTCAAAAAACAAGAAATATTGCTGTGTGTAAGAGGGGAGGATGTTAGTTCCTATAACATGTGAACAGGTGGGATTTCTTGCCAATTTTAGACCAACATATAATGTGTACGATAGGGAAAATATTTCCACTGCAACTGTTTAAAATGCTGGTATATCTAATGAAATCCATGCACTGCCACTTTGCCAGCTCTTCTCAGCAGTACAGGATATTTCCACTTGATGGCACCAAACTTTATTTTTTTTAAACCTCAACTCAAAACAGTTCTCTATCAAAAGAGATGCTGAATTCCAAGGATATAATCAGGAAAAAAAATGTGCTTTTTTTGAGCACATTTCTTTTCTTAAAAATCTGAAGCTGTTTGTAAGGAATACAGTGAATTTGTTACAGTGGCTTTGTCTCCTCTATTTGACCATGACCATGTAGTCATTGAAATCACCTATTTTTTTTTTTTACCACTGCTTAGCAAGTATCTCCTTTCAGTGAAGTAAAGGTTTTGTTATCATACTGTTATAAGAGTCAGTTCTTGAATGCGGATGAATCATGCATTTTAAGATAAATTTTGGTTCTAGCCCCATCCTTGAAACTCATCATGCATTTGTTTGGTTTAAAAATGAAAGGCACCCATACAGATCATAACAAAGTAACAGCCAATTTTTTAAGGGCTGAGTAGCAGTTTTGACTCCTAAATAACCTGTTGCTTATTAGTAGTAATTACTGACTAGTAATTCTCCAATAGCCTTAACTACTTTAAAAACAACTTTTAAACTTTGCTTGTATGTTCTATTTAGGCACTAAAAGTGTAAGCAAAAAAACCAGTAGTTTAAATAGTTGTCCAGTTCTTGGAGATTTCACAAGCTTTAGACAATGCTCAGCATCATGTGCAATGTAGCAGATAATAATATATAATGCACTGGATAATATTAGATTACAGCAAATATCCATTTATTGTTTCTTATCTCCTCTTTCAGCAATAAGCCGGTAAGGCAGGGCCAAGTCATGTATCTGTGCAGTACCTGCATGGGGGAGGGAGGACGGCCCAGTGCACGACTAAGCCTCCCAGATACTACAGTGACACAAATGATGTACAGAACCATCTGTTGAGGTTCTACAACTGCAAACTAGCATTTTAGACATGTATAATGAGATCTGTCACGTTTCTGTCTGGAAAACAGAGAATGCAGTGCAGCACTGGGGTTGGAAGGGTAGTTCTGCACAGGAAGAGGATTGGGAAGCAGGGACAGATCGGTCCTGTGTATGTCCTCATCCAAAATTAGGGTACCAGTTAAGGGTTTTCAAGACAGAAGGTAATACCAAAATTCTTCTGCCACAGACTGTATCTTTGTCTGTGCCTTGTAGGAGTAGACTCTGCAATGCATGTTCTGTACAGACATTGTGCATATGTGCAGTAGACAAGCACTTAGGATGTGCTGTATTTATTGTACAGGTGCAAATCAACTGCTTAGTATGTGCAAAGCAGGGCTGACACTTCCCAGATATGTCATGTTGACTGTGTGTCCATGACAGAGCTGTTCTGTGCATACATATGCACCATCACTTAGATGTTCAGATATGCAGCATGATTGGAGCTACTGTCACTGCCGTGACCAGGCTGCTAGATGTCTGAACGTCTTACTCAACTTACAGGAAAGAGGACAAGCTTAGGTATAGGTTGCTTTCATCCACATATCACCGTCTCCTTCTGACACCTGCTGTCTTTTCCTGCCCTCGAGGTCCAAACTTCCCAGTTGAGTCCTGAGTCTGCCTCTAAAGGACTCCTCTGATCCGTAAGTTTTAAAGGCTTATCCAATGCAACCTGTTCATCTGCCTCCAGTTCATGAATCTATGATCAGACTGATTTCCTATCTTCTTCAGAAGTATATTTCAACTCCAATTTCCACAAGATTTCTCTCTCTTCTGAGAGAAAGTAAGACAGTTGCCCAGTCCTGGTTCCCATCAGGAGGATTTTCACACAATCTTAGCTCCATTTGAGACCTGTTCTTGAGGTCAAACCCCTTTTTTTGAAGGGTTCTTGGACCAGGAACTGAACTTAGTCACTGAGATCAGTGTCTCGCGTAGGCTGGCCTTCCTCCTTTCCTCTGTGGAAGAACAGCATGGATGAAAGCCCAGTCCTACAAACGTGTAAGGACAGCACTATTCATTGAAACTCAGTTATTGTTTTAAACAACTCATCTTCTATCATTTTGTCTAATAACATCACTCACTGCAACTAGCTATTCATTTGACTTTACGCTCTTCTGTCATTTCTTCCTTGCACACTGCTGCCATTCAATTAGTACATGACAATTATGGTGTTTCATTTTCTGTTAGAAGCTGAAAAGAACTAGTGAGGAAATCTAAGAGCCTGTGAAAAGAGCATGAGCCTCCTTTCTGGCTCTGGAAAATGCAAAGAGCAATCATTACTAGCCAGAGCTTTATTAGAGATGAAAAGTAGCAGCTGAGAGAAATATTTGTCTTTTCCTCACACAGAGGAGGAAAACTCCTGGCACCATAGCATCTTCCCAAGGCACTTCAGCTATCTAGAGTCCAGCCCACAGCTGTTTCTCTGGGAGCAGAGATCCTGCCAAGGCATGTCAGCCCCAGCACGCACTCCATTGCTGCCGCTCTGCTGAACTATGTGGGGTTTAATTAACAGATGTGCTTCCCCAAGGACGGAGGTCTGACAGCCAAACTCATTCTTCATGAGCAAGTTAATCTCACTGTAAACCCTTAATTTTCCCTGTTTAACAGAGGTTGGTCATGTTAGTCTTAACTCACAATTAAACCAGAAGTTACTAATGCCACAAAAGAAATAAACTCTTTCAACTACCCTTTCCCCTCCCATATTCCAACAACTACTTTTGCCTGAGTAGTATCTTGACAACATCCCTATGATTTAGCTCTCATGTTTTAGTAAACATTTACCGCTGTGCCACACAAATTCTGCATCCCCTCATTTTTATTACTGAAAATTACTTCAAATTAGAAATAGAGTCATGGAGCAAAGAGAAAATATACATGCCCATGCCAAATAATTCTGCAAACATCCTACCCATATACTTTTGCCTCTGTTTTTTTCCGTCACACGGGCTTTGTGTTTATGGTTGATGTTATGAATTGTTAGGAAATTACTGTCTCTGCGCTTAGATTCTGTATGATTCTGGCTGTAAGATACTGCTTTGCTCACTTTCTTTTTAAGGGTATTTCTGACATGGTTTTAGTAACCACAGTCAAGTCTAGGTGCCACACGCTAGTCTAAGTTTTCAGAGATGTGTTCTGGGCCATTTTGCATCCATATTAATTACAGTGGAAAAGCTCAAGCATGACCCAGGACGGCCACATGTTTTACCTTTCCGAGGTGGGAAGCCAGCTGACCCTCTCTGAGACAGGTGTAGAAGATGCCCAGCAGTAAAGACAAGCTGGGACTCTGGGCTCCAGTAAGAGTTTAAGCCCTGAGGTAACACAGCAGGCATGAGCCAGGGTACGAGAATACATATTCAAATTGCTGTTTATTCAGAGGCCTTTCAGTATATCTGCTTACAGTTCTCCATTGCCATAAGCAGTCTCACCAAGATGGTATAGTATCAGCAGAAGAAAAATTAACTGACCATGGCTGTTGTGCAGATTAATGCCAGAAATGTGTTCTGCAAGGACTTGAGAAAACAGAAGCTGCTGAAGAGGCCTGAACTAAGTGGAAGGAGTTAATGGTGTTAATCTGTGCAGAATCTGAAGGAGCTAAGTGGTCTGCAATCCAGGAAGCTGCTCATTTCCGAATAGTATTGGGCAAAAAGATATCAGCAGCAGAGCAAGGGTCTCAAGTGGTAAACTCACTGAAGCAGAGAGGGAAAAAAATCAGATAGGTTGTTTATGCCATTTGAGTCTTATTGTTTTGTCAAGAAAAAGACTCTTCATACAAAGAAGTGTTTTCTATGAGAGAAATCGGGAATCCCACAGAGGCAGCTAGTGAGTGGGTAACCCAGTCATACCTATTAATACAAGATAGCTATTTCACTGATAAATGTGACATGATGATGATTAAGATCACAAGAGGATGACACTCAAAAGAAATATAAAAGAAATCACTAACATAGGACAACTTCATTTTAGGAAAAATCATTAGGAAGCCAGAACAAGCTATGCAGAAGAGCAGGGAGAAATATTCACTAGCACCAGTGACATACATGTTATAAACCAGAAAGGTAGTACCATCAAATAATTACACGTACACAAAATGCAGCAGTATGGCACCAGACACTAGCTTAGAAACAGAAGCATGTAACAAAGGCAAAGATGTTACAGGTTTTTAGCAGATGTGGGTTATATCATGCAGGAAAGGAATGTGTATCATTAGGAAAGCTATGTACAAAACATTTTACATTAGCATCCCACACAGGCAAACAGAAGAAACAGGTCATACAGGCATACAACTGAAGAACATCTTCAAAAAACTTAATGTAGCAGCAGTGAAACTATCTTCCTTTTGGCTACTATACAAACTAGGAACTGCATTGTGGTAAAGCATATGCAGATATCTAAACAGATCCAGAAAAAAAGATAACATTTAAAATGGATGTTGAAATGCAAATAACTGCATCTCTTGAGAAAGAAGGTAGATAAAGTTTAGCCCATACCATGAGACTATTATCTATTGGGAAGTATGGCTAACAGGATATACAATGCAGAAGGTGCAGAAGGAAAATTCTGAGACCACCAACAAAGGAAATGCATCAGCCTTGTTTTCCACGCAGGAGGACATGCCTGCAAACGGAGCACATGAAGGCTGATACTTTTGCTAAAACTTCTACTGGTAAAGGACATCTCACAGCTGAGGAAATGGGAAAAAAAGCTATTGAAAACAGAGGGTATTGTTGTTATTAAGAAAAATAATTAGTCATGGGATTTCCGAATGCTGTCTATTTTCTGAAGAATGCATAGTATGTGGGTGGAATTAGGTAATGTGCATGTGGCCACGTGCCTACCAGAAAGGCACAGGAAGGTGTTATTCAGCCAACCGAGCAAAGGGTGCTTACAACTATAGGCACATACCCCAAGATGATTATCACTACTCCTTCTATACACCATGAAAAAAAAAAAAAAAGAAAGAAAAAAAGCACATCTAAAGCACAGTTCATGCAACCGGTTTTAGAAGAGATGGGTCATGCTCTAGAAATGCTTATTTCTCTCCAGTGACTCTAAGGAGAGTCTGGACAGGTAGATCACTGGTAGAAAATTAGGCTGTGAACACCTTCTATTAGGGAAGATTAATGTCAGACAAAGTACCAAAAGAAATGCTTTCCAGTGATTCTCTGTATCTGTTTGGACAGAATTCCTGAAAGGAAAAAAAAAAAAAAAAAAAAAAAAAGCATGTATTTTGAAGACTTGCTTGTAACACTTGTTTAGTTTGAATATTTCTAAGTCATTTTTCCTTGCTGTGAGCAGTTTGACCCAGGATAAGATGTTAAGTCACGCTCATCACTTTTTATAGAATCAGTGACATTAAATACTGGAAAATGCAGACATTGTGAGTATAGAAAAATATATATAACAACTTTCTAAATGCTGCTTCAGGCCTGTGTCACCACACCAGACAGCACCAAAAACATGGTCCCACATCTGAGTGGACCATATGGTTGAAGAAGCCCTGGCAGCTTCTTAAAGCTTCTTAAAGTTTTCAGTCCCGTCCTCCCTTCAGCACTCCTCAGAAAACGAGAAAGCAGACTGCTGGCTTGGATATACTGTAGATGCCCAGCACAGGTTTTTTCCTGTAGATGTGTGATCAGTCCAGCTCTTCCACGGAAGCACCACCTGAATTGCATAAACACAGACATACACAATAGCTGCCTCTGTATTCGTAAATAAAACATGCACTGGACTGATTTGCAAGCACTTAAACTAGTTGGCACAAAACCAGACTGCATCTATATTATCCAACTTTTTTACTCTCCAAAAATAGAGTGTCTGCATCCAACCTGCCCAGTGGGAATGGTCTCTGGCCAATACTAATCCCTTAACTGTGACTGGGAATTGTTTTGGCTGGCCTAGACTAAACCACGGTAATGACTGGACTAACTAGTCTGACAGTATGGACCACTGAGTTTCAGTGGCCAAGAGCTTCCCTGGCTCTATTTAAACAACTATTTGGAATTAGCCAATACAACCAGTCACATGGTTGCGTGGCAGGACCTGTACAGAGTTTTCCTTTTACTAACGCAGAGTCTATGTCTCCATGATGGTGTTGCTTATGAGCAGTTTCCATTCTGATGCTGCACTGAATAGGAGGACTTCATGCAAGCCAAGTGCTCATGTGCAGGGGTCCTTGACAGAACCAGGGATTCAGGCTGGGATGTTGAGTAAGACACAAGAACCTGCTCTCTACAGGAATTCGTAAAGCCCCAGACACAAGATGAGTATACAGCTACAAGTCTGAATGAGTATACCTAAAGTATTTTTTCCTCTGTGTGTGTGTGTAAGGGAGAAAGAGGGGTGGGGAGAAAGAATTAACTACTTATGCAAAAGGAAATTATGGGAAAAACAAGTTTCTAATCTTGGGTTTTCCCAAAAACCTCCCACTGAATTTCCACTCTTTGCTTTCAATTACCAGCCACAGAAAACAATTGCTTAAATCTCTGCCCTTCACAGCTGAATCATCAAGCAAAGATTTAGTTCAATTGGATTTCACAGAGATGACAGGATCTGTCAGTGACTTTAACAATGAAGATTTTCTCTTATGTCTCATTTTACATGCCAAGTTTCTTTGTGCTTAGCTACAGTCTTAGACATGATCAGTGTAGTTCCAGTGCAAAAGCCTAACTTAGGCTCTTTCTTCAGAGCGGGGAGGGATCTGTTGCGTATTACTGAGTTTTATAGCCATAACAGGTGCTCTAGTCACCCACCTCATCATCGTGAGGAGCATGCTCCTCTTAATTAAAAGAGTGTATCATTCAAGGATATCTTGTTATGACCCACTTCTGTGGGTAAATATAAAATGATGGCATTAGTGGTCAGATTGGGATTTAAAAAAACCCACAGTTTTGAATTCCATCTGTCTTCCTTGACAACAGGTTCCTTCACTGCTGTGAAGAAGGTTCAGGACAGAAGGAGCCAATAAAGAGATACCTTCTCAACTCATAGATACTGAACCCTTGCACCTTTCCTTATGTCAAAGACCAGGAAAATCTCCCGGCTGGGGAAAACAAAAGAAACAAAGCAAATGGGCATGATACTCCTTCACAAGGATCCCATGAGTGCTCAGTCTTGACAGTGCCCACCAAAAAGCCCGAATACCAAGGGATTTGTCCTCAGAAAGCTCAAAAAAGACCTGAGTTAGATCCCTAAGCCATCAAGTCCCATTTGAAACCTACTCCCTTTTACCAGATAATAGCTTATACAATATATCACAAGAAAATTAGCAATCCATTTGCGGTGCTATTAGTGTTAATAGCTAATGAACTATAAAAGCAACACAGTTGTTTGGTTTTTTTCTGATAGATTAATTTAAATTTAACCTTAATTTATTTAGATCTCACTGAGAAGCTGCTACCTTATTCTGAGCTACAACTGTTGCAATTAGCAGCAGTATCCCACTGTGAGTATAAGACTGATTGCACGGTATACGTCTGCAGCCCAATGACAGTGCCCAGATATCTATTGAAGAGATCAGACTACTAATGCCAAAAATGCAGGATTATCTATAAATATTTATTCAGCAGCACATTTTGAAATGGACTATAGCACAGTAATATGTGGATGGAAAAGATTTTGTACCTTACTTACTATACCCACCATTGTTGCCCATTTTTACAGATATAAACAGAATCTTTAGATTTTGGGGATACACTTCTGTCTTCCTCTCTTTCTATCTTCAGAATGCTTATATTTGGATTTTAACATAACATCTTCACGAAGTAATTAGATACCAAAGTGGATAGTATTTCAGCATATTCATATTATCATCTTTCAAATAGCCATATCTCATACTGGTCCTACTGAAGTTGGTGGAAAACTCTAAGTTTTAAGAAGCTTCTGTCTAAGCTCATAATAAAATAAGTTATTTTCTTAAAAACCACACAGCACTTGTCAGTATTAGATAAACCTTGAGAAATGGATTAAAAAAATCTGTATCTAAATTGTAAGGATTTTCTGCTGCTCATACTGAAGAATTTGTTTTTACAAGAAAACAGAATACAGGTATGGTATATCACCAGATTTTTAAAAACAGTAAAAAAGTAAAGCTCTAAGATACCTGAGAACATCCAGATCATTTAGGGTATGGTGTTCCTCACAGCTAGGAAAGCCCCATGGAAATGGAAAATTATTAGTTACAAACTAAGGTACCATAAACCAGATTTTACTTTTTTAGATTCCTGATAACACAGGGTAATTGCCTACCAAAAATTGTCTTGTCTGACCAGGTGGACTCAAAGGAAAGAGTTTTTTTCCATTCACTTTAATAGGATTTAAATTCCACTCTCAGTTAAAAAAAAACAAACAAAAAAAACCCAAAACCACAGAAACTCCTCACCCAAACTCCAGAGACCTACAGTGTGATCAGAACAGTATAATTTTATGTTAGTTCTTCAGTATTGCAGCCTGGCATGAGCCCCAGTTCTCGAAATCAAGGGTCTCCAAACTGCAGTTCTTCATTGCAAAAGGATCACACACCCTACAAGTGCTGCTGCTGCACTGAGGAGATGTCAAATGACTTACAGTGAGTTCATGCTGGCACGTGGGCTGCCAGACAATTCAGGTCCCCAGTGGGGGGAAGAGGCAAGAAAGCAGGAGTGTGCCTGCAGTCATTGCCACCAGCCCATCTAGGTCTCAGCTTCACATCTGATCCAGCCGCAGCAGTCTCAAGACCACTGTGAGACGGCTCCTAGTGCTTCCTCTCCTCTTGCTTCCCAGGTGTAAGGCACAGGTATGATGGCTCTCAGACATTTGAAGAGGTTGATAGGTATCCAAGTGTCAAGAAGGTTGTATGCACTTGTTGCAAATGTTTCACAGATAAAGCAAGAAGCATTCCGAAGTCTTTTATGTGAGTGGGAAATATGGGGAGGTTTATCTAGTCATATTTGCTTATGCTAGCCTTTGCTAGGTAAACACAATGATTCTCCAGGATATTATTTTCCAATACTATTTTTGTTGGAAAGGTACAGATATCCAAAAGAAATTCCTCTCCAAGGAAGAGCCCTTTTCAAAAGCAAACAAAGGACAGGCTTCCTGATTATTCCAAATAGTTGCAAACTTCAAAATAATTTTGAGATATTTGTTAAAGAGACAGAAGAAGTCTCCTATGAGTTTAATTTTTCTTCACTGAAGAATCCAGAAGCTTTCTGTTCCCTCAGGTATGCTAGCTACTAGAAACAGCAGCTGCTTTGACATTACCTGCAACGGTTACAGCCAATCTGCCCAGGCTCTTTGCTAGGCTGTAAAGTCTTCACAGTTGAATACAGACACAACCGTGGGCTCCAGAAAGAGTCATTCCAGCTTGCATTGACAGGAGCCTAAGGTTTCTTAAAATCTGCTGGGTGCAAACAAGAGTTACATTTGATAATGAAATCTAACAATTGTCAGAATTCAGTTCATCCAGCATGAAAAAGTCCTTAATCTGCACAACACAAGAGGTACCATACCCTAATCCAAGGGGAAAGTTGAAATCAAGCAAGCCATACAATATTACATGAGAGCATTTTTCATCTCTCTTCTTTAAACTGAGACGCAGCCAGGCATGCAGGACATAGAGCAGGCAGTGATGCACGTACTTGTGAGGCAGTAGGACTGGGATTTCATCCCTGCTTCCAAGGCTCCTTGAAAACATCACGTGCGCTCCAGGGCACCCACCTAGAACAGCAGGTCTGTCCCCTCAGAAAACCTGACCCAGGAGGGCAGGGGAAGCAGTCTTTTTTGCTCACCGTCCTGCTGGCCCCAGCAATGTTTTCATTGTCAAATGCAAAGCGAAATAGGAGGCTTGGAGAGTGCTTTCACTCAGCATACTCCATGGCCTGAGGGCTAGGATGGTCTAGGATGTCAATGCTGGCATTGTGAGTCTGACCACCATGCAGGGTACAGGCTGCCCATCCTCCAGCTACGTGGATAAGCAACTTCACCACAAAATTATTATGCAAAGAGTGTTCACTAGCGCCATTTGCTGGGATTTCTTCTTGTATTCCCAGAAGTTGTAATAGAGAAGAGGGATGCTTCTGTAACTGGATTGCTTCAGGAGGCTGCTAGAAGAACTGCAAACTATCTGCAGTGAAGGCAGTATCTAGCACGGGAGGAACTGAATCTCTTTTTCTTGCTGCTAAAGGCACCCAAGTCTCTGCATTGATGGTGTAGAAAATACAGACATTTATGTTCGTTTGCTTCCTGTTAAGATGCCCAAAATTCTGGTGTAAGCATTGCCCAAGGTAGACACACTGGTTTGACTCATACCTTGAACAAGTTTTCTCTGAATTGAACTTTGCCCAAAAGAAAACAAAAATCCGGAAAATCAATGATTCATAACCTAGTTACTCCATGTGGTCTTTGGCAATCACTTGATTAAAAAAAAGGGGGAAGGGGGTAACTGTATCTAAACCTTGGATAAGACTGTGGGACACTTTAGAAGTTGGTGCTTCATGCTCCTTAAGAAATGAAAAGAAAAAAAAGGCTAAGAGCTCTGTCAAAGAAGCAGACTGCTCGTACAAAGAGCACGACCAACAAAACTGGCTGGGAAAGCAAGAATGCCAGTTAGTGAATAATCTCATAAATCCAGAGTTTATCTCCACTGTGCACTAGGGTGAAGCCAAGATCTTTCGAAAGTATTGCAATCCCACCCTGAGTAACCAACAGTCCTTTTCTGACACTCAGAGAATGAAAACTTGATTCCCAGAATCTGGAATAGCAAACAGCCTGGGGACTGGGGAATGCTCCTGGGGTGCCTGACATCCACATTTAAATGATTCCTATCTGTTTATGGGTTGCTTAAGCATAGTAAGATCATTTTTAATTAATCCACATTTTAAAAGGTGGTTCTCTTGCAAAATATTGGTACTGAACACCTGTAATTGGGCCAATCACATGCTGCAGATCTGGGACTTAAAATCCAATCTCCAACTCTCTTTCTGATCCTATGACTGTTTGTCATTTGTGAGAAGAGAAGCAGTCCAAGGAAAGTAGGAAAGACCAAAATACACACACTGACACTATAGCACAGGACAGACACTACTGAAGTGCGTGGAAGCACGTGAAGCAGAAGGGGCATTTGAACATGACTGTGACCTCCTCAGGCAAGAACCCAACCAAGCAGACTCTTCCTCACCCTTTAGCTGGTTATCTCTGGTTTCAAGCAAATTCCTCCCAATACAAGTTTTTATACTGATGTTTTATCAAAATCTACTTGTAAACTTCTACAGAAAGTTATAAATGCTGATTTGTCAAAGAAATTTCTACAAAAAGATTCAGAAAAAAGAATTATAAAGTAGCACTCTCTGTAATTAGTATAGAGACAGATGCAAGTTAAATACAGTAAATGCAACTCAGCTGTGATGTACTCCTTTGCTTGCATAAATTAAATAACTCTTTGCCCACTGTAACTTCCACTACAAGTCTGTCTGGTGTGCAATAACATTCAGCATCAGGGAGGAATTAGAACAATTTCTGACTACTTTTTCAACAAATATGGGTTTTGCATTGCTGACGACTCAGCTGCCTGTCTTGTGGCAGATCCATTTTGGGTAACTCAGTCTCTGCTGCAGTTGTAATCCTTGTGTAATTTAATATTTTCACAAAAATTGTAACTGTACACTGCATTTGTAAAGGTATGTGAGCAGAACATACCTAGAGAACCAGCCCCTTCCAGAAGAACAGAAGAAACACTGTTTGTAGGGAAGGGTGTCTCTGCTGCTTAGGACTAGCTAATCAAAACAGTCCATGACTTTGTTATGTGAAATCGTAATAATTACAGGTTGTCTACAAAAGTGATTATGAATTTGTTTTGGTCTTTACCTAACATTTCTAGCCAGTTCTACTGTAGCTCTTCAAACTGGATGTTTGAAATAATTGAAAAATATCATCTAAATTCATTTCCCTGCATCTCTTGTACTTCCCAGGTTCACGGGATAAAAGAACATTACTGGACACAAGCAAGTCTTGGCCCTCAGCTTTTACTGTTCAGTTAAAGTAGACCAAATTGGGTTTTAAGATATATTCCTATTTATGACATGTAGATTAATGTATTTGCTGGCAAACATAAAAGAAACAAGATTATGTGATTCCTGCATTCTTCATAATATTTTTTTATTACTTATTTTAAGAACAAACTTATTGTTCCTTTAAAATATAGTAGGTTAAAAAATAAGATTGCCATTTCTGTTTTATTTTCTGGTGAACACAGGAAAAGAATCAATCAAAGCCTTTTCGAGTTAAAGCTAAATGATTATTTTTCTGAGCATATTGTGGTTCAGATTTTAACTTCTTCAGCAGAGATTACTTTTACAAATTCTTGCTTGCTCAGAAAAAAATTCATCTGAACGTATTTATCATACACAAGCTTTTCATTATTCTTATTTAGAAAGAAAGTTCTTGTTCAAGATTATTTCTTTTAAATCTGAGTTAAGCAAAGTTTTTATGTGGAGGTATAGACTCTTCAGATGTTTCATGGTAGTATCATGAGGTTAACAGGTGTTTTAGAAATATTTTGAAAGGTTTAATTTGTGTCATCAGTTGTATTTAATCCCTCTAAGCTAAAATACCATGAATCAAGGTTTCTCTTACATGTTGTGTCAGTCTGCAACTGAATGTTATAGTGCCATCCCTAAAAATAAATGTTTAGCCTACCTGTGCAGCTGCAATAAGCTGCTCATGTTTACATTTGCAGTGTATCACTTCTTCATCTTCCACCCAAAATAAAACTTATTATCTGTAAATTTTTCATAGAATTATTCAGGAGAAAAAATTTAGGAAAACAGCTTCTCTATGTGTTTTGATTGGTAACTGAAGATTATTTCTCAGAAATCACATAATGATGGTGAAAAATTACCCCTCTCAAAGACAGAAAGGGAGGAGTTTTTGTATTTCCATAGGCAAGGTTATTGGATTTAATACTGTGCCTAATCAAATATTCAAGGATTTGACTATAACAGAGTGACTGACAGTGGAGCCATTAAATAGCTTCCATAAAAGCTTCAAAGGAGTCCTGAGGATAGACGCTGCTTGCACTTTGTAATACCACCAGAGGTTTTAAAACAAGAAGTTGTTTCAAGAGTCGTAGATTACTGAAGCAAAATGACAACTTTCTGCAAGCCCACAAGGCTAACGGTGAGTCCAACCGGCTGTTGCAGGGAGCCGCAGTGTGCTGTGCAGACCCGAAGTGGTCATCCAAAAGTAATCCAGCCTGCAGCCTCGGACCAGGAAGAGAACGGGGACCCAGCTGGGAGCACAGCTGGAGCTACCACTGCTCTTACAGGAGCTAAAACTACCACTGCTTTTATAGGGGAGGTGGGAGTTACTACTACAGTTGCCAGCAGGGTACAAAACAATTCTCCCTCTGTAAGTATGGTATCTGAGCAAGCCAGTAGCCAAATAGTCAGTGGGTGGAAAGACTTACATACGCACAGAGCTATAATTATTTCATATTAGCATGTCAAAACACCAGGCACAAATTAGGTCCCTCTTTTCCTTACCAAGCACCAAAGAACAAAATGGTGACTGTCCCATTCTAAGTATGGCACATGAGGTGCAGAGTAGGAGCTTTCTAATTTCTAGTTTTCAAGCACTGTCCAATAAAACTGTTCTGGTACTAAGCTGTGACCAACATACCTTCCTTTGAGGTGGCAAACTGGCTCCAGATGAATTTGTGACACTTTGTCCCTCTGTTTTCACCACTGTGGTAATAAAGAAGAAAAAATAAAAAGGAAAATTAAAAAAAGAAATGCTTCCTTGACTAAATATTGTCCAATACTCATTTTGGGTACCCAGACATATGCTGGATTTCTTTGTCTCTTTTTTTTTCCTTTTTTTTTCTTTTTTTCTTTTTGTCTTTTTACTACTAAAGCAGTAGTAAAGCAAAGCCAGTACCATTTCTGCTTCAAAAAGAACTTTGTATCTGACTCTATAAGAAGATCCTGCTGTTGTTCTATTTTATTTCTACAGCAATATATGGCAGTTTTCGTAATTCTGGTAGCTCTTTCAGGTACACAGCACTTTCAGCACTGACACATGTTAATGTAACTGTAGCATCTGACAAGCACAGAAATTCAGTTCCATCTGAGAAATCCTGGGCCAGGATGGGGGTAGAGAGCAACAGCTCCTCCTTTACAGTCTCCCTGCTCCAGAGTCCCACAGGCATCAACCTTGTCTCCCTTTTATTCAGTACTGAAGTGAAGCTGTTGTGATTGATCGGGGGTGGACTACAGTGTCACCAGGATGCTAATGCTCAACTCTGCGACTCTGTTTTAGCAGATCCAGACACACCAACACCCTTCTCCTCCCAGCATTCGTGAGAGACTGAGGCTGACCAGTTGTCATACAGGATACAGATAATATGGGAATGAAACTGACTGTCAAGCAGGAACCAGAACATATAACCTTGCCTTTAGGTACAGATGAGTCCATTTCTCCTATCAAAATTATTCACAATAAAAAAAAAAGTATTAATCTTGTCTGTGGTAAGGAGAGCTGTTAATAGCTCTAAGCTTTGGAGGTATATGAAATTACAGCTTTGTCTCTCATGATGATTTCACCAGCTTTGAATTGCCTCTGACCATTAACTAGAAATTCACTTAACCTGAGATTAATCTTGAAAGACAGGAAATGAAAGGTAATGCTGCACAGGCCTTCCGAGACACGTATTAATCCCAGCCTTTGACACAAACATGGTTTTATATAGCGAAATAACAAATGAGCTATCCTTATCTCCCTGTGAAGTCCCACGTCTGTAGTGTTTACCTCAAGAAATCTAGGAAGGAGAAACACTTATCTATGCCCATCACTGACCTTCTTTACTTCACCTTGGAATAAAACTAGAGTGCCTCATTTCTACTCCATTTCAAAACACGGTCACTCCTGGATGCGGGTTCCTTAGCAAAATAGCATTTTTCATCAGGAAGATACAGAAGAACCCAGACTATGCAGTGATTGCAGATCTTTTACAGGAAGAAAGTCAAAATACCAGTTACTGTCTATAAACTGGTCTACGGCCAAGCAACGTCGGAAGTTCTCTCTCCCTCTCTAACCGTACAAAAGGAATAAATTAACTGCTGCTGCCTGGGGAAGCCTGAGCCCTCATTTCTCCCAACACTTAGAAAACAGTCTGGAGAAACAAGATAGAGCAAGAATTGCAAGGCATCTGGGCAACCAGAGCACACAGTCTTCTGTGGTGTCTTCAGGCCTCCTGTCAATGTTTGATTGGAGACTGATGTTATGCACTCATCACAAGGTGAACAGATTAGATTATCCTTGCATCATATATTTACATTCATATCCTTTTGTCATGATATGAAATACTTTATGACTGTTCCAGTATACCTGCAGTGCTTGAATAGTTTTGAAGTGTTTAAAATTTATAAAATGAAGATACTTAGCACCTTGCCAGGATAGTTGCCAGTATCTTGTACTATCACATTTGCTAAGCAATAGATGAAAGTTGGACTTCTGCTGCGATTTATTTCATTCAGGCAGAGGCTCACAGAAATGGCACACCCACATAATTTCAGTGGGACCTTTGGGACATCTTACCTTTACGTCCATGTTGCAAAAGTTTAACCTTTGGCAAGGAAGGAAAGAGGAACTAGTAATGCACTGAAGTCACCTGTTGTGGCCGGAATTTATCCCTGTTGAAGCTCAAATGACCGTCTCCCGGCTTTGGGCGCCGGGCGGAGCTGGAGGGGAAGTGACCACAGGGACGGATCCTCAGGGGACACCCAGCCGGTCCCCACCGCTCTGCAGGACACCCCTCCTCTCTGCCCCCTTTCGACCCACCTCCCAGGGGTCACTTCAGCCGGTCACTCACCTCCCGCATCCCGCTACCCCCCCGCCGCAAATCAGCATGGAAAAGCCGGGAGGGGCTCCCCGTTTCCCCGAGGTCTCCGAAGCGGCGACCTGCTCCGTGGGGGACCCCCAGGCCCCTGCCCAGGCAACGCGTGTCCGTGGGCTGCACTGAAGTCCCTCCACCAGCATCACCCGCCAGGCTCCGGGCTGCTTTTTCCCGGGAGTGAAACGGGGCGTCCCCTCGGATCCCCCGGCTCCGGGGGGCGTTGAGCCCTGCCGGGGTACCGCGGGGGTCTGGCTGAGCTGCAGATCCGACCTGTTGCTTTGCTTTTTACAAGTACGGTCGTCCGTTCGGAGGATTACTACAGTAACCCGAGATGTGTGGCAGGAAGAAGACCCTTCCTCTCTCAGCCGCGTAAGACAGCGCAGCTGAGACAAGCGCCGCCGGCCTAAACTTTAAGGCCAGACCTGCTGGTTGCAAACACCCCTGAGGGGGGCGGCCCGGGGAGGGGGGCGGGCGCGCCGCCTGCCAAGAGGTGTCCCCCTCCTGGATGTGACTCTTTAGGCACGATTACAGCCATTTCGTCTCGCTCCTTCCCTTACAGTCGAAACGCAGGGAGGACTCCCTGTGCTGCAAAACCTAGGCGGGAGCAGGGATGACCCGCGGGACCAAATCACCCGTTTGTGAGGGGTCCGCTCCGGAGGGTCCCGCAGACGTGACCTCCAGGTTCCCCGAGAACAGGGCAAACCCCCGGCGCCCGCGGGGTGCCCTCCGCCTCTCCCCGGACCCCCAGCGCCGCCGTCCCCGAGCGCTGCCCCGGAGAGAAGCACCGCCCGGCCCCCCCGCTGTGTCCCGGCGCGGCCCCCCTGCCCAGAAGGGACCCCCCGAGCCCGAGGCGGGGGAAGCGGGAGGTGAGCGGGTACGCCCGCACCTCCTGGGAGGCAGCACCCATTTTTCGAGCCTGCTTCTGTGGTGACCCCGGCAGCGTTACAGACCCGGCCACCGCCTCCTCCCGCCGCCCTTTCGGCACCCACCGACGAGCCGGCTCCACTTCCAAGGCTCAACTTGGCAGAGTCTGCTGAGCAGCTAATAACATAACAACCCGGCTTTGATCAATCCGAACTAATTACCCCTCTTAATTAAAGTCTTTAGCGGTGTTTCAGTGTTTTGGCAAGGAAGCGGGAGAGGTTTGCCGTTAGACAGCACTAGCGCCGCGCTCCCCGCCCGCCCGGCCGAGCCGCAGCCCCCGCCGCAGCAGTTACTCGTGTTCAAATATTTATTTCCACCAGGTCAATGAATTCTTTTTTTTTTTTTTTTTTTTTTTTTTTTCCACGTGCAAGAATCAAACCGAAATTCAAATCCGTACACAGCGAACCAGCTCTGTTCATATAGATACGATATTCAGGGGGGAGAGGGAGAGGAGGAAACCAAGACGGGAGGGATAACCAGTGGGCAGCGGAGGCAGGGCAGGATCAACACGATGGAAATATATATACATCGAAATAATTAAAGTGGTGCAGCGTTCCCGGCTCGGGTAATACAGATCCCAAATAAATACAGCAGAAATTGGCTTGGCGCTTTTTTAAAAAAAACATCTCTCCACCTGAGATGCAATGACAACAAAAAGTCTATAAAAAACGCCCCCCCCCCCAAAAAAAAAAAAAAAAAGGAAACAATCAGTCCCAGAAACGTTAGTGGCGATGGAGAGCATAATACACAAAACCGCTTAACAGGTGCATGCAAAGAGGCGGGAGGGCGGCCGGAGCTGCCACCGGCGGAGCGGCGCTCCCGGCCGGCGGCCGCCCCTCACGGCTGGAGCGGCAGCGGCGGCGGGGGGGGACCCTGCAGCAGCGGCCCGGGCGGGGGGGGCTGGTCGGGCCCCCCCAGCTCGGCGGGGGTCCGGGGCAGTCCCAGGGCGCTGTCGTGCAGCTTGCGGACGTGCTTCTTAAGGTCAAAGTTCCTGCAGAAGCCTTTGCCGCAGGTGGGGCAGGTGAAGGGCTTCTTGTCGTTGTGGGTGTGCATGTGGAAGGTCAGGTTGTACACCTGGTGGAAAGCCTTGTTGCAGATATTGCACTTGAACTGCTTCTCCCCGCTGTGAGTCAGCTTGTGGTTTTTGTAATTGCCTGGGAACGAGACAAGAAGAGCGGAGGGACCTGGGGCTGAGAACTGGACGTTGTAAAGAGGGGGGAGGGAAAAAAATAAATCCCCAAACCCTCTCCCATCCCCAGAGCTCGGCTTTAGCCGAGAACGACCGGCGATCTCTTAGCCAAACACCCGCCTCCCCATCCTGCCCGCGGCTGCTCCTTTGACAGACGAGGAGGGAATTATCGAATAAACCAAAATCACGTCCATCGCAGAAATAAAACCCCTGCGTTTAGCCCTCCCAGCAACACGGGGAGAAAAACTAACCCAACTCCTGCACTCGGAGGGGAAAAAAGGCGGCGCAGGCGTTTGCCGAACTTGCGCGGGAAGCTGCGCTTCGCCGTGCGCGGAAAACGGGCTGCTGCCCGCGGAAAGGTGCCCCCGCGCTCCTCCGAAAATGAGAGCCCTACCCCGCTCCGTGGGCCGTGCCATAGGAGATGTGTCTGGGCTAGCGATACTTTAAATTAACCTAAGTCTCTAATAACAGAAATAAAAACCAAAATCAACTCTCCCCTCCCTGTCGCAAATTGTCCCGACGCTTGGCCTCGCCTAGGGCGGCCCGGGCAAGGGAGAGAGCGCTGGGGACTGGTACCTTTCTGGTGAAATCCTTTGCCACAAAATTCACAGACAAAAGGTTTGTAGCCGGCGTGTATCCGCGTGTGCGTGTTCAGGGTCGAGCTCCGGTTAAAGGCTTTGCCGCACTGGTTGCACTTGTGTGGCTTTTCCTGGAAGGAAACAAGCGCCAAGTCACGGCTTGTTGGTTGGTTTGCAGGGTCTGTGTGCTGGTTTGCGGGGTTTGTGTGTCAGCTGACGGCTCGCCGCTCCAGTGCGGGGCACCCCCCGGTACCCCACCGCGCTCGGAGCAAACGAAATCCCCCAGCGGCTCCGGCCCAGCCGCCCCCCGCTGCCTTGGAGCGGCCGGACAACGCCGGGCTCCCCCAAAAGCGTGAGCGGAGGGGTGTCGGGACGGCAGGGAGGGAGGGAAGGATGGATGGAGGGAGGGAGGGAGGAAGGCTCACCTGGGTGTGGATGATTTTGTGCCGGCAGAGCGTGCTCGCCTGTCTGAAGCCCTTCCCGCAAACTTTGCAAACAAAGGGTCTGGCTCCCGTGTGCACCGGCATATGGCGAGTTAAGTTATAATGTGCATTAAATACCTTGAGAGTGAAATCAGACAAAAAAACCCCTGCGATTAGAAGTCGAGAGCGCCGAGGGGAAGCCGTCGTTTAAAAATAAAGCAAGCAAGCGACCGACAACCCCAACCCGGCGGACAGACGGACGCGGGGTAGGAGGCTGGGGAAGCAGGGGGAAGGGAGGCGGGCTGCGGCTCTACTTGCCTTTCCACAAACTTCACACGTGAAAACTTTGGGCTTGCTGCTCGGGGAGCCGCGGCTGAACTCCGAGGTCTTGTAGGCGATTTTTTCCGAGAGGATCTGAGCGCTTTCTTTCATGTAGTGCTGCAGCTGAGCCTGCGATAAGTCCTTGAAGGCTACCCCCGCCGGGTACTTGTCCACGGCCGGCAGCACCAGCTTGTTCCGCTCCGCCAGGTAAGCCTTGGGCTGCGGGTGCAAGGGAGAGCTGAGGAAATAAGAAGCCACCGGGTGGATGTTGACACTGGAGGACGGGTGACAAGGGCTGTCGCCTCGGTTGAAATAGCACAGGGCTCCCATGGCGTGGAAGGAGGAGTGATTGACCACTCGGGGTCTTACCAGTTTGTACTGCTGCAAGGGCAGGGCATCGCGGGGGAAATCTCCTTTCAAGCTCAGGGCACAGTTCAAGAGATCGCCGCAGCTAAAGGAGGGCGAGGAAGAGGAGTCTACATGAGCCTTCCTGGGTTCCGCTCCGGCCACCGCAGCTTTGGGCAGGGGGTCGTACGCCACCGGGACAAAGGGGATCATGCAGGGGATGGAGGAGTTGAGGTGCAGCGCGTGCTTGGGGTCGCCTTTGGCCACGGAGCCGTGGAGGAGCTGCGGGACGGGGATGGAGCGGGGCTCTGGCGTCCGCGCCATGATGCGCTCAATGGAGAAGGCGAGGGGCTTGGGCGTGCTGATCATGTTGCTCCTGGCAGACAGGCTTTCTCTGGCCGGAGGAGTCGCTAGGATTTTGGTCGCCGTGTGGTGGCCACTATTGTCCATGGCTGGATTGCATTTGTTCGCCCGGTTTGAGCCGCTTTGGTAGACGCCTCTTTTTTTTTTTTTTCTTTTTTTTTTTTTTTTCCTCCTTTCCTCCTCTCTCCTCTCTCTTTTTCACTCTCTCTGCCCCTTTTCTTGTCACTGATCTGCAAGGAGGGAGACCAGCATCGCCGCCGCCACCATCACCACAGCCTCCGCCGGCGGAACCAGCCTTCTCAGTCCAGTGGACCCATGCCAGCCCATCACAGTTTACTTTGGCGCACCAATGACTCGGGACAATCGCTACTTATTTCTATCAATAGAAAGTGTTGTGTCAATAACGCAGCCAAGATCTCGCCAATCGTTAACTTCCAAGAGGAGAAGGTAAACTAGATAATTGCTCAATTCGTTTCCAACAGTCAACAGGAAAAGTTTTCCCCCCCCCAGTCAGCGGCTACTTGTCATTGGCGCCCGCGCCTCCCCCGCCCAGGGAAGGAGGCGTCTCTCCCTCCTTCTTGCCTCTCTCCCCTCTGCCTCCCTCCCTCTCTCTCTCTCTCTCTCTCTTTTTTATTATTATTATTTGCAATCTGCTTAACCAGGCTTTAGAGGCCAAGCAAATCCGAGATCAATTTTCTTGTTTGGCTTTAAGTGACATCATCTAAAATCATTGTCCAAGTGCTAAATAGGTTTGTGAAACCCAATTCAAGGGCGAGCGCCAGAGTATTTGTCAAACGAGGTGCTGCAGAAGAAGCGGCTGGAGGGGAAGCAGTTTGTTTCCTTGCCACTTTCCAGCCCGAGCTTCTTTGTGCGTGGGGGAGTGTGTGTGTGTGTGTGTGTGTGTGTGTATGTGTGTGTGTGTGGCTGAGGGAGGGAAGGAGGGAGATGGCTGCTCTGCTCCTGGGACTGCTCCTGGTCTGCTCACTGCTTTAAAGAACAAGGTCAGGTGGCAGTGAGCTTTTGGAAAACACAGTGAACAAATGAGCGGGGAACTTGCGACAAGCAGCCAGCGAGAGCAACGCGTGGGGATGCGGGAACCACCCGGGCCAAACCCAAGGAGTGCTTGTGAGCACAAGGGTGAATCAAAACCTGGGACTGGGGAGAAGAAGGAAAAGGGGGTAGGAAGAGAAGGAGGGCCTTTTAAATCTCAAGCACTATTTAGAGAGAAAGTAACCTGCATATACACTAGGTATAGATTCTCTGTCCTTACATAATACATGCACAGCACAAATACCGAAAGTTCGGGATCAGTAGAGATGCACGAAGAAATACAAAGCGCACACACTGCTTATAGGTATCTATGCACCTAAACAGAGGCGCTCCCCGTGTGTTTAAGCGAAGCTTGGCGGCCCTGCTCCGGACGGGTAGCTCCAGCGCCCGAGTGTTTGTACTTACAGCGAAGAGGGTCGTCGGGGAGAGGAGGGGGCAGCGGTGGGGAAGGGGGTTTCTGTATTCACCCCCTGTCCCACCACCCGGCAGTGCGGAGTCAGAGCAAGCTCCCGTTCCTCCCGCCGGCCTGGGCTGCACTCGGCTGGTGACCGAGCGGCCGCTACCGAAATCCCCGGGAGCAGCCAAGGGTCCCTCTGTCCCCCCCCGCCCCCCCACCCCGAGAGTGGGCGGCCGGCGAGGTACCGTGGGGCAGAGCCCGGCCGCTTCCCCGGCGGAGGGGCCCGCGGGGCGGCCTCCACTCCCGCGGCCCAGCACTGCCCTTCTCGGGGGCCGCGGGAGGAAGGAAGAAGGTCTCGGGTTTGCTAGCAGGGAGAAGCCCCCAGCGAAGCAGGGAGGCCCGGCCCCCGCTGCTCGGGTACAGCTGGGGAGCCTGCAAAAGGCTGCGTCTGCCCCCACCCCTCCGGCCCAGGACAACCCACTTGCGGGGAAGCGAGAGCGGGGAGGAAGGGCTGGGGCCCCGGGGAGGGAGGGATGGAGGGATGGAGGGAGGCATCCTTGCCCTCGGGGCTGTGACCGGGCCAATGCCGCCCTGGGCCACCGCGGCCCCGGTTGAGGAGGACAGGCAGCGGCTCTCGCACGACGGTACCTCCGCAGCCGGGAGCTGCCGTGCGAGCATCGGGGAACTGCGGGGGACGGATGAAAAGATGTCCCGCGGTCCCCGGCACAGGCGTCGGACGGCGGCCGGGGCGCGGGCATCCCTCGCTGCGGAGGATGCGCCCCGCACACCCCGCGACCTGCGTGTCCGCCCCGAACCCTCGGTGCCCAGGAGCGGGGCAGGGGACAGGAGCCGGGGCTGACCCCGGGGCGTGCCTGGATGGACACGGCCATGCGGACAAGCGTGGGGCGGAGAAAGGACACGAGCCGGGCCGTGCCGAGCGGATGCCCCCCTCCTCGGCAGGGGCGCAGCTGCCGCCGCCCCCCCGGCAGATGGGTCGCGGCGTTAAGACCGTCACCGCCGCCCCAGATCGGGTTGCCGCGGCCGCCCTCCTCCTCTTACCTGCTGCTTCCCGCACCGGCACCGCCAGTCCCGGTTCGGCCGGTGTCACCGACCCGCGGGGAGGCGGGGGGGGGGGGAGGTACCCGGGGGGGCCGGAGCCGTGTCCCCCCAGGGCCGTGCGGGGCAGCTGTCCGCTTCGCCTTGGTGTCGGTGTCTGTCGCTTACTTTGTGTCTGCCAGAGGAGAGTTTCCTCCTTCAGAGCAATTTACGATTAATTCAATCTAGGCAAATTTCCTCTTGATTGGTGCTGAAGAAGGGAATTATTGTTGAGTGGGTTTTAGAGGCTTCAAATCCCATATACTTAATATGTTAACAGCTTGCTCTTAACTGGTCTTTTTGGGATTGACTTTTTGACATGTGTTTGAAAGTAAAATATGTAGTGTCATTTGAGCAGGGTAAATATCCCAAAGCAGCAATTACAGCCCTGCCATTACAATTATACTGGCCTCCTCAATACTGAGATACACTTCTGGAGAAGCGGGAGCTTTATTATTCGTTACTTCTTTACGGATATGCCTCCCTTTCTTTTCGTACTGCACACGACAATTTATGTTCGTGCTTAATTATTAAACAGCGATCTAAAAGCCATAATTTTTTTAAAAAAGAAGTCTTTTTTGAGAAGTCATTCTGTTCCGTCTCGGAGACGGAGCCTCGCTAGTGCTGGAGTTGGCCGCAATATAGACTTACTAAAATTGATGTCGATAGATTTTTTTAGTCCTGTCCCGAGCTTTGCCTTGCGCTCAGACCGCATCTTTTTAGCGATGTTACCTATCTGCCGAGCTGCAAATATCCTGCAGTCGTGCTGGTGCAGGGAGTTTTTTTTTTCCCGAAGCAGAGAGATTTTACAGGCTCGGAGGGTGGCAAAACGTAACCTCTCGGCCGGTTTATTTCTGCGGGGGGCACGGCGGGGCCGGGCCTCTCCCAGGCTGGCGGCACGTACCGGGTCCCGGCAGAAGCGGCCGGCGGGGGAAGGAGCGGGCCCGCCGGCCTCCCCGAGTTTCACGCCGTCGGAGGAATTAAGGGTAAAAGTTTTGCCTCGAGTTGATTTCGTGTTCCGCCCGGGAAAGCTGCTGTTCTCTTTTCCCCTGTAATCGGTTTTGTGCTTCATTCGCTCCTAAGCTATGTTCTTGATATTGCTCACTTGCATTATTATCATAACGTATCTCTACATGCACTCGAAAGCCGAGTCACCGGCGAATTCATCTCGTCGTCAGGATTATTCCAATCCGATCCCAGAGGCGATTAGAAGGAGGTAAAATACCGTCTAAAGCCTAATCTTTAATTTCTTCCTCCTTAATAAAATGAATAATTCCATTGCGGTTTTAAGTAAAAAATGAATTGAAAAGGATAATAACTCCGCTAACCTTCTGCTGCGTGTATTAATCTTTTCCTGGAAGTGTTTTGCCGCAGCCCTCCCGCCTCGCAGCTCCCCACGGCTGGGGAGGGCAGACACCGACCAGCCGGGCTCCGGGGCCGTTTGTCCGGGCGAGCTTAACGCGGAGGGACCAGGGAGGGTTCGGAACTGCTTCTGGACGCGGGACCGGCGGACCCGACGGCGCCTGGGCAGAGCCCGATTACTGTCGTTATTATTGTTGTAACAACCGTCATTAGTAGTGCCACCAGCGCGGTTCGCTACAAAAGCTGGGCTTTGCTCTCACTAAATCCCGATCCGAGCCGTCCCCTCCCGAGCCGTCGGCTTCGGGAAGGGGCGATTTACCCCCGACTCGGGGCAAGAGCTCCCTCCTCCCCTCGGCCGTGCCTTTTCTCCCCGCAGCCCGCCGACCCCGTCGCCGAGAAACGCATTGCCCCCGCCTTGTTAAAACTTGGCGTTAGCCCCTGGCTGCTGGACTCGCGATTCATTCTCTCTCAGGGCTTGTTGCTTACTGTCTTTTGAAGGGAAGTCAAAATATAAACGGGGGAAAGAGTTACAGCGGGGGGGAGCAGACCCCGGGATTACCAGGGTGGTGGGCCAGCTGCAGTCCCCCATTTGTCAGCCGGCGTTGGGGGGGATCCAGCACCGCCGTCCTTTTTCGTGGGAACCTGCTGCTGCCGCTGCCCGCCCGGCTGCTGGGGCGGGGGACGGGGCTCCCGGGCCCGGCGCGGCGGGGCGAGGGCGGCAGCAGAGCCCGGGCGCACCGGGCAGCAGCCTCGGGTTCTGCCGCTTCAAGAGCGCGGGCAAAGGCTCTTGGGCTCTGCCAGATTGTTTTGAGTTGTCATACTTCGGTGTTTTCTCCACCGACATTTTCTCCGAGGGAAAAAAAAAAAAAATATATATATATATATATGTATGTGTATCTATACCTTCTGAGTCTAGGTATAGTCTCCCCATACAGTAAGTGCGTGTCGGCATCCCTCTATATCAGTTCCACCGCAAGGAAAAGAATAAAGTATTGCTATTTTTAACCGAATCCATCACAAAACAGTTGACACTGACCTGCCAAACGTAAGTGTTCCCGGAGGTAAAACAAAGTTTGACAGTACAGTACGTCTCGTACAGACCCTCTAGACCGAAAACCAAACGGGTGCAAATTAAGCCTTTTCACGTATAAAGCCTTTAATCACATATAATCGAAATTACAAGTGACCCTCTAAAGCAACGCTCCCGGCCCTCCCGTAATTCATGCAAGCGATTTGTCTAAGTGTGCCAGCTACGAACGTGAACTGCAGCAATCACGTCTAATCTAATCAGTCCGTCTGTGAGGGGACCCAGCGGTGTCATCAACTCCAAAGGGCCCTTGGTGGAAGTGGCTGGGAGAGGCCAGCGGCAGCTGGAGCCATGAATGACACTTTCTCATTTGTTCCTTTCCCAGTTCAACAAATGTTTAGCCCCGTTGCTGTTAAATGAACGCCTTGCGCTCTTTGGCTCGGGGAAGCTATTTATTTTTAAGATTCCTGAATAGGATCAGGAGCAATTAACTTATTTTTGTTTCTGTTTTCTCCCAGTGTATTGGGAGCTAACCTGAAGCAGAGCAAAGAGCTGGTCGGCTGCATGGGCGCCTGTGTGCTGCCTTCCCGGCACCGGAGTGCGCCGGGCTCGCCTCGGCAGCGGGGAGGAGGTGTCCGCCAGCTACCGCGCCGGGGCAAAACCCCACTCTCCTGCGGCCGGCTCCGTTTCGGTGTGCCGCTACCGAGAGGGAGAGAGAAGCCGAGTGAAAAGCAGGAAAATAAGAACAAAAGCCGGAGCCCTGCTCCGTCGCAGCGGCTGCTGGACGGCGCCCGGAGAGGGCTCCCCACCGCCCCCGGCTGCTCGCCCGGCACCCCTACCCGGGCACGGACACGGGGACAACTGAGCAGCCCTCGGGGGACACACACCCACGACACTATTCCCCCTAACGCAAAAAACTTAAACTTTGTTTGTTTTTTGTTTGTTTGTGGGTGGTGGTGTGTTTGTTGTTTGGTTTTTTCTTTGGTTGGTGGGGTTTTTTAAGTCGCTATTAGAACAAAACGCGTCTGCGCTGGGCCGGGGGCTGCGCTGGGTACCCCAGGCTGGCCGAGGTGCCTCTGCGGGTCCCACGGGGGTCCCAGTTTCCGTCCCTTTCGCACAGAACCAGTCCAGCTCTCCCTCTGCCCGCGGACTCCTGTTGCTGCCGTGCGGCTCCCGCCGTCTGAGACGCGCCCGTTCGCTGTCAGACGTTTGATTCAAAACCCCTCCGGAAGATGCGTAACGGGTACTCTCTGTGCAGGAAAAGTCACCAGCAGCCCACCCCACAGCCTCACACCCCCTCCCCGACACCCCACGCTCGCTGCCACGGCCCTCTGGGAGCCGCACTCGCCGCCCACGGAGAGGTGCGCCCATCGCCCCCCGCGCCAAGGGTTTGGCGTCTCCCAGGAGAGCTCCGGCCCCCCACAAGCCTGGAAACACGCGGGGCCTGGCCCGAGATCTCTCCGGGACCCCAGAAGCGTTGAGTGGGTGCCGTATTCCCCAGGGCCAAGGAGGGAGGTCCTCTCCTCTGGGCGCCTTTGAGGAGCGGCTCGCCCCCCTCGATATAGCGCTCCCCCCAAAGCTGCGCCGGCTCTTGCGACGGGCGCTCCCGCTCTCTGCTCGGGATCGGGTTTAAAGCGCGGGGCGGCTCTGCGAGCGGGAGTCTTACGAGCGGGGAACAGCCGGTGCGGGCGCAAAGGGCACCAAGCGGGAGCCGTGCTGCTCCCACGGGCGGGCCGGACCGCGGAGAGCCGCGGAGAGCCGCGGAGAGCCGCGGGGCCCGGGGCGGGCCCTCTTAGCCTCGGCGGAGGTGGAGGGCTGAGCTCGGCTGGAGGTGGGGGACCCTGGGCCCCACACACACCCTGCCGCCGCGGCCGTTCCCCCTGCCTTGCCTTGCCTTGCCTTGCCCAGCTCCTCCTTGGCCGGAGGAGGGGGCAAGCGACAGCCGAGGGGAGTGAGCTCTCGGCCGCGGGCATTCCCCTGCCCCGACGGCGGGGAGCTGGCAGGGGCAGCACCTCTCTCCCGCCCCGGCCCCCAACACTGCCCGCAGCGCGGGGCGCGCACCCCTTCGTGGCTTTCCCTGGTTCGACAGCCCCTTTTATGCCACAAAGATGCAGGGGAGTGAGTTAAACGAGGCCGCCTCTGCTCCCTTGCTCAGGGCTCCCTGCACGCCGCTCCCGCTTGGGAAAACCGGTGGAGCGGCGGCTGGGGCAGTGCTCCCCCGCGGAGGCGCCCGCGCAGCCCCGCGCAGCCCCGGGACGGAGCGGTGGGAGCCGCTGGCTGCCTCGCACCAAGACGTACAGCGAGAGGTGATGCTCGCCTGCCCCCGACGGGCGCACACCTACGGGAGTGTGCTGAGGTTTTCAACACGCAAATTAAAATGTAAAGGCAGACCTTGCTTCCATGTCAGCGGGGTTTTGCCGCGGCTGCTGGCGGCAGCGGTGCCTGACTCCGAAGCTGTCACACAGATACTCACTGGCCTTCTCAAGCTTGGCGTTGGTTCACGGTTTCACAAATCTAGTTACTAAGAAAATATGTGAATTAATAAGAAATGGAATGACCTTTGGAGTGCTGTCATTTCTGTACCTGCCTTCCTATGATGTCTGCTGTGCTGCCTTTCTAATAATAACTTATCATGTACTTCATGTCTGAGTTAATTTCTCTGAAATCACAAACATAACTTCTTCATGGTTACATCATCTTTGTGGTTTTGGTTTTTTTTTTTTTTTTTTTTTCTTTTTTTCTTTCCTGTTTCTCTACTCATCTTGATCTTACTAACAGACATGTCTTGCAAGTACTGTATGTAGATGAAATTGTATAGCAAAGCGCTTGACATATGGGGTATACATGTATCATGCTTCATGAAATTTGAGTAACTCAGACCCACTTCAAGCCACAAAAATTCACAGTTGTTTGTTTGTTTTTTTTTTTTTAAAGATAATGTCAGGACATAGAAAGGGTTGACTGCTCCCTAAGGGACAGGGAGGTAGGGGGACTCCCCAGGGCAGCAGGGCAGGGGCCCACCAGCCAGGACCGGTCCCACCCCCTCCAGCCAGGGAGCAGGGCAGGCCAGGGCAGGGGGGAGAGCAGGTGGCAACCCAGAGTCCAGATCATTGACATAGTTGTGATGATCAGGATGGTCTGAAGTCAATCTGTAGATCAGGGTCTGGATCAACAGGGCCCACAAGGAAGCACAGGCAGGGCTGTAGCTGAGCAAGAAACCAGCACACCTACTCCATTGCTAGGGCAGAGACTGGCAGCCCTGGACTAAGCTGAGGTGGAGTCTCTGGGCGGAGGTTGTGGATGGAGGTCCCAAGTGAGGCCAGTCAGGACTATGATGGCCTATGAGTCCTTTTGAAGCCATGACAGGTGAAATTGCTATAACCTACTCTGTAATTGTCCAAATCAATAGGGAGATTTGTTAGTCTTACCAGGAAATCCTCAGTGTGGGGGCAACTTGAGACAGAGGACAAGCCCACAGAGGAGGTTAGTGTAAATCAGTATGTTTCCCACAGGGCTTTTTGGCTAGCAGGGCTGGGCAGAAGGGTTACTGCCAGGTTGAGAGTTGGACCCATCACCTCCTGAGCTGTGCTGGTAATGGCCACTTCTGTCCCAGTGTTTCTAGTTCCCAGTCCAGGTCCCCATACTGCTAGTGACTTGCTAGGGACAGTGTTCAGTTTTGATATTGCCTCCTATGCTCGTGGCATCTCAGAACCTTAAAAATCTCCTAAGGCTTTCTTCCTGGCAAAGCCCTGCATGGAACTGCCATGCCCCTGCATCAGGAGGCCTCACCAGGCACTGTAGGACCATTGCGGTGACACCTGCCTTCACCAGTTTGCAACTGGCTCCTCCACAGACACCTCCACATGGTCTCAGGGAGGTAAAGATGGTGGGGAGAGGGCAGGCAGGGGGATGTCTGAAGAGACAAGCTCCCTCTGGGCCTGACTAGTACTGATCCCTTTGCTTCATTGGGTTTGGGAGGTGGGTGTTACACTGGGCAGCCTGGCTTCCTTGTACCCTGCTGCCTGCCACAGCCAAACTGGGGCTGAGGCTGCGGCTCCTGGCCCGGCAGGCTACCCCTTACTGAGCCTGGGTTTCAGCCAGAGCCCCACCTGGCCCTTCAAATGCTGTCAGCTTCCATGCACTGGCATGACTACAAGAGATGAGAAAGGTATATGCAATTCTTTTACTGTTGGCAAAACCTAAACCAGCAAAACCTTCTGGGAGCCTGGGAATAGTGGAAAATACTGCTGAGGCTCCCTGCGGTCCCTCCAGCCCAGCAGAGCTGGTACCACGACCGATGGAGGGGACTGCTGTGTGCACCCTGCTTGCCCCTCTGGCTGCCCTGCCCCACAGCAGCCACCTGCCACCCTGCCGCTCCCCAAAACGTGCATTGCACTGCAGCAGCATGCATCCTGGGGTGGGGGTGCCTGCACCCCTGCCCTCCCAGTCTCCCCAGACACCTTTCGGCAAGCACTCAGTCAGGGCACGAAGAAATGAGAATGGTCTCCCTCAGCAGCTCTCATTTCTTCCTTTTTGCTGAATTCACCTCAACTCACATGTAGATGAGGCTGGTTTGCTGCAGGAAAAAATTGCCACTTTGGGTTTCTCCCTAAACAGCTAGGAAGAAGCGTAACTTGTCCTTCCCTGCTTGGCTGAGCTTCCAAGTGTGCTGAAAAACACTTTCCTTGAAGCTCTCATTCTCAGTTCAGAGAATCACAGAATCATCTAGGTTGGAAAAGACCTTGAAGATCATCCAGTCCAACCATAAACCTAACACTGACCGTTCTCAACTACACCATATCCCTCAGCGCTATGTCGACTCTAAACACCTCCAGGGATGGGGACTCCACCACTGCCCTGGGCAGCCCATTCCAACGCCTAACAACCCGTTCTGTAAAGAAATGCTTCCTAATATCCAGTCTAAACCTTCCCTGGTGCAACTTGAGGCCATTACCTCTTGTCCTATTGCTTGGTTACTTGGTTAAAGAGACTCATCCCCAGTTCTCTGCAACCTCCTTTCAGGTAGTTGTAGAGGGCGATGAGGTCTCCCCTCAGCCTCCTCTTCTCCAGACTAAACAACCCCAGTTCCCTCAGCCACTCCTTGTACGACATGTGCTCCAGACCCTTCACCAGCTTCGTTGCCCTTCTCTGGACACGCTCGAGTAATTCAATGTCCTTTTTGTAGTGAGGGGCCCAAAACTGAACACAGTAATCGAGGTGCGGCCTCACCAGTGCCGAGTACAGGGGTAAGATCACTTCCCTGTCCCTGCTGGCCATGCTATTTCTGATACAAGCCAGGATGCCATTGGCCTTCTTGGCCACCTGGGCACACTGCTGGCTCATGTTCAGCCGGCTGTCAATCAGCACCCCCAGGTCCCTCTCTGAGTGGCAGCTCTCCAGCCACTCCTCCCCAAGCCTGTAGTGCTGCTGGGGGTTGTTGTGGCCCAAGTGCAGCACCCGGCATTTGGCCTTATTGAAACTCATGCTCAGTTGAAACTCAAACTCAGTTCCTGCAGCCTTGCGTGCTTGCAACGGACCCCTGAAGTCCTGCGGTCTGTTCTTGCTGGGAAACCAGGAATTAGTCATGTTCCCACCAAAAAAAAAAAAAAAAAGCTGCATTTTTCATAAGTTGTGTGATTTTGAATGATGAAATTTTGAATTCTTTCCAGATCATATTGAGGTCATAGAAAAACAGGTAGCAGGCACTGTCTGTTTGACTGCCAGTGAGGGGTTTTTGTTTGCTTTTTTTCTTTATAAAGGTATCATGTCCTTGGATATTTGTTTGCTATATATTTGGTTTGAAGAGCAGACATATATTCACTATAAATCACTATATAACCCAAATATAATCTTTAAAAAAACCCTTGTTCTCATGAGGAATCATACAACAGTTCAAATGGTTTGAAATATTGAAAACATCTTTTAATTGTGGAATTCTATACAAACTTGGGTAGATACAGAAGTGGTCACGACAAAATGTGTTCTTATTGCCTGAAATTTTTCACAGAAATAGAAACATTGATGGCAAGCTTACTGACATCCAACATGATGAAATATCTTTAAACTTGCAAATGAATAGACACAGCAACACTCCTAAGTAGTTTGTATGTGTTTGACTGTTCTTGAAGTCCTACTACTTATATACCAACCTCAAAATACAAAGAACTGAGATTAAAATTTTTAATGCACACCACATAATAATGTAAAATTAAGCACAAAAAAGGTAAACAAAGTGTAATCCTGAAAATACACTATTTTTTTACCTAGGGCACTGACTTATTCCAAGAATTATTTTCTGTATAGTTGTGTTTTAAGTGAGGCACACATTTTGTTTTCTGCACAGGACATCAATATCTGATGGAGATACAAGAATGAATGGTAATGAACAAAAGGGAATGAAATGTAATCACAAGTGGAACTCAAACTTCATGCCAGTGTTCTTGCAGCCCTAAGCAAAGCTATACATTAAAATATGCTACAACCATTGTTCTCAAAAAGTCCTTGGCACTTTTCCTCTGATAATACTTTCATTTTTTTTTAAAAATGGAGCAAATTACATTTCTGCACCTATGTCATAAGGCAAAACTATAATTGCAACTACAAGGACAAGTTACCAAAAAACCCCCAATCCAAAGACAATCTCCACCCTCAGGCCATCACCCCCAAACTCCAAATGCTTGGTGAAATAATATCATCCTTCCTCCTCATCGCTGTCTTTCATAGTAATGCCCTGAAGTCCTCCCGCGTCTGTGACTGAGACTGTGGCTTCCTCTACGGTCAGACGGCTGTGAACAGTGTCATAGGTCTTACTGTTCAGCGTTCCCTCCAGCACACCTTGCAATCGGAAGTCTCGGTAGGTTTTCTGTGGCAAAAATAAAACATCCTGAATTGGACCCGAGCAAGTCTGAGCAGTCTTCCACTATACACTGGCCATTTCTAGCATGCCAGTGGCTTCATGCACCCTGCAGTCAGGGACCTGTCATCTAGAGTTTGGTAGATTTTGTGGTCTTAAGTTTCTGGGCTGCATGAGGTTTCTGTAAAATCTAGCGTCCACAAGTCACACTTTGATGGTCATTCCTTTAAGAGATTGTGTTTTGTACTACAGTTCTGTAACTGTATGCAGATTTCATAGTAACTTCCATTTTTCTTATTCAATAAGAAACAAAGAATTTTTCTAACTGCATATTGAAATGTGAATTGGCTACAGGTAGTTCTGTCATTTCACAGAAAATATAAGTGTCTGACTCTCCCCATAATATGATTTTATTTGCATTTATCTTTACATTTATATGCCAAATGTGGAAAAATAACATAAATTTTATATTATGATCTATATTCTATAATGTGAACATTTCTCAGGTGACTGCTCCAGCCAATTAATTTACATTCTAAGTCATCCACATTTTGACTCAAATCTACATCTTTCTGTTTTTTGTTTCTTTGTTTGTTGTGGGGTTTTGGTTGTTTTTTTTTTTTTGAGAAAGTTTTGTTTCCCTGGTATTCAGCCTTCCTATGAACCAGCAGATAGGTCTTTTTTCTTTGACTTTCTATCAAGAATTCTGAGTGAAATTATTTTATTCATTGATGTTATATTCAAGTGAACATATGGAAAATCATCTACTCTGTCTTCCTTAAGTTGTAACATACTTGAAATAATATTTTCCGAAGTTAGCTTGAAAAGCTTGAGAAAGACAAGTTGATCTAGCTAGTTTCTTATTTTGTATACAGTTACTACAGGCTCTTGGTGTTTATGGAAGACACTATGAAAAAAAGAAAATGGAAAATAATTGAGGGCTATCAGGCCCATTCCTCTGTCAGAGGAGACTGTGCACAACCCTTAGAGAAAGAAAAGAGAAAAGAGCTGATCTTGTTTCACTCAGTACTTCAGAGAACTGCAAAAGACACCTCTGAAAATGGGTAACATTCACCTGGGAGAATTTTTTCTGCCACTATCTATGATGATTATTTAAACCTTGTCTGAATCACTGCAACAGAGATTTATTTGACTTTCACAGGTCAACTTCAAAGTCAATGGATGCAGCTTATGTTTTGCTCACACACTCCTGCGAGTACCCTGCCTGGTCTTTTTGAAGTGTCACCATTGCATTCCCTTTTTACAACACTGTGCATTCAATTTCCTTTTAAGCTGCTAACAGGTCCTACAGCAATTTCTTTCCGTTTTACATTGTATTCCTCCCATTCTCAGACCAGCACTCTGGGGTTCAGTCATTGCTCTTCTCTTGACATACTTTTGCAGGATAATAATGTTCACTTCCAAGCTTAGTTTTTCATTTCTCCCTAACTTTCCTTGGTCCTTGACCCTTCTTTAGTTACATCCCTCTGCATGTGTCTCAGACATGTAACGATATCTTTATGCCATCATCCTCAGTCTTGGCTTTAATGGGAACAAGCAATGTTTTCTTCTTCTGGTCATTCTTAATAATGCCACTACCTTTGCTGCATCCAAACGTGGAAGAATGAGTAAGAACTCATCCCATGTCCCTTATAAATGACCTCCTACTTCTTTTTTGGAATATTTCCAAGAGATGACAGGGGCAACACAGGCTCCCAGTTTTTTCAAAAAGCAAACAGAAAAGTGCCTCCATTCACTCTCAAGTTTGGAAGAACTGTGCCTCTCCACATGTCCCTCCCCAGCTGGGCTGCAGGAGTGAAAGTTTCTTATGATACTCTTCTTGAACCACTGCTTCTTACTTCCCAGCAGCCTCCTGTCTGCTGAGTTCCTGTTTTACCAGTTCTGTCTTCTTCACCCACCAAAACACAGGTGGACAAGTTTTTCTATCTTCTAGTACATTGACCAGTACCTCTATGATTGACATCATCTTCTTCAATCTCCCATATCCACAGATGGTGCCATGGAATAACACACTTAGAATTTATGTGCAAAGTAAACCAGGTCTACAGGCACAGAAAGGTTGCTGCTGTAATCAGTGTGGCCCCATCACAACCAGGAGCCCACTTCTGTGGAACAAGGATCACCAGCGTGCCAGGCTGCAGAAGGAAGGTTGGTTACAGTGCTGCTCATTCACCTGAACTTCAGTTTTATAAGAGCCTCTTCTAATCTCTGGGTGATATTTAACTGGTATAACTTAGTCTACCCATTGTTAGATGTTGCTGGACACAGTTTTTAGACCCTATAACACTTCCGCCCCCCCCCCCGAGGATGATTACCTTCACTTGAGAAGAGCCTTAAACCTCTCACAAGAGCCATTCATTTTGACCACAAATAGCAAACTGCTTTTGCCATTTTGGCATATAATATAATGAAGAGCCAGATACTGTTCCTAGGGAAATCAGTTAAGGTCAGAAATAGCAAAGTTAAGCTTGGGTGATTCAGGCAGGGAGCCATGATGTCATCATTATTATGACTGTTTTTTTGCATATCTCTCTCTCTGTGTTTTTTTTTTTTTTTTTTCCTTTTAACTAGTGAATCCTGAAAGTTGCAGTTGCAATTCTGGTGTCCACAAGCTAAAATGCTTCTGACTTTGCAGTCTTGCATGAACTTAATGAGAAAATATTTTGAAGAAATCAAGGTCACCATTGACAACAGCTGCTTCTTATTCCACATTTATACAGATAACAAGAATGTTCAGAGTTAAACAAGACAGAATTAAAAGGAAAAATCTGTAATGGCTTTCTGTCTCTTACCTAAGGCTATTAACTAAGATCTCAAAGGGATTTAGGATGAAACTTTCTTTTATGGTAGGTTAACCCATAATTGCCGATTGCAAGGTATTTTACACTTTGCTCCGAAGCACTTGACATTGGCCAGTGTAAATGACTGAGGACTGGACTGGAAGGATTGGTATTTCTATTGATACTTATCCCAGAGTACAAAAGATTAGAAAATGTTATCTAATATATTGAATACTGTTTTCCAACTGAACCTAGTAATCACATGCGCATGAAAAAGAAAATAGTTACTTTTTAGGAGAGTGGGAAAAAGGGAGAAAGAACATTACTGGGATTATTACAGTAAACCAAAAAAATCAGTAATATGACAAATAATGATTTATTAGGAATACCATACAGCATTGCTGTACAGCCAGTAGTAATCTGTTAAAATTTCTCAGAACGATCTTAATTGTCACTGAGTCCAGAATGGATGACAGTTACTAGTGCATATATAATTAACATTAGAGGTTTTAATAAATTGTTTTTCTTCTGAAATTTGTTACAATTGTGGAAAAAAATTCCCAATGTAAAACTACATAAGTTCACAACTTTATTCCACATTTTTTAACTTATCGGATGATCTTAATTAACATGGATGATCCTATCCATGTTAATTCTTTATCACTTTTCTCTCTTTACTATGCAGTCTAACACAAACACATTTTATTTACCTTCACTATCTTGATGAGAGTCTTCAGCTGGTAGATGTGAAGCTGAAGGTCTAATCTGTCAGCCAACCACATGCATATGACTTTCATGGAGCTGCTATACCATTGCTGAAAAGAAGGATAAAAAAACCCCCCAAACACCAAACAACACTTAAGTATTCATTTAACAGATTTGGTAATGAGAGGTAATGAAACACTTTGAAATGATCACAGATCAGCCCTTGAAGTCAACAATGATATAATTTCCTGTTAAGAGAATTGCATGGGTCAATAGGAAATCAAATAAGAACCTAGACTGTTCTTTACATGAATTAGCAACTGCCATTTTGTCTTTCAGTTACAATATTTTCAAGCAAAATAGCATTATGCACTTTGCTATCTGTCAGTAAGAATGAATAGTAAATACACAATTACATGAGAGAATTGACAGCTAAAACAGCAAGGGGAAAAACAGGTAGGGTATGGAGAGAGAGAATCTGCAATACCTAGATTTTCCAATACAAACAGGAAAACAACATCAAACTGTATGTGATCTGTCTTGCTTTTTTCTTTTAAATCACTCCTTTATTAAGTAAAAAAAATCAGAAATACATGGAAACTGTATTTAAGTATGATCAAAACACCAGTCCTCCCAAAATAACTGCGTTAAGGTTTTGTTTTATGTTAATTACTAATTATAATTGCAGCCTACCTTATTTCCTTTTTATGTCTTAGGCATGGGTATGTTTTCACTCAAAGCTTCACAAACAGATGGGGTAAGAATAAGCTCTCTGCTGTTGGTGTCTATGTTACCGTAAAAAAATGCTCAGATCCAAATAGCAACTATAATAGTTCTTTCACATTAACTGGATTAAAAGAGATTTTACTAAACATAGTTGTAGCAGTTTTCCTCCCCCTCCTGCAAAATACCAACCAGATGTCATTTAGTCAAACTGTAAAAAGGAAGGGATTTTTTTTTCATTTTAGCAGTGAGAGATTATAAGAGTTTGTGTCATAGCTCTGTTTCTAGTCTCTTTCCCCACAGGGAAGGGGCTTAAATTATTTTCTAATGTGATTTCCTGTGTCTTTACAAAATACACAGCTATGCAAAGACAGGAAACACAGTGCATATTTTAAAATGCAGCGTGTTAGGCAAGGTATATATTGTGAGTAATTCAAAGGAAGGATCTAACATGTCTCATCAGCCACCTCTACATTAGCAAATAAAATAAAACATATATTGAAAAAATGAAGACAAATTACTGTCTACTGGATGTAACAAAAGACAGAAATAGAATTCTTTCATCAAAATGTAAGTTGTCTGGAAAAAGCTTTAAAGGCATACAGTGAATATATGTAAATATTTTTTCCTTACAGGATAACAGTCTCATGTCATTGTAACTATCAGTTTTACAATAACTTTGGAATAAGATTTTAATTTAATAATGTCTTCTTTTTATTTTATTTAATGCATTAAAATGTATTTTAATTATAAATAATTAGAAATAAATTACTTTTACATATTTTAGAGTTTCTCCTATTAATTTACTATTTTACGTAAGTGAAAAAACACACCACGCAAAATGCGGCTAGTTGTATGTTTCATAAAAGTAGTTTGATTTATTCAATAAAATGTGGGACTGACTGGATATCCATAAAATACGTGTTTTTTTATCACTGAATGACATCCCTATACTATTTACATATTTACATTCACCCCAAACATGCATGCTGGTTTTGATTTCCTTTATAAGTACCTGTAAAATATTTCTACTGTGACAGAGTTGTTATTGGTGGCAGCTGTAAACTATATGACAGGTGTTGTATGTATACAGATGTCTAGAAAATAAAATACAGTTGAACTTATTCACTTGGGGAACTCTATTGATCTAATAAACATAGAAATTCATAAGCCAAGCATTCTACTCAGAATAGCTGTTGTTATTTGCCATAAGATGAGCTCAATTATTATATTGTCACTCAGACTCTACAGTTGTTAATCTTTAACATAATCATGGTAGAGAGAATGATTTTAGTAGTGGAGTTTTATCAAAACTGATATTCTTCCATAAAAAAAATCAAATAACACATCCATGATGTATTTAGTTTGTATCAAGCTGAAAGCAGAAGGGGCTCAAACTTGCTCACACAAACAAACTACAAGACAGGATCGAAAATTCTGTGATTGGTTTCCCCACGCAACATCGCTGAATGGTGCCAGATCACTGAGAATAGACCCAGTCTCAGTTTTCTGGCAAAACGTGTTTTAAAGCCCAGCCAGATAACTTAATTAAGATGGGTGCAGTAAAAATTAGAATCTCCATACATATCTGTGATATGCTTACATGCACTGAAAACAAAGCTAAGAAATTGGAGGAAATTAATTTTGCTACTCAAATTTGTGAAAGAAAACAATATAATATGTTTTCCTGACTAGTTTTGATACATTAAACTTCCAGTGAAAATGTTTATTTTGGCGATTGTGAAATAATATGTGCTCCTCTGTCAACATACCTTGTTCAGAAAAATTATGACTGCTGTTGTATTAGAAAAAGATGTATTCTTATTTCAAATTGTCACAGTATTTTTAATAAAAATCACATCCATCGTATTTTTAGAGTGTTCCTAGAGGTACTTGTGGAGACGATTCCTGTTCACTATTGGCCTTATATCCACTAGTTTTGAGCATTTAGTATAGGCTGAAGCTGCATAAACATAAATCTGCTGGACACTGTAAGAAGAAAAGTAAGTATTTCGCTATCCCTTCTTTTGGAGCCTGTTAAAATGCACAGCACTGCAAATGCCTCTCAGAGGTGGAATCCAAGCCACACATTTTGACAGCCATGAGCAGGGATGCATCTACTGTGACTTATGGGAATCTATTGCAAACTCAAAAGCTTCAGTGATTAATGGTCCTGAGATTGTACAGATTTTAAGTAATAATAATTATTAAAAAATCCTTCTAACTGGTTTTAAGAAAAAGTCACTTTTCTGCTAGTAACAATAGTACTGAAAGGACACTGTGACTCTTGCAGATGTCAATTATATGGTATTAGTGCCATATTCTTTGCTGTTGTCTATACAAGAATAAAGCAGTAAGTGTTTATTATATATTTTTCACATCAGCACATAACAGCAGCCAACCTCTTCAACAAAAATATGTTTGCCTCCCTGTTTCCCCCCCTCTTCTTATTCATAGCTCATCCAGCTGCTGTAAGGGCATGCATTACTCACTTCATTTTCCTGAGATACCTCTTTTAAAGTAAAAAATAAGAGAAAAGGAAAGGCTAGGGTTGACTCTGTGAGACCCCTGTATTTATTCACACTTATTGTGCATGACTGTAGACTGGTAAATCATATTAGCAGCCCGTCTCCCCATCAAGCTGCTACTTGCTTTCCAGCCCTGGGAAGGTTCAACAAATCAACAGGAGCACGGAAAACAGAACATCAGTCTAATCTAGTGTTTAAGGTGAAGTTTTCAAACCCAATCTAAGAAGATCTTTAGAGCAAGCAACAAGCTGAAGGGCTCAGAAGGTGGTATTGACAATGAAAGAGTGTTGAAATATTGAGAAGCGCAGCACTTGTGCATTTTTAATAACAAGAGGGTCAACAAGGACACAGCTCCCTCAGTGCCAATAGTTGCCACACCAGGGCTATAAACGCTCTCAGTTCATCAGATTTCTTAAACAGTTCATCAGCTTTCTTAAACACCCTAAACCTCCTCAGCGGACCTTTAGTCTTAAATTAACAAACCAAAGCAATGAAAGAGGGTGCAGCTTGAATGGCCAGCATTGATCCCCAACGGGGCTCAGCGCGGCTACAGGCACTGAAAAACTCGCTCCATTGTCGGGAGGAATTGACAAACCTCCTCGCCTAAATAGTCCAGTGAAGGCGGGCTGGAGGCACGCAGCTGTAAAGGGCTCCCCTCGCCCCGCTCCCAGCGCTCACAATGCGCCAGGCATGAGCTCTTTGTCAGGCCCAGACTCTGCAATTTTCTAACAAGGATTAAAGTTGTTTCTCGGCAGGGCCAGTGAAAAGCGATTTAGCAACATACCGTGCTTTCTTCAGGCAAGTTAAAGAGAAGTAGTTAAGGAATTTCATTATTCTGTTGACCGGTGGAAATACAAAACAAATATATTAAATATTCACCATCTTTCTGGGTGCCTGAGCTATAACATTCGCAGAACGGTTCAATTAAATATAACACTTATGGGCTGAAAGCAAGCACTTCAGATTTATTTTTGAAGTTTTGTAAAAAGGTGCAGCTGTTTGCCACCTGGAAGGAGGCTCAATACATACTAATACACAATGCTTTAGTCCTTCTAGGGCTGGTATCCCTAACGCCTGAGACACAAGACCCCGTTGCGTTTCTATATCTTGCCTGCTTTTGATAAATGGGCACTGTCAAAATGCTTTTTCTGCTGAATATGGCAGGGGGAACAGCTTTTATAGGAACTCCATTTTATCTTCCTATGGAAGCCTTTATTGTACTATTGATCAGGAACTGAGTCGCTCAGATGACAAGGGGATGTTTTTATTTCCTCCAGCTCTACTTTTCCTACCAGGAACAATAACAAAAAGTATTCTCACTGAAGAGATTGTACATCAAAGGCAGCATAACCTAAAATGCATAAGAAATGCTATGAGCATGTTAAATGCTAAAATGCCTAGTTCTTATTAAAAGGCAACACTAATACATTGTTCCAGGATTTTGATAGCTAGCATCAGTAGTGTGCCATGGAACTTTTAGAACATTTGGAAAAATGTTAAATGACAAAAGAATAAATAAGATATTCCTTCAGAATGCAAACAGCGAAAGTTAGGAAAAAGTTCCTGATTTAAGTTTTATAATTTGTTTCCATCTTTGTAAAATAGGAATAATCATACTGACCTCCTTTGTTGAATGTTAATGATAATGAGGGAACCAAGTGTTACTTGTAGTGCCTTTGACAACACTCAGGTTTAGAAGTTATAGCTGTATTTTCAAGTTTAGGTGTAGATATCATCCACCTAAATGAAGCTTTTTACCTGAGTAGAGAAGAGTTCATAAACTCTTCTGAAGGCTGGAAAGCCTTGGTAACTCTAAAAACCAAAAACCTAGGGAATGATCTGTCAACCTGTGGGCCACCATGATACATCAGAAGGTCACCTGCATCTTGTAAATACACAGAGGAACACCAAAGTAAGAAATCAAGTCAGAAGAAGTAATTAACATTCAAAATATCTTTATATCTGTTGCAAAAATGGAAAATATTTAGTTACAAACAAAAAGCAACAATGAAGTAACTTTGCATAAGATATTTATACTTTTCCCTCAGGTTTAGGTAGCCTTTTGATTAAGAAAGCCTGAGAAACCTTTGAAGGTTGAAGCAACTGTAGGTAGACATAGACAAATGTCTCAGAATGTAGAGGTTTTGTTGTACTCTCTTCCTGCCCTATCAATTCTGATTCCTGACACAGGCGATTTATGAACTGGTCAAAACATCCATTTGTTCTGCTGAAGGGAGACCAGAACTTGTTGAGTAGAGATGTAGTGCCCTTCCACCACTTCCTGCTGTATCTTCACTCCCCTGGGAGTAACAAATTATCTCCCCAGTGACTTTTCTTTTTCTAGATCACACTGGTCATAGATGTGGACTAGTCTGTGAGGCACTTCCAAGTTGCATTTCCAATGTGACCAGAACAATGAAGGAACAGAAGCTTCTCAGAGAAGAGAAAGCTCTCATGCAAGACCTTTCCCATCCCACTTTTCAGCTCCATGTAGCTTCATGGTGACAGCCACTGCCCTTCTGCGACAGGGCATCCAACTCCACAAGAATGTGGTTTCTCTATACACAGCCTCATAGTGCCACAACATAAAATGTTGAGCTAGGTTTGACTCCAAGCACTCAACTTACAGTGACATTCCTGAAAAAATATTCTCACCAAAATTCAGAATTTTGCCTTTGTGAAAAGCCCATGCAAGGGTGGTATTTTGTGTGTGTGTGTCTCAATGTCATTCTGAATCAACAGAGAAATTTATGTTATTGAGATGTGCTTCTACATTAGAGACAGTAAGAGTCAGTTGGCAGAAGTGGTCATTTAGCTGGCCTCTGACTGTAGAAATAAAAATTATACCATCCCTAGATACAATAAAATTTTCACGTATGCTTGTAGCCTGAATATGCTTACAGCTACCCTGATGCTTCTGGCTGTTTGTTTTTTGGCAAGATAGCAATCTTTCTGTTTAGAATATCGAAGAAGTTTATATTATTTCTCTGAAAAATGAAAAAAATCTCCACCTTTTGATTCAAAGCACTGCTATGACCAGGGAAAAAAATTATGTGGCTTAAATTTCATAGCAAAATGAATACAGAGGGAAACAGCTGACATTACGACTGTGCCAAGAGTTAGAATTGTATCTCCACTTCATGGGCACTGATCACGCTCTACTTACCTAGATGTTCACTTCCTGAATATTTACTATATCAGGACACATTACTTTTATTGTTATTTACAACATATAAAATACAGTCAATACAAGTATAAAACTGAAAGGATGTTTTAATATACTTTAGCTTTCATCCAATAATAGTATATAACCATCAATATGAGGATATCGGACCTGGAAAGTTTGGGGGCTTAATTTTGCATTTTCTTCAATGTTCACAAAGTTCAAGAATAATATTGGGTTTGGGTGTCACCATGATGCCACTATTTTTATTCCTTTTGCATTTTTTTTTCTCTAGGAATTTTCATTTTAAAAAAATGAAAGAAATGAAGATTAAAATAAGCACAGATAGAAAATCTATGGAGTTAGCCTTGCTGGAACTGTGGGTTTATCGGGCAGTACAAACAAATGAAGCCTTTCCCATACACCAAAAATCAGATGTTTAAAAGCCCTTCATTTGGAAAATCCAAATGATTAAATCAATATGAAGTGTAATATGAAGAAATCTGTATTTATCTCTGCCCCCCATTTTGCTTCAGTTCCTTCCCACATTTTCATTCAAGGACCTGTCCAAAAGTCCTCCATTGCTGTATCACTCACTTCTGCTATAATGCTCCCAAGCCCTGATCCCTCACATGCTTCTACTTCACACAGAGCCCCCGACACACCCATCCCATCAGTGTCTTATGCTTCTAATGTTCAGCACCACTTATCAAGGCATCTTCCTGGAAACATCTAAGGCTTTTATCCAGCTTCCGTGTTCTGGTTCCTCCTCTAGGCCTGAAATGCTAAGCTAAGTTTTGAACTTTGGCTTGGGAATGTGCAAAAATGTTCACAGCCTAAATTACAGCTACATGTACCAGGAAAGGAAAAGTGAGAAAGAAACCACATACTGCTGTCTGCTTCAACACTCATACATATTCTTGTGATAAAGGGATCAGGACCAAGACTTCTTTAGATTGGTCATTTCAAATTACAAACTCTGTTTGGGTACAAACTGCACTTTCTTTTTCTCCGCCCCCCCCCCCCCCCCCCCCCATTTTCCTTTTCTTGTGTATGTGATTGTATCAGATTTATTAACTTGCCTCTTGCACCCTTGCTTGGCCAGGGAAGAAAGGTTTTCTTCCTTCCAGTGGGACTCTTCCTTTGGTTTCCTTCTGCCTTTTTTGTGCTGTTACTCCAAAGAACCTCTCAAGGAGCTCAAAAACATTTTGTTTTTCTTAAGAATGACTAATTGATGAAACAAACACTTTAGCCTCTAGTCTGTCTCTTCCCTGCCTATTTGAATGGAAGATTCCCACTGTCACTCCCAGAGCAATCAGGAGAAAAGTGAAAGGAGCTCAACAGAAAGAGAAACCCAAAACCTGACAGAAAGATCTTGTTCAGCAGGACTCGTGACAACAAACAAGTGAACAGTTGCTGGATGTGATATTTTGGTGACACAAGGAAAGAAATTAGGCAGGCTAGTTTTCAGAAATCAGTAATGAGAAGAAAAGAGAGAACAGGACTCACTTAAAAGCATATTAAACATCTTTGAAACTTCTAGGCAAAAAGAATATTGTTCTGAAATAACAAATAATGTCTAATGTAAAAAGCTTATCTTTTAGAAGAAAAGTCAATTTTTCATATTTTAGGCTTATAATTAGAAGTTGGCTAGTTGCTGTGGAACTGCTGCCAATACACAAATAAATATACACTTTTAATATAAAATACATAGTACTCATCTCTCTCTGTGTTGTATATTGGTTGCTAAACAGCGATTTACAATATTTATGCTACTTTATGACATTTGTGACCTTCATTTTTTTTATGGCTTCTTCACATACGGTAGATGCGCTTGGAAACTTGTAGTTTGCAAAATTAGACATGCATAACTTCCTTCCATATCTGGACATATGTAATGTTGCTGTTCTGATTTTAAATACTAGGTACTAACATAATGCTCATGACTACAAGAGACTAACAGCACAAACAGTTTCCCCACTGCACTCTGGATACGCAGTGCATCTGTGAACAGTACTTCCATAGGTTATTCTGGTGCTAAAACTCTCCAGAGCAAACATTGTCAGTCTTGCTACAGTGTGTTGTGTCGCAATTTGGGTCTATCTGCAAACATCCTCTAAGGCACAGAATGGGGAACATCACTTGAGTGACCTTGAAATGAAAGCCAGCTTGGATCCTCAAAATAAACAAATGAACATAACGCAAAATGACCAAGTTGTTACTTATTATAACACCAGCCTCTTGCTATCAGGCTCTAGTTTTAAAAACCATACGAATGCACTTAGCTGCACAAATGCTAAGCAGTCTTCCTAAGTGCATGCGTAACCTTAGTAAGATTAAAGGTTCAGGTTCACTCTGCCTGTAAGGTATGTAGCTTTTGGTCAATCATCTGGGACTCCTCAGGGAGTCCTTGGAGTGAGGCATCGGCAAAGAGATCACAGGAAAAGATCTCCTGTGAGCTGCATCTCTCCCTTAAGGTGAGTATACTCTTAATCTCTGTACCATGTACCAAAAGTGAGGTGAAGTGAAGCTGAGCCAAAGTCTGTATTGTAGCTTTTACACTCACATTAGCAGTTCTTGTCCTAGAGTCTACTATTTAGAATCCTTGCTCCATGTGGAATGAGGTCAAGTACATATTTTAATTAGAGTATTTAAAGCATCCTAGGTTCCTCTGGGTGAATATTTACAGGCAGCTTATTTCTTTCCACCTCAGTAATCTTGACTCATCATCCATTTACTCTGTATGTTATTGCAATGGCATATGACAGGGATGCATGCGGCTGGGAAGTTGATAGGGAGTTGCTCAGTGGTGGGGCCACTCCTCTCCTGTTCCACATTGCTTGGGCACCACACTGGACCGCTGCTCCAGCCTCCTGCTTCCCTTTTGCTTCTCTCCTCCCCTCATCTCTTTGGAGCAAGTGGCCTTGGATTGGGCAGGTGCCTGGTTTTCTCCTTTCCACCTCTGACCCTATTGCCATGTGCACTCTTTCAGCTATGCAGAATTTACAGCTGTGTTGCTTTTTCTTGAGGTGGTTTTTCTATTAATTTGTACTGTTTTCCTTGTACACTGTCAACACTTTTAGTACAGTATAATACAAAGGATAGTCAATGCAGTGTAAATTAAGAAAATATATGATGAAATACTTGAAAACGATTTAAAAGAAATCATCTCTATATAGGTCAACACTTTTGCACACTGAAATCAGCACTAAAGCTTCAGTTCCCCATGATCAAACAGTTTAAGAAGCTCTTTCCACTGATGAATCACTGACTTTGTCAGAGCACTCTGCAGCATCCTCACCTGGTACTATTTTGATTTACAACAGAGCAACCTCTTTCTGTTACTCCAGGCTCATTATAGTAAAACTAGGTTATTCCTATGCTTTCTGGCACTATATTTCTTGTAATATGATCAACAATGTGGTTTTCTGTCTGTCTGTGAAGACTTATGCAGACTTTTCCTTGATTTTCCTTTTTAAACTAAGCTTGACCCAAATGAAATACAAGTATAAATATCAAACCTGCAAGTAAGGTTTGAGAAGCCACAAGGTTCTCCTGCTGTTTATACGTGTGTGAATTACAGTACATCAAGAAATCAATATTCCCTAGATGGTGCTTGTGCCTGGCACTTCATGGTGAACAAACATTAGGTAAGACAATATAAATGGTACAATCCTTATTGATTTCTCTTGACTGTGTAGAATGTGAAAGCTGCAGCCACAGTTAACACTTACTGACAGACTCATCTAAAGTTTCAGTGCTATTTTATATTTTTATAGTTGTCCACACTCAATTGATTCCATTAAGTTGCTAGACACATTTCAAGCCATCCAGATAAGAAAAAAAAATGCAGTGCCTGGAATGAGATGCTGCTACTTTGTGCCTAGCAGGATAAAAAGGTTAAAGGACTAAATTGTGCCTGGATGTTGGAAGGAGTTCTCTTTTATTTGAGAGAATTGTTATTGTTTTTAGTGAATGGATACTGTGAGTGATGGATAGATGCATTTAACTAAGTTAAATAAATGAACGAACAGTATAGACCAGAAATGTCTATGGGGAAACTGTACTGGAAGCTCCCAATGTTATAGCCCCTCCCCAAACAAACAAGCAAAAAACCCTCATAGTTCCACCCTTGATTGATAAAATTCCCTCAGAAAAAATATCAGATGGGCTTTAAAATCCTGAGTTTGGGATTTTTTTTTCCTTCTTTTGACTCATGACGCACATTTTAAATTGCCTTTTCATAACATTTTATTTATTTATTTATTTATTTTCAAAAGAAGTGAGCTTCTCACACAAGTCAGGGAAATTAGGGGGTAGGACAGCATAAGAAATTCTGAATATCAGGATATGAGATTTAGTGCCCTGAAAAATAATTCTCTATTTCCCTTTTATACCCAAAGAGTTCTTTTAGCACGATATCAGAGTATCTATTTCATAGTTTCTTACTCCCCCACTGGGAAGATTTAAATAATATGATTGAATTAGTGTGAAGAAGGTGTCAGACATTCATTCTATGAATACTCAATGAAGGCTGGACTATGGGATACATAAAGTCTTGAGAAATCCTTTTTATATCTTTTTGGGCTGTTCGGTACACAACAAGATGGAAATTCAAAAATTAAAAATGGCATAAAAAACGAAGAGGGGAAATGTATCATATCAGAAACATATCAAAACCAGTCATTGTGTTACAGTTTCCTCTAGAGGAAACACTCTCAGTTACAGTGTAAAACAGCTTACAAAGTGCTGAATATTCTGATCCTGAAACAGCAAACTCTGAAGCACATGCTTTGCTTTAAGTGTGTTGTGGTCCTATTGATTTCAACAGTACTGAGCTTTGCTGGATTCATAGCAGCATAATCAGCACACTCCAAGAGTGGGCACTCCTCAGCATATTCCAAAAAAAAATAATCAAAGAAAACTTATATACTATGTGAAATCAGATGAAGGTTACATTTTTCAGCTTTCATATGAACTGTTGTTCTTTTATAGAAATTTATATCTCCAAAGATGAGGTGAATCTAACCTGAAAACATCAGGAATAATTTAGTGACCTTTGAAAAGACTTTGAACAGTAAATTTGCTAGATGTTGCTTCCATCTTGCAGAAGAGTTTCATATATTTGAGCATGTTAATATAATTCACTTTTTCAGTCCACATTTGGTGATACTGCCTACAGTTTTCTCCAAAAAAGACATGACAAACTCTTTTAAAATTACAGGAATGTCTTTAGATCAAGAGAAAACTGCAGAGTGGTTCTTATATTAAAAGCTTTCTATTTTCCCTATAAAATATTAGACATAATTAAAGGTGAGTTAAGACTTTGGTGAAAATCTAAAGAGCATCGGCAAATCTGAGCACTGCTCAGCTTTTCAATTGCTTTTCTACTTCTCAGTTCTTTTAAATGGTTTTCTATGGCAGGAACATTTTTCTTAATTAGTCACAGCTAATTAGTGTTCTGGCATAGACAAGTAATCAGAAATGTCAGAGCTGCAAGGCTACATCTCCCTAATCCTTTGATAATAATTTAGCCTCCTGGGAGGGCCTCAAGCTGCGGTAAGTAGTGGCTGACAATAAGGCAAAATTAGGTGGGCAGCAGACCATTAGGATAGAAAAATAAAAAGCACTACCAAATCCTGCTGAGCACCATCAGGCAACTAACTACACTGCCAGATGAGGTGCCTGTTTAAGCCTGTGTTGTTAATTAGCTGATTCTACCAGACCTGCCACATATGTCCAGGTGCACCATGCAAAGATGTGTATTTCTGGGTTTGCGCCAAAGGACAATTTTGCACTGTGATCAAATTTCAAGAATCTGAGAAAGAAGCCCACATATTTCTTGAAGATTATTCTGAGATATCAAAGAAATAAGAAGATCAACAAGCTACAATCCATTTTTGTTGAATCTCTTTTAAGTAATTAGGCACGGTCCTCTCATGTTTCTCAGAGGTTAATACAAACACGGCTTTTGATTTAAATGTGGCCTTTAACCAGTCCTAGTCTCAACTTGCTGAAGTTGCCTTGGCATGTAATCTAGATCAAAAAGTAGACCTTTTGTCAAATCACACACTTGCAAATAATTACATAACAATGAAAGTAAAGATTACTTATTAAAATTAATGTGACAGGAAGCAATTTGAGAATGAGAAAAAAAATCACAATTGAAATTTTCTAGAAAAACATTGTTGAATACAAAATACTACAGTAATGGTGCTTTTGAGGTAGACATGGAGAACACAAGGCATTGGTACTACAGAAAACTCACATTTAAAATAAGTGTTCCTCTTAGCTGTGTAACACCAACTGAAGATTAACTCACTTGCCATAGAGAAGCATTTTCACATTTTTAACACATTTTTTGTAAAAGGTCAGGAAACTTATAGAAATGATGCAATTGAATAAAGCATTTGGTAAAAATGTACTTGCAGGTATGATGGCAAACAGAAATGAATCAGATGAGTACTTCATATCTCCATTTAGGCATAGAATGAAGTACATGACATAGTAATCTTTGGAGAATAATTACTACCTCAAATAACCTCAAGTACATCATTGAACTTAAATCATCCATCCTTGCTACTAATGGAAAAGGAAAATAATGTGATACCAGAACACTACTAGCAATTAATTAACATTCCAGGAAATATACAAGCATTTTTTTCAACAGAAAAAGAATATCACATTACATCTGAACTTTTGAAATACAAAAGCCAAAACCAGCTACGTAGATCTGGAGTGCTTAAGCATTTATACTACTCATAAAGACGTTCTGTCTTTCTGCGCTCCAAAGACAGTTGTATGAGTTCCCTGCCGTTAACATCTCTTACACTGCTTGTTGAATTGCTACCCCGCAAGAGGCCACAACCCCGAGGAAATTCTCCTACATGAGCAGTCCCTCTGAAGTTAACAGGACTACTCAGCCACACCACACCAGTTTCACACCCAGAAGAGATGGGCGATCAGGGCCAAAATCAACATCTGCTTACAGGCGCCATCTTGTACAAGGTAATGAAGGGACCTGTTGCCAATGATGACCTTACAGGATGCGCACTCTGACTATTTTATGTTTATGGTACACTTGTGAACAGGTTTCCCAGAAATTAAAACTTAAAAAAATTGGAAAACCTTTAAGTTGCATCAATGGCTAAACACTGATGTGTTAAAACCGTTCTCTTAAACCGTTCTTTATTTCTCAAAGCAGCAATCAAATATTGCATAAAGATTTCATTGTATATGTAATTGGATATATATTTGTATATATAATTGGATATGTATATATAAGTCTTAATAAAATTGGAATCATACATCTGTTTACACTGTAAGTTTTTCACAACAGACCCAACACAAATATAACCTATAAGATAATGCTCTTAATGGCAAATAAACCAAGAAGCGTTTTGAAGGGAAAATGTTTGAAATTAATTTTTTCTGTGTTTGGACAAGAATATTTATACTTCATGTGTGTGGTGGTTTAGCCTCTGCTGGGGTCTGAGACCACACGGCCGCTGCCCCTCCCCCACAAAGGGAGTGAAATACAAAGCCCCAAGACTGAAATAAGGAAAGGTTTAATACAACAGTGCAATAGCAACACAACCAACAACAACAACAACAATAACAGTAATAGTGATAGCAATGAACAGAGCAAAATAGCTACCAAATACAGCAGTTTGAAGCACGATGTACAAAACCACGAGTGCACCGCGCTCCGCGCCAGGAAAATGTGACCTGCCAGGATGTGACGTCCGCATGGTATCTGAATAACCCGGCTAGAGCTCCCCCCCACTGCTGGGGAAACTTAACCCTATCCTGGTTAAACCAGGACAATGTGCAATTAACAGGTACAAGAAAGCAAGAATCTACCCAAGAGGCACTTAGGAACTACACATTACTACAGAAATTAACTATTGCATTGATGTTTTAAATAGTGCTTTATGAAAAATGACTTATCTTTTTTAAGCTGGTTTGTTAACAAAATCCAATTTTGTTTTAAAGGAAACAGTTTTTAATTTATAAGTCTAAAGTAATTTAAAATGCTCAGGAGTTCAAGACTTATTAGTTCCATCTTAAAAATTCAGGTAGAAACATGAATCTAAGCCTAGTCAGCGATGAACACCTGGCACGTTTATGGACACAGCACTGCATTTATTAATGGTAAAATTCCCATTGATTTTGATAGCGTAGAACCAGATCCCATGGGAATTTCATAGTGGGATATTTTTTACTTCTGTTAATTTTGTGATCAGATACACAGCACTGTTCTTTGATAGGCTGCACAAATGTTCTTACATAATCCATCAAGCAGATTATCTTTATAAATAAGAGGGGCCTTAATAATAATTAGTAATATTTTAGATTTATTCTGTAATTCTGTTCTAAATACCTCATTTTCCCATTCACCAACTGCTACTTTTACAGCCTTTTCTAAAAATAAGTATTTTTCAAACACCGGTTAAAAAAAAAAAGTACAAGTTTGTTTCTAAAACATTTTACTAAACATTATTTTAAAAAACGAGTTCTTGGTTTAAGTGATTAAACTTTAAAAAAGTTTCAGTGGGTGATGCTTTTAACCAAATTTGTAATCATTAAACACTGTAGTGCCTGTCTTCATGATTTAGTTGTTATACATTAAAGCTACCTATACTGCAGCATTAATGGTAGAAAAGTTTGTTTCATTTGAGTTTGTTAGAAAAACTTGTCCCAATGCTATTTCATCGTCTTGGTTTACTTCAGTGGAGAATGGGATTGGAAGGAATCACGTGAATCACTGATTGAATTGAGCCTTCAGAAATCATGAACATGAACCAGACATTTAATCCAGAGCTACTGCAGACCATCCACATGTACAACACATTACAAAACCTTTCTAGTGCTCTTTAAGATCTGTGGTGTTAAAAAACAAACAAGCAAACAAAAAACCTCCCACAACTATAAGTTGCTCCAGCATGACAGGAGGAGATAAATGTCCTGTGTTCCTTTGACAGGAAGGAATTTGATAGGTAAAATTCCCAGCTGATCTTAGGAAGAAGACCATGTCCCAGAGCGCAAAGGAAGACAAAAAGTTCTAAGTGTCCCTGACAAACTGACCAAGCAAAAAATCTTTGTCACTCCAAATCTGGTGATTCATTTTGAGAACAATAAGATGGCACACTGACCTGGGAGAGATCAGTGCTACTAGGACCACCAAGCCACATTGTTCTGCATGCCTTCTATACCCTTTCTGGAGGAGATAAGAATGAAATGCACCCAGAAGACAAGTTTTTCAGAGGAAAGGAAGGAAAAAAATAACCACCTTCATTCTGCTGCATGTTCAGCAGAGGTACTGAAGGATACGATTTAAATGGTTTAAAAATGGTTCAGAAAAAAATAGCAGCCCAGTCTTCTTTAAATGTCCCCTGGAGATTTGAGCTTCTCATATGTAAGGATTCATATCACAAGCTTAAACTCCATTCTCCTGATTTTCACATTTTGTATAGCATGGCAGTGATTTTCCAGGCTTATCAAGCACCACCATAAAAAAATGCGCAGTTTTTGTCTTCTCCCTAGTTTGAGACTTCTCAGGTAGACAGAAAATTTTCCAACTTCTAGCCTTAACATATGGTGACCCACTGGCAGACATTTGTACTTGTATCAATACTATTATATTTAAATGATCTTTGTTAGGTACATTACTTCATTTGATAGACAACCTGTTCTCTTGGTCACTGTAATCACTGTTGGTATATATCAGCCCTGAATCAAGTCAATGAAATCTGTGCATAAATAGTTTGTAATAATACATTTTTGGGGATTAAAATAGCATCTGAGGCCTGATCTTGTCTATATTTATAACTAACAGCTCTAGCACACAGAACAGTCTGGGTTTTTTTAGTTATTCTGGATGAGGTGTTTCCCTGTCTGAAGCACAGACATGCACTTTTCCTATTTCGCTTGGCTGATGATTTCTTATCTGATACAAATACAATGTATTTTAAGGGGAAATCAACTGTGATTTAAAACTGTAGCCAGTCAAATGTCTTGAAGCATATTTACACAAAAATGTGAATAATTTTTTTCCTTTCTTGAAATATAACTTGATAGAACTGGGTTTCTAAACAACACCTATAAAGAACACTAATTAAAAAAACACTTCCAAAAATCATGGGCAAAATCTTGTTCAATCATACTGTTCTAAATCTGAATTAATCTCAGAAAAAGTGAGTTAACACAGTGAGATACCATTGTTTTAAATTTCTGCATGTTATGAGCTTACTTATTCGTTAATGCATTTATTTGAATCTGTCCAATTGGTTATATCTCCTAGTCTGATGTTATGTAGATATGTGATACTACCATATATAAGGAAAAATAAAGATATACATAGATGTTTGATACACAGAATACTTATCATGTACATCTTCTTTCTTTCCTTACAGCTACAAGCATTCCATGACAGCATACAACGTGTACTACTGAGTAAAAGGAGACAAGAATGGTTTTGTGTCTCAAAGACAAAAGTGCTATGTCATGACTTGCATCCATACAAGAGATGTTTTCTTGTGATGAAAAGCTTGATTGTTGAAATGAAACTTGGAAGAGGTTCTCGACCTATGCTAACCCAATTGTACTGAGGCCTTGTCCCTGGGTTAGTGCTAGATGGTCTAACCCAAAATCACGCCAGGAACCACGCTAATGGCTGAATGGGTGATCACTTGCAAGTTCTCAGGCCTGTACCCAGGACCTGGCCAGTTTACTGCTGTGGACATAGCCTAAGGCTTGGTCCAATCCCACTACATCAACAAAGTCAATGTGGTCTCTCCAGTGAGAGTTAGACTTGGCCTTAGGCATATAATTTTATTAACATTCAGAAAATCACAACATAAGCAAAAATAACCCCAAAGAAAAACAAAAAAATAGAAACTTGAAAATGAAACATATGCTTGCAGATTCAGTGCAAAAGCAAACTGAAGCAGAAGTTGCTAATGTGGTTTTAGTACTTTGTGAAGGTGCCAGCTGGATGGATGATAATTTTTCTACCCCTGCAGGGCATCAAAGCTTTTATAAAATCATTCTTTTCACACATATTAGCACTTAGCTTATTAAAACAGATGATACTTTTTTTTTGTAAAGCTGCCTGGGAGTGTCTGGAGATATAAAATCTGAGAGATAAGTCTCATTTTGACCACCCAGTCTAACAAACAACAAACACTGACATGACATACCATGGCTGAGAGTCTATGTTATGGGACCTTCTGTGACTGCCACAACTGTAGTGTCACAGTAAAGGCTGTGAATTGCTGTTATGAAAACATTTGCTGTAACTTGCATAATTAAATGAAACTGCCAGCAAAGCTTTCTAAAATACTTAGGAGATGACACACAAATAAATACATTTCAAAGTCTGTATTATGTTCCAGAGTTTGTTTCATAATAAATTGCATTGCACAGTGCCAGAGATTACTTCTTGACCTGCTCAAATTCCTACATAAGTGACTGACATCACTGTAAATTGATCCAAATTTATAATAAAATAACTTTTATTTTAGACATGTATACTTGTGTAGTGCTTTGAATTTATGCAGAAGGTAAAATTTCAGCTGCGTACAGCTTCTCCTTCATACAACTCAGAAAGGGACATACTAGACATAAATTAGTGGTCAGAACTTGAATGAGCAGAAGTATGCCCAAGAGTATTGCTAGTGGTCTTACAGGAGAGCCTTGTATGAGAAAAATTTTGGTAAGAGTAGGTTATCATTTCTAACAAAAAGAGGAGGAATCAGGGCAAAGGAATGAGTGGAGGGAGGCTGTGGGAGCCAGTATTGAAGCTGAGGGAAGTTATTGCAAAGATACAGGCTGGCTAGCAATGTGTGGGCCTCAAGAATGAGGACAAGGATTACTCTGAACCTGCAGAAGTGGGATTGGAATTTTGAGAACAAGTTCAAGAATTCAATAAATGTTCGGTCAGCTTTTAAGAAAGTATAGGTCTTAAACTAAAAATCCATAAAACAAAATTCTGAAAGTCGTTCCATGAAAGTATCAGTCAAACCCGTAGATGTACCTGGCAAAAGTGGCCTCTTTTTGTATATGAGCAAGCAGTTATATGTCCAAGTTCTTTATTTAGGGAAATTAGGTCTGCAGTGGAGCCCACAAACTACACCAATCCAATTCTCTCTATTAATACATTTAAAATCAAAAGATGGAATAAAATTGGACTACTCACAGTGGAAAAATGACTATTTCAAATAACCTTCTACCAGTTTTATTTATGCCTTCTAGCACTTCAAAATTTCATGCAGAAAATGCTTAAAGAAAGGACACCCTTGACAGCTGAAGATGGTAAATAAAAAAAGAAAAAATGATCAACAGGAGAGAACATCTGAATGGCTTGTTGAATATCATCAAAACGCAACGTATCCCTTCTGATGTAATAGTCATACCAGCAAGGTTTGCAAGGGAAGTTACTTACATCAAATAACTTCTCTATGTACATTTCCTCATTGACCTTTTCTCGAAGTATATCCTGGTTTTGTCGAACAAACATAATGTAGGTGTCTGCTAGATCCATCCCTGGTTTCTGTGGAGACATAAAGTAAGGGAGAAAGTAGTGGGAAAAGAAGGAGATAGACCACTCAACAATTGAGACTTATAAGCAGTTATGCTTAAACATATGAAAACTGAGATTATGTTACAATGTTCACACATGTATAAACTGTATTTACTAAATCTGCTGTGAATTCTGGGTTAGTTACCAAGTTCAGGAGGGTTCACTATTAATACATTTCTCAGTGTTATAATTTATGGATGCTTGCAGTCACAAATCTACATTGCCATATGTAATGGAATGAAGTCTCGGCTCTGGCAATTTCAATGGCAAACTTGGACATTTTCTCCTTTTTCGTCAGTGAGGCTCTCATAGCTACTCCACCCTCAAGGTCCAGATACTGCTATCACATTCAGAAAATAGTTTAAAAAAGCATTTGGTTCCTTTTTAATTGCCTCAGATTTGTTGCTATTTACTTTCAATGTACAGCTGAATTTTATGTTTGAGGTTAGCTTCTACTAATTCCGATTCAAACTAAGTTCAAGCATTTTCCCAAGAGCAACGGCATAAAAAGGTTGGTATGTGAGTAGACCTGTAACCCTATTTTTCTGAAACTGTTGTACTGGCACAATTAGCTCAGAGGATGACTAGGGAAGGGCTGAAATGTTTCCCTTCTTGTACCGATCTCTGTTCTGTATGAATAGCAGAGTAGGAATAATCTTCATATCACACTCCCAAACATGGGACAGGCTAGGACATGTGGTCTGTATGTGATACTGTGTCGGGTCAGCCAGAGTGGTGGCTGAAACTGCTCTCTCCTGCCCAGCTGAGACTTCTGGACCTCTGTAGCCACTGTTGCACACTAAAGCCCCTAACAGCCTGCAACACCCCTTTTCCTGGCAGCATATGCAGAGCTGATCAGGAGTTCATCTTTCTTGAACAGGAACCAAGAATGAACATAAGCACTTTGGAAAGTCTTCTGGAAATGCTCTGTGTGAGCAAGTTTGCAAAAGTATCACTTGCTCCCAAATAATAGTTTTTAAAGTTCATCATGCAAAAGAAGGCTAAGTTTTATAATACTTTACAGCAAGCCTTAGCACAAAGTTATTTATAAAGAATTCCAATTTGGCCAAGACTGACTCTGCACAGACTAATTAACAGCTCTAGGGAAGGAGGACAAAAGCAGCTATACCCAGCCCCTGAATTCCCAGGCATAAGTTGTCTCTATTTCTTAGAGGCTATCATTGTCTGAAAACAGCATACATACAAAGCTGTAAGAGTAAAATATTTAGCATATTTTAAAGTTCTGTATGCATAAACATGCTCATATAGTTAAATAGATACATATAACTTTATATTGAGGCTTCCTTTCTACTCTACAAGAGGATAACTTTTAATTTTTCTCATTCCTTATTATCTTGTATGTAATATATTATAATGTATATGAACAGGTCTGAGCACAAGAGGGAAGGAAAGGTGCAACACGTCCAAACTAATACCCGTCCAGAAACTGCCATTCAGTAATAGGATGAGAGCATTTGCCCCTCAAAACTGCAGTGAGTGAAACCTCTTGGATCATGAGCTGCATCTCTTTTTTCCTGAATCTACATGTATAGGAATATGATCTAAAATAAGAAGGTTTTCTTTTTCATTTATACATGTGCATCAGTGGCAGTTTCATTTCTTAAAAGTAACAGTTAAATGTGGAACGATGGCCTGGTTTAACACTCCTAGCATCTCCAAAACTCACACTGAAAAACTGAAATGTCTCCTGCACATTTGGATTGGTCATTCCAGAGGCAATGAAAGTTAATTTCAAAAACTTATCACATACATACATGCCTACATGAAACTCTTAAGAGGAAAGCAGGACCATTTATATTTACATTCAAGTTACACACCTTGATCCTAAGCACAGAAATGAAAACATAAGATTACAATAGATGAAACAGTTTTCTGTTGGAAAACCTGGTTCACAGAAATCAACAGATTTCTTTCATAAAAATGTGCCTTCATTATAAAGTGACAGAAATGTTTTTAGATAAACTAAATCATAAAGTGAAGGAGACTTAAAACAGAAAGCTCCATATCTTACCTTAGTATACTCATTTGTCATGGTATAAAAGAATACAACCAGCGTTGAAACCTTATGTACTTTCTAAAACCTGATTAACAATTTATGGGAGTTGGACTAGCTTTAACTTGGAGGGATAATGGGAAAATATTTTGAAATCTCCAGGGGTAGGTGAAGGAGATAATCTAACAAACGAAAGGCTGATTATAGTTCTTGAAGATATATATTCAAATGTATAAATGAATCTTCCATTGAATGCTAAAACCTAATGGTTCCCCGATTCATGCAATTTTTTCTTTTACTACGTTCAATAAAAAATGTTGATCCTGCAGACAGCCAAACCTGAAGAATAACCTTTCCCATCAGCATTAACTCTCCCCTTATCTTTGAGATGTTTACCTAGTCTTGAAGCTGTGACATATGGGAATTTCACACCTAGTGAATATATTTTCATGTAGCTTGTGGCACAGGAGGGTAATCATTAAAAGAATATACACAAGTAAGTGTAACTGCAACAGCTGGTGACATTTACCAATTAGAATTACAGTTCTTTAAAACACTTCATCCTTCTTTAATGTGTGCAGGATAATTATCTTTGAAATTGCTGTGGAAAAAAAAATTAATTTTCCTTTTAAACAGTGTCTGCCCACAGTAGAAATATGTCTGGGTAAGGAAGATTATCAATACTCCAACAGTATGACTGTCTGTTTTAAAATCTCACCAAAATCATTGCAAGATACTTCATTATCTCTTCATAATGCATGCATTGACTTTACTTGTTTTCTCTAAATGTGAAAGAAGAAAAGAAAGCATCAAAACAGGCTTAGTGCTATATATTTCAGTTTTAACTTTTTTTAATAGGGATTATGTATTTGATGGGGACCTCTGATTACACGATCCTCTATTGCTCTATTCTGGACTATTAAACTTCAGAAAAAAAACCCAGATTAATGTAGACTAAAAAAACCAAGCAACAATTAAGCAATTGGATGTACCTTAAAAAGAAAAACAGACAGAAATTGACGTATATTTCATGCAACTCTCACAAGGGGCATTTCATTACTAATATCAGACAGATTTAAGCAACTCAGTCTCCACATCTATACCCAATATAAAAAATTCTGTTTCTCTGAATCTCTGGCAGAACATCTGCTGAGTTAATGGGAGAGAGTTATTTGCACATCTTTGGGAGAAGAATTTAACCTGGTATATTTATCCAGATAAGTGTAAAAAAAGGTATTCTGCCTGAAAACTTCCCCAAGAAAAAAAGTGGGTTTTTATGATAGATAAAAAGTTATTGTAGGCTTGTTTTATTCAGAACAGCAGACAAGATGTTTTGCCTATCTGAAAATGAAAGACAACCAAACAAAGAGATGAATAGAGAAACTGGAAACACAAAGACATCAAATAAAATACCAGGAAATGAAGAGTTGTAAATAGGGTTACTTTGTCACTGGTTACACAAGTAACTGAATACACTGGCGAGTGAATGAGTTTAAACAAGGGTGTAGGCTTCAGCACATTCTTTTTTAGGGTTAATCACTAGTTAACCTGGCAAGATGAACATGCTGTTTGGGGGGAAAAAAAAACCCCTTGTTAATTATATACTGCAAGTGCTCTTACTTCCTGCTGCTGCACCTAATCCCACAGGTGCAGGTTGTCTCTTTTACTATTCACTGGTAGGTGGGTCCAGATCGACAGGCACTTTTTCATAGCAACAAATTCAGATAAAGAAGAAACAGCTTAACTTTCCCCCTTTAAACTGGAAAACACTATCATAGTGTCTATTTAATAAGAAGTCAAATTTCAAAATACATTATTCCAGTTTCCAAGATGATGTAGAAGCTGTATTATGATTGACATACATTGCTTCCACTGGCAAAATTTGCCTGAGGCACGTAGTCAAAAGTAATGCTGCATTGCCTTGATTTCCAGGCATTCAAATATTTTGCTGCTGAAAGGTTTGCAACAAGCTTAATACTGCCATGAAGATTAGGCTCTTCCCACAGGAGAGATACACCTATGTTTCTGTGCATTTTTTTGCAATACTGCAGTCTGTCACAAATCTCAATAAAAAATGTAAATACTTGAGTGATGGTTATTCTCACTTTGGCATTTGTCACAGAACATTTCTTAGCATCAGAGAGTATTAAACTAACTTGTACCCTTGATATGACCAAGAAAAAACCCCTATTTTTACTGAGTTGCTATCCTGTCAAAGCATTAATGCTTCAAAGATGAGAACAGATGTTAGAGTCTAACTATATAATAACAAACTTCATCCCATTTTGTGTTTGCTCTCCTCTCCACCCCCTTCCCCTCCCCTGCATCCTGGAGGGAGACGTTTTAACTACAGCGTGGATGTAACAATGAAATGAAAAGGAGTGATGAGCTGGAGGGGGTTATTGTGAGAACACAGGAGCTCCTTATTCAGTGTCCACCACCAAATGAAAGAGCACGTTAGAAAATTTCACTGCCTGAAATTTCTCCTCTAAATACTGCAAGGCTCATCACTTGGGCTTTGGAATGACAGAATTAAAATATCAATAAAATATTTCTGGAATAGAAACTACTTGTACTCATGACAATATCCTCTCTCCCTTCATTTGTTACAAATGAAAATACATAAGCCAGGCAAGAAGATATATCATTCGTATAATCAATCTATTATAAAGGTAACATTTTATTCTCACATGGTTATCAAAATAATATTTTTCTTAAATGAAAAAATACAATGCATTTTCCCTGCCTCTAAAACATCTTACAGGAAAAAAAACAACCTTGGCAAAGGCCAAAATTGTATTTTGAGAACTGTCATGCAGAATTTAAGCTGTGATTCTGCACTGCAAGCATTTATGCAAACACATTTTCATATATGTGTAGTTTCATTGCAATCATGGGGCAACAGAGGCATGCAAGCGTCTGCACCAGGATCTTGATTCTGTAGTGCAAAAGGTCTTCGAAATGCTACAGTTCCTATGACAAAATTAGGTATTAAAGTATCCTTTTTCCCTGAAAATAACTATGTTCTACTATGTTATTTTAACTTTCCTATTGATTAGCAGCCATCCTTCTGATCTCAATTTAAGAGGTATCTCAAAAATACTGCTGACTTAAAACAAATGATGGGCCAGTTCCCAGGTTTGGCTAATCAGAGGAAGAGGAGGAGGAAGGCAGGAGAAGCCCTGAGCATGAGGATAATGACTATTATGTACTCTTCATTTTTAAATAGAGGTCTCCAAGTAAATCCTCCTTAAAAATGAATGGCACAGTATGGCCACACCTGAATAAACTGATTTACCAGAAAAAGTAGTTTGTTTCTTAAAACCAGCTAAATGAGGCCATGCAGTACAAGTGTGATATTTGGAAATGGAGGTATCTGGAAGGTCCCAATGTGTATCTGCCTGGTAGGAGGCAGAGTTCCTACTTTGGCCTCTACAGGACCCCATAAGTCAAATGCTGGCACATGTGTGAGGCCCCTTTTCATACCTTTGATCCCCGCATAAAGGCAAGAGCGGAGCGAGAGGACTGGCATTGTGTGAGCTGTGCACTGCTGTCAGCCCTGGGTCCTTCAAATGGCCTCTCTACACTTGGTATGACAGGTGGCCTACATGAAGTGAGGGAGGATTAGGTTCCTTCTGTGGCCTCTAAATGACTGGCATAGATTACTGGCTCCTACAAAGGGATTTAAACATACCTTTCTGAACAAAAAGCAGTATATACATATGCATGTAACTGGATGCTCAATTTGTATGAGTAATTGCTCTGGTTATATTTGTAAATGAGGCAAATGTGTGTAGAAATGACCAGCTAGAGACACAATTATTTGTGTGCAAAACTGACTTACATGATGAGAAACTGAACACAATGAAATTATCTACATGATTGAGGAATAATAATAATTTGAGATTAACAATATACATTTTTTGCCCTCAATTCTACTGCATTCTTTCCCTATTCTCATTAATTAACTGGCTTTGTGAACAGAATATTAAAAAAAAGAAAAAAACTAGACAGGTTGTACTTCTACATCTCCTAAGGATTGATTGGGTTTTAAGAGAAACTAACAAAGAGTTATAGTGCATTTGGGTGAGTTGTTTTTTCAAAAAAAAGTAACCTAAATCAGCTCCTGATTTCCCAAACATCAAAACATAGCATTAACAAGAGAACAAACTGCATTCTTTATGCACTACTTATATTTGTAATGTTTGTGTTATTTTCCTTTGAACATTTGATTTCTTTCATGTGAACAGCAGCCATAATTTCTTTCACTTCAGAGCCTAGCATACTGTGACAATTACCAACAAAAAGAGCACAATAGCAACTAGATTTTTAGGATATCATAAGCCATCATTGTTGTTATTCTTCTCAGTCTATGTTATTTTGCACTGTTCCTAGTATTTCTGTTGGTGTTTCAATTACCAAAACATACACAGTGTCCATATAGCCCTATACACAATGGCTGGGAAAAGCAATGGGAGCTCCTTGTGACTGTGTACACCCCACTTCCTAAAGGGCATTCTGAAAAATGGAGACTTATGTTGAATGTTTTCTTAAACAGGTTCAAAAAAAAAAAGATGAAACTCTTTTTTTGGATGGAGTTATTCGTAATTCTCTGGCAAGATTAATGAATGGAAGGGTAAATAGCAACATTTTTACAAACATATCTGCCAAATGAACTGCAAGTCTGTGTCTACATTTCCCACCCTGGTTCCAAGAAGTTGAGGGATGCCTTCTGGGGAGTGTGCATCTTCATGCCCAACTATTTAAGGTCCAAATCACCTCCCAATATTAATAAAAATAACCTTTTCCTCAAAATGACCAAGAATAATCTAAGAATGTCCTCTTTCTTTTTGAATCCTTTATTATTTCTATTTTTATTTACCTTTTAACTTTTTTATCCCCTTTACCTCTCATCCTCTCTAAAATATTCTGCTATTAGGAAGTATTTCTTTACAGAACGGGTTGTTAGGCGTTGGAATGGGCTGCCCAGGGCAGTGGTGGAGTCCCCATCCCTGGAGGTGTTTAAGAGTTGGGCTGACATAGCGCTGAGGGATATGGTGTAGTTAAGAACTGTCAGTGTTAGGTTAATGGTTGGGCTAGATGATCTTCAAGGTCTTTTCCAACCTTGATGATTCTGTGATTCTGTGCTCAGTACTACCTTCATTTTCTTGTAACACCTCTTTGGTCTAATTAGTTTCTTCTTATTTCACTATAAACCAGCATATTTTTCCCTCTTTGCCAAATATTGAGCCTGGTAATCAAAGATCAAAAATTCTGTTGAATTCATACACTCCAAAAAACTCCAAAGGCCTTTTCTTTTGCCCCACCAACTTCCTTCTCTCCAAGATCCACCAAGTGATTAACAGCTCTGTTTCAGGGATCCCAAGGACAGTGCTAAGATGACCCCGTGAGATCCTTGAATGGAGGTGGGGCACAGGGGCAGAATGCAGTCATATAAAAAAGTGCAATTTTCCACATATTTGCAATTATATCAAAAGAGAGGGCCTACTGTAGTCACCTTTAAGTCACTTTCACACAAGAAATTTTAAACCTTATCAGTTCAAAATACAGCCACACGAGGCATTTAATTAGATTCAGTGCAGGTTCGCTAGGTTACCATCACACGACCAAGAGCTCAGTGTAAATTCCTCACCCTGTGCTGCTCCCCTCTCCACTTCTCACTTCAGATGTGAGCCCAGGAGATGACCTTGTAATGTGATGACTTACAGCCTCCTTTTGCAGTTGCAATTTGTATCTTCCACAACCGCTGATTTTAGCTCCTATTCAGAGAGGACACTTGCTGTCAGTTGTGACAGTAACGTCTCTTCTCAGCCTCAACTGCATTTTCACAACAAGGGGAAGAATGTGAAGGAGCAAAACTAAACCCCAGACTATCAAACTCCTTCAATCCAGGAAAAACATCCTCCAGAATTTGGAATATGTTTCCTTGGTCAGATCCATAGCCTCCTTGAAAGTACAGTTTACACCTGTAGTTTACAACTGCAGTGCTGTAGTCCAGTTCACATCTTGGGCTGTGGAAGAGGTGTGTGAGATAGCTGAAAAGTAAAGGGGCTGTAAAAGTGCAAGGATCCTGATAGTCTGTCTATAATCTGCTCATCTCTTCAGGCCAAGTGACACCATCCAGCGAATGTGAGAAAGACAACGGGGCTCCAGCAACCACCTCCCTGCTCTGCCTTCCCCTCTCTCCGGAGCAGTGCATCCCTGCGTGACCTGACTCGCAATACTCCCCTGAGCTTGTGGCAAAGGTATTTTTCAGTCTCATCTTTATTGTAAACTTCAGCATCAACGTATCAGGCCAATGGTAAAAGATGACATCTCTTTCTCATAGATATTCTATGTACTTTGGAGAGTTTTTCATGTTACCTAAAAGAAGTCAATGAATTTGTAGTTTGTTCAGTAATTTTTTCTTTAGGCTTTTGAGTCTTAAGTGCCTCACCAACGAACTTCTGGGGCAGCTCCACAGTGCAATATATGAACAGGAGGTATTCTAAATTAACTGGATTTGATATGAGATCATTCCTTTGAATGCAGGACTGGGCCTACTTTTTTTTCTTTCTTATAAAACACAAGAGCATTTATACAATTCAACAAAAAGTCCACATGTAACTAAATATGAAAAAAATTCTGAAAATATAATCCAAACAGAAATGTTACAATTTGCTATCTTATGAATAAAACAAATATAGCAAAATAACAAATTCCAGAAACAGGTATTTTTCCTTTTTAGTATTTAATTTAAGCTTGCAAGTATTATATTTTTAAGTATAGAACTGCTGAAAGGATTTCTGGCCCCCATACAGTCTAGCATATCCAGTGTTCTTCTAGATTTGTAATTTTATTTCTTGTAAGGCCATTAAAATAATAATTTTAGTCATGTTTTTGCTATGCTTGGAAAATTAAGATTGTTTTAGAATCACATCAAAAAGGGATGAGAACACAGACTTGTGAGAGAACAAAGGATATTTATTGACAGTAATAATGACAATATTTGATAACTTCTTCCTTGCTTTTTTAAAAAGATCTACTATGATACTCTGATAAAAATATTGCAATAGCTGAATTTTGCCTTTATATATAAAAGAGCTCCAACAGCTATCCTTTATAGTTTTTATCTGTGCCACACAAACATTGCATAAGCTATGGTAAATCAAATAGAGATTTAGCAAGCAAGAGATTAAATAAGCAAGATTAGATCCTGAAGTAAGAAATCAATAAATAATGGATATTCAAGTATGATGCTTTTACTTGTTGCTTATCCTGTATATTTGAACAATTTAGCCAAATGATAGAAACATCCCTACAGAAGAGTATCTAAGTTACAATCCTCACTCTTCCACAACTGAAAAAGTACATTGAGAATAACCTTTCTAAGTTTTGCTTTGAGAGTTACTCATTGCTTGAGGGAAATGAAATGTCCTCTAAGGGCTGTAGTGGCTGTTTAAATACTCTGTGTAAAGCTATAATGAATCTCTGTAGGAAAGCAAAATGTCAACAATAAAAAATGTGAGCTAACAAAACCCCTATTTTTTTAAATTTTTATTAACACTAGAAAAAAAAAATTAAAAGGGTTGTACTTACAGGAACGTCAACATATTTTGCAGCTGCTTTCACCTTTAGAAAATTAAAAATAAAACAACACACAGTAAGTGCTTATTATTACAGATTGCGTACCATTTCAGAATTATGCACAGAAAGAAGAACAGAACCATTGTGAGTCCAAACACTTACAGTGAATGAAACTAATGATGAGAAGAAAGTGCCTTCATCATATCTTGACAATTTAGACAGCACACCTTCTAACACTGAAACAACCTGGAGGAAAAGCACAGAGAAAATCTAAATGCACAATATGAAAATTAAATATTTGGAATGGGAATGTGAGTTTGTCTTCTTCAGATGTTTTTCAGCAGGGCAATGCAAACTGTAAATTTGGTCACTTTCTCCATGTCACAAAGTGCTGAAATCAAGGACAACATTCTTTTCACAGCTTCACCTATCAATAGAAGCAATGGAAACCATTGAACCACTGCAGAAATAGAAACCTAACCCAAAAATTCTCCTGAGGTGGGTCTGCTACCCAACACCACTTTGCTGACTCTAGAACATGTGGTTAAATAGAGGAGTGTGTGTATCCAGCATGTATTTTGGGTAGAAAACACATGTTACTTCCTAGGACCACAGTTTCTAAGACCACAGCTTCAAAGATGATGGAGCACAATTGTTAAAGGTGGTGATCTCAATATCATGTTTCTCTTATCTTTGCTACTGAATAGAAACCCAGCTCTGATTTCACCCAACAGTTTAATAGCAGAAGAGTTTTCTGCCAACAGCATGTGCTGTTGAACTGCTACTACATGTCTAAGAAGGGGCAAGAAAATGTATGCCCCAAGTCTCTGGTATGGTATGGTTCTCCTCCTCCATACTTTCACCTGCAATTCTCTGAGTAGCGTGACTCCTCAGCAAGTGCCATGAAAAGGTGTTTTTGACGAAATTTATTTCTGACAAAAAAAGTCTTATTAAATGCATTAATTATAGCCTTAATCTTTAAGCTCCCCAATATTAGCCTTAAAGCAAGCAAATCCCCTTTGTCATGTCCCTCTGTGATGTTTTGTTGAACAAGTAATTCATGGTATATAACAGAAAATATCTGTCAGTTGTATTCGTGTGCATTTACTTTACACATATGAATTGCTTTCCATTTTATATAAAAATTGTTTTAAAAGTCATCCCTTGCTCCCAACACAGTCATTCCCACAACCATGAGTATCATTTTATGAGTGTGAGTACAGAACAAAATTCCATCTGGCATGCTGTTAATGGGCACTGTAACAGTGTCACAACAGTGTCACCTCCAGAGGAACTGAGATCATCACTTTACAATAAGCCCTGCTCTTAACAGTTCAAGGAGCAGGAGCAAGTGCAAAACTACATTTGTCATTTATCAATCTAACCTGTCATATTTACAGTGATTAATTAAGACACCAGTATGTAGGTGCTGATCAAGGAATAAAACCACATCACGAGATAGAGTGGCAGTTGTTTCTGCACCCCATGCACAGTATAATTACAGTCCCTTTATTAGACCAAATACCAGCTTTCTGCTTTGCCATTGCATGCCTGTGAGAAGCTGCTGTTCATACTTTAAGTCATTTTATCTGACTGGCCAGGATTGTTTCTGCAGAAGGGTGTTAAATCTTATTGTGCAAAGATCCACTATGGAAGGGGCTGATCCCACAAACAACATGGTGTCCACGAGGCCAACAAATGGTTCTAATACAAGTGGGACATGAAGAGAGCAAAGCACTGCAGTGTCAAGGATGTCCATTTAAATGAAAGGCTTAGTTATGAAGCTGGAAACTTGTTTTCTGAGATCTCAGTGTATGGACATGTGAAGCTCTAAGAGCATTTCTGTGTATAACTCAAATTCTCTGAATTGGTTACCCTGAGACACACTGTGCTTTGTTTCACTGTTTTGTGCTATTCCTGTGATTTGTCAAATGCTTTAGCTTGGTAAGGCTTGTGTGAAAAATGCACAGTATAGTCTACCAAGTAAAGACTCACTGAAGTGAAAGTACTTTTTTCATTTTCATAGATGACTTGCAGCTAAAAACGATTGAAACACTTATTCCACTGGAACATGAAGGAAATAATACAGAGGCAAAGGCTTAAAAACAGTGAAAATAGATCAGATGAAAAAAATGAACACACACGGATATCATGCACATTGATGTGCAATTTTCCTGCCCAAAACCAAGACTGAAACATCAGCCTTCCTCTGTACCCTCAAAGGCTTTCTGCCTTGATATAGAAGCAATCAGGATGTCACTGGCATTTCAAATCTCAAGTGAGGAGAAACTGGTTAAGTTTCTAATGATTGGTCAATGACACAGAATATATGCTTCCTATTCCAAGATTTCAACCTCTGGTAATAGTATATGTGATAACTAATAATGCAAATCCCTCTGTATTGACAGCAGTTGTCTCTAGAATTTCTTGTACATATATCCAGGAGGAATATGACTATTCTCTTTCTCCTATAATCTCAGATATTAAAAAAATTAATCAAAAGGCTTAACTTTTAATATCGATTTGCCCTGATTAAATTCCCCTTTCTTCCTCTTCAATAACACTAAAAACATAAACTGACAGGTTAGTTCGGAGTGATGACAGGCAGCGTATGAAACTCAAAACTGTCGAGTTGAACCATTTGTAGTTATGCTTACATCAAAACTTGACTTCAGAGAAAAAATGTGTGGCTTCTATCAGTAAGTGGACACATTTTGCTTAAACTTCTACAACGATTCTACAAAGCCTTCCTCTTCAACTCCTGTGCGAACATGGTGGGTGTCAATCCGAAAAGAGATTCCGGCTCCCCACACCCCCTGCCAGCAAGCTGTGACAAGTGAAAATGAAGGCATGATGAAAATATGACTAGAGTCTTATTTTTTGTCACTAACTCACAAATTGTAAATGTATGGCTTATTTCTCCTACTTTGAAAATTGGATATTTCTGGGTAGTTGCAATGCAGAGATAACAAAACTTCTTATAAAATCTTTCTCTTCTCTTGTTATTTGCTGTGTCCTTCAAACTATTAGGGAATGAAAGCTTTTCCTTTATATCAAGCACTTAAGACTTTTACTGGAGTAGAGGTGTTACAATAACACAAGACATTGTTTAAGTTTTCTTCACTTATTCTCCAAGTCCCTATATCATGTCAAAACATATTTTCTTTTTAAATATAAAAATCTACAAAGTCAATTTCCAGAAATAACAATGTATACAATATTTTTAAATTAAATGGTTTGTGGAACAAAATCTCATTAAAAAGTTATACCGACACTCTGGATGTTGTCCATCTCTAAATACAAAATTTAAATACTACTTAGTGATAGGAAGAAAGTTTTCATGTGAAAAATTAAACAAAAAATAAAACATGCTATTACTTAAGATAATATTGACATAATCAAGTCCTACCAGTTCTACTAGCTGCTAGCAGACATACAGAAGAGAAACTTATCTGATTAGCAGCTTGCACAGAAATTGTTTACCTAATGGGTTATAAAATTTAATTTTGTAAATTCAGTATTATTTGCAGGACTATTATTTACAAATCATGTTGCTATCCCCTCAATCTCACGATCACTGTGTGACCTTTAAAGACATTTCAGAAGTTCAAGAGATATATTTTCTGCTTTATTATGAATTAAAATCTAAATAGTTTTACCTTTGAAACAAGAAGTGATATAATTTCTTTAACAGTTTCTTCAATCAAGTCATCTATTTTTGAATGGTATTGTTGCTGTATTTCAAAAGATAAAGAAACATTAGCATGTATATGAACACACACTTTTATCATAAGTCATAAATGGTACAAAGCTGATAACCCTGCCAGATCAGATTTACTTAAAATTATCATTTTGAACATCAGAAGAACAAACCCTTGAAAATGATCCACCCAATCAACACTTTCTTACATTCTGTGTTGAAAATTTTCCCATGTACACTGTTGAGTTAAGCAGCTAATAGGGTTATTATTTAGATGAATTGAGTTCTTATTCTTATTCAGGCGAAGGAATGTGAAGGATACTTTTTGTCTTCTCCTATATAATTAAGGTGGCCATGTATTTTTTTCTAAAGGGTTGGTTTAGCTGGAGAAGCAAAAAGACTAGAATAAGATTTAATTAATACAGCATTTCATGTCTGACAACTCTCATTCATAAGTTATTTTAAATGTTCTCTAGAAATAAAATGAGCTCCAATTGTTCATCCTAAAAGAGCCTTTCTGTTAGCACAGTGAGCTGCAGTTTATACAAATCTTACAATATGGTCAAGCAAGGGCAAAATTAAAATTTCATCAACAAAGCAGAATAGATGGTAACAAATTAATAGGCCATAAAAGGCATAATAAACCAGACTTCATTCTCCATAGCTTTTTTCTTTTGCTTTTTCATAAAGAAGGTGCCTTTAAGTAAATGCTTTTAAAATAAATCTGAAAGACTTTTTAGATAATTCTACAGAGTTCCCTCCTGAAATTAACAGCAACTAGGGATTCCATTCTGTCAAGGAGGCACATCAATTTAAACAGTAATTCTTCCTTTAGAAACATTTATCTGACAGCAAAGATTGCCCCCAATAGCCACTTCACAGAAAATGTGACTTGTAAAGACTAACCCTATCTTCATAGTTCAAGGCTACTTGGAACAGCTTACAGCATAATGCTCAGAGTAAAAGTACTGAGGTCAGTATAAACATTAGCCTAACTTAGCAGCTGCCAGCTGAATAGTTTTCAGAGTTGTAAGTTTTCAAAGGCAATTTTTTGTCCGTCTCAGAGTTGCCATACAAACCAAAACATTAAATCTGATGTGCTTAATATATTTAGGAATGCTTTTCTAAATAGCACACCTACCGAACTTATAAATTCAGAGAGAGTAAAACTATGAAATGTGTTTGCCTGCACATATGTATCTGTTCCCAGTACCAACACCAAGCGTGCTAATTTTTGGTTTTAATTTCTTTTGAAGTTTAAAACCACTTAAAAAATGTGAATACATGTCTCAGACAAACATCAGCAGACATCCTGGAAGTCTGAAAGAATGTATTAGAAATACATCAAAGAATTTTCCATGGTTCCAGATATATTTTATTCTAATCATATTAATGTCTTGACCAATGTAATATTCTCTTGATACGCTAAGGACTTCACCCCAAACTGTCTGACATCTGTTGCTTACACAGTCTTCAGAAGGCAATCGTTTCTTACTCTCTGAAAACAATAAATTATTTTTCTCCCACAGATGCATGTCAAAACCATACATATTCCTATGGTCCATGAAAAATCAGTGGTCCCTCCCATAAAGTGTTTGCAATTTTACCTCCACAGCACATTAAATTAACTAAGATCAGTTCCTATATTTTTGCTTTTTTAATTTTTATTTTCTTTTTTTGTTTGTTTTTTAATCTCACCATACAGCAAATACAATTTTGTAGGAATGGAATATAACCAGTAACTTCACTGTGTGACCAAGAAAAACAAAAACTAAATCAAATTATTCAAAAATCACAAGCTTCCAAAATCATGACATTTAATTAGAAATAATTTAAATTTTTTTAAATCTGACTTTAATTTTCTTTTATTCAAGAGCTATTTTGCAAACTATGAAATCATACATTTTTTAACCCACTCCTCCCCAATGCCAACTTCCACTAAAACAGCCACCCCTGACAAAAGAAAACTTCAGATCCTTGTGGAAGATTATTTGACTTCAGGAGACAGGCTTTAAGAAGACGACAAATGCCGTAGAATTTGTGATAAAATTGTATGAGCTGACAATGTTGTATGCATGATCCTGAAATCAGCACCTGTAGGACTGCAGCTTTTCTGTTTCTGTCAAGCTTGCTCAGTGAGAGCAGACAAATCTACATCTTTTCTAAACACATTTATGGATAGTTGTTCCTTTATACTCCTCTGCTGGCTGATGTGATCACAATCCACATGGAGTCTGAATCTAGAGAAGTCAGCTCCCACAGCTAGATAATCTGAATACACGTTGTAGAGCCTTTCAGCATCATCCCAAAGCCCCTGAAGGGGGCTCCTCCTTTCCATCTGCCCTAGAGTAACTTCCAGTAAAATATGAAATACAGCTGCAGCTGTAGGAGGTACATGGGAGAAAACTATGCTTAGTGGCAAAGCGTGTCAGGAGATGTAACCAAACAGGGCTGTCTTTTGAGGACAATCCAGCTGGTCTTCCAAAAGTGGTTCTCTGCTCCTAGTAGCATTTGGAACGAGACAAAGTATTTTAGCGCCTTTTGACACTTGTGGTTTTGGAGTTTGTTCCTAAATCCTGTGATGGTTAGCTGAGAACTGTAACTTGCTCATTTCTACAATATATTCAATTTTATTTTCCATTCTACCTCACTATCTTCCAATATTGGAGTTAGTTTTTTAATTACTTTTTTTCAAGATTTTCAAGCTAACTTTCCTTTGTTTGTTTTAAGGTTGAATGGCTGTGAAAATAAACTGCGCACGGTCATCTGAATGGAAATTGATACTGCCAACATATAATATTACAATATTACATACATATTAAATTGTGTCTGCACTTCTACAGTTAGTCTGAGATAAGGCGGTTCTCCCCTGGACCTGCTTCTTAAACCCTCCTAAGGCAACTGCCAACGAATGCAGAAGGCATCCAGCCAGCTGAGCTCTCTTTAAACACAATGTACTGATCATGCCTGTAACCAGATCATGCTGTGCTTCTCTTAAGATGATACCCAGAAGGCAAGGAGAGGAGGGAGCTCCCTCCTGAATGGCAGACTTAGTGACTCTTTATGAGAGTGGGCTTAACTGGCAGGCATTTGGGAAAATGGTGAGCAATGCATGAAGTAACGTAGGAAAACTTGGGGATTCAATCAAATTTAAACTCTAAACTCAAGGTGGCTATGATTGCTAACCATGACTAGAATGCCCTAGTTACATGGTAGGTAAGAACTCCCTCCTATCCAATAAGTCAGGGTGAAAACTTCCTGCATCTGACTCTACTTGAACAAGATATACAACTGCTTATAGCTCCATATAGGGAATAAAAAGATCATGCTGTAGTCAAGGAGATGTTTGAGTCTAGCTGTTGAATTAAATAACACGTTCCATCACTTGCAGAGGAAGTTCTAGAAACTGTCAGATAGATATTCAGTGTTAAGTTTTAGGTGAACGTAGAGCCCTTTAAAAATTCTAACACAGGGCTTATGGAATGCTTTTCTTGACTGGCATAAAGGACCATGTTCAAAACTAAAATGAAGATGAAAGAGGACAAGAGAAAGAAAGGTAATATGGAAAAGGTTTCAAGACCAAGTGGCCAAGTAGGAGTACCTTGAAATGCCAGAGCTCCTGTAGAAGAGTCAGAGATGCAACTGTTTCTGTTATGTGCAGCTCTCCTGCCTGCTTTGACAGATGGTCAGATTCCAGAAGTATCTCACCCAACAAATCTTGAAGCATTTTAAACAACTATGATATTCGCTACAAGCAACCAAAAAGCCATTTTGTCTTCAAAAAGAGCCTTGGGAATGGAAGAAACTAATAGACAATAATTCAAAGTTTATGAGAAAAAAGGAAGTTTCCACATAATCTGATGATTTCTGATACATGAAAAATTTAAGGCTCCTTTGGCTTACTGAATGAATTGGGAAGAAGATTAATTTTGGGATTTTGAAAGAAGTATGTATTTCATCACAGGTATGCTAAATTGTCAAACTCTTGTACTGAAAAGAAGCACTGGGAGCATCTGGGGTCATGGTCAGACCTAGCAGGGAACAAGTGCTGTATTTCTGTATTGGTGTTGTGAAGAGTGTATGATGGAGCTTGAAAATCTAGAGAATGGGAAAATTTCAGAAGAGAATCAGGTGAGGGTCTGTAGTCCAAAAGGTAACTGTGAATGCTCAGCTTTGGCTCTGAGGGGGACTGGCTGACAATGTAGGAGGCATCATCCAGAGCAGGCGAGAGGAATGGTGTGACTGTGGAGAACGAGTCTATACTATTTGTCTGCAGGTCTTTATGGAGGTACTGGTATTGCCTGTCCCCAGAGAAGGGTGGGCATGTGTGTATTTGCAGGTTACTGCTTGGACAGTAAGTAAAAGGTGAAATGGCATCACCAGTCTAAGGCAAAGAGTTGCTAGTTGTGGTTTACTTCTGATGAGCCTGAAACAAGTTGTCTGTTGCTCTTTTGCCTCACTGAGGGGTGAAAGAGTCCATAACTTTGTGACTGGGTAAGACAGGACACTGGGTCTGAAAAACAGAAGAGTGAAGAATTCATCTGGAACCTCCTTAAGAGGATGACCAAGTATAGAAGAATTGAGAAGCTGATGATCAGTCTGTAGCAAGGTGAGGCTGTAAAGGAATTCCGAGGGCTAGGCTATCAAATTAACAAGAAAAGCAATATTACCATTTAAAATAAAAAGTGGCTGTTAACCAAAGCAAAAAAACACGTTAAAAAACAAGGAAAACACACTTACCCATTGACTAGCAAACTGGCTCATGTCATGGAAAACCAAAAGGAAAAATAAAGATGACAGGGTAGAACAGGAAAATGATGAATGTCTCATTGAATTGGAAAAAAAAAAAAGACAATTACATCAAATATGCTAACTTAAAAAGATGAGTCAATAAAATGAAAAGCACAGCACAGAAATGGAAAAATCAACAGAAATAATATGACCAAATAATGTAAACGTGAAACTGCCCAAAACAGACATACTTTTTGTTGCCAAATTCTGACAAATGTTTTTACCTTCACTCCAAAACCAAATTAAACAATTACACGCATTATCACAGCAAGAACAGTTTTAATTTTATGTTGGTGATGTCACCAGTCTATGCAGTATGCCCTTTTCCACTTCACACTGATGAGAGTGACAACATGGGAAGGACAGTAGTCAGTGAAGTCTAAATATCCTTCAAAAGCACATCAGTGCTCCATTGTGGAGGATCTACAGTTCTGGCAGCAGACTACTGCCAAAATGGCTCCCGTCCTTGGAGACCAAATAAAAAAATCCCGTTAAATGACTTGATTATTTCTTTCCTCTATTTTCACCATGTATACAGGCATGAATTCTGGGTATATGAGCCACTTAAAAACAAACCTTACTCATTTAAAACCTGGCTGCAAAGCACAATGTCTTGGTTCTATTTTACTATTATAAAAGAGTCCTGAAGTGGGCTGTTTCTCTGCTGCAACCTAAGAGAAATTCCCAGAGGGGCTGTGAGTCAAGAAATCCTCTGAATGTTCAACAGACACAGGTCAAAGCAAATAAATTACAGAAGTACTGTGTCTTCTCTGGTGGGAGATGAGGGGTTGTACCTTGCATGATGCTTCTAGGAAGCAGTCTATGCATGCTCCTGTACAGACAGATTCAGCTAGTTTGAAATTAATTTACTAAGGACTGTCTGCAGTGTGAGATGTTTAAGATTAACTGAACACAGGAATTAAACATACAAAATTCCACTTACCTCTTGCCCCCCATCCAGTATGCAGAGTTTAGCCGTCTGTTTTTTGGCATCAACTAAAACATTAAACATTGTACACAGAGAAGAAGGGATACGCAAGTCCGTTGATTTGTTTGTCTTTTGCAGCTTGAGTTCAAATGCAATTCTTGTTCTGTTTATTAAAACACAATTCATAATATAAGTCTCTCTGGTAATTCTGAACAACCAGTGTATAAATGTATAAACCTCACTAAACGTGTTGGTTTAACAATGTACATGCATGTGAGAACATCTTAGAAACAGAATTCTGTAAGTGCAGAATATCCACCCATTCAATAAACGATTGCATTGATGGTAATCTCAAGGTTCTGCACTGCTTCAGCTAATTCAGTTGAATAATAAAAGTATTATCTTCTTGCATACTAGATAACAATATGCTTCCTTGTATGATGACTAAGAACAATTTAAAGCAATGAAAATACCCCACATTTTCCAGCTCTTCTATGTTAAAATGCAGTTTATCATACCAAATACTTGTTTCTAAGAAATATAATTAAAAAATCATCTTCTGGCTTTAATAGAAAAAAGAATTGTATTGAAGGAGTTTATTATTAAGCAAATATTAATATTCATATTGAAAAGTAAGATATATCAGGAGATACATAATACAAAAAAACCTGTTTTCTTTTCACATCAGTGTAAATAAGGAGCAATGTCACTACAATAAATTATAATAGTTCAGAATATATATAGAAGTAATGCCTTATTTCCACCCTTATTTTTAAGTGTGGTACCAGAAACTGACACAATATTTTAAGAAGATGGGCACAGAAGCATCCTATTTCCATTTTAAAAAGTCTTACAGATCATATTAATATCATAATAACAATAGAGTAGTTCCATCATTCTTTTCTGAGTTGCTACTGTCTAATACAATCCATCCTACGGATATAATTTATTTTCTTTGTTACCTGATGTACAGTATCTTTGACCACCCTAAAACATATTTAGTGCATTAACACTAGTATGTCATGTATTAACTCTAAAATATTAATACGTTTTATATATTGACACTAGGATAATTCTGTAATATTAATTAAACCTTCATTTATTGCCAGCAGAATATTCTTATTCTCTACAAAAGCAAGCAGCAAAGATGTCAGGATTGGTATCACAGACCAAAAATTGATCCATACGGAATTCTTTTTGTGTTGCCTCTGTGCTAATAATTCTGTTCTCAGCTTCTGGTTGTGATCCTGGCAGCGAGGCATTTTTAACCTATTTTGGGTGTGCCATTGAAATCCACGCAGTCAAATCTGTATGGTGCAAAGTTTTAGATAATGACATGTGGCATTAGATTTATTGCCTAGGAGAAATGCAAGTATTTATATTAACACAATTGCCTTTCCCACATTAATCTGTAATAATCTTTAAAAGACATAAGATGAATTTGAAAAGATTAATTTTTCAATAAATGATTTTAACTAGTACTAATTATATACATTTTTGTATTTTAGTCCTGTTGATAAGAGTCCCAGTGTAAAGATTCTTTCATTTTTTTCCAGGCTCGAAGTCAATACAATCAATATATGCTACTGCTTTTATGGTTGTTAAGACTAAGATTACACTGGTAGTGTCCCAGTTCTCTGAGATTTCATCATTTTTCTAAGCTTTGTTAGATATTTGTAGTTGACTGAGCTTCTATGCCAAATTCTTTAGAGCTGATGGATGTAAGCTTACATGACATCAATCTTAGTAGATGTCTCATATCTTCCTTTGCTACAGAGCTTAAACTTTTATTCCATTTACTATATCATCCTCCTTCCAAAATCAAATAGAAACATTTGTGAAATGCTTCTGCCTTTTTAACCATGATTTCATCACTGTAGCTGTAGCAACAGGCTCATACACTAAGCCTGAGGTTCTCCTTGTTCCTACCATGTTTAACAGAAAATAACAAAATACTACGTTATCAGATTTAACCTTAGTTTATGTTAAAGGTTCTCTGTTTCTTTAGCCTTCCTTATTAATGTTGTATATTTTCTGACCGACACTATTAAATTGTCTACACTTTCTCTGTTCTTTCCCCATTCTTCTACTTATTTTTTTTAAAATCAGTACTTTTATATGCCCAGACTGAGCTTTCTCTGTAGGCGGGATCATGGCTTCCGAAGCACCTAATAGGAGATCCCTGTAAATTTTCTAGACATACAGATATTTCTTCTAAACTCAATGATATGTACTGAAAACTATGGCAGACATCTTTTTAGATCACTTATGCTTAATTTAAAAGAATATACTCATAATTATAAGATACATCTCAAGAAAATAAAAACACTGTTTTCTACAATCTCCAGAAGCTTAGCAATATAAAACTCAGTTTCAGTTGGATGACTTAGAGATAACCTTCTTTTGTTTATTGTATAAATTCAGAAATGCCATATACTCTAGTTTGTAATACATTTCTTAGAGACAGTAGTCTAAACCAATGACAAAATAAGTAATATTATTAACTGAAGAATAATATAGTAATGAAGAAGGGAAATGGACAAAAAGAAAAAGGATTTCTTCTAGCAAAATTCTGAGATTTGTTAATATTTGCCACAAATATGAAAAAGAGATTTGGTTTATTAATTTCCAAGGGTCCATTCACAACATATGTAGAAATTCTCCTTGGTATTTCCTAGATGTAGCCAAATTGCTGATTGCCAGATGCTCGGAAATACACACATGTCATGATCTCTTTACAGTTGTCCTGATTCCTATGACAGGATTCTGGTACAGATGTACCTCTGAGAGCCAGTATGGCTGTTTCTATGTTAATTTTCAAATCTCTCCCAATTTTTAATTGATTATTTCAACTGTACCTTTTAACGCAGGCTTCTATCATGTCAGTGGCCATGAGTTTAAGTCTCTGCTCTAAATGGTGGGCAAACTCTGGTTCTGGCCAGTGAAGATCAAAAACAAACATCTGCAGAGCATCCAGTTTCCAGAAAAGATCTTCTGATGTAGCTGAGCCATTGCTATAAGAGACAAAACAAAACAAAGTCCCCAAGAAACAGAATATAAATGTATGGATGTCTATCCCAGTTCCCACAGAATTATCTAAGGTAGTAAGATTTCCTTATCACACCATCTTCCTCCTTCACTTCACTTCACTTCACTTCACTGTATCTTATAGCATAGTTGATCTTATTCCAAGAATGTGAAAATGGTCATGGAAATTTTAAAATAATTACCATTAGGGTGAAAAAAGTAAAGTTTTCTCATCTGTTAGCTGAGAAATATGACAGGCTAGGGAGGTAGATGGGATGTCGGGGAACATGGAAAACAAAGTAGCTCAAATTTCAGATCAAGACAGGAAAAATAAAGGGTACAGGAAATATTAATTATTGAGGACCTTTTCGAAACAGTGAAGACTTTGCACATGTGTTTTCTCGCCTTCATAACTCTGGTAGATAAGCCTACCAAAGAAATGAAGATGCAAGTAGTAATATTGTAAAAGATATACTCAGACAAATAGTCCCTTGATAAATGCTCATTAATTCTAACTGAGGGAATAACATCAGATCCTGGTGGAAAAAAGAGAACAGAGACTATTTAAAGAATTTGTGCACAAACAAACCAGGGGATTAATATGATTAATATGGCTCTATGTCATCTCAGACTATCCACATAGTTTTAAAGTTCTTCCACCTTGAACTGATTGCTGAATTTAAAGACTTTTGCTTGTGATAAAATACAACAATTTAAGGCTAATCTTAGGAGTAACTACAGTCACACTTCCACTGTCATCACGGATTGATTACATTTTCATGATGCGTTGTATTGCAATGCCTGGGTTATTGTTTAAGGACAGTTCTACTACACAGCATGGCATTCCAGGATGTTAGTGACAAAAGCAACCAAAACTCAGCCTGACAGTCCCAATTCAGATCCAGATAGTTTAAATATGTCACTGCTGCTATTTTCTTTCTTCTGCCTCATGACAAGATAACATCATTATCAAAGAGTTAAGTGACCCCAGCTGTCATGGAAGGAGCCAGTGAGTGCTGAGTGTGCTCAGGACAGATCAGGGTCAGATTAAAAAACAAGCAAAAAAGATAGAAAGGACCTCTAATATCTGACCACCTAATGCACCCCTCAGGCAGTAGCACCACTACTGGTTTACACCAGGTTAGCGAGACAGCGGGCAGTGAAGTGAAGCAAAGCACAGCTCATGTTTCAGGCTCTGAAGAGGCATCATGGATGCAGCAGGAGCACTGCTTTGGTCTCACAGCACCCCACCACCTTCCAGACCCACCCAACTGCCCCCTTGCTCTACTGCCTTAATGCTACCAGAGCCATCGCTGTCTTCCACTGAGCAATGCTGTCTCAGTGCTGAGAGGGGCTGGAAGCAGGAGTGCCTGCCTAAGGAAAAAGCTGGCTCCACGCGACCAACTCTGACTTCAGCTCTGGTTTTAAATGGTGTATGTTTTGATATTTTCACTATGCATAGCAGGATATTCCACAGTTTTAGACGGGCTTTTGTGAGTTCATGCATATTTTCCCCACTTATTTTAAACAATAATTGCTGATTTTACATTATATTGTGCTCCTGAAAGAAAACAGCAGAAATGGGAAAAAGGCCCATGGGACTGCTCAGGTTACAACTTGCATAGGGACGTTACCTGTTAAGGCTGGACCTGAAGAGGGAGCACTTGTATACACCGCTAAGTTTAATTAAGAAATAGAAATAACAAACCACCAAAACTTCTCAGAAAGTTTATAATCCTGCTAGACTGTTCTTTAAATTATATGATAAGCAAATATTGAAGATACCGTTACATCTGCTGTGTGCACTGGCAGTGAGTGAAGTTGTAGATACTATGTTATACACATTATTTAATTCAAAAGTGACTAAGTCAATTTTTGAGATGACTGGGGCAAAAGAGTAAGACAAATTATACAGGGACAGAAATGGGAACAATCTCAGTATATATATATCACAGTTGTTAAGAACACATTTTCTAGAAAACAAACCATACTTTCTCAAGAAACAGAACTATTGTTTTTCATCATTAGATCACATAATTTAACCATTTTTTATTCTTCCATAGTGTTTTCTTTTTCACCTAATGGAATTCCAAATGAAATTCTTTAGGACTCAGGAGGACTAATGTGCTCTCCATAATATCAATGTATTCTTATGCACGTTCACTCCCTGGTAACCACTTAATTTGGTTTCATTAGACTACCAAGTAAAGTTTCACAATTATAATAAATGCAATAATAGACACAGGTTCATGAAACACTAATTCATTCTGTGAGAAATGCTAATTGATTCATTCTCTTTCCATATAATTTTGAGCTCCCATTCTTCAATTTTTTATTCAGCATTGTCCAATAACATATGAATCTGACTAACATATTGTACTAATAAGATGGGGAAGGAAAACAAAGGGCTACAACAGAAACTATTTGTTCCTAGTTCACACCCCCAGACACAATGTCTAATTTGTTTGTTCAGTATTGCAGAAAACTGTGATTTCAATCACCTTGTTACAGCTATTTGTACCAGATACTTGTTTTATCTGTATTTTAGAATTTTTCCTGGCCCTTATTCAGTAAAAGCATCAGAAACAGTATTAAGTGTCAGCACATACCTCAATACCCCGAAGTAGTTGTACAGTCTATAGATTTGCTTTCCCTACTAGGAGCTGGTTATGTCACTTCAGGGTTTAATACTCCATAAAATGTAACATGAAGAAGAGCCAAATTCAGTTTTAATGTCCTCCTGGCAGCAGGAGGAATTCCTGTATTAAAATCAAGCCACCAAAGCATTTGAATCTCCATCCATAATTCTAGAACCATTTTTTTTTTGTTTTGTGAAGGGACAGGACACATTCTTGGCTATTGAAAAGTTTTTATTTCAACACGTATGGTAAAGCTACTCTAGTCTAATGAATGGAATAATATTGCTCTACCAGGAAACTGAACTGGTACTCTTTCTTTAAAAACTATATTTAATATTGTTATCTGTATTTTTAAAATTAAGCACAAACTTCACTGTTCTGTTGGTCAAAACTTAAGCTTTCAGCCCTAGTTCTTTGTGCAAAAGGTACTGTCTAGTTGTCCGCTCTTTTCAATCAAGTCACGGCAGTAAGAAGTTTCCAATTACTAAAAGAGGCAAATATTATGCCCATCCTAATTGTTTGGAGGTTTTTTTAATGGTAATTTAACTTTGTATTTGGTCAGACTTTGACTGGCAGAGCAGACCAGAGGTCCATTTTAATGTGAATTATGTTATGGCTTTATGCTTTGCATCATACTGAACACAGCAAAAAAAGGTCCAAGACATAATGCGTCTTCAAGACCCTGCAGAATATTAAACTTAGGAGCTGCATACAACCTTCTAAATAATTCACTTATCTGCTGACAACTGAGAGAGGAAGTTTCTCACTAGGCTTGCCAGCTACCTAAGCAGTAGCAATTAATCAAACAGTCCACTAATAAAGCACACTGGCTGCAAGATCAGCACGCACATGACTCCAGAGTAGATGCAGAATATATAATTTCTTGAGTAGATGTGAAACTCCATAGGGTACCTTGGGATATGAAAATATAGGAGAAATATTAAATATCAAAGGACATTCTCAATCAATCACAAGATTCTAAAGGAGCTGGCTTCCATTCTTGTAGAATTTACCAAAAGACATGATGGTGATTTTATAGATTACTGCAATAATATTTTTTTAAAATGTTATTACTGAGTTACTACCCATTAGTATTTTGTGAGGTGTGTTTACAAAACAGGGCACCAGCTCTATGTCCTTTGTGAGCCCCCAGCTTGTAAGGTCCAGCTTTACTTCCTTTATGCTGTCTCAAGACATATTGAGTCAACTGAGAATTTCTTCAACAGAAAAGGATTTTCAATAATTACAAAGTCAATGGCGCTTAACTGCATCTCTCTATTTTTCACCAGCAGATGAGGGGGAAGGATGGAGCAGAACTTCAGCAAGTAACAGCTTGTTACAGCTTTGTCCCTCAAAGATATTAGGGCAGAGTTACTTCATGGTTCCTCTTAGTTCAGGAGTGAGGTAACCTGAGGATCAAGCAACCAAAACATATTTCTTGTCTTCTTTCTTCCCGCATGTTAGTATTTTTGGAGAAAAGAAATTTGGCCCCCTATATAAATTTGTCTTCCAGAACACTGAATAGGAACTAGCTGTATTCCAAACTCCTTAATCCACAAAAAGTAGATCAGCTAAATTTCACTACTCCATCAGCCCTATGGCTATACTTTTAAACAACCATTCTTAAAAATGCAGACCATGGCCTCCTACCACTACGACAGGAACTATGTGGCACTACAGATACAACCCCCCAAAAAAGCGCTGAAACGCGATCTCCTGACTTATTCAGCATTTACAAACACACAGCGAGGTCCAGCATGAGAGCTCAGACACGTTCAGACCAGATCCCTTCATATCACAATCAGAAGACTGTGACTGCTCCAACTGGTTCCTCTTGTCACTCATTATAACTGAACCATAGAAGAAAAAATACAGCTGACACATTTTCTTTGATGTTCTGGTTGGAAGACAAGACAGGACTATTCTCCAGCAAGCATGTATCTTATTCCATGTTTCCCCAGCCTCGAGTTTTGCCGAACCTGATGTTCTAGAGTGGCACCAGATAGTAAAAGACAACACCAGCTCTGTATCTACAATATTTTCAGTCACTGAATCTCTCATGTCTGTACTGATAATAATAATATGTAAATTAAACCATAAACAATTGTAATCACCCACAAATCTAACTTAAAAACCAGCTCCAGAAGAGGCAGAGAAATTAAATCTAAAATATGAAATGGAACAAAAATGCAATTTAAAGTAGTACATTTGAATTAATTAATAAGTAAGGAAAAAACCCCTTCATTCTGGTTGATTAGAAGCTTTTACAGAATATTCAGACTCTTTTACTCTTTAAGAATGTTGTCTTCAGCCAGACGGAACAGTAATCCACAGTGCTCTGCATGTCTAGCCAAGGTGTCCTCTGAGTTGTCCTCTCCTGAGACCAATCAAGAAAAACAGACTACTACTCATAACACTTTCCCCTTTTCATATCTTCCTTTCCAATGCCCAATAATAAAAGGTTAACCCAAAACAACTGAAAATGAGGTAACGATCATCCTAAGTGCTGTTATAAGCAGTGTACATTTATTGTTCCAAAACATGTGATCAAGGAAAAAAAAAGCATTGTTAATTAAAAATTATAAACAATCTTCTCTAGTAATGTTCAAAAGAATTGAAGCAACTTTTAAGTGAAGGAGGGGAAAATCTATTTTCACCAATAAAGCACACAAAGAAATGCCTAACTGTGAATATATTTTCACCTCTTCTCAGCAAAAGTTCTTAGGTAGGCACGTAACAGCTCTGTTGAATATGAATGGACTTAAACATGAACATAAGAGCCTGAACATGAACATTAATAAATCTTGGAGAATATGAAATCTCTTCTTATTGCAGAAAAAATAGACGCAGGACTTGGCATTTTCAATAAACACTGAACTATAACTCAGCTGGCTCACAGACCACTTTTTCTCATTTCTTTTGCCTGTAGATTCTTCACTATGTAATTCAATCTGATAACGATTAATTGGCCAAAATCATCACTTTCAAAGAGAAAAAGTCCAGCACAACTTAGTGCTATACATAGTCATCTTCTTGTCAAAGCATCAGATGGGTGGCCCAGAGGAGGGAGCACAGTGGACTGGGAGAGAAAGACTTGTGGGAGTCAGTGGCGACAAGGTGCCACCTGCAATGACTGACAAAGCAGGGCTTGGGCTCCTGAATTCAGGTGCCTTTGCTGACTCCATGTATAACGCATTATGTCATTCTAGTCCATTTAAGGTGGGTATTCATCACACCAAAAGGGAAAACTGACAGGAAACACCAGGTTTTGCTTAACAGGTATTGGAGCCTAGGTATTTGATTACTCCCCATTGTAGAATTTAACTAGAAAGAGGAAGCTTTGTTCTTCCTGAAAGGATGGGATGGGAGAAGTGGGGAGATATAAAATGCTCCTCCTTTCTTTCATGTAATAGTGAAAGTAATCCACTTCCTCCACCGGCTACTGAGACACCATTACCAGCAGGAAAGAGGAAACGCATTAGCTTGGGAGGAGGAATAACTGGCTTATGGTGCCTTCACTTTTATTTTTTGATCCAAATACAATACATGGACATTCTGAGAAGTTACTTGGCTCTTCAGTAGAATGTAGGTAGGCTGATTCATAAAATACTATCTGAATTCCACAGTATTACAAAGGTAACTTAATACTACCTGCAATCTTGAATGTTAATTTATACACATTTTATAAAATACAACTTCAAAGCTCTATGTTTAGGGAAAAAGAACATGAAGAGGTGCCTACAATGGAGCCAGCACCTTGGCACACTTCTTGAATGCTGTGCGAGGTGGCTGAAAGGGGATGATGACCTTACAAAGGCCACACTGCAGTGGGGACACCACTCATCCCCACTTCTCTTGAGAAGCAGCAGAGCAACAGCTACTGCTGGCAAACAATTACAGCACATGTCAACCTCAGTGTTCACTGAATGCTTTGAAAACCTCACTGATTAGTTTAGGATGTTATGCATACTTTGCCATACACACCATGAGCCTTCATACCAGAAGATGTGCAAGGGGGGTGAGCCGATGGCTGAATTTCACTGTACTTGCACATTTTTTGACAATACAGTCTAGGAATTTATTGCTACATCAAAACCTTAATTTAGGAAAGATCTACTACTATAATACTCCAACCAGAATCCATATTTATTATATATTAATTATAAATTCAATATTCAAAATACCTGAATTTTAATACGTACAAGTTATTTTTGCTAGATGGGGCTGCTAGAATACAGACTGCAAGAAGACCATACCTAAGATTATAAGAACTCTTAACTCTGAAACCTATTCTCTAAAAAAATAAGTAACCTTTGAAAGCATGGGAATAACAGAAAACAATTTGATTAGCAGAAGACCAATTGTATTCAAAGCTGAAATGACTTGCACAAGCACATCAGGAGAAACCTAGCATTATTACAGTAAACACAAAAGGTAACAAAGTCAAAGATTAAGAGGAATTTTGTCAACTTTTAGGGGAATTAGCAGCAGAACAATAGTCATAATACTCAACAGACAAGTGCCAGAAGTCTGGAAGAGCACAACTCCCTTTTTAGAATAAGTCACATGGAAAAGACGAGGGGCAATGGGTACAAGTTACACCTCGGAAGATTCTGATTGGACACAAAAGGAAAATTTTTCACAATGAGAACAATCAGCCATTGGAATAATCTCCCTAGGGAAGTGATGGATTCCCCAACATTGGTCACCTTTAAGATTCGGCTGGACAGGGTGCTGGGCCACCTTGTCTAGACCATGCTTTTGCCAAGAAAGGTTGAACCACATGATCCTTGAGGTCCCTTCCAACCTGGTATTCTATGATTCTATGAACTCTTGCACTAATGGATCTGAGCGCTTGTTATGAGTGTTTAAGTCCATCATAAAACTTGAGAAGACAATACTTGGCTTGAAATCACATTATCAAGTTTTGCATCCTGAATGTGTGTTTTTTGAAGTCTTTCACATTCATCCTTTCCTAATATAACTTTAGCTTAAATAAGGTTCTTCTTGAGACCTTCTCTAATGTATATGAATGTGTCCTTACACAGAAATCTAGCCTGTAACTATAGGAATATTCCCACAGAACAGGGCATGTCTGCTTTTTGCTTTTTTTTTTTTTTTTTTTTTTTTAAGAAAAGAGCACTGAAGTGTTGGGAAGAAATAAAAAAGAAATACATATTTTTTCAAACAGACAAAGAAATGGATGTACTTCTATTCTGGGTACTTAATCTTTTACTATTTTCCTGTAACATGGATATTAATCTAATGACAATATTTGCAATCAATGATTTTCAGAACCAATATACAATGAGTTAATCAAACCCATGCAAAAATATGATGGGCTGCCTCACTTTACAAAACCACAATTATCCAAAAGGTTCTCTACTGCTTACTAATTCAGAAGGGTCATTAAGTTGTTTAGGGTATTAAACACCATTCATACTATGACAGACCTTTGCCAAGTTGGTTTTGTAAGTTATCAGGTTTAAGACTGCTACATTTTAATGCACCAGAAAGCGCAACTCACTAAGAGTCCATGCTTGGCTCACTCCCAGGAAACAATAATTTCCAACTAAGAGATCATAAACACCATGCAATCCAAATACAGCTGCACAGAACACTAGCAAGGCCATGCAGAGCTGACATACAGTCAGAAGGTTATTGAAGAATACACACGTGGAGTCATACAAAGAAGTCATCCAGGTTGGTGTAGTAAAACTAGGTATTTGTGGAAGATTAAGAGTCAAACTTGGAACTTTTGGAAGAGCTACATTAGGAAGACTGTTGGTGATGCTCCTGTGAAGAAATAAACAATGTAGGAATACAATAAAAAATAGAATATTTAGATGACAACGGGGGAGAACACCTGATTAGACAGAAAGCTATAGGCAGGTGCCTTGTTCAGATCTTGTAGAAAGCACTTACTTGACAGGTTGCCATGACTCTTGTTCAAGACCTCTGTGAATGGACTGGGCAATTGATGATTCCATGAGGTCGATGTAACGGATGACCATGGGAACAAAAATTTCTTGCAAGTGCTTGTGAAACTTTCCATTGCACAAAAATGCTTTAAAGACAAACAAAACACAAATAAAAACTGTCAGGCCTTTCCCTATTTTATTTTGCAATAGGAAAAAGTATCTCTTAAAATGTTTTAGTACACAAAAGCATTTTAAGAGCAAGCTTGTGTAGGAAATACAGTTCATAATAGATAAATGAAGTGCTCTGTGAGGACAGTGCAGTACATTTTAAACTCTCACTGTAATGAAAACTAGGCACATACTGAAGCTCTTTCTTGAACCAGAACATTTTTGCATCTTGTTAAAATTAATAATGTACTTTGCTGAATCTAACCCTTAGCAATTTTGTTCAATACTTAGACACCAAGACAAAACAAAAAAACCAAACCAAACAAACTATTTGAATGTCATTCAATTATTTTTATTCTCCTTATGCTAAGAAGAACAAAGGTTACAGTAAAACATTCCAGCCTCACTAGGCTATGTGCAAAAATATAGAGGTATACAGCATTTCCTCCAGACTGCTTAATGGAAAAAGGCAATATATGACATATGAGTGTTTCGGGGAATAAGAATAGTTTACCCATCTGCTCTCTGTCCTTGGGAGCTGGTAAAGTCCTGAATCACTGCCTATAGCTGCACAGGACATTCAATGAGCTCTTGAATAGAAAACTTGTCTTGGTATGCCTATGCCTGTCCATACATAAAAATCTCAAAGGCCAGAGCTCACCATGAGAATCCTGGCTTTTCCCATCCTGATGTGCACAAACCTCATCAAGAGCCCCATGAACAAAAGTACCTCCCAGCCAGTCTGTGTTCATGTGAAACGGCCAAGCTTGCCTCTCCTCTGTCCTCTCAGCTGTCTCGCAAAATTTTAAAGAACACTAACTCTATGCTTGCCTTCTGGAAGTTTGCAAATTTTCTGGTGTGATTATCTCCCACATTACAGCAACTGTCGTTTCACAACTTGTGGTGGTTTGACCTTGGCTAAATGCCTGGTACCCACCAAGTCGCTCTATCACTTCCCCCCCCTTCCCCTTTTTTTCTCAACAGGGCAAAGAGGGGAAAGAAAATAAGATAGGAAAAAAACCCCAACCCTTGTGGGTAAAACAACAGCAGTTTTAATATAAGCAAAGCGAAGCAAAGGTCCGCACGTGGAAGCAAAAAAAAGAAAACAGATTTATTCTCTACTTCCCATGAACAGGCGATGTCGGGCCTTCTCAGGAAGCAGGGCTCCGATACGCGTAGTGGTTGCCTCGGAGGACCAAGGGTGACCCCACCCCCTTCCTCCTTTCTCCCAGCTTTATACTGAGCAGACGTCATATGGTATGGAATATCCCTTTGGTCAGTTCGGGTCAGCTGTCCTGGTTGTGTCCCCTCCCAAGATTTTGCCCACCCCGTCCCACTGTGGGGGGGGGAAATGTCGGAAAGAGCCTTGGTGCTGTGTAAGCACTACTCAGCAGTAGCCACAACACCAGTGTGCTATCAACACCCTGCCAGCTCCCAGCATAAAACACAGCACCATGAGGGCTGCTACAGGGGAAAACCAATTCTGGCTCAGCCAGACACGGTACACAACTATTTAAAGTAAGTCCTGAAAACTAGTTGCCTGAAGCACTTGGGAAAGCTTACAACATGTAACACACCTAGAGGTGTTGTCTTGCTTTTAAAAAGAAATGGAGTTGACTGGTGAGCATACTATAAGCATGAACCATATTACTCAAGAAAAGTGAAGTAGATATAAACAGTAGAAAAGTACCTGCTTCGCAGATGGGATTTACTGCATGAAAAACTGTATACACAATGCAAACTGAAGATGCTTAAAACCTGAAAACTAGTTTGCTACCACCACTGCTTGTCCCTGTACTCTCTGAAAAGTTATCTTAGCAAATCCTAAGCCTTAGCACACTAATGTCCTGTCCCACCAAGGGAGTATATCAGTTTCATGTTTTGAATGTGTCTGTGTTCACCCATTAATCCAGCATTACTATTAGGACCTATAAGGATATTCCCATGTGTACATGGAAATCATACAGGCAAGCAGAACCACAGAAAGAAATTTTCATTATTTTGGTAGCCCTTCTTTTCTCCCACCTATTTTATGTTCTTTTAAATTCTCTTGTGGGTTTCTCCTCCCACCTGTTTCTGCATCCAGGCTTCTATTTGATTTGGATGGGTACCACAACTGCATTTTGAGGAGGCTTCCTCCACTTTCTAAGAAGAAAAGCCTGGATCATGGGGCTCAAAACTTTGGAAACCAACTCATAAAATTACAATCCCTCTTGTTCCACTACTTGTACAACTCCATGTATAACATATAAAAATAATTTCTGTAACTTCCAGAAACTCCTTTGCTTTCCATTCCTGAATGATGTCCACCAGAAACTCAACCTGGGAGAGATGGAGACTATTCACAAAATGTGTCATCAAGTTTCAGTTCCCTATTGCTACTTGTATTGCAAGGAAATGCTTTTGTTGCTGATTCTGGTCACTAATATTATTTTTCTTTTTTTGAATAGAGTGATCTGAAAGCAAGAACTATTTTCTTGAAAACATCCTTGTAGATAATGGGAAATTATGTATCAATCAGTTTTACCTAAGGAGAAAATACTAATGCGATCAGCCCTCTCTAGTTTTGTTCACCTGCCTCTCTCTTTCTAAGAATTTTGAAACTTTTAGCTAATTTCAACCATATTACACACAGGGGTAGAGATATCAGATATACGAATTTTCATGAAAAACGGCAGCTAGGTAGCAGGCAGAGATCATTAGGGTTTCCACTGAGAAAAAGGCAGCAGCATATGCTCATCTCTTATTAAACACTTGAGAATCCACCCTTGAGAGAGCACCTATGAGTCCATTACAAACATACTCCATTATTTACACTGCTTCTAGAACGACTTGTTAACTAGTTCTGTCATAATTATTTGTATATTGGGCACTCAAAACAGTGTTATTATTTCAATGTTTATATATCTTAAAACTGCAGCATCTGTGACCAGCAATAATAGCAACTGAGAAAGATTTGGGTATTGACACAAAGGTTTCACAGTAAACAGCTGATGAACATTGCCTTTGAGAAACAAAAGGTGGTATCAAGCTACATATCAGGTTGATTTTTCGAGGCAACTTTGAGCTTAAAGACAACAAGAATACAACTGTGTTAGTTAAGTCAGTATTGCTGCTTTATAGTGAATCAGTGCAGGACTGGCATTAATCTGGAAATCACGGTTACTTGAAGGGATGAGCTTGTAGTTTACTGTTTTCTGAGCACACCGCAGAAATGCTCTGCTACAACCCCTACTCTGGGAATTACAGTAATAAAGCCTCATGGGCAGGAGGGCAACTCTTGTTATTCTGAAGTCAGAATAAATTTTAAAGAAGTCACAGGCAATAAAAGCTGTTCAACTTAAAAAGCTGAATCATTTTCCTAACATCCTGACATCAGTCTTTGCAGGGAAGTGAAACTTTCCAAAATGATGCCAAGACTCTTAATATGACTGCACCTCCATGGAGATCCCTCTGCGAAGGTGGGCACACACACGAGAGTGCTGTTTTGGTTCAACAACTCGGTGAGCATTCTGTTTTCCCAAGGCTGAGGACATGGCAGGTCTGATTTATCCATCTGGAGATCTCCATCAAGGATTACTGCAGGGCAGGGAAAGAACTCAAGAGCACAGGGGTAAGTGATATAGCTGAGTATCATCAGCAGACTCATGGCACTCTACCCTATGATTAGAATTGATCTTGCCGAAAGGTACCACCTGTGCATCAAAGCAGATGGGAAACAAGAGATCCTTGAGGAAATGCCACACTTCAAATCCCTCAACTACCACTTGTCTTCAAAGTTATGTAGCTTAATTCTCCATTGTCTTGTCAATATAGACACCCCGCACCCTCTTCATATGAGCCATCTCATATTCACACAAACAACAACAAAATGAAAGCCTAGGCCAGGGCAAGATAATGCATAGACAAAATTAATGGAGAACGGATTACAGGAACAGAAACAGTTCCCTAAATGAAAAATTCTTGAAATACTGAAGTTGAAGATGAAAGTTAATAAATTTTTACATATTTGGTAGCTGAAATATATTAAAATATGACAAGGCCACAGATTAAAAGTACAGGCTAATAATCCAGTGCTGGAATGAGGTTTCTCCTCTAATAGTATGAAAAGAATCTACTGTGCTTGTGTATAACAGAAGCTGCGGGGCTTCTTTTGCTTCTACTTATACAGGCATAGATGAGGAGTTATCCTGGAGTCAGCATGTTATGCTGTCCTCAAGAGCTTCTGAAGAATCAAAGGAAAGGAAGAATGTCACAGGTTAACACGAGTCTTTTCCACTGACAAAATTAGCAGTTTGGCAGACGGTCTATAATTATCCTGCTCTCCATAGGATTCTTGGGAAGGTATCACTTGGATTTTCTGGCATATTTTTAAATCTAAAATAAAACCAGTGAATTTCAAGAAGGAAATTTCCTTAGGACTCCTTATTCTATTCATAGCAGTTGAAAATCACCCAATAACCTGTAAAAAGAAAGTTTATATTTCCATTCTTTTCCTGTTTCTATTATATTCTGCCTCCACAAAGCATTTATTAATCAGTTACTTAAATTGTGGTGAAAATTGCAAGTGTGTCAGCTTATGTACAAATTGCTGTGTATTTTTACATACAAGGCATACTTTAAAAGTGAATTTTAGAGATGTACTATGTGGAAGCAAGCTGAAAGTTTATTTCATCTTTACAAGACAGAGTGACATGAACAGCTTTTTGCACAATTTTCTTGTGCCTAAAACTCATTCAGTCAAAAAGGTTATTGGATATTCTGTTAAGTGATAATGCAGCTGGAGTTAGCACTCAATAACAGTAACCAAAATATGTAGCTCTTATCTGAAGGCAGGTTATTATTTCAAAGCAGCTTCTAATAGGACTGAGCAAAAATTGTAAGTCACTGATCTAAGAAAAGATTCCCATTACAACTAATGAGAAGTGTAAGTTTTGATGAGAGGTATTGGTGTGGGTATAAAGTTTGCCCTGATTACCTTAAATCCAAATTGTTTTCTATCTCCACCCAGTAGTTTAAAATAGGGACTATGATGTTATACCTAAATTGTAGTACAAAAGTGGTACACAGGCTGTAACAAAGCAGGAAAGTGATGCTGTCTTTGGTCGTGTTTGCCACTCTGCTACTAGCAACAGTAATAGTGGAGAAAACATATCACAGAATTACTGTTTGAAATCAATAGCCATGATAACAGCAATGGCTTTCAAGAGGCTAACACCCAACATGCTGTTTTTTTAAAATCAGCTTCATCAGACTGTCTACAGGTGTAGCATGACTGAGTTAGAGCAAGTACACAGACATTTCACTGAGTAATACTTGATGGAAAATGAGAATTATGAGTTAACTTTATAATACTCCTAGTTTTGACTGACTTGTGCCAATGTCGTAATGCAATAATGCTGAGCAACAGCACGGTACATAGTGTCAGTAAGTGACACTTGGAAAGAAAACTTGTCAGGGAAAGAAGCAGAATATTGAATATACAATTCAAAAAACTCTAAAATAAGCCACATATATAGACACTTCATGTAACCAGGAATATGCTGCTAAAAGATATCTCTGACACCATCTTAAATGAAGAGGAGTTAATACATCACAGAATCATCTAGGCTGGAAAAGACCTTGAAGATCATCCAGTCCAACCATTAACCTAACATGGACAGTTCCCAACTACACCATATCCCTAAGCGCTATGTCAACCCAACTCTTAAACACCTCCAGGGATGGGGACTCCACCACCTCCCTGGGCAGCCCATTCCAACGCCTGACTACCCGTTCTGTAAAGAAATGCTTCCTAATATCCAGTCTAAACCTTCCCTGGTGCAACTTGAGGCCATTACCTCTTGTCCTATTGCTTGGTTACTTGGATAAAGAGACTCATCCCCAGTTCTCTGCAACCTCCTTTCAGGTAGTTGTAGAGGGCGATGAGGTCTCCCCTCAGCCTCCTCTTCTCCAGACTGAACAACCCCAGTTCCCTCAGCCGCTCCTCGTACATGTGCTCCAGACCCTTCACCAGCTTTGTTGCCCTTCTCTGGACACGCTCGAGTAATTCAATGTCCTTTTTGTAGTGAGGGGCCCGAAACCGAACACAGGAATCGAGGTGCGGCCTCACCAGTGCTGAGTACAGGGGTAAGATCACTTCCCTGTCCCTGCTGGCCATGCTATTTCTGATGCAAGCCAGGATGCCACTGGCCTTCTTGGCCACCTGGGCATACTGCTGGCTCATGTTCAGCTGGCTGTCAATCAACACCCCCAGGTCCCTCTCTGACTGGCAGCTCTCCAGCCACTCCTCCCCAAGCCTGTAGCGCTGCTGGGGGTTGTTGTGGCCCAAGTGCAGCACTCGGCATTTGGCCTTATTGAAGCTCATACAGTTGGCTTGAGCCCATCGCTCCAGCCTGTCCAGATCTCTCTGCAGAGCCTCCCTACCCTTGAGTCGATCAATACTCCCACCCAACTTGGTGTCGTCTGCAAACTTACTGAGGGTCTGTCTTACATGTCTGTCTTGAGGCACTAAAAACCTGATGAATCTGAATAATGAAACAACTACAGAAAGTAAATTGCCCTCTAGAGCAGGCCCCTTCATAATTTATAGGCTCTGTGGACAAAAAAGTAACATGATCATTACAGAAAATAATACGCAATCCTGGAACAACCATGTCCTCTATCCCTCTATGAATATCCAATTCTGGAGAGATATTGGTTACTGTTATAGCTGTACAGTCTGCAAAGCTTTACACAACCATAACTGTGTATGAACAATAGAAACTTTGGAGATTATTAAAATGTATACTATAAAAGGAGCTACAGTATTTTTTCCAAGCCTTTACATTTTGAAAAATCACAACAAATTTATCTACAATCTATTACTCATCTCCACAGTAAGTGTCTTTTTTAAAATCACTTTTTGTTATTTGTTAGCTCTTGTCAGAAAAGTGGAAATATTTTATGGGATAGGAAGACCATACTCCTCTATCCATTTTTTAAAGTAGTTCTTCAGTTAGACTTAACAGGTAAGCAATCACTGATGACTCAATGATGAACTCTTAATTGTTGTGGAATAAGGTCAGAAAAAATGGAGAAGCTTGAAGTGACTCAAAATGGAGTCCTTCATAATAGAAGTGTGAAGCTTCAAGTAGGACTGCCCCTTCCTCCCCCTTTTTACTTCATGAAAAGTTATATGCTGTATTGCAAAATGCAGTTTTTTCTCATTGTTAAATGAATATTAGCTTCAAAGTATTCAGCTTGAATCATGTACAATATTTTGTAACCTATTAAAATAACACATTTGAAATTATTTGAATAGCAAAGACTATGCATTTTCATTATCTCACAGTCTTTCTAATATTATATTTTAGTGACATAGATATAAAAATAGTCTTACATGTAAGTTTTCCTTAAAGCTGTAAATGTTAGATTGTTTCTTTATTGTTAAGAGTTTGCTCATGTCAGGTTTACGTGGAAACTGACTCCTGCATCAAGGATTTAGAGTTCATTTAAAGCTCTTGAGATGGAATAACACGCAGGTGTCAGTCCTCCAAATTTCACTGAAGATTAACCTAATATGCAATATGGTGACCTAACAGTTCTTCATTTGAAAGAAATCTGAAAAGTAATCTCTGATATAGCTGGAGAGTGAGAATAACCCAGTGGGATTTCCACCTCTTCATTTCCTAATGAGTTTTTTGATAATGAGAGGTGACTTTGCCAGTCACTGTGGGCTCTATTATGGCTAATTTACTCCACTTCACTCTCCTTGTTAATTATTAACACTAGCCTTTTTATCCTCATGAGACCACATTCCAGTTTTTCCCTTTTTAGATTTTTTTCTAAATCTATCTTTTTGAAGGTGAGAGTTTTCAGGAGAAGGTTTTCACTTAGGGTGAACACAAATCATTTATTTCATTTTGGAAGACTGTAAAATTGATTATATAAGCATGGAGATCTCTTTCTAATGGCTTTAATGCACTTGCAAGGTGAAAAGGCTGTTAATTACAGAATAAGCACTGAGGTATGTTCCACTTGGGAATCAGTTCTTGGTAGAATGGTCACTTGCCACTTGCTAACATATCCACTGATTAAAAGGTGACTAATTTCCACAGTTGCTTTCCAATAGTTCTGGGAAAAAGAAGTGTATAATTTTCCAGATGGCTTTCACTTGCCAGAAACTGTAATTTACTGTATTTATTACCATTAGGGAATTCCTGAAATTGGTATACAGGTGTGACATTTCATATAGCAGTTGTTTCATATCCTTCAGTTAACATTTTACAATCTTTCTAATAATTGCTTTGACATGAAAGTTTTCATAAAATGTCTTTCCTAAGGCTGTTTTAGAAATTTAGCATTATTATCCATTTAATCTTTTAAGGAAAGAAAAATCAGTAGCCTACCAGCAACCTCTTTGCATGTGAGGACAACCCCTGTTTCTATCACTTCTCTCAGGTTGGAACCAAAGCACAAAGGAACACAAATGACACAATAATGTAGTTAAAACTGGTGCCATAAATCCTTTTTGTAAGACTACTGTAAAATACCTCCACAGCTTTCAGAAACCAAATAACTGTTTTAAGTGCACATAACATCCCAACTAGAGATGTGCTTCCTAAACTGAAAATGTAAGATGGTGTGGTGGTTTAGCCCCTGCCGGGGTCTGAGACCACGCGGCCGCTGCCCCTCCCCCACAAAGGGAGTGAAATACAAAGCCCCAAGACTGAAATAAGGACAGGTTTAATACAACAGTGCAATAGCAACACAACAAACAACAGCAATAACAATAACAGTAATAGTGATAGCAATGAACAGAGCAAAATAGCTACCAAATACAGCAGTTTGAAGCACGATGTACAAAACCACGAGTGCACCGCGCTCCGCGCCAGGAAAATGTGACCTGCCAGGATGTGATGTCCGCATGGTATCTGAATAACCCGGCTAGAGCTCCCCCCCCACTGCTGGGGAAACTTAACCCTATCCTGGTTAAACCAGGACAGATGGTAGGAAAGACACCTGAATATAGGCTTCAGGTTTTTAATCTGGATTTTAGATGATTAGACATCCACTTAAAGGAATGTAGAATCCACCTTGCAGGAATCTACCTCTTATGAGATCTGCACCAAGACTGAACAATTCCTACACCCTTCTGGGCAGACCTCTAAATTGATCTTAAATTACCACCAGCATGGCAATTTTAGTATGTTTCTGTAGTTGCAGTTTGTGCAACAAAGGATCCAGATGCAACATTCACGGACATCTTAAAAACAAACTAAGGGAAACACTAGCAGAAAAAAGAAATCATCAGGAATGTGGCATTTCATGTATTGGTAAATGTCAGGTTATGAAAACATAATTCATGAAAAGAGACCTCTAAGACTGGATGTTAATGTTCTTCTGCTCTGTCCTAGACCACATCCAACCTGGTGCAATAACAGTGACTTTCAACAATCCTGTTTAAGCTTCAGCTTTAGTTTGGTGGTCCTGTCCATTTGTCCCTTTCCCTCCATGACGTTTGTCATCCATTGTGTTACAGTGACTTGTACATTTGCTAGCTGCTCCGTTTCATGATATGGTGCTGTGGCCAAGAGGTGACCTGTACCGAGTGACCTATATATTTCAATAAACACTTGGCAGCTAAGGTTAACAGTAATACAAAGGTAAATAATACAGGTTGCAATATGTGTAACCTTGTAGAAAAGCTCTTGAATACTATTTTCCATTCTTTCAGTCAAGCAGTTTCCATACACGGAGCTAAAATTCTTAAAAGCTATTGAACTTCCACAGAAATAAAATGAATTTTCCAGGAAGAGTTAAAAATTATTTAGTCTTTCAATGAAAAAATCAAATGTTAGAATAACTTGAATCGTTCAATAAAAATAGCATTTGGATCTTCAAAATAATTTTTAAAAAGTATGTAATTTTCTCATTTTTAAGAAATAGAATATGAGTAAACATATAAAACATAGCACAAACATATTTTTTTCTTTATGATGCCTTAAAATGTTAGATGCAATTCAATGTTTTTAAATTAACACCTAATCAATTTTCTTTAGTGTCATTGGTTATTTCCTTAATTCCATTATTAAAATCACTTTCACAGAACACATGCCTAGGACATCATTTAACTATTACAAAAAACCCCCACCTCTCTCTTCAAAGATGAATAAAAGCAAGATAATACACCTATCTCAAATTTTGGTCCCCAACTCAAATAATGATACAACAATACACCAAGTGCAAATAACACTCTGATTTGTTGTATGTATCTTAATCCATTCATGCTAAGCCTATAATACCTTTATAGACATAACTAGTCTGAAAGTAGTTTGCATGAAGGCTTAGAAGGAAATATTAACTACAATTTTATTTAAGCAGTATAGATTAAATATGAAATATCAAATACATATTATGTTGCTTGTACATCACTGATTTAAAACCGAGCAATTTGTGAACACTGAATGGTTAAGGGATTGCCAGAATAAGGACTGAAATGGTGCAAGGATAGAAAGAAACTGCTCAACTTCCAAGAAAGGGAGCACCAGGAGATATATGATAAACACAGGCTCTGTCACTTTTATTTTGAGAATTATATTATTTAGAAACACATTTCTAAGGTGTGGGCACATTAAAAAATCTTACGCACACAATAAGTAAAAAACTTAAGATCTTACTGTCATTTCTGAGGGCGTTATTCAGCAGCTGGAAAAGTGGGAAGCTGTCCCAGGAGTCCTGAGGCTGCGCCACGAGTGCTGAATCCATATCAACAGAATACAGAGACAAAAACTTCTCTGCATGCTCAGCCAATAATTCTGGCCACCAAGCAAACGCCTGCAAACATGACAAAATAGAATTATTAAACACGAGTCATAAAGCAAAGAGAGGTGGTGTATCTATGGCAAAATACATCTGGGTATTTCACTTCATGTTGTATCTCATTTGGGGAGGATGAACAGGACAAGTGAAAAATGTGAAAATATTTTATAAAACCTTGTATCAAAAATGTAAGAAATCAAATAGATTATGTTGTGAAAAATGACATAATCAGAACAAAAATGTAACACAAAAAAATCAAAAAAGGAGTATAAATCCCTGCAACTCTTTGCCAGAGAGCAAAGAAAAGAATGAAGGCCTCATCCTTGAAAAGTTAGTGTATATGTTTCTTTTGATTTCATTCAATTCTAAGGCTATAGGTAATCAGATTAATTTGTTTTTCAAATAAATTCTTGTGAATACATTTTGAAGTCATTTGTTAATCAGAAGGGATGGTTTTTATGTGATTTTTTTTTTCCTTGAAGTATAAGGGCTTTTTTAATAGATACAGAGTGCTTTTTAATTCCTATTTTTGCCTTAAAGATGTTGGCATCCAGTTTTCCTTCCACAAATGCTATAAATACATCTTTAGAAATTCACTAATGTCTCTATTTAACTTAACAACATGTTGGAATACACAGTTTTCCATGGTAAAAATTTAGATTCGTAGGTAATCCTAGGTTAAAAGAACAGATCTGTGAAAAATAGTGTGTCAGCAAGTAAAGCCAGCTCCACATTAAAGACTGCTTCACATATAACTCTTGTATCTTTTTACCCTCACTTAAATCTAAGCTTTGAAAGGTCGATATTGAAGCTGAGTATTGGATCAGAGGAAGCTGTATGATCCTGGAGTTAAAGGTGAAGGTGAAGTGAGTTTATGAAATAGGATGAATATCACATACTGCTGAGTGTTTTGCTCAGAGTTCATGAAAATATCTGACAGTGAGAAATACCTACATATACTAGATAAGAACATGTCTTTGCTTGCAAACTTAAGCCCCTCATTTTGAATATCTTTGAATCTCTATTTTGAATACCCATTTTGCATATTTTTGAATTACCAGCATGGGACATATGTAGCTTGATCTATGCAAGTGCTGAGTTCCCACAACTTCAAATAAAGTCATAGAAATCCTTGCTTTCCTTTGTGAAACGCAGGTCCTAGGTAATGTAGAATTATGTACTCAGGCCTGAAAGGCATCAAATAAAAGACAACTTCTGAAAAGTGGTCTACAAGTATGTTTTTGCATTCTGGACTTTCTCATGACTGCCTGTAATTCTTTTTGACATGGGGCAAATGGAGAAAAGATGAATTGGCAAGAGGATTTAAAGACATGCTGAGCACCCTCTGCTATTACTGAGAAGTACTTTGTGTGTTGCAGTGTCGGGATTGAAGGATGCTGATTTGCACCACAGTGAAAAGGACAGATGAGCCTTCAAAAGTTTTGGCAAGAGTTTGAAATGGAGTCTTCTTCCTCAAACTGGAAGAAGCTCTTGTTTAAATGGGAGCTCATTAAAGGAACAGACTCCTTACCTCAGAAAATAACTAAATGCAAAGAAATAAAGAAGAAAAGAAACGTATACAGTCATTGACAGGTGTCTCTTTTAGGCAAGCAAAACTCTTCTCAGAAAATATTGCCAAACACTCAAAACAAACCAAAACCAAAACCAGAAAAGCAGCACATTTTCTTTCTATCTTCTTCCCTTTTGCAAATGACACTTTGAACTCAGACAGAAATTCTTCTGACCCTATCAAGAATTACCTATCATTGCTTAGGCAGCAAGAAAGAAGAATAGCAAAACAAAAACTACAGCTAAGATAGTTGTTCAGTCATTATGGATAATATGAAAACAGGCTAAAGGCAATTAGCAATTGGTGACACACATTCTAAGAGAACAAAAACACTGACTTAATTAAAGGAAGACTGAAGTTCTTAGATTCTAGAGACACACACAAATGCAACCATACAACACCAGAAATCATAACAATTTATGCTATACATTCAGTGCACAGTTCCATGCTATAAACAGTGAAAAATAATGTTCAGTTCACCAGGAATCACATACCTCTCTTCCCTTTGGGAATCCCAGAAATTTGGAAGTGTTATGAATTAAAAAAAAAAAAAAATAAATCTAGTATTAAAAAATGCAATACACTATGTTAGAGACTACTGATCCTTTTTGTCAACTGCATCATCAAACACTGAACATTTACTTAAACATTATGATGTGAAGTCATGATACTTAATCTTCAGTTTTGAGTAGGGAATGTATAATTTTGTGATCTTGTTCTCATATATATTTTAATACTGAAATTCTGCATGCTCTATAAATTTCAGTAAAATTGAACATTTATTACATGAATGAAGGAAAGAAGAAATAAAATTATCTTTATTCTTTTCAAGCTGTCTTAGATTAGATTGAAAACTTTTGCTGAACTGATTTTTCTGAAGGCATGTGCAATATGCTTACCCTTCTGAAAAATACCACATCTCTGACTGCAAATAAGTAGTATGGAAAATAATCTTTGAACAGAGATGTTTAATCATACATGTATGATTTGATCTGTTTCTTCTGTGTTCTCTTCCACAGAAGTCTTAATATTCTTACAGTAATGCAGGTCCGCAAAAGACAAAGACAACAATATATACATTTTATTGAGTAATCATTACAGAGTAACACAGTGGCAACAGTAGTGTAGAACATGACCTCCAGGGAATTAATTTCAAATCATCGAAACAGCTGTTTCTTCGGTATAAGATAAAACATCTATAACAAGTTCACACATGACAGATGTAAGCTAAAAACTTGATTCCATAGTGTGATATAAAACCAGATGTTTTGAATGACCATATTTATAACTATATATACTAAATCATGTTTATCCCTTTACATATTTTCCCAAAAAATATTTATTGAGTTTTCTGAGAAGACTTTTAAAACAATTTCCTGAACCTTCAAAAACTGTATTTATTAATTAAATGTAATAATATATACAATTGTGTGTAGCTGGTCAAGTTTATTTTTGTAATTCCTTGATATAAAAAGTGTTATAACTCTAAATATTCTAAATATTATGGTTTCTGCATCATGAAGCAAAAGACTTGAGAGTAAGAAACATGAAATTGTTCTGTTTTATTTCTTCTATCTTATAATGCCATTTTAAAAAGTGCAAGTTTAAAAGCAGTACTTTTCCAATCAACAGAAGAGCAATGTGAATGTGATTATTATACCCATCATTATATTTACATTAAAATCAAGATATATGCAGTATGATGAAAACTAGCATCCAGTTTTATTTTCTTTCTATTTTGAATGAGAGGTGAAAAGTTGGAAGGAACAACTGTATAAGGCTATGAATGTTTTCCATACCATTTCACCACCTCCAGCACAAAGATGCTTTCTCTATTTTATGCTCTTTAGTTTTCATTTCTAAACCTACAGTTCATTCAAGCGAATTCAAGTAGAGTTTTATTTCACTTCACTTTTCATAAGCTTCAAGTCTCTTATTCCTCTGTAAATGTGAACTGCCTTAAACATATGTCAGAAAGTAAAGCTAAAATGTTTCTTGACAGAATTGCTTCACATCAGGGGAGAAAAAACCTAGGAACAAACCATTCTCTACAGCATGGAGTAATGCAGTTACGGCCTCACCTCTGAATGATGCTCTTCATTTTGCTGCAATACTTCGATACAGAGTTCCGCAAGGTGAAGAATCTCTTCCAGTTTTCTAGCAGGTGTTGCTTGGTTCATGGTCTCTATATGAATATAAATTGTAAACCAAAATTGCTTTACTTCAGCTAGGATTTAACAGTAAGAGAAAACAATGGCAGAAAGGAATGGGAATGGGAGTTACAGTTTTCTGAAGTATAAGAAATTTTACACGTTAAGGACAATCATTTAATACAAGTAAATGCAGCTGAACGTCCAGATCACTAGAAAGAGAAAATATTTAATTCACAAAAGAATCACTGATCATTATAGACATTATGTGAGAACTAACAGGTGCATCAATGTATTAGATGCTCAACTTCTGCAACAAGCAAGTTCTCATTCTCTTCAAGGTCAGATATACAAAGACAGCAAACAGTAGAGATCTTTTTTGATATTGTACTGTCAGTACAATACCATCTCACTACATGACTCACTGTTGTCATCAGCAAGATTCATGCATTTTGCAGCAGTCAAAAATTCCAAATGTTTCATCTAAATAAGACATTATATTTTAAGTGTATTTAAAAATAAGAAAATTACAAAACACAGTAATTATTCAAGTAACTAATTATTCAAATAATTAATTTTCTACCTGCTGTCCAGCAATAAGAGTGAATCTGCATTCTTTTCAGTACTATGGTGAAAGTAGCACTATAAAATAAAGATATGACAGAACTGACACAAGCCTACGGAAAACTACACATAAAAGAAAATGAGGACAGATACAAAAGTTAGAAATGACATGAGGATCACTCATTCTACAGAGTAGACTTCAAAAATAAAGCAAACAACAAAGGTAAAACAAATGTAACTAAAATTCTTACAGTACAATTAAACTCAGTTTAATTTTCAATTAAAAAAAATTCATAGGACTAGATCCCAAAAAAAGTCATGGGAGGTAAGGGAAGACACCAATTGAAATTTTTTTAGAATCATAGTTTAATCAGTGAAAGTAATCTGTCCAACTACATAATTTGTATCATTAGGAATAACTTCAGTATTGGCTATCTGAGCTTGTTTACTTAACAAAGCTCGTCCCTAAGCATAAACCATGGGATGGAAATGATGTTGTACAATATAATCATATATAAAGTATAGTCACATTAACCAGGTTTGCAGAGGACTTATGAAGCTGATAACACAAGGTGAGTGAGGGTCTCAGGAATCCTATTTTCTCATTTTTTGTGCATGTTCATAGATCACACGAATAGAAAATCACACAAATGCACATCTTCATATGCAGAAAATTCTGCTGACAATTCTTTCCCACTTTATGCATTCATCATTACATAGAACATTAGCAGATTAATTACAAAACTTACATATCTCCTTGGTGTCAGTAAGAATATCAAACTGCATGCACTAAATGTTTTTAACACTTAAAATTTCTGTCAGGTTAAAACCACTTTTTAGACATCTTAAAGGCAAGTGACCTTGTCCAGTTCTTCAGCACTAACACACTGATGGATAGTACTTTGATGAAATATATAGCTTTAATGCAATTTTTGAAGAAACATTGGATTAGAACCTCCAGCAAACATCTCCTTAAAGGTTACTACAAAACCACATTGTTTTCATGCAAAAACCAAAGCAGGCAAATTAGTTACTGAAGCGACTAAAAAATTTTTTAAAAAATCTTATTAAAATAGACCACATAAGCAGACATGTTGAAATAATATGATTTCTAAAACCACAATCTAACTCAAGAAAGAATTATTGTATGAACATGTACCAAGCACAAAATAAACTCCAGGTCACAAAACTACATTCACAATGTCAAGATCACGGTTATTAATACTGTACTAAATTTGCAAATTTGATACTGTGGAACAATAATATGAATATAACCACAACTATACTAATGTACTATGTCAAATAAGATTAGAAAGGATTGGTCCAGCCCCTATTATTTAGGTTATAGCATAAAGACTACTGTTGGATTCAGACTTAAACAGTGATTTCTATGCTTATCCTGGACTGAAACTACTGTTTCCTCTAGTAGTGTGTCCTCTCCTCCCTGAACACACAGCAAGTACTATTCATACAGCTGATACATCACTACCAGTATCACTGATGTTAATGAGCCTTAGGAATAAACTAGTGATATTATTAGAGAGTATGAGTGGCATATCTGATTTCAGCACAAACAACTCATTTTATTACAAATTCAGCCTGATCTTCATAGACCTTACCACTAACCAAGTAAACAAAACAATTACTTTAATAATTGCATCCATTCCTAATGAAACCAAGTAAGCTGTAAACAATTCAAAAAATATATCCTAGAAGGGCTCCTCTAAATTAGTAAGAAAATAATTCTAATAATTGCATTGAATCCGATGCTGCATTTTTGCATTGAAGTTCACTTATTCCACACCTGGAATAAGCCTAGAATTGTCTATTGAACAGACATCACTATCCATAGGGAGAGCAGGAGAAGGACCATAGATTTACCAGCTAACTGTGAGATTATCCTGAACCACCTCTGTGATGAGATCATGACAAAGAGAAACATGGTCTCAGGGAACTAGTAATTCCATTGGGCAAGGCACTGAGGAAATGCAGTTCTGGTCATCTGTGTTGAAGTGATGAACTTTGATCAGAAATGTCATTGAAAGGATAAGAATTCTGAATTTCAATCAGAAATGGAATTGAATGGAGAGTCCAGGGGTCTTTTTGTGTGTATTTGTTTGTTTGAAAGGCATAATAAATGTAATAAAATGAAAGATGAAAGAGGGGATCAGAAGTGTTCCCACGCAGGCAATGTGGGAATACAGTGTTCCCACAGTGGGATAACTTGGGAAGGAGAAGACCTGCTTATGATCAAGGATGATGCTGGTATAAAAATAAATCAGTCATGATAAATTATTTAAGCCAGAAATTGTGAGGATTTCAGTCATTATGGGACTAATGTTCAGTAATAGTTTTTTCAATAGAATTAGTGTGTCTAGGAGGAAAAAGAGGACAAAACCTGTACATTTCCCTGTGAAGTCAGTATGGCAAGTTTCTGAATGATGTTTCATGGCAGGAATGACTAAAAATGTGGGCCAGATTAGGCTCAATGATTCCAGCTTCAAATTTTCATGAGATTCCCCATGCTTTTTATTATTTACTAATTTACTCTGAAACTATTTATTACTTGCTAAAAACATGCAAATTACTCTTAATGCTTCATACAGCTTTTGACAATATTTTAAAACTCATTATTTTCCTAGAGATTTATTGATAAGAAAAGGTGGCAGAGAATTCCACTCACTCTGCATCCTTGGACAAATCTCTAATTTTGTTGTTGTTTACAGAGTCACAGAATAAATCAGTATATGCAATTTCATTTGGATGGTATGTGCTTCCCTACATTTTGCTTAGACTTCATCTAAAGCTTCCTTTTCCATCTGTAAGTTACCACATCAGTTAGTCTTTTTTCTCTGTATCTAAAGACCTTTCACTTTCCAAATCTAGTGGATATGTGTTATGGATAACCACCATTTACATGGGTGTATAAACAAGGGTCTATGAAGTAATTTGACAGAAAAAGAACTAAATATTAACTTTTTTTACCAAACAAGTAGTATATTTGAAATACGAATACCAATAAACTGTTATATGGAAGTTTTAGAACCTCCAAAACATCTGAGAAAAATACTGTGCTTGTCTTTATAAGCATAAAAAAATTACAGGAATGGAAATCAGTGCTGTCAGTTTTCATTATATTCATGATGTCTTTCTCCCTACAATTACTAAGGGTTGTTAAGATGTGTTTACACTGCTCAAACTAACATGTTGCAGCAGGAGTCGAGTCAGTAAATATGCTGCTTGACATCTTTTAGAAAATAAACAGAAAAAGCCATCAATCATCTGTTTTCAGCTTCACATTCTGTTGAAATGAAAAAGCAAACGAGGCTTTGCAAATAATGGATGATTTCTCAAGTACGCATTATCAGTGAGTCACAGAAGCACCAAGAAAATATTGTTAAATGAGCTAAGTTAACTAAAATGCTACTGAAATGACGATTGCTTCATGGACCGATAGTGCCTAGGGCCACAAGCGACTGTCAGATCATTCAGTCTGACCTCCTGTGTCACACAGGTCAGAGAACTTCTCCTTGTTCCTCGTTTCTTGAGCCCATCAGGATGTCTAAAACCTAACAACAGTATGTCTAAAACCTAACTTAAGCTTGCTTTCCAGAAGAGAGTTTATCCTTGAAGACAAATGTACAATTCACTTATTTTCTTTTTCTCCCCAGCATGTAAGCTGTTAAACATGTGTGTTTAATTTCTCATTGGCATTTGCTGAGCACAGGAATCTGCTGATTAAAGAGGTGATTCTCCTCCTCAGGTATGAGTACAGTGCAGCTAACAGGTACCTGTCTCTGGCCTGCCAGTCTCCCCACTGTGGCACAGCATACATATATCCCTTACTAGTTTTCCCTGTCTAGTATTTCATGCTTCCTCCTTTTCTTCAAACAAGTGTATCCAGACCAAGACACTCAGAAGAGCCAACCTGTCTCCAGACCAGAGGGTCTCCCACAGACCAATGTCAGGGATACTGGAAAAAGGGCAAGTATGCTGAGACCCCAGGTTCACAGTCCCAGTGGGCTTACAGGTACCTTCACATCCAGACACCTAGATGGGACTGGAGACTTCTGTGGTGATGCTGCAGTTTAGGATTTGGTCCAGCTCATTTTATGCCAAATTGCAACAGGACATCCAGTTTGCATGTTGATCCTTCATGTAAAACAACTGGCATTTGTTTTAACTTTCCTTGGCACTGTGGCTTTGGTTGCTGGCAGCGCTCAGCTCTTGTGCTACCTAACAATAATGCTACCAGCATTAAAGCCTGAAGAAAGTGCAAGATGTCTACTAATGGAGGTGTCTGACTGTCAGCTAATTCATTTCTATGCGTGTGCCAGCATTAGGCCCACAGGAGGGCAGATAACGTGATGACTGTTGGCTGTCAAATTCCTTCCAGGATGTGCACAGCAGTGCACAGCCTGAGCAAGGTTTGGAGTTTCTGAAAGAATATTGTCTGTTTGGATATTGTGCAGTGAAACCTAAATCTTATGTACTTCTCAAATCCAACTGTAGTGCATGGAGTCTAAATGAGCTACCTTTTATTCTATACCAGCTCTCTGGTCAAGGAATCTAACTGATTCACTCCAAATAGGAGCCTGAGAGTCAACTCATATTGATGCAGAGGGAATGACAGGGAAGCCTTGCAGTAAAGCAGGTCATTTGAGCTGTATGGAGCCAACTCTGCTCCAGTAGGGCCCATTAATTCAGATTGACATGTAAAACCAGAAAGATTGCTTCTAGACTTGTATCAAAAGCAGTACAAACATCAATAAACTGGAGTTAATA